>NC_084936.1:7507500-8132500 GCF_958298935.1 Phragmites australis
TTCCATAGCCATCACAAAGTATCTATCACCTACATTATTAACAAGATCTTGCTCTACTAGAGAGCCGTTAAAAACATCATATTACACAAAGTATAAATTTTTCTCAAATTTTACCTAGCCATAATCAAGTGCTAACGACCATGAAAAATTGTGAACATTTGCACCTATGCTAAGATAAGTGGCTAGATGGCTCAAGTTAGATACTTGTTACCGAGATGTCATTGAAGATAGAAATAAAGCAATAATTCACACTCTTGGCACTTCTTTCCAAATATCATGAGAAAGCCCAATTTGAAAGAGTCTTGAGATGAGATATTCAATATAGTTCTTCTCAAGTAAGCCAAGTCTTCAATACATCTCCAAGTACCTATTTAGCAAATTAAGCACTTTGTGGTACCCAAACCATGTTGGGTCCTTTAAGGTTAGTCATGAGAGACTTAGGCATCCAAATGGCCTTTACTTTATCATGAGGTGCACTAATCACCTTAGCAACATAAGTACCACTCTTAACATTTCTAGGCAAATATTGATCATTATTGAATGAGTTAGGCTTAGGAATGTTACCAATAGGACAATTTTTACCAATATGTCCCTTGGCCCGGCAAGTGTAGCAAATGCGGTGCTTGTCCTTGTAAGATGCCTTCCCCTCTTGCTTCTTGCTTGCTTCCTTGCCGGTGAGCCTCTTCCTCGATGACATAAGACCTTCATTCTTCATGTAGAGGCATAATGCAATTTCATATCCCTTCTCATTGCATCCATAACATTTCCTCTTACTTCTTCTTGTTTTCTTCTTTGAAAGTGTGGTCTTGTCATCAACCTTGTTGGAACACATAGAGGTATAGTGTCCCATGCTTGAGCACTTGAAGCACTTGATATGAGCTATCTTCTTATTGGGTTTTGCTTCAAGTCCATAATCTTTGTGCTTCTCACTTTTCCCTTTGCTATCAATATTACAAGTAACACTAGGGAAAATATTAGCTTTAGAGCAACAAAGATTAATAGGCAATTCATCATTGGACATAGAATTGACATTAAATTAATTGCTAGAACTAGCACATGTTAAATCTACATTATGCAAAGAATGTGTGCTAATGTCCACATGAGGTTTATAGGATTTTACCGTTGTTACCACATCCTCATGAGCTATTTCTAGCATGGCGTGTGATTCCACAAGATTTTCATGAGAGCACACAAGCTCATCATGACTTTCTTGCAAAGTCACAAGCTTGCTAGTAAGCTTTTCAACTTGAGTCTTTAGCTCAATATTTTCTTTCTCCAAAGATGCTACATAAGAATTAGAGTTAGTAGCACAAGCATCATCAACGAGAGAAATAGTGGATTTGTCCTTAGATAAAGAGTTGCAATTAGGACATAATTTTTCTAAATCCACTAGAGGCATAGCATCTAATTTATCAATCAAAGAAATATGCTTAACTTTAAGATCCCCATAAAGATTAGATAAAGAACTATGGGATTTTTGAAGTTCTTCATATTTCACATTTAAAACTTTAAGTTCCTCAATTTTCTCAATGAGAAATTCCTCTTGCCTCTCAAGGCTTTCTTCTAAGCCTTCCATGGTAGTCATGAGCTTGATCATTTTAGACATATTCTTTTTTCTCAAAAGATCAAATCCAAGCTCATTACTATCACTAGCACTAGAACTAGCATTAGCATTATTAACCTCACTTACCGATTTCCTTTTATCTTTTGCCATAAGGCATAATGGAGAATCAATGTGAGGGGATGAACATCTTGGAGAGATGGATGCTTCTCCACCTAGGCTTTGTCTCTCATAAATTTATATTTCCTTCAAAAAGTTAGTCTCACAAGTACTAATAGAAATAGATGCATCGTTATGAGAACAAAGAACCATATCATCATGATGAATAGATATTTTTGCACTAGATGATATGCAAGGCTTAACAACATTACTAGATATGGAAATTTCGTTGCAAGTGTTGTTAAAGTCCAAAGAAAGGATTGAACACTCACTTACTACACTCACCATTTCATTACCTTGCTCGTTGTTAAATATTGGTGATGTGGACGATGGAGTGACATCCTCTTGGACAAAAGAGAAAGTCATTTGGTGCTCTTCATGGTGTGATGATGAAGTAGAGCATTCCATAAATGACGTCTCGGGAAGAAGTTGTTCTTCATCATATTTGGGCTTGTCATATCTTTCTTTAAGAGTAGTCCAAATGAGATGAGCGTCCTCAAGCGGCAAGATCGATTCAATAACATCTATGCTCAAATCATCAAATAAGACATTAGTAGCTTGAGCATTGAGATGTATGTATTTCTCTTCCTCTTCGGGTGATATGAGTTTATCATTAGGAGGAGAAATGCTCACATCTACAACTCGCTCTATTTGAGGACCCATGGCCCTAAAAATATTAAGCATGCGAGTACTCCAATCACAATAATTAGAACCATCTAAAAGGAGTGGCTCTACGTGCACTAATCCACTAGTCGACATCTTTACTCTCTAGGCGGTAAAGCCCAAAAAGAGAGACTTGGCTCTGATACCAATTGAAAGGACAATGATGTCGCCTAGAGGGGGGTGAATAGGCGTTTTTACAAAAATTCAACCCTTTCTACCGTTGGCCTAAACTTGAAGCGGAATATAAACTAACGAGTTTTTCACAAGAGAAAAACCTAAATATGCTAGGCTCAACTAGTGCACAATCACCTTAAATAAGTGTGGAAATTACAATCCTAAGGTGACTAAAATTATTCAATTCTAGCAAGAGATATGCAATGAAACTTAAATTGAAAAAGGCCGAAAATACTGTTCATATACCTGGAATTACTGTTCATCCGGAGTATCCGGTGTAATCCGGATACTCCGGTGTGGTCCGGATACTCCGGTGTGTACAGGTCCGGAAACTCCGGTAAAGGCCGGATTCTCCGGGTTCTGTACAGAACTGAGCCCGAAACTGAATATAAATGATAAGTAGAGAGTTCTAGCTCAAACCAGGTGATGTCGTGTGTTCCCGGAGATGATTCCAAGTAGATTCACGAAGAACCTACACTCAAATACACACAAACAAGTATATCGAGCAATATGCACAAAGATTTGAGCAAGAACTTAAATGAAAGGAAACAAGAGAGGAGACACAAAGATTTGTTTCCCGAAGTTCGAATTCACCACCGTGAATCCTACGTCTCCGTTGAGGAAGCTCCAACGAGCCGGGCCTCTTTCAACCGCTTTCCTCGATCCACTAGCTTTATCTCTTCCCTTTCGGAGGCGAGATCGACCTTCACAAACTTTCCCGCGGCTCACCACACGCACGGGAGCTCACCGGGCAACACCTAGCCGGCTAGGAGGCTTCACCTCCAAGAGTAACAAACGCAATCGAACTTCTTGCCGAGAACTCGAGTGCTCAAGAATGGATTTAGCTCACTTGCACTCAATCTTCCAATCTCTCAACACAACTCACTTTTCTTCTCAAATCACACACTATAATGGAGTGGGAGAGGTTCTTTTGGCTCTAAAAATGTGTTCTTTTCGTGCCCTTACAGCAGCCCCAAAGGATGGGGTGAGTGGGGTATAAATAGCCCACTCCAAACAACTAGCCGTTACTGTTTTTGACAGAACTGACCGGAGTATCCGGTGAACACCGGAGTATCCGGCCCTAAATCCAAATACGGCGTCAGAACGGTCACAGAATGTGTCAGAACTAGCCGTTACGCTCTTTTCTGGACTTTTACCGGAGTATCCGGCCTACACCGGAGTCTCCGGTCGACACTTAACCCAGAAAACAGCCCCGGAGACTTCCCGGAGTCTCCGGCCACTCCAGGTACCGGAGTATCCGGACTTCACCGGAGTATCCGAACTACACCGGAGTCTCCGGCCTTTCCAGGTACCGGAGTATCCGACCTACACCGGAGTCTCCGGCCACAGCACAGCAGACCTCCGAAAAACGGCGATAACTTTTGATTCCGGAGTCCGATTTTGACGATTTTGGACTCTATGGAAAGCTTATTCAGAGGGCTACACATCCCAACTGAATTCATGACCTAAAATATATAGGATCAAATTAGGAACACTCCAAAACCCATTTTGGACACTTCCGCACTTTCCGCTCCGGACTCTTAACAACAAACTCTCACTTTGGGTTTGGTTGGGAACTCTTGAGCACTGAGACACGACAATTAGCTCACGTTGCATCCCTCTTAATAGTGCGGCATACCTATACTCAAATTCAAAGATAAAACTCGTTTGAACCACTTTGAGCATTTGAAAACTTTCAAGTACCGCTTCTTTTCTTTCAAACCTTGAGGGTTGCTAACTTCCATAAAATCTTCACTCCATCTATTCTTGATTCTTCATATGATTTATGTGAATCATCCATAGCTTCCCATAGCCTCACACGGTCCATCGGCGCAAAGCCTTCACTCGCTCTTCACCACCGCCTTGGTCCTTCGGCGCCAAGCCATTTGCTTGCCCTTCACCACGGATGGTCCATCGCAGCCGAGTCTTGCTTGCCCTTCACCGTCTTGCCATAGAAAACCACTTTGTATTCGACATCTTCAATGAATTCACTTTTTCATATATGGAGTCCACTCTTGTTCTTCACTCTTGGCATATATGATTTCAATTCAACTTATGCCTTTTTATGGATCCTAACCCCAACTCACTCTCAAGCACAAAGTACATGGGTTAGTCCATAAAACCTAAATGACAACATTTATACCTTAAGTTACTTGATCTCCACAAGTAACTTATTAGCCTTCATGCATATTGTCAATCTTCATATAGAACCTAACCCCACTCATTCTTAAACACATAGCACACGGGTTAGTCCATAAAACTCTATTGACAAGTCATACCTTTAGTTACTTGATCTCCACAAGTAACTTACCCTTCAAGCTTGTTGCTAATCTTATTGAGCTTATTCTTCTTCTCATGAGCATCACTAAAAGCTCATTTACTTTTGATGCAATTCTTTGAACTCATGGCATTTCTCAAAGAATCCATGCTTCATCATTTATGCATCTCCTATGAAATAACCTAATAGCAATTCTCAATATGATTGTTAGTCCATAGGCATTATCATCACTCAAGCTTCTTCTTCTTTTTATGAGCATCACCAAGAGCTCATTTATCTAGATGCATATTTTCAATCTTCCCATTCACCTAGAGGTCATGCATGTCTCTCATCCATGCATCACCTATGGAACAATCTACTAACAAACTTAACACTATTGTTAGTCCATAGGTATTGTCATTAATTACCAAAACCACACATAGGGGCTAGATGTACTTTCAGGGGGCACCCACCTAATTTCGTACGTGCATCTATGTGGCCTTTGTCTGGCAGGCATGGTGGTCACCAAACTCATGGCCTGTCAGGCCACATCTCGGGTCACGTGCCTGACGGAGAGAGAGAGAGAGAGAGAGAGAGAGAGAGAGAGAGAGAGAGAGAGAGAGGACGGCCAAAAGTCGTCGGCTTGACTAGGTGCAACGTGGCGATGGTGCGCTGGAGGTGGGAGAAGAATCCTGGTCATCGGTCCCATGCGTCGGTGAGGGAAGAGAGGGGAGAGCGAGAGCGTGGCTGGATGGGCTGGTGCGAGCGGGGAATGCGTGGTAGGGGAGAGGGAGGCTTGGCCGCGTGGTTGTGCTGCTTCGACTGGGATGCGCAAAAGGGAAGGAAGAGAGAGGGCGGTCTGAGAAGAAAACGGAAAAGGAATTGGAATATGATTTAGGGTTAAATTCAAATATGAGTATTTGAATTTGGAAAATGATTCGGATTTGGTATTAATTCAAATAAGAGTATTTGAATTAGGATTTGGATTTGAAATCTTGACTTTTAGGAGAGGTTTGAATTCAAAGATTTGAATTTATTTTGATTTCAGCTGAATTGAATCTATGGATTTATATTTGAATTTGAGAGACATTCAAATTCAAATCTCCACTCAAAGAACCATAAAAACAAATAAACAAAAAAAAGAAATGATTCATCTTAATGCAGAGATTAATTTAGAAATTATTTTATTGCTCTTTGGAATACTTAGCCAAAATAATATATGTGAATATATATATATATATATATATATATAAACATATGTTTCTTTAATTTTATGTTGGTTTAAATAATTAGAATAGTTTTTTAAAAATTAAATTTTGCTATAATCTAAATGTTAAAACCCGAGATGTTACAGTTTCAGTGTCGTCGGAGATGAGACCATGAGGTAGCAATCGATTTTAGATGAATAGCTGTGGAAAAGAAGAAATTTGTTGAGATGAATGATTGATAGGAATTCGGAGGACGTTTCTTCGCAGTTCTTCTAGGAAGAAACACGACGAAAATGGAGATAGATATTGGCGTCTTGCATGGGCTTGCAACCGGCAACGGTTGCAGGCACCCTGCACGAGGCAGCTCAGGGAGATAACTAAGGCCATCCCCAGCAGCTATCTTAAATTTTTATCCCCTAAAATACTATTACAACATCTCATATCACTATTACAGCATCCCTTAATTTTTCATCTCCAGCAGCTACTCTATTTTCTACCTTCTGCTCCTCTTTTTCTCTCTCTGGGCCCGCTGTCAGCCTCTATGAACAGTGTTGCTACAGTAACAGACATTGTTTTCTCCCTCATTTCCCACTGGCAGCCTCTTTTTAGCACTGTTGCTACAGATCCTGCTACAGTGTACTGATGCTACAGTACACCCCGCAGATTTGCTGCCGGTTTCTCTCTCCGCACTACTGTAGCAACACTGTAGCACCGGATACCGATTCTGATGGAGTTGCTACAATACACCGCCACTGTAGCAGCCGGATCTTAAAAATGCCGATTCTGCTGGAGATGGTCTAAGCACCGTTGGATTTTTTTAGTGATCTAAGGTTATCTCCTACAGATACTTAAAAATTTATGCCTTATAATACTATTACAATATTTCTTATTTTTTCGTCTCTAATGGCTACTCTATTTCCTACCTACCATCACTTTCGATCTCTTTTTGGACCCACAGTCATATGCAGCTATAGTAATGCGAAATCTTTTTTCCTTCGGCAAAGTTGTTGGCGTCGGCATCCATCTGTATTCCTGTAGCACTGGATGGGGACTCTGTTGGAGAGCCCGATCGGCAAAAGTGATCGACAAAAGTGCTACAGGGATCAAGAAAGTGATCGGCACAGTGAATTGCCTCCTCTGTTGGAGATAGCCTAAGGGTGCAAATGCAGTACTCTTAAGATGATCCATTCCTGCAATCAAACACCATACTGAGCCATCGCAGACTTTCTACCGGAAGTCAAACAAAGATCATCTTACACTATCCCATTTCATGCAAGTTGATTCCATCATGTACCATTCACATAATCATTATTATAAAAATGATCATTCTTGTTCTCCTTTACTGTCGATTCGGTAATAACAGACAATCATAAGATATCATTGCTAATTCATAAGCTGAACTAGCAGATATAACATCCAGACATTAAGAAACAGCAGTGATAGACACTATCAATACCGGTACATAAACTCACTAATATATCAATGATTAAGCTATTATGAACCGACAATGATAATCTTTATCATGGCCGATTCGTATTCCAAATATTTCGATATAGAGTCTTTATCTATTTATCCCTGTGGTTTCAAATTGTGTATCCCTGTTTAAATTTAACATATTTTACCATAAATATTTCGATATGAGTCTTTGTCTCGGGTTCGATCTCAAACTTGAGACAAATCTCCATACTGAATAGTTCCTAGTATAATATTTTTGTATTTGTGGATGATTTATTATTATCAATTCAAGATATAAAACGACAGTGATACTTATTATCATAATCGTTTTCGAAACCGATAACTATGCTAGTTTAAAACAACAGTGATAACCTGTTTTGTATCGGTGAATAAACGCCACCAAACAACACCCTTATACAACATGTCAAAGGTGAATTGAACATAGCCAACACAGTACTCAATATACCACATATATATGTCCGTCCCCTTCCTACAATATCACTGACAAGAAAGATTAGAGGATTCATCATAGAGACCGATACAAGCAGGGGCAGCAAGAACTGTTGCCACTAGCACAGCAGGTATGATCACTCGGCATCCTTGAGGGTGTTACCGATGTCGATGACGAAGCGGTACCGGACGTCGGCCTTGGCGAGGCGCTCCATGGCCGTGTTCACGTAGTCCGCGCCCACCACCTCCACGTCCGCCGTCACGCCGTGCTTCGCCGCCAGGTCGATCATCTCCTGCGTGTCCCTCATGCCGCCGATGCAGCTCCCCGTCAGGCTCTTGTTCCCTGCTTATCCACAAGCACATTATTTGTTTGTCAATTGCTCATTAACTGACCGATAATCTCAGGCCGTGCTGGGAATGCTAAAACATGGCGCAAAGCATGGCATGAATCGAGACGTGAGGAGCTCCAAGGGCCCACCAAGGATGAGATCAAATGGACGGATCTCCAGGGGCTTCTCGGGCAGGCCAACCATGATCATCTTGCCGTTGGGCTTCAGCAGACACATGAGAGGGGCCACAGGGATGTTCGCAGACACCGTGTTGATGATGCCATCCATGCTGCCCATCGCAGCCTGCAAAAACACCAACATTAATTTCAAAGTCAGAAATGTATCATCTCGTCGATCTCCTTGTTCAATCCAAGCTGAAATGCCAAATGCCGCGTTCGGTCTCGATACAATACCTTCATTTCGTCGGCGTTCTTGCTGATGACGAACGCGTCGGCGCCGAGCTGCTCGAGGGCCTCCTGCTTCTTCCCTGGCGACGAGCTGATCACCGTCACCTTCATCCCGAACGCCTTGGCGAACTTCACCGCGACGTGACCGAGCCCTCCCAGTCCCAGCACGCCGACGTGCTTCCCCGGCGAGTCCAGCCCGTGGTACTTCATGGGACTGTACACAGTGATGCCCGCGCACAGCAGCGGCGCGCCCTTGTCCAGCGGCATGGCGTCCGGGAAGCGGACCACGAATCGCTCGTTCACCACCACGTTGCTCGAGTAGCCGCCATAGGTGACGGTGCCGTCGTGGTCGACGGAGTTGTAGGTGAAGATGATGCCGGGGCAGTGGTTCTCGAAGCCCTCGTTGCAGCGGTCGCAGGACTGGCACGAGTTCACCATGCAACCCACGCCGACGCGGTCGCCGGCCTTGAACTTGGTCACGTTCTGGCCCACCTCCGTGATCACTCCGGCGATCTCGTGGCTGCGTCCATAGACGTGATGAAAGATAATTGTTCAGAATTCAGAATACTACGTTACATTGTTAAAACAGCCGTATATCTTGATCAGTAAACAAGAAGGTATGAGGTTGTGTACCCAGGGACGATGGGGTACATGGTGATGTGCCAATCGTTCTTGATGCTGTGCAGGTCAGAGTGGCAGATCCCACAGTACAGAATCTTTATCGCCACATCATCATCTCCGGTGCTCCTGCAAAATGGATGTATAATTCAGCATGGATGTATGTGACAGTAGAACTTAATCGTGCAGATAGATAACATGCATGTTAATACCAGATTCATCAATATACTCATGCAGTGGTTATTATATTCGAGAAAAAGTTCTCTAGTCTGTCAATTGTCACGCAGAGATATTGTCAGTTCTTTTTTTCTGATGAATTTCGTGCATGCAGACCAAAGTTTTTGACTCACTCGAGTACAAAGAAGAGACAAAAATTGGCAAACAATAACATTCCTGATTTGTCCCCATGACAGGAAACTGCTAGGACCATCTCCCAATTATTTAACTAGTCGTTAACTTATGGTAAATACAGAATAAATTTGATACGCAAATTCTGAAAAGACTGGAAATTCTGGACCTAATATGACAGCCACCTTAGCCAGTAGCTCTGTGGCCGACTGTGACCAATCCATATGGGTATAAAGCCATTTGGAGATGATGATGACGACAGGAAATTGCTAGCTAGGACCATCTTCCAATTACAGTCGCCTGTATCTAGTTCCCCGATCACTACTGGCCTCTGTTTGGCCACCTGTAGAACGAATTTTGCTTGTTATCTATACAGACCTATGAAGCAGTGCACCAATAAAATGGTTTCTTTTTCACTACCAGATGGACGCATATATGCACCCACAGGCGCACACCACACTCACGCCTATCTACACCCATCTGCTGCGTACTGACACACGTCCAAACAAAACTAGAATTCTAACCTCATGTAGCACGGGAACGCTTTGACCAATTAGCGTACTCACATATGTATGTATACTTTTATTGCTTTCTAGGATTTAATCTGAAAAAATGCCAGCACCTATGCTAAGTCTAATACGTTCACAATAAAATGGGTTTTATTGTTCGCCAGCTAAAAAACCCTACAAAGCTTCTCTAGTGCTTGCAATACCTCTCTATAATTAAGTGAGACTGCTCGACACTAATTTCTTTAATAAACAGAAGAATCAAAGTGAGGAGAAGGATTTTTTTTGTTTGTCTGATGAAACCCACATCCCCTGACTTTACCAACCGATGAAGTTATGTGACTTTAAATTGATATGAACAGTTGGATTTGAGTGGACGGATCACATCTGGTACCACAGTACCGCTACAGTACTGTAGCTACAGTATTTGAAGTCACGGTATTATTCATCCTGTCACATTTTACTATTTATCTATGACTTTATTGTGCTAAAGTAAGAGGATTTCGATCAGATTTGTAGGTATCCACAAATTTGCCAACCAGCACGAAGCTGGCCAAAGAAAGGAGGACAAAAGTACAAGCAGAGTGGCAGAGTGACACGAGCGAAAAGAAAAGAACGGCTGCTAAGGTGCACATGAGCGTTGTTGTAGTACACGGCCACGAACCGCAGGGTGATCGAGTTCATGATCATAACAACTTGACTGCCCAAGCCACTACACTGTAAACTCATATTTTGTTTTAATCCACAACCACATGATGGGTATATGCTTTAACTAATGGATACCCTTGCAGAAAAGCAAAGGCAGTGCGCAATACAGTTTGGGGGAACATAATATATTTGTAGAAACAAGAATAAATAAATAAATAAAACTGTAAAAACAAAATCTTTCAAGATAGACTCACAAACCTAATGAAATTGCCTTCATGTGATTTTTTTTCCTTAAAAAAGATATTTCGATGTGGTCAATCTTTGTACTGAGTGGTTAATATACTATTGGTGAGAAAACTTAATGCTAGCATAACTGCACCAACCCAGCAAGAATCTATATATATAGTGAGGGACTATTAGTTGGCAAGACTGTCATCGTTTTATTTAAGACTCTTCGAATTTGACCGGTTACCGCAACATCAAAAAGAATTTGAGACTTTACATGAACAAGTAACAAGTGATTTCGCGATATAGAGATTTTCTCCAACTTCCCATTTCCCATGTTTATTTGGCATCTCAGGACAATAAGATTCGGTAGTATTACGTACTGCTATTGCAAGCAGCTAGATCAGTGTTTCAGGTGCCACGAATTAAATAAATAGTGAAGTCCTAGAAGAAGGAATCAGCATATCTAGCCAATCGACGACATGCAGAGAATAGATTATTCCACACAGGCATGCACGTACGCCAAAAACACTGGCCCTCTCACTAGGAGAAGGAATCATATGCGATTATTCACCGAAAAACCTTTACAAAATTTTGATCATACCATTCTTTTTTATTTAACGACTGGTACATTCAACTGAGAGAAAAAAGAAAAATATATAATATATATAAGAAAATATCTTTTTGTGAGATCAGATCTCATAAAATTTTAGATGGGACAGCTTGCACCGTCGTCGTACAACCCTAGATGCGGGGACACGCGGGCACGCAGCATGAAACACTAGATGCGGGCGCGCCTAGAGGCTAGAATTGATCTCGATCGAGACGGGCCGGGAGCGCGGGCGTATACCTCCGGGTGATGGTGAGCGGGGCGAGGCGTCCCGACGTGTCGCGCGCCGCCAGCCCCACCGCCTTCCTCGTGTGCGGCTTCGCATCCGGCGCCGCCACCGTCGGAGCCATCCGCCGCGCACTCGCTCGGTCGATTAGTAGGACTAGGGTGCCGGTGCGGCTCTAGAGAGAGAGAGAGAGATTGCATGCGCTGCAGGCCAAGAGGCAAGTGGGGGTCGCGCTTTATAACCTCCGCGTGGGCGAGCGGTGACGTCAGCGAAACGCGCGAGGCTCGCTCTCCCTGGAACGCCGGAGGACACAAGCGAAGGCGCGCGACGGTTCTCTTCTGTGTCACTCTCATTCTGGTGCGTGCGAACATTCAACAAAGTGTGGATGTGGGCGTTTCTCTCCTGCTGCTTCTTTTTCCTTTTCCTTAGTGGACGGTCTTCTTGATATTTCCCATGGATTCCAAACGATCTGGAGCCAAATTCAAGCTAGCTAGTTGCAATTCTCGAAATCAAAATCGCTCATGCATGTAGATAAATCTCCAGAATTCCTTCCTTGAACCATGGACGATATTGAAATAATATATTGGAAGACAAAAGTTAATGGTGCCTAGTTTTGGTTTTGGTTTTGGTTTTATTTTCGAAGCTAGGCAGATTTGCTGGTGACCATATATAATTGGAGGGACGTGATTAAAGAATTCACGTCATATAGCTTGCACACACTTTTTCTGGCAAAAAAATGTTTGGACAAACTTTCTCGTTTTCATTTTAGTAATGTCTTGTACTGCACAAGCGTGATGTAAACTGCACCAATTCTTCCTCTGTTCAACTCTCACTTGTTCACCAAAGTGTTTAAAAGAAATTTTGTAAAAAATTGCAAGCACTCATAAAGGATTCAAAAAGCAATTTAGAAACCGTGTGAAAGCAAAATCAAATCAATCTGCTACATGTTTTCAAGTAAAACTCAAAGCAATTGGTATGCTTCCCTTCGTTTTAGAGAACAAATTGTCTCAATTAAAAAAAGCAAACAGAAATTTGTTTAATTTTACAAGCAAATATGTACCAACTCATAAAGTAAGTTTGTTTTATACAAGCAAATTAATCCATACAGATTCAGAGGATAAATTTGTTTCAATTTACAAGCACATATTCTTACTAACTCAAAGAGGAAGTTCATATACAAACTCAGAAAATAAATTTGCTTTTAGTTTACAAGCAAATACATATGAAAAAAGAGTAACTTTGCTCCAATTTACAAATGTAAATCCATAAAAATCAGAAAGCATATTTATATCTTTTTATGAGCAAATCTATACCAATTTCAAGAGCAAATTTGTTTAAACCAAAAGGCAAATCTAGCGAGGTCGTGGCCAAGAATGAGATCGTTGCATCAAACGGGCAGCACCGAAGCCCAGAGCGGCGAAGGCGGCACCAGTAGGCTAGGAGGGGGTACTAGTTGCGTCAGATGGAGCACCACTACTACATAAAGTGACTTCACTGTTAGTTCTAAAGTAGCCTTCACTGTCAGTTTTAGAGCCGACAGTGGGCAATAGGCAGTGATAGTCCCGACTATCATTGTCGGTCTGAGGACCGACAGTGAAGCTACAGGCTTCAACTAGCAGTGATAGTCAGTCATCACTTTCAGTTAAAGCTTTCAGCCGACAGTGATAGTCCATACCCAAATTGACATTTTTTGACCAAAAAAAAATGAAAAAAAACTTCTTTTCTCGATCAGGCACCCCCACGCGCACGCAGTCGCAAATCATAAGTCACGTGATTTTTCACGCGTGCGTGATTCGTGGCATTTGAACCTAGGATCACTCAGCTAGCACGATACATCATTACCATCTCACCACATAAGTGTTTGTGATAACAATAGCATATGCAATTCTTTTGATCTCTTGTCTGAAACTTCAAATGATTATTTGTACATCTAAATGACATCAAATAAAAAAAAATCAACTACAAAGTTGTAGATCTCATCGAGGGATGTAATTTTCGTATAAAGTTTGTCCGTATACAATTTTATATGAAAAAGTTATGATTTTTTAAGACAATATATCATCAGACCTGCAGTGATATCTATTATTATTGCCGGTTGGTAATAGGGACCGACAGTGATACTTGACAAACTATCACTGCTGGTTCGTGGCTAAAGCCAGCAGTGATAGTCAAGTTTCATTGTCAATTTTTTCGAATGCACTTTTAGTGCCGGTCCTTAATACGAACTGGCAGTGATACTCAATCACTGCCGTCTCGTAAGGAACTGATAGTGATGGATCGGCATATAAGACATATTCTGTAGTAGTGACATGCATTTCACTGTGGTCAGCTACATGCCTCCATCAGACCATCACTGCAAAAACACACACAAACCATCACAAAACTCCTAATCTCCCTCTCAAAAAAACTGTAATCTCTTCTAGATCAACCACTTTCATAGTTGAGCCCATTGGGTGAGAGTGGCAAGTCGAGGTGGATTCAGGAATGGGGCCGAACCCCCTCCTTAGGATGGCATGCCTCTGATGCCGCTGGCCCATAGCCATAGGCTTGTGTGTTAGATCTTGCTGCCCACACCCCATCCACCAACATCGTGCCAAAAACTTCTGATTTGTCGCCATCATCGTCTAGATCTAGAAATGCTGCCAATATGACGGGCGCATGGACCAGCATAGCCACCGTCACACCGTTGCCGGAGGCCAATCCTGACTTCACCAGTGATAGGAATCATCGGCAAAGGATTCCTATTGGGTGTGGTGGTGGTGGCATTTCTGCTGGGGAAAGAAGAAAAATGAGAGAAAGAGGACAAGGGAGCAGGGAAAAAGGTTATGAGTGCAGAGAGTGAGGAGAGAGATGTGTCGCACCCCTAGGTAGCATCGCATGCGTACATCTGCCTCTGTCCAGATCTGACTGACCGGGATCGAACAGGTATGAATAGTGTACCGGTGTGTTGTTATTTCATGTAATTAGTAACTTTCAACAAAATTAGAAATTAGTTGCTAATTTAACTATACATTTTAAAATGTATGAGGAAGAAAGCATAGTCTCTAAGGTGGCGGCAGTCTTAACACTTAGGTATGTTTAAACATGCACAAACATTAACTTTTGTATCATTGATCATCTCAAGATAGCGGTGGAAAGTGACGACGTACATTAGCGAAAGAATGCCAGTTGTGCCAGTCAAGGCTATCAGGGTAAGATGGTTGTCGTCTCCGAAGTGGTGGTTAAAAGTTAGGAGGATGGGTACAAGAAAATCCAACATCATCTTCACGGTCATCACGGTCCTCCAGAGATGGAGGCCTCGAAGGGAGGGGGTCGAGGTGGCATGAAATCGTCGTCGTCGTCGTCTTGCAGTATCACGGTACGAGCACGTCCTATTTCATTGTTGGTTGGACACCATGTCGATGTGGTATGTGAACGTCCTCTTGTAGTGTTCGTTGAACCTTCTCCTGTATGCCTGGTGGAACATCGAGGTATTGGTGGCATGAAATCATCATCAGCTCTTGTACCCCTTAGGTTTGCTGATCTTCGTCATCTTCTACATGAACCAGGTATCACCCCCGCCGAAGAGCATATGCATTGCCAAGAAGTGTGGGATTTCTTTGTTGATTAACTTTGTGTCTTCTGGGAACGCCTAACGCAGAAGAGGAGCATTAGAATCAATAGCAATAAGATAAGTATGGTGACTAAATAGAAAATGACGAACTTGTATGTCGGATGCATACGGGTCGAGCAACATCGCCATCCTTCTTTGTCTCATATAGAAACTCAGTATAGAAGAATGGTCGGCTAGTTCGCACACCCTGAGGTATATTTGGTGACACTCATGCAAGAGGGCTTTAAGGTCATCGGTTGTTACATATAGGAGTGGAACGGTGAACGTAAAATATGGCGGTCTTGCATGCAATTTAGACACAGCTTGTATTAGGTTGCTCTCATTGAAGGGATCATCCTTCCCTCAATGCACAACCTGCAAGGAGACATTTAATGCTATATCGATTGTTGTAGGTGTCTATGGATAGCCATACAAAACAGCGGGACGTTCTCCGTAATAAATATGGATAGTCATAGCGTCTCTGCTAAACAAACGTAAATGGGCAACTAACTACTTAGATGCAAATACTATACATACTCTATTTTATCAACTTAATACCATTTAACCAATGTATTCGAACGGAATAAATATTGTACTTCCTCTAATTTTATTTTTAATCTAAATATTAAGTACATAGATAATCTACATGCAAAATTACTGTTACACTATAGTAGATTCTGTTACGAGATCATAAAATATGCAAATATTATACCTACTCTATTTTATCAACTTAATACCATTTAACCAATTTATTAGAACGGAATAAATACTCTACTTGCTCTAATTATATTTTCTAATCTAAATATTAAGTACATACATAATTTAGGATCAAAATTACTGTTACAAGATTCTGTTATGAGATCATAAAATATGCAAATATTATACTACTCTATTTTATCAACTTAATACCATTTAACCAATGTATTCGAATGAAATAAATACTCTACTTGCTCTAATTATATTTTCTAATCTAAATACTAAGTACATACATAATCTAGGATCAAAATTACTGTTACATTCTGTTACGACATCATAAAATATGCAAATATTATACCTACTCTATTTTATCAACTTAATACCATTTAACCAATGTATTTGAACGGAATAAATACTCTACTTACTCTAATTACATTTTCTAATCTAAATATTATGTACATATATAATCTACGTACTTACTATTATAGAAGTTTGTCCTCTTCACGCACTGCTGCACTACAGCTCCTCGCGCTCGACTGCTGCTTCAAATGTTGCTCGCGCTCGCGCTCACCTACTGCTCTCCTCACGTAGCCAACTCGTTATGCTCGCCGTCGCTCTGCTCGCGCTCGCTCTTCACGAATGCAGAAGATGGAGGGGAGGGAGCCATTTTATAACCGTCGCTCTACCACGCGTGCTGCAAATTGGCATGAATCCGACCGGCCGACAACATAAAGCAAAAAAGTGAAAAGAAAATAAAAAGTAAAGCGTGACGCGACATGACGTGACGGCATACGGTTACCGAAAAAGTGGCACACCGTGTGCCGAATACACGCGGTTCCTTGTATTCGGCACACGATGTGCAGGATACAGGTGATTTTTGGCACATGATGTGTTGAAAATGTCTTTTTCGGTACACCGTGTAGTAAAAAATAATTTTCGGTACACCGTGAGCCGAATACATATACTAAATTCGTGAATACAGTTATTTATTGTCTATTTCAATAAATACGTTCAGGTATATTGTATAAATTGGTATTTTTGCTCGATATCACACAGCCGCGTTGGCCTTCGGACTGCCGCATGGTACATGTTTTGACGATGCAATGGTTGTCCTTCTGCCAACGCCGACCGGGGAGCGACTTTGACAGCTGTCTGCCCATGCCCGCAAGGAAGGTGACCGCCCACTAGCTTGTTTTGTCCGCTTGTGCAGGTACGTACACGCCCAGCCAGTGTCTTTATATCAAAGGTACAGAAGGTACATATGTGTCAAGAAAAAGACTAAGATTCGAAAGCGAATCAAACTGTTTTTATGCTCCTATTTCTCTCATCTGATTTGTGCATTTTCGTCTGGTTAAGGTTTGTGCTCTTCCTTTTTTGGTTTCAAAAAGGTTTCTTGCTTTTTCCCTGTCTTACTATCTAGCGATATACTCCATATGTTACAAAAACTACGACGATTGACAGATTCAATAACATGAGAATATTTACTTTTCGAGACTGAAGACGATGTGGTGATCCGTGATCATGCATTGGGTGTGGCCCATTTGGTTGCCTCCGGCAGGTTGAATGGTGGAGTTATTTGAGGCGAGCATGATGCTTTTTGCATGGCTGAAGCGAAGCTGGTACCATCATGTTGAAGATCAAGCCTCGAGTTTGTTGCTTCTATTGGTATTCAAAAAATTTAAGTCGAGACGATTTAATCTGCTGCAGGTCATTAACCTTTGGATATATGAAGCGGAGCATAAGAGCTCAGATTTCGCCATTGCTTCAGGGTATCCAAGAGTGGTAACTACCACATTTTGACACAGCTAGTCGCGTCAAAGAGTGGTAGAGTGCACTTCTTGTGGCACAAACAATAGTGGTGTAGCCATAATTGAGTTATTATATTTGTAGACACATTAACGGTGAGATACTTTGGAAGATTCACTACCTGAGAAATTAACATTAGTAACGGATGATAACGCTCATTAGTGAGAGGTATTTTACCTGTTACTTTTAACATGTCACTAATATAAATTTATCAGTGATGGGTCTGAACCTGTCACTAATGATATATATTAATGATGGATCTGGATCCGATCCATAATGAATAACTCTACATTAGTGATGGGTCGGGATCTGACCCGTCACTAATGACTATATGTTAATGACGGGTCTGGAGCTAATCCGTTACTAATGACACCACATTAGTGACGAGTTTGATCCCGCCCAGTCACTAATATATGTTTTAAAAACAAAAAAGAAAATAATTTTTGGTCTCAAAAAATATGACACCCAACCAAACACCTAACAAGTCACTGCTTACCTAACCGCACCCAACCATTCATAAGTCACGCGATTCCAAGACTCGAACTCACGACCTCAAAAGTGAGCTCCACGTGCGTAACCCCTCTAACCATCTCACCTCTCATTCGTTGTTGAGTATAATAGCAAAATCAATCCTTTTGACACCTTTTGATTGAACGTTTGAATGGCTTTTTGAACATCTAAATGATCTTAAATGAATTTTTTGTCAACTACAAAGTTGTAGATCCCGCTGAGTTCTACAATGTTTATATAAAGTTTGTTGCCATCCGACTCCGTATGAAAAAGTTTGTATCTAACTCGTCCAGAGTTCAGTAAAACAGCCATAACTTTTACATACAGAGTCCAATTTTAACGTTTGACCTCTACTTTCAAAACTAACGAGTAGGCGCATCCGGAACAAATACACGTCTTTAGACATGTACCTTTCTTGACCCTCCCCCCCAAAAAAAAGGCTCGGAAAACCCTCGGCAGGATCTCTAAAGTTTTTCATCGAAAATTGACCTTCTCCGATTTACTTGAAAATTTTTGGAGACATAATGCTACATCTGAAAGTTAGTGTTGCGTAGACCTTTAACCAATCTAAGTTAAAAAAAACTCACGATAAAAAGCTTAATGTACGTCTTTTTTAATAATTCCATAATCACATAATTCAGCATAACCATGCTTCTTAAGTATTATGTTTAATTTTGTGTAATTCATTTTGTGACTCTAGAGCGATACGTTTAAAGTCATTTGGATAAGAGAAAGAAATTTAGGAGAGAAAAGAATTAAAGTCACAGTTAAAACAGATCTCTTTCTCTCTAACATGTGGGACCCACCTGGCCCCACACCTTCTCCATTCCAAAAGGAGCAACTCACCTGCTCCCTGTCTCTCCTCCCTCACTCCCACACGTGCAGCAGTAGCTGGGAGCTCTCCCTCCCTCTCTCTCAAGCCCCCTCTCCATTTCTTCTCAAATCCGAGCTCTAGAGAAGGATTGAAGGTATGCATGTGGTACCATTGCATTCTAGAGCTCAAAAGCTACTCATCCATCCAATTCATTTTCATTTTCTCGAAAGATTCGAGCCGAGTTTGATGCCTTTTGCGTTCTTGGTTGAAGCACAAGGAACACCGGAGTTCTTCGATTTTCCTCCATTTCTTGCACTTCCCAGCGGTCACCCAACTCCACAATCATCTTGATTAAGTCTCTTAGGCTCCCCATGGCAAGAATTTATGATTTGGTTGGTCGATTTCGAGTTTTAGCAAAGTTCATGAGTTTTTGAGGTTTTGGACCAAAATGAGGATTTAGATGAGATTTGAGCTAGAAATCGAGTTGCTAGGTTGATGAGTGAATTCTAAACTCCATAAACCATCTCAAACATGTTCCTCTTTAGTTTTGAAAAGATCGCAATTCGATTTGGCAAAATCAGAGAAGTTCTGGGCAGTGCGGAGTATCCGCATAAAAGTGCGGATAGTCTGCAAAAGTGCGGAGGTTCTGCACCAAAGTGCGAAGGGTCTGCACTTTCTGGAAAAATAGCAATTTGAATTGTATTCAAGATTTTCTTAGGGTTAAGCTAAAATATTAGTCTAGAACCCTTAGTATGGTATATGCTTAAGAGTATGTAGTATAGATTCAAGTTTGGAGTTAAATCGATCGACGATTTATCGAAAACACATTTTCAGCCTAGGTCCGGAGTTTCTGGATAAAAGTCTGGAGGGTCCGCATATGTCCGGAGTATCCGGAGAAAAGTCCGGATAGTCCGGAGTTTGCCTGAGTTGCGCAAGGTACGGATGTTCCACTTAATTTTGCGGATAGTCCGCAAATGTCCGGAGGTTCCGGAGAATTCTCCGGAGGTTCCGCACTTTCGGCAAATTTTCAAATTGGTTTGAATCTCAATTTTATTCTAGCTCGCATGTTTGCACTTTTAACATATTTTCGCATCTTATGGCATGCATTGTCATATTTCATCCATACTTATGGCATTGCACACGTTATTCTTTTTAGAGAATGCCGATCCGACGATCCCGGAGCCCGAGTTCGATCCCGACGCGCCCAACCTTTCTGATCTAGGGTAGCAAGGCAAGCAACTAAGTATATTGATCCCTCTTGTGTAATTGGATAAGTCTAAAATTGATGAAATATGCTTATGTATGTATGCATGTTTAGTGAGTCAGTGTCGGGTACCAATGGGTAGAACCTATGCCGATTGCATTCTTCTACCGTGAATACTTGTGTATTTATTTTCCTTGTAGCCTTGAGAGGTTGTCAATGTCTAGGTATGAGTTCGACTTATATGCTTAGCCATGCTTAGGTCATTCGGTAGAAGTCAAATGACAGCGCAATCCGTTGTTCGTGAGCATAGGACCTTCTTATGATTACATACTCTTGTTGAGGTTGAGATGGTTGTATGAGTGGTGAGAATGAGACAAGGTGTGGGCGGTACTAGGATGATGTTTTGTCCTGCCCGGAAGTGGAGTTCCCATGGGTAGGCCGGTAGAGGAAAACCAAACACCATAGACCGCTTGCATCGTTTAAGGCCGATCGTCAGGGTAGTTGGCTTTAGCACTTACCTTACTCACCACATGCCGATCTAATGGTAAGGCGAGCCGAATACCTTAGCAGTTGTGGCTTTATGGGCGTGAATATTGACGGTGTGAGCGGGCGGACTTGTAAGCGGTACCAATTTTCTTCGCGAGTAGTTCTAGTATCGTTGTGCTGAGCGATGCATGCCCCACAAGGTTGGGGCTGGTTGGGAAAGGTCGTCACGAGTACCCCTTATGTGCACTTTAGCGGGTGGCACAAGCCATATGGTTCTCATGTCGTGTGGGTCCAGGAGTATCCCCCTACAGGGTGTATAAACAGTTCGAATTGCCGCGCTCTCGGTAATGAGCATGCTATTGTTTCATTTGCACCCGATCGTAGAGTTTCGAGTATGGTTTGTGGTTCGGTTTGTGGGAGATGGTGATTGTGGGCACTTGTTACTTGTTGATATACATGTTGTTTACAGTTACACTTGTTCATTTGTTAGTTGCAGGGTAGTTTTCATATATTTTGGTTAAGTTTCAGTCGCTCACACATATGTCTAAGATACTTAGTGCTTATATTTTACTTAAACTGTGGTTCATCCTTACTAATGATCAATGCATAATCCTTAGAGTCGAACTATGTATATGTGCTCTATATGGTTTAAGTCTTGCGAATACCTTCGTACTCATGCCTGCGCTTTCAGGTACTCCTATCGCTGACGAAGGGGCGGTGTTTGGCTACTTCGTGCCCACCGATGCAGGTGGTGGGCAAGAGTAGTGCATCCTACTCTGGGTGGTCGTGCTTTTGTGATGGAGGCTAATGGCATATGGCTCCATCCCCCTTTTGTTGTATAGCTTTTAGTCTTCCGCTGTTTAGTTCTTTTGCTGGTTAGGAGTTGAGCAGGTTTTAGTCTCCTCCTAGCTCTTTTTTGCTGTAAATTATAATAACTTGTTATATGCTTGAGAACTTGCAATATAATGTTAATTACTCACTCTTTCTTAAGTTTTGTTGTGATGTACATGTTGGGAAGGCATGTGTTCCGATCTTGGGCATAAAAAACGTGCCGGGACTACCGGGATGATATTCTGGTTAATCATCGAGGTTGTGATTATGAATAATGATCTTCCTGATGATTAATTAGAATATTATTTGAACGGTTCCTCACATTAGGTCTCGGCTTGCCCTCAAGCCGATGCCATGAACTGACACCATGGCCATCACAACATCAAAGACCTCCCACCAGTACTTCCACACATCAAGTTCAGAGCTGACATCTTCAGTTTGCAGTGATTCATCCAATTTCATCGTTATGTCCAATGAAGCGTTGCTCTCAATCACAACAATGTCCTGCAATTTCATTTGCTTCTAGGGCATCCTCAATTCACGTGAACTTTCATTGGCAGCAGGAGTGTTCCAGCACATTATTATTTCTTCACTTTTACCAGTCCCAAATATTTCACCACCCAAGAGTTGTAGGAAGCTTAGGCCAGTCCAGCACTCTATAGTGGAACTCGCCATTGGAGGTGGCCAAGACAGCATCCACTCCCTTACTCCTCTGCTTCCACGATTCCATGATAGAGCCACCACATAAATTCCCTTTCCTTTAGAGATGATAAGATTCAAACTGGTACTAAGAACAACAGCCTCTTCAATAGGATTCAAACGGGTGAGTTCTGAAATAGCAATCACCAATCTCATCATGCTTATGCTACTGCAATTATCATGCCAATTAGGTCATGGCTTCAACTCCACATGCACCACTTTTATCTGAACCTTGCCCTTGAGTGCCTTTACAGCCTGCTCGGCATATTTCACTACAGTAACATCCATTAGCTTAATTGCGGTAACATTACCATTGGCATCGGCATCAAAACCTGAGGAGCCAACACTTTGACATAGGAAATCATTATGCACATGTTCATCATAGTTCTTGCAAGCCAAAACATAGCTTCCTTCACTCTTAAGTGTACAGATACCCTTATGTATCAAAACCTCAACAGTAATTGGCACTGTTGCACTCGCAGTGTTGTCGATAATACATATGAATGCCTCCGAGCAATTGTCCAAAACTTGAGCAGGTGTATTGAAATGGCCAAAATCTGCATCAATTCCCTTGACATTAGCAATATAGTACAAATGATCACCAAAAGGCTTGTTTCTAGCAATCTCAGCACCTATTGTGACAGCTATAGAGTTTAGTATCTCAACAGCTGTGTTCTCACCCTCAAGATTGATATTATCCCTCTTTTCCCAAATACACAATAGAGTAACCTTTGTGCGAAGAGCAACAAGATCAGCATCAATGTGACCACTGGCATCCTTTGCAATGTTCTCCAAGACAGCATCTTCAGATGAAATGTCACTACAGAATGGGCAAAACTGCGATCTTGAATTCTAGTCTTGGTAACATCTGAGGCGCATAGCATGGGTGCAGTTGGGCTTGGGCAACGCCCTTTTGTTGTTCATCTCCATGCAAATTCCGCACTCTTCTTCCTTCTTGACATCAATATTAGATAAGTTGTTACGTTCGTCTTATCTTCCCTCCTATACCTCTCCATGCACACGACCTTCTGCTTCTTGTCCTCCATATCAGTGATCCCCTTTTGCAGTTGCAGCAAAGAAGGAAATATCACTGCATAGAACTCTTTGATGCTGGATTTCCTCTCGTGAGTTGACATGGTCGTTGTGCCATCAACATAAGCCTTGTATATGAAGATTCTCAGCAGACCAAGTGCCCCGGCGAGGCTGCAGTCCATCCACTGCACTAGGAAGAGGTATATGTGCACGACAGGGCTATACGGTAGTCGCATCTGCAAGCCTGCCCCGTCGTAGTGCTGGGGAACTTAGAGGCCCTAGGCGAGTCGACGAAGAATGCCTCCATGGTGTCGAGCTTCAGGAACACCATGGACAAGTCACAGGTGAGGTTGAAGTCGGCGAGGTACGGCTCATACGCCGAGCCACACAGCCTGTTCCTGGACGGCACGTTGCCATGGAGGATGGCCAGCACATAGTCATGGCGCACGTACACAATGGCATGGGCAACATCGAGTGGCACTTCGAAGTGTGTGCCCCCTCGTCAGTGGGCACATTCTTGGTGAGGCCGCTGTGAAGGAAGCTACTAATGCTACCATTGGGAGGTGAGAAATCAAGTAGAGAAATGCCTTGGTTTGCATGTGATAAGATATTGATATTAGTTGATGTGTTTTGAACTTGGTTAGCATGTGTTTGTAGATGCTTATTCTTGCTCATATCTAACTCGAGTTGGCGGTGTTTCGAATTGGTGAATTCTTTTCTATACACAGAAAAATTACACACATCGTAAGTTCCGGTGTGAACATTAGATGTTCTGGTATTCACCGGAAGTTCTGGTGTGGGCAGTGTATACTCGTCGGACTATTTCTTGCAGAGAGCAATTTTTCGGGCAAAATTGGAGATCAATACACCAGAAGGTCCGATGAATGTGGTGGCTACACTAGAGGGTATCACCGGAGTATTTTTAGTGCTGATGCAGAAATGAAAGCAAATACTGGATGGTCCAGTGATGGACTTTGAGAGCACTGGAGTATTTTCTACAGACAAGAGATTTTTTGCACCAAGTTTGATTATGTACACTGGATAGTCCGGTGCTGAGATTATGAACACTGGAGAATACATCGGACATTTTGTTGTAGAGAGGTTGCAGAAGGGTGGTTTGGTGGACTGGCACAAACCGGATTATCTGGTGACGGACATGAGATACCGGAAACTTTCACCGGACCTTTTATTGCAGAGAGCAAAGTTTTTCTAAAACAGACAGTGTTAGACTCACTGGATGGTCCGATGTTCAGAAGCAGAACACACCGGAACATCCGGTGTTCACGTTTTTTGCAAGATATGATCTGAGTTAAAGTTTTTGATTTTGTGCTAACCTGAAGACATTTTGAGTGTGAAGAAGTGTGTTTTCTTGTTTCAAGGTGTGCTGGTGATGGATGCAACTTAGCGGTCGACAACGGGTGATCGGGGCTAAGCGGGTGCTTGGTGTTAAACGATCAAGGAGGGTCGGACGGAGTCAAGAGTGATCTTAGCTGTACACATAAAGGTCAAGCAAAGCATGAAATGTAGGATGCAGATGGCGTGTTGACAAAGTCAAGCGAAGGGGATACCGGTGCAAGTGACAAGACAGTTCGAGTGATCAAGAGTGGGAGAGACTTGCCAATGATCAAGATCACAAGATGGGGGGACATGCATCATCATCGGAGCACTTGCTTCAGGTGGAAGCAAGTGACGGCTAGTCACACTTTGAGAAGTGTGCTAGGGTTTCGCGGTTTGGCCTCAAAAATAGTGGGAGGATCGAAGGTGTACGTGGCATTATCGCGAATCTTGCATCGAGGTGAAGCTAAGTCATAAAGGCGTCGCGACCGTCCGATGAATGGAGAAGAAAACGGACTAAAATGCCTTCGGTGGTAGGTAGAAATGTACTACAAGAGAGGGGTATTTTAGGAAAAAGCTAGGAAACTTGGGGTCAAGTTTTTTAGACCTATAAATAGAGGGGTAGGGATATGGGAGAGGATGAACCAGCTATTTGAGCCCCTTATGCTACCTATATGAGAGTATTGTGCTAGAATTTTAGTTGAGAGGAGGATAAGTGTTTAGCCTATGTAATAGGTGAGAGTTTTAAGAGAAAATCTTTGTAATCCGCTTAAAATAGGACTGACCTCTTTGAGTAATAAAGTTTATTTTATTTCATATGCTTGAATTCCTCCTCAAATAGGGTTGATCATGCTTGATGAACACATAAATCAACATATGAACACCTCAATTCATTAATTCACCTCAATCATTAGAGAGATATATTGCTCAACCTAACCCGAGTACACGGTATGAGTACAAGTTGCAGAGAAAGCAGCACAGATGGGGGAAAGATAGCAAGTCTAGACTAAAGTAGAAGAAGGGGATGGGGATTGGAGATTAGCAGTAGGAGAAGGGGATCAGAGAGAAGCACTCATGTGAGGATAAAGACAGAGGTAGGATAAAGAGTTCTATTCTGTAATGTTCTTCTATCCTTTCTCCTATTGGGTGATGGCTTGCTCATATACTCCAGCCGAGTGGGCTACACTAGCTCAGGCCCATTGCAGTCCAACTCCATCCGGCTAACAGCCCATGTCCATGATATATTGTTTTACCATAATAGTTTTAAGAGCTCAAAGGGGATGGATGTAGGGATGGTGGTGCGCAGCGGCTGTTGGTCAGAGAGACGACGACACGCAGAGTCTGGGCGGAGCGATGCGACGGTGGCTGCACACGGCAGCTGATCAAAGAGACATGAAAGCGGCAGCCCGCGACCTCCATGGCATGGCAGAGGGGTGGCATCCAGGGTCGGCTCTGGGCCAGGGCGGGAGGTGCGACCGCCTAGGGCCCAAGCCCAAAGAGGGCCTCACGGCAGCAGTACGCTTGGGCCTTGGCATAACGTCAGTATGTCACGGATAACACGAAGTCACGAAGTCCAGCCGCCAGCGGCCAAATACGGCAGACGTTGTAGCTGTCTCGCTGAGACTGTGAGACGCCAACTCGCCAAGTCGAAGTCGACGAGTCCTGTCCTGCCGCCGGTGCACGCCTGAGTCCTGAAGAGTGACGGCTCCAGTCCTCTAATTTCAGGTGTTAGAATGTTGCCTAAGAAGCATTTGTTGGGTGCTGAGAAAATAAAAAAAAGAAAACGAGAAGATCAGTTTATTGAATCGCAAAAGGGTGCTATACATAAGTTTTTTTCAGTTTCAAGTAATGTTGTTTCTGGTGATAATCCTGAAGATATAGATGATTGTAGTACAGAAGATCAAGGGCAGGAACCTAATCATAATTTAAATGCAGAAGTTGATGTCAATGAGGATGGTACAAGGGAACAAAATTTACCGCCTTCATCTGATACTAAAAATTCAAATGCTGATGAACAAAAAGATTCTCTGTTAGCTATCTATGATCTTAGAACATGGGACAATCTTGACAATAGGGGAAGAGATATCTTAATTGAAAAAGGACCTGTGAGAGAATTGAATTTGCAGTTTCCTTCGGATAGTAGTGGTAGATATTTTTCATATGCTTACTACTCCAGGAAGTTAAGTAATGGTGAGGTTGTTGATAGAAAGTGGTTGGTTTACTCTAAGCATGTGGACAAAGTTTACTGTTTTTGCTGCCGATTGTTCAAATCAAATCAGACCAAAACTTTGTTGGCATATGATGGATTGAGGGACTGGAAGCATCTCAGTGGGAGACTCAAACAACATGAGAACAGTGTTGAGCATATAACAAACATGAATACGTGGAATGAACTTAGGTTGAGGTTAAGGAAAAATCAGACAATTGATGATAATTTGCAACGGAAAATTGCAAAGGAAAAAGAGCGTTGGAGACAGGTTTTGGTAAGAATAGTTTCTGCTGTGAAGTTTCTTGCTAAACATAATTTGGCCTTTCGAGGATCCAATGAGAAACTTTATCAGGATAACAATGGTAATTTTCTGGGCACAATTGAAATGATTGCTGAATTTGATTCTGTGATGCAAGAACACATTAGGCGCATTCAAAATAATGAAATTCATCATCATTATCTTGGCCACAATATTCAGAATGAGTTAATTTCTATTCTTGCTCATGCCATGAAAAGTTTTATTTTAAGGATCATCAAGGATGCCAAGTATTTCTCTATTATCTTGGATTGTACCCCAGATGTGAGCCATGAAGAACAAATGACTCTAATTGTGTGGTGTGTTAATATGTCAAGTAACATTCCGAGAGTGGAGGAGTTCTTTCTAGAGTTCTTAAAGGTGGATGACACATCAGGATTGGGGCTTTTTAATGAATTGATGAATGCATTGGACTCTCTTGATTTGAATGTCGCTGATGTGAGAGGTCAAGGTTATGACAATGGTTCTAATATGAAGGGAAAACATCAAGGTGTTCAGAAGCATTTGCTTGAAATTAATCCAAGAGCATTATATATGCCATGTGCATGTCATAGTCTAAATCTCACTCTTTGTGATATGGCGAAATCTTGCAGCAAAGCTATTTCATTCTTCGGTGTTATACAATGGATATATGCATTGTTTTCATGTTCTACTAAAAGGTGGAAGATTTTGCTTGACAATGTTCCAGAACTAACTGTCAAATATTTGTCTAATACTCGTTGGGAGAGTCGAATAAACAGTATACAAGCTAGCAGGTACCAAACTCCCCAAATAAGGTCAGCTTTGTTGGAACTGGAGACATCTTCTACTGATGATCCAAAAGCAGTGAGTGATGCTCAATCTTTGATAACTGCACTTGAGAATTTTGAATTTTTAGTTGGTATGGTTATTTGGCATGACATTTTATTTTCTATAAATATGGTGAGCAAGAAGTTGCAGTCCAAAATTGTGTGTATAGATGCTACTCTCAAACAAATCGATGGGGTCATCTCATTTTTTAAGAGGTACAGAAATAAAGACTTCACTTCTAGTATTGATATTGCAGAAGCCATTGCATCTGAATTGGATGTAGAGCTAAAATTTCCTACAAAACGTCAAGGTAAAAGAAAGAAGCATTTTGATGAAGAAAATGTCCTAAATGAAGAAACACAGTCAGCTATAGAATCCTTCAGAGTTAATTACTTTCTAGTCATGATTGATGTTGCAATTGCTTCATTGACTATTCGATTTGAGCAGTTGAAGGCATTTGAATATGTGTTTGGTTTCTTATTCAACTCAAAAAATCTAAAGTCCTTGGATGATACTGATCTACAGAAACATTGCACTACTTTTGTAGAAGCTTTTTCTCAGATAACTCATCTGATGTTGAGTTAAATGATTTTTTCTCTGAATTAAAAGTGCTGCAAGTAATTTTGCCAGATGTTTTGATGTCAGCACCTGAGATTCTTCAATTCGTTATAGCTGCAGATTGCTATCCAAATGTCTCTATTGCCTATCGGATCCTCTTAACTATACATGTGACTGTAGCTTCAGCTGAAAGAAGTTTCTCAAAATTAAAATTACTGAAAAACTATTTGAGGTCAACTATGTCACAGGAAAGATTGAATGGTTTGGCTATATGCTGCATTGAGAAGAATGTCTTGGACACCATTGATCTCGATATTGTCCTTAATGATTTTGCATCAAGAAATGCCCGAAGGAATTGTTTTTTATGAGAGACATTGGGTATTCATCGTCTCCTCTTTTATGAAACATTGTCAATGGAGTCATTTGAGTTTGGTTCTCGTTCTTATTTTAGGTAATCTTACTAGTTTTATTTTGCTGTTCTTTTAATTTTTCTATTGTAGTATGGATATTATTCATCGAGATTTAAGAATATATTAGAAGTTAATTTTTACTAAGTTACTTCTCGGTTTATCATATTAGCAATGTTCATTTATATCATCTTAAAAAATAAATAATTTATAAATTATACAAATAAAAATAATATTTAGCTTTAAAGGCCTATAGTGCCGCGGTCGCCTAGGGCCCTCGAAACTGTAGAGCCGGCCCTGGTGGCATCAGCGCGCTGCAAGGGGCAGAGTCAAGTCAAGCTGGGGCGTTTGCCATGTGCATAGCTTGCCTTGTCCTGTGATAGTTTTGTGTGAATGTAGAACTTGTAGCATCTGTGTCTACCAAATTTGGATCTTCTCTCCAGAACTTTCAGTTGTCAAATGGGTTCTCTACTCTTTACATATCTTGGTCTTCCTGTTGGCATCACAAAGCCAAAAATTAAAGACTTTATTTCTTTGGCCCAAAGGATTGAAAGGAGGTTGGTCAGCTGCTCCTCCTTCTTAACTCAAGGTGGAAAGTTAGAAATGGTTAATTCTTGCTTAACCTCCCTTCCAACCTTTTACATGTGCACACTTAGGCCCTGTTTGGGGGAGCTTCTGGCAGCTTTTGCTTCTCAGAAAAGCTGAGAAGATGAGAAGCTCCCCCAAACAAGCTGATTGCTGAGGAGCTTTTCTAAGAAGCAAAAGCTGGTTCCTGGTGAAATGAACTAAAAGCTGAAAAGCTGGCTGAGGGTAGCTTTTCTGAAAAGATGGTATGCTGAGAAGCTAAAAATTAAGCCTATAAGCCAAACCGCTTATCTCAGAAGCTATAAGCAGCTTTTCAGAAAAGCAGCTTTTCAGAAAAAGTCCATAAGCTCCAGCTCCCCCAAACAGGGCCTTAAGCCACCTTTGTTGGTGATCAATCAAAGTGATTAAATATGGAAAGCACTTGGAGAGGCTTAGAAAGAATGCTCAGAAGCAACCTCTTACAGCTTGGAACTTGGTCTGCAGACCTAAACGTGAAGGAGGGCTCGGTGTTATGAAGCTCAAGGTACAGAATGAGGTACTCCTTAAAAACTTAGATAAATTCTTCAATAAGCAGGATCTCCCTTGGGTGAAGCTAATATGGGACAATTACTATGCAAATAGAAAAATCCTAGGTATGGGAAAAAATAGCTCCTTTTGGTGGAAAAGTATTATTAAGCTCCTAAATACTTTTAAGGGGCTGGCTATTGCTAAAATTGAAAATGGGACTTCAATTCATTTCTAGCAAGATATGTGGGGAGGTCAGATCCCTCTTCATGCTTTTTCGGTGCTTTGTTCTTTTATCAAGATCAGCAACATTTCCTTGAACTCGGCTTCCAACAAGAATGATCTTCTTGAGCTTTTCCATCTCCCTCTTTCGGTTCAAGCATTTTCACAGTTTTAGTTGCTTCAAGACAATGTACAAGAAATACATCTATCAACTAGGGCCCACTCCTGGACTTACATTTGGGGCATGTATGGCTTTTCCTCAAAGAGAGCTTATACTTTCCTAATGGGCTATACAACTGTTCACCCTGCTTTAAGATAGCTATGGAGTTCCTCTTGCCAAAAGTAATACAAAGTTTTTTTTTTCTGGCTGTTCCTTATGGATAAGTTGAACTCAAGAGGTTATGAAAGAGGCTATGATTTTGGAGGATTATATATGTGAGATGTGTATTTAGCAAAGAGAGGAGACAAACTCTCATCTCTTCCTCATGTGCAATTTTGCAAAGGCATGCTGGTTATCTATTGGCATAGATCTACCTTAACTCACTTAGCCTGATCGAATTTGGCACTACATGAAACAGAAGATTAATACATCTTTCTTCATGAAGATAATAATCCTTATGTGTTACAGGATTTGGTCACTAAGTAATGATTGGATTTTCCATAATATTGACCTTTTTGTTGCACTGCAGAAGTCATGTCCTTCATGAGTTGACATTGGTTTATAGGATCAAATACTTTGATCAACTCTTAGAATCAGTGGCGGAGCTAAAGCAAGGCCAAAGAGTGTCATGGCCCCTCCTATTCCTTTAGATTTCTCAAAAAAAATAAATACTTGATTGTACTTAACAAAGTATCATACTACGTATGATTTTCAAAGCTTGCCCTCCTCTATATTTATGACTAAGCTCCGCCACCGCTTAGAATGGATAAACTCAAGATCGTAATATCTTGTTTTTATTTTGTTTTTTTCCTCTCACTAACCTCTGTATATGTACTTTTTTATTTCTTAATATATAATTTGTAGGAACCAATTCCTCCGGTTTCATAAAAAAAGGGGAGTTATTTCTCAAGTGTGAGTCACGTGTACTCGTGTGTGTGGCGCGCCACAGGTACAGCAACACGATATCGCACAGCCGCGTTGGCCTGCGGACTGCCACGTGGTACACGTCTTGACGATGCAATTGTTGTCAACGGCCGGGGAGCGACTTTGACAGATGTCTGCCCATGCCACAAGGAAGGTGACCGCCCAGCTGGCCCCTTTACATCAAAGGTACAGAAGATACATATCTTTCAAGAAAAGACTAAGATTCCAAAGCGAATCTAACATGTTTTTTTTTTTTTACAACCTACAAGTTGAAACAAATAGACCTTAACCAGATGAACCATGCAATTTATTTACTTGCTCATATAAAATTTGAACAGAACCATACCTTCTCCCACATATTCTATAACAAATTCTCCTTTCTTTATTGAGTGTTCCAAAGCATGTAGCAGTAGTTGTTAGGAAACTAGCTGCCGAGTTACATAATGCACATGACGCTCAACATAAAGCATTGACACTGTCACTTATTTAAAAGCATGATGATTTGGTTGGAATTTAGATTAAGTTCATAATTAGTTGTTGCAAAAATCTTCCTCATATGAACAGGTTTTGACCATAACGTACAATTCAGCTCCCAGATTATAACAATTCAGCAATCTATTTTACACCAGCTTTTGCAGATTATACCATCTATCTTTTACAATCTAACTTTTACAATTCACAATCTATAAAGTACTTTTCATAATCCACGGCTTAAAAAAAGAGACCCTAAGTTGTGTGCTCTTGTTTTGTTTAAAAAGGGTTTATGCTTTTCCCCTGTCTTACTATCTAGCGATATATGTTAGAAAAACAAGGACGATTGACAGATGCAACAACATGACAATATATAGTCTTCAAACTAAAATGTTTATTGCACATAGGATGATGCTTTTTGCACGGATGAAGCGAGCTGGTACCATCATGGTGAAGATCAGGCCTCGAGTTTGTTGCTTCTATTGGTATTCAGAAAATTGGAGCCTATGATTTAATCTGCTGCAGGTCATCAATCTTTGGATATATGAACGCGCGGAGTCTGGGCGGAGCGACGCGACGGCGGCTGCACAGGACAGCTGATCCAAGAGACGTGGAAGCGGCGGCGCGCTGCCGGAGGCGGAGTCAAGTCAAGCTGGTGCGTTCGCCATGTGCTGCTTGCCCTGTCCTGTGATAGTTTCGTGTGAATGCAGTGAGTCACTTGTACATCTGTGTGTACCAATGCTAGCTGTTCTCTGGTGACATACCTCTCTGGTGACATACCCTGATGAGAAGATGACTATGTGAACAAGTCATGTACCTGATCGATGCTATACCAATTCACAAGAATCGCATGGCAATCACAAAAAGGGTTGCAAGAGGTAAAGGGAACATCGTTCAAGATAATCTGCAATTGCAACAGGTACAAGCAAGCAAACGGGCGCGTGGCTCGCCGGTAAGATACGATCCGAAGTTTGAACCCAGGTTTGCACCTCGTTAAAAGGTCTTCAAAGAAACCAGAGTGCTTAAAAAAACAACAGGCACAAACAAAAATAGTTTAGGATAAGCTTTCTCACCTTGGTGGCCAAGTCCTCGAGGGCCTCAATCTTCCTCTCAATCAACTGTGAACGTGACTTGACGCCGTGTTCTGTGTCCACACATCAAAATTTCAGGGAAAAATTGCTACATTTGGCCACTTTGGAGCGAAAGCAACATCACGACCTAAGAGTACTTTTTGGTAAAGGAGTTACCTTCGGCGGAATCGAACGCTCCTCCCTCCGCAGCAAATCCATTCTCACCATGGCTCGATTTTTCACACGACCTTCACACACCCTCGGTCTTGCTGAACTTGCTGATGTGGTCGCCAGTGCTGAACGCGAGGGAGGAATAGGTTTTTTTTTACTGCCGAGGTCGGAGTGGGCTCCGACGGTTGGAGGCAAGGCCGGTTGGGCGTCGGCGGGCAGACTGGGTGGATGATTGGGCAGCGGCGGATGCAATCTAGTGGAATTGGGGTGAGATCGGAGGAGAGATTGTGTTGGGATTGTGCACTCCGTGTCAGGAATGGAGAAAAATTCAGTTTCGTCTAACTAGCTTATATGTTGCAAAGCGGTATGCTGGCTTGTGAGCCATTGATTTAGCATCCAAGGGCCATCGGTGTGGCGGAAGAAGCTTTGTATCACTCTGTCATTCGTCCAGTTATTTTACCGTTTCTTTCTTATTGTTTACCGTCGTTACTTTTGATCAAATTACAAACTTGTGTAAACTATTAAACAGAGTGGTTGGAGTAGGGATGAAATTAATGAATCATTCCTAAAAGTATTCTCTAGTTTGTTAGGGTTCGTGCTCCTTTAGCTTTCTTCTAGTGCTCTGGCGGTTGCTCTGAGTTCGCCAGCGAGTTCATCTGATTTCTTCGTCAGATCGTTCCATTTCGTTTTTCTGTTACTCGCGATCTTGACATGGGTATTAGAGTTATGCTCTTTCCTCGGATTGGTTGAGCTCGCTCTCGGCACAGGTTTGAGCGTCTGCTTGTAGATCGCTCTGTGAAATCCCGACGCCGGGAATGAGGGTTTGGCCAGGAGCCGACGGCGGGAAGTCGGATTCAGTCTTGGGTTGTGTGACTTGCTCGCGCGTAAAATCCCTCGGACGATCTCCGATTTCGGGCGGCGGTGGAATTTCTCGAGGCTTGAAGCAAGGATCTAATCCGAGCTGTCCTTGGGAAATTGGTGGATGGTCATGACCAGAGGTCAAAAGATTCAAACTAAGATGGGTACAAGTGAAGAAGAGGCGATCAAGCAAGAGATTCTACAGATCAAGGGCGATCTGACAGATCTGAAGGGCATGAAGGATGAGATGCAGATACTCAAAGGAGAGCTTACTGACATCAAGAGGATCTTGCTGTCTTTGGGAACTAATTCTACTGTTGTCCCTACTTCAGGTCGACTGGATCTTAGTCAGGATCCTATACCTGTATTACCAGTAAGCACATCCCCATATGTGAATGTTCAGGTATGCCCAAATTCATACCTAGTCCCTGCAACATCATCAGCGTACCCAGGTAGCACCATACCTTCTTGTGGTGTAAAACTGGGGGAATGTACTAGCACTCTGAGTGTAAGATCACTAAGAACTGCTTGCATACCTGAACCCATATACACTTACAACACTGGTCCACCTATCCCAAGCGTTCTTGGTAGCTTGGTCAGACCTGATTTCATGGAGAGAGCAGGCATAACCAGCACTTTGATCCTTATGGGCTTGAACCAACTCCTCTTGTTGGGACTGGTGGTGCTCTCAGGGACACAGGTCAGATGCTCACTCATACATTAGATAGGAGCTATCACTTGTATGTTGGGAATGGTTCACAACCTTATGCTGAAGCAGTTATTAAGGGGCCAAAATTGGAGTTGTAGTTATTCAATGGAGATCAATCCTTGAGCTGGCTTAAGCACTGCAAAAAATTCTTTGAATTATCTGGAACTCCTTTCACACAGTGGGTCAACCTGGCAACAGCACATTTTGTAGGGAGAGCTGAATTGTGGTTTGGTGGTATAGGGAGTCCATGGCAACATATCAGCTGGGGGCAGTTATGTAGAATGGTGCTTGATAGATTCTCTGAAATGGAAACTCATGAAATAGTCTCTAAGTTCCAGAGTTTGCAGCAGTTGGGCTCTGTGAACCAATACATTGACAAATTTGAGGAATGTATGGCATATCTAAAAAGAGATCATCCCTATCTACAGGAGGCATTCTTTTTGAGTTGCTTTATTGGTGGTCTGAAAGCTTCTATCAAACATCAAGTTACTTGTTATCAGCCAAGAAGTCTCCTGGAGGTTTTTTGGTACTCCAAACACCTGGAATAATTCATGGTGGCAAAGAGAGTATATCCCACTGGTCAGGCAAATACATATGGGAGGGGAATCAGCAAGGATTCACCTGCAAAGGAAAAATCTAACCAGCCTGTTAACAGAGACAAGAACAAATGTTGGTTCTGTCAGGAACCTTAGAGCCCTCAGCATAACTGTAAGGTAAGGAAAAAATTAATGGCATTGGCTTTGGATGAAGGTAGTGAAGTTACTGTCAGAGAAAAACTGATGTCCCTTGCTCTAGAAGAAGAAAAGGTGGGTGAAGAGGGTAATTATGGAGAAGATATACTTGAGGCTGGTTATGTCACAGCACCTGGTAGCCCACATAAGCAAGGAGATGCTTTAGCCCAGCCAATGCAAATTTCCCTAAATGCAGTTAATGGGACATCTGACTCTATGACCTTTTCACTGATATTGAAGATTGGGGACAAAAGATCAGTAGCACTAGTTGATAGTGGCAGCACAGATTCCTTTATGGATTATGAGTATGCTTTGAGAAAAAATTTCAAGTTGAGCTATATTTTAGCAAGGAAAGTTACAGTTGCAGGTGGTGGAGAACTTGTGACTGATGCAGTAGTATCTAACCTGAAGTATACAGTGGGAGATGTTAATTTTTGCAATACCTTCAGGTTACTTAAACTCAGAAGCTATGATTTTATCTTGGGAGGGGATTGGATATATGAACATAGCCCAATTGGATTGGATTTACAGAAGAAATTGCTTTCCATTACTAAAGGAAGTAGAGTTTATAATTTTCTAGATTATACTGCTCCCAGTGGTCAATGTGTAGTAAATGCAAAGAAACTGACAAAGATGTGTAGGAAGGGTGTTATGGGCTATATAATTCAAGTTAAGCTGATACAAGATTATGATTTGGAAGTTAGTACCCCATTGCCAATTAAGATTGAAAAGCTCCTTCAGAATTATCCTGATCTTTTTGATGAGCCAAAGGGGCTACCACCAAAGAGAGAATGTGATCATGCTATACACTTAAAGCCTGGAGTAGTACCCCCAAACCTCAGACCCTACAGAGTCCCACATCAACAAAGGCAGGCCACGGAAGAAATAATTCAACAGATGCTCAAGACTGAAGAAATTAGACCCAGTCTCAGTCCCTATTCATCTCCTGCTGTTATGGTGAGGAAAAAAGATGGGTTATGGAGGATGTGTATTGATTATAGACACTTGAACTCACTAACTATCAAAAATAGATTTCCAATGCCTGTTATAGATGATATCTTGAATGAGTTACATGGTGCTGTTATCTTTTCTAAGATTGATCTGAGGTCAGGGTTCCACCAAATCAGAATTTTGGAAAAAGACATACCCAAAACTGCCTTCAGGACACATTTGGGTCATTATGAGTATTTAGTGATGCCTTTTGGACTCACTAATGCCCCAGCCACATTTCAGTCACTCATGAATCAGGTATTATCTGAATTCATAGGCAAATATATCCTAGTTTTCTTTGATGACATCTTGGTGTATAGCAAGAATTTACATGAGCATGTAGATCATCTGAGGACTGTCTTGGGTGTTCTGAGGAAAGAAAAGCTGTACATCAAGTATAGCAAGTGTACTTTTGCACAGCCACAAGTGGAGTATCTTGGACATATCATAGATCAAAATGGGGTCTCCACTGATCCTAAAAAAAAATCTTTGATGTACTCAATTGGCCGAAACCTGAGAATGTCTCACAGCTTAGAGGGTTTCTTGGTCTAATTGGATATTATAGGAGATTTGTGAGGGACTATGGAAAAATCTGCAGGCCGCTCTTTGATCTCCTCAAGAAAGATGAATTCAAATGGGAGGAAATTCATACAAATACTTTTGAGAATCTGAAAAAAATCATGACCACATGCCCTGTGCTGGCATTACCTGATTTCACACAACCATTTGTCTTGGAGACTGATGCAAGTGGTTTAGGACTTGGTGCAGTGCTCATGCAAGCTGGAAGGCCCATTGCTTACCATAGAAAAACTCTCAGCAATAGGGCTATGGCTCAATCGACTTATGAGAAGGAAGCAATGGCTATTATTGAAGCTTTAAAGAAGTGGAGACACTATCTTATAGGGAGCCCTATAGTCATAAGAACTGACCAAGAGAGTTTGAAGTACATTTCTTCCCAAAGGTTGTTAGAAAGCATTCAACATAAACTTCTACTTAAACTGATGGAGTATGATTATAGAGTGGAATACAGAAAGGGAAAAGAAAATGTAGCTGCAGATGCTCTATCAAGGATAAACCGAAGAGGCCTGAGGGAATATGCATGAATATCACTGCAGTTCAACCAGAATGGGTACATGACATTGCAAAAAGCTATGAAGATGACCATCACTTTCAGCAGATTTCTGAGAAACTGAATGGAGGACCTGACCCCCTTGGAGTGTACACTGTTGTGGCTGGACTAATGAAGTACAAGGGAAGAATTTATGTTGGAAAGGGAAACAACATGAGAACTAGTATACTCACATCATTTCACTCATCTCCTATTGGTGGGCATTCTGGGAAAAGGGCCACCTATCACAGAGTTAAGAAGCCTTTCTATTGGCCTGGGCTGAAATCAGAAGTTGATCAAATGGTTGAAGAATGTCCTACTTTCCAGGTAACTAAATCTGAAAATGTACATGTTCCTGGTCTACTAAATCCATTAGAAGTTCCTGATATGGCTTGGACACACATAAGTATGGACTTTATTGAGGGATTGCCCAGGGTGAAAGGGAAAGATGTGATTTTAGTTGCGGTGGACAGATTGACTAAATACAGCCACTTTATAGCATTATCACACCCTTATACAGTCCAGCAAGTGGTTGAAATATACCTGGACCAGGTGTTCAAGTTGCATGACTTTCCCTTGGTAATTATAATTGATAGGGATAGGATATTTACAAGCAAGTTATTCCAAGAGATATTCAAGGCTGTGGGGGTTTCATTAAGGTTCAGCACTGCTTATCACCCACAAACCGACGGGCAAACTGAAAGAGTTAACCAGTGTTTGGAGAATTACTTGAGAATTATGGTTTTCCAGGAACCAAGAGAGTGGCTGAAATGGTTACCCATGGCTGAGTGGTGGTATAATACTTCATATCATACTTCACTTAAAACTTCACCCTTCCAGGCCTTGTATGGATATCCACCACCTCAAGTTGGGGAACTATCTATTCCTTATAACATCTCAGAAGAAGCTAAAGTCACTGTTGAGGAGAAGGAAAAAATGCTGTAGGAGTTGAAGGCCAACTTGTCACAAGCTCAAGGCAAAATTAAGTATTTTGCTGATATGAAAAGAACTCAGAGGGTGTTCAAGGAAGGAGATATGGCATATCTCAAGATGCAGCCATACAGATTGAATGCTTTTGGTCTAAGGGGATTCATCAAGTTGAGATCCAAGTACTATGGACCCTTCAAAGTCTTGCAAAAGATTGGAAAAGTGGCCTACAAGCTATTACTGCCAGAAGGAGCAAGCATACATCTTGTATTCCATGTGAGTCAATTGAAGAAGCATCATGGAACCAAAGCATTGCCTCTTCCAAACCTTCCTCTGATAACAGCTAAAGGAAAGGTTAAAATGGAACCACTAAAAGTATTAGAAAGGAGAATTGTACCAAGGAATAACGAAGCAGTGATACAGTGGCTAGTTCACTGGGAAAACCTTACTGAGAGTGAAGCCACATGGGAGGATGCTACATTTATCCAGAAGACATTTCCAAAGTTTAATCCTTGAGGACAAGGATTGTCTCAAGAAGGGGAGGTTGTCAGGAATGGAGAAAAATTCAATTTCGTCAGTTAACTGGCTTATATGTTGCGAAGCGGTATGCTAGGTTGTGAGCCATTGATTTAGCATCCAAGGGCCATCGGTGTGGCGGGAGAAGCTTTGTATCACTCTGTCATTCGTCCAGCTGTTTTACCGTTTCTTTCTTATTGTTTACCGTCATTACTTTTGATCAAATTACAGACTTGTGTAAACTATTAAACGGAGTGGTTGGAGTGGGGATGAAATTAATGAATCATTCCTAAAAGTATTCTCTAGTTTGTTAGGGTTTGTGTTCCTTTAGCTTTCTTCTAGTGCTCTGGCGGTTGCTCTGAGTTCGCCGGTGAGTTCATCTGATTTCTTTGTCAGATCGTTCCATTTCGTTTTTCTGTTACTCGCGATCTTGACATTCCGCCAGTGCGGTGAGGTCCTTCCCTAGGTTGAGCAGTGTCGGCAATATGGTGAACACTACACTTACAACTTGATAGACACTTTAGTTACAACATGCATATAGTTGTAACCGCTCTGTCTATGGTTGCAACTAATAGTTGTAACCGCTCTATCTGTAGTTGCAATCACTCTATACTACATATCGTAACTCATCTATACACCTAGTTGTAACTGGCTGTAAATCACTGCTCACAAAGTGGGAACGTGCTAGGTCATCCAGTGGACCCGCGGGTGAGGTGGAGGGGAGTGCGCTGGGTCAGTGGGCAGTTACAATACAATATACGGCGAGTTGCAACTCGTGAGTTGCTATCCTGTGCCTATGTGCATGCTACACATACGCTGCGCATAGACACATAATAGCAACTCATGGGTAGGGCTTTATCATGCGCTTGTTTGTCATAGTTTCAGCTTGGAGCTAGGTATTTTTAAAGCTAAAGCTGACAATACACAGGGTGTTTGAATGAACTATCTTGTCTATATTTTAGATTAACAATAAAGGCTTGCTGTTTAGTGCAAGCTTTACACCAAATTGGAAAATCAAGAACAGGCTTGAGACAGGTCACATCTGTATTTTCATTGACAGTAGGTATTTTCGTATCTACCAGATTGTTGATAGTGATAGTTTCTACTATCTAAAACACGAGTTGATTTTATGTCACTTATTCTGCACTCTTTTTCTATCTAATAAAAATCTCTCAATTCAAATAATTTACCTATTTTTCTATCTACCTTTGTCCTCTAGTCTCTCTGTCTTATTACTTAGTCTCTCTGTCTTATTACATACATAGTCTATTTTACAAATAAAAATAAATAAAGAAATTAGAGCTATGGGTAGTAGTAATGTATAAGGACCTGTCCCGGCGTCACGGCCCGTTCGTACTTGAGCACTGTTCTTCGTTGTTCAGACTTCATACATCAAAGTTGGTTATGTGGCTGGTGACCTGCAGTGCCACGTAGCAGCTGGCCTGGCGTGACCTTTCCCTTTCTCCTTGTTTACCTTGTGCACTTTACTTCCTAGCTTTCTGCAACTTCTGGTATTTTCGATGCCAAAAAGATTTCCTTTATTTTCAGTGACAGCTGCAATAACTGATACGTAACTATTTTGATCACCGATTTAATTTCCAGCAACGCTAAATGGAGATCGATCTATGCGCTGGTCAATTACCAACTACCATGGCATGTACCACAATAAGTATATATCGAAACAGAGCGACCCACTCCTCGAATCAAACAACCCCTGCAAGCACACGGAAGATCCGTGCATCAGTTTTGACACTTCGACGGAAACTATATCTCACAAGGTAAATAACATTTATTGTGTCTGTCTGTACATCAATGGGGTGAAAGATTATATGGGCAATTAAACAGTAAAATGGAGAACACCAAATTACACAGATGGTGACTACAAGACTGAGATTAGCGACTAGACAGGATAATAGACGTCTCACTAAATTCTTTTGAATCGAATGATCTTTTCTTTTGTTACACCTAACACACCTAAAAAATTCAAGTGAAAGGAAATAGAGAGAATCAAACAAAAGAACCGATAATATTTGACTCTATAGATGAGATATAAACAAAAGGTTACATTTAAGACCATTCTATGACCCTAGTCACAAAAAACTCGCAACTTTGAAAGAAACTTAAGAAGATAGTTACCGGGTGAAAAAACTCCCCAAGTTGATGACTTAGAGGTAAGAAATGTGATACCCAAATTTGTACTACTGTACGCGTATTTTATACCTCTAGCAACAAGGAGATCAACTTCACAAGGGTGGAAAAACTACAGCTCAAAAATGGAAAACGAAAATTACAATCGAAAAAGAAAAACTTGCAAGAGAAGTATCGGAACCAAAAGAAAGAGAATAGGAGGAGATAAACACAAGCTCGTACGGGAAAATCAACTTCATTAAGCATAAAGTTCAACCCTATTTTAAACATATTACAAAGTGTTTTCCTCTTACAAAAGCTCTAACCTATTACAAAGGCTAAGCCTATCATTTTCTCTCCTCCAAAACCTATCATTAGGCTCTCAAAATGGTTGGCTCAAGGCCCTCCTACAGTTCTCCCCCTCTATTTATAGGCCTGAGGAGGTGCATTAGCCCGTAAGTTCCCAAAATGCCCTTTACTTACAATGGCCTCCTACCTATCACCGAGGTATTTTGGTCAATTTTCTGCTTCGTCCATCAAACGACCATGACACCTTCACGACTTAGCTTCGCCTCGACGCTTACTTCGCGATGATACCACGTGCACTCCATCCCTCCATGGTTTTGAGGTCAAATCGTGAAACCACCTCGCACACTTCTCAAAGCTTTGACCCCAAGCAAGCATCCTGATGTCGACACGTGTACTCTATCTTACGATCTTGACTCCCTCGGGCCGCCTTGTCACTTGCACCAGTATCCCATTCGCTTGACTTTGTCACCACGTCGTATTCATCCTTCCTTCCATACTTTGCTTGACTTCTATGTATACAGCTAGGATCACATTTGACTCCATCCGGCCTCCTTGATCATCCGGCACCAAACTCTCCGCTTGGCCTTAATCATCCCATTGTCGACCGCCAAGTTGCATCCATCACCTGCACAACATTAGACACACAAACACGTTTCTCCAAACCTCCAAAAACATCTCCAATTCACTCAACATCAAAATCCCTATCAAAGGACCAAATCCATGAAAAATTCTGAACACCGGATGTTCCGGTGTGTACCCGTCTTTGAACACCGGATCATCCGGTGTGTGCACTGATTTCTCTGCTGAAAACCTTCTGAAAAACCCTCCGATGAAACCTCCAGTGTGTACCAAGCCCATCACTAGATTATCCGGTGAGTACATCTGCATTAGACCCCATTTTGCAACCTCTCTGATAAATGGTCCAGTGTACCATCCAGTGTTCACTCTGCTCATATCCGAACTATCCGGTGTGCATCTTCTCTCTGGCACCAAAAATAGACTTCTTTGGAAAACTGTCTGGTGTGTACTGAGCTCCATCGCCGGACCATCCGGTCAGTCGAACTCCACCTGGCACCAAAAACATACCTTTCTGAAAAATGCTCCGGTGTTCACATCCCCTGAACACCGGACCATCCAGTGCATAGTCCAAGTTTCGCCTCTATATAGAAAAAGCTCCTATGTTGTCAGGTCCCAGAACACAAATCACGTGATTAAGCATTCATAATCATCATGATATTATGTTTATGCGTATTTATTTAATTATTTGAGTTTAAATATGTTCAAAATACTTAGAGATGGCTTAGAGGTCCTTAGGAAAGCCCTAATTACCTTGGAGAGAAGAAGAAATGAAAGATGGGAAAATTTAAGAAAGTTCAGAAAATGATCCCTCTCGCAGTATGACCGGGATTCCCCGTGGTCTGACCGACACTTCCCATGGTCTGACCGCCACATCGTAGAGACTCCACTTAAGCAAATCGGCCAACTCCCTCGCACTCACACTCTCACTCCCTCCTTCACCCACACCGAGAGAGAGGGAGAGACCACCTCGACGTCCACGACGATCGGAGATCAATGGAGGGAACTTCCTCAAGCTCCCCGAAGGCTTCCCCGAGCTCATCCCCTTCATCCTCTTCATCAGAGGAGTTCCTATGCGTGTTCATTCACCTCAAGCTCCTACACCACCCCGGAGCTTGATCTTCAAATCGGAGCTTCCCCGCAGTGAACCCCTCCAGTAGAAAGCTTCTCTACGCTAAGGTGAGGCATCCCCTATCATTTCCCCTTCATTCCCGAGCTCTAATCGGTCCCTATTCCATTTAGACTCGAGTTCAACCTAGCCTAGAGCTTCTCCATGGGGTATTTTGAGTTTAGCTCGGTGAATATTGTCCAAATCACCTTAAGAGCACTCCACTAGTCCTGTAGAGTGTTTCGGTACCCTTCACGGTCGAAGGCATCACCGGAACCTTCGTCGGTGACCTTCGAAAGGTGCTGCCGGCAGGGTCTTGCGATCTGACCACCACTAGGATTGGTCAGACCGCCAGACGGCGGTCTGACCACCGACATACCGTCGGTCTAACCGCCAAAGGCCAGAACCTTCTGCATGCCGGTGGTCTAACAGTCACCTCCACATCGGTCTGACTGCCAGCCATTCAAGGCTGTATGTACTTAGGTTACCTTGTCCGGGGTTTCAAACTTTGAAACCTCTTTTGGTGGTTTTTTTGTAAATGTTTTTGAAACACGGCGCTCTATTAATACTCAAGCATACATCATATGCACACTTTTCCATCGTTTGATTAATTATGCAATGAATTCTTGATTCGTTTAGAGAGCGTTAGACTGATAGTCCATGCGAGTGAAGGTGATGCCGAGCTACCCGAGTTATGTGAGTGTTGTGCGGGTAGTATCAGGCGACCGCCAAAGCAGCAAGGCAATCATCTAAGTATATTGCACCCTTTAGATTGAATTGAATGGAGTCTAAACTAATAAGTTGTCGCTTATGTATGTTTGCATGTTTAGCGATGTCGATGTCAGGTTTATATGGGTAGAACCTATATTGATTTGCATCACCTCTACCTTGAGTTGTTGATTATCCATATCCTTGTAGCCTTGATAATATTGTTGATGTCTAACTTACAAGTTTGTTCGATATGCTTAGCAATGCTTAGGTCCTCGGTAGAAGTCGAGCAATAATTCACCCGTTGTTCGTGAGCTTAGGACTTACTTATTGTTTACAAACACAATGACAATGATGTGGGTTGTATGAGATGTGAGGATGCGGCGAGATGTGGGTGGTGCTAGGGGTAGGTCGGGAGAGGAGCTCGGATGCCATAGACCACTTACATCGTTTAAGCACCGTCCGTCGATGTCGTTGGCTTTAGCACTTTTCATACAACCACATATTCGGATAATGGATAAATGAGCTCAGTATCAGACGCCATGCTGACGCTTGCCTTACGGCCCTATGATGCATAAGAAAAATAAAGAAGAAGCAAGGTGACGGGGAGCCGGAGGTGTCCAAGACATGCTCGTGGTAACCCCGGTGCCATAGGGGCATGTGCAAGTGGGTAGTTCCGGGTATGAGAAAGGTTGTCTTGGAGGCTAAGAGGATGGACCCGGGTCATGTGGGTAAAGTTGTACCCCCCTGTAGGGTGTAAAAATAATTCGAATTCCCGCGCTCTCGGTCATGAGCATGCTTCTATCCATCCGCATCGGTCGTAGAGTTTCCGGATTTGGGGATGTAGGTTATGGTATGGTTTTTTGGGATGGTTATTTATGGTTATCGCTTGCATGAGATGGTCCCAGTTACATTTATGTTCAAGTTATTGGTTACCGGGTAGAAAGATTTATGTGGTTAAGTATAGGTGCTCACAACATAAGTGTTAGGTTGCTTACGCATATGAATTTACTTAACCTTGTGGCCTACTCCTTGCTAATGACCCCATTACATAATCCTTAGAGTCGGGTCATTATATGTACCCATTATGGATTAAATCTTGCGAGTATCTTTGTACTCACGCTGCTCTTTCAGGTTCTACCGGTGAGGAGGAGCTCGTGTTTGGCTACTTCACACCCACCGATGTAGGTGGCGGGAATGAGTAGTGAAAACTACTCGTGTGGTGTGCTTTTGGGTGGAGCCTAAGGGTATATGGCTTCACCTAGCTTTTGTTGTTCTTAGGTGTTAGTCTTCCGCTGCATAGTTTCTAGTTTTATTTAGGAGGTAAACTTTTCTTTAGTCCTCCTCCTTTTGATGTAAATTGTTGTAAATGGTTAAATGCTTTAGAACTTATAATATAATATAATTACTCGCTCTTTCTTAAGCTTTGTTATGATGTTATATATTGGAAAGGCATATGTTCTGATCTTGGGCATAAAACACGTGCCGGGACTACCGGGATGGTATTCCAGTTAATCATCGTTGACGTGATTAAACAAATGATCATCCTGATGATTAATTGGAATGCTATTTGGTCGGTTCTTTACAGTGTGGCATCTGAGCTTGGTTTAATGAAGTAGCTTAAAAACACTTAAGATGTGGGTTAGAAAAGGGTGTCAACATCACTAAGCAACCCACTAAAGTTTCTTTTTACCTCTTCATGCTAATATGTATAAATTGCTATACTATACCCCTAAGTGCAATGAACGGTTGTTTGCTGCATTTGAGTTGTTTGTTTTCGCATTGTGATGTCTTAATGGATCTTGTTGCATCGACGAAAGAGGTAAGGAATGCATCCCGATTGTGGTAAATATCGATGGCTCAACCTGTGCGAGGCAGAGGCCTAGTATGTTCCGTACGGCGATGGTACGAGAAGTGAATACGTTAGCAATAATGTATGAACATGCACCATACGATAGTAGTTATGGTCGTCTACCCATGTGGCGATTACATGGGGTGTCCCGTAAGACGATGGTACGGGAAGTGAATACACTGGCAACAGCGTATGAAATGTTGCTTGTGTGGCGAGATGCACAAGCACCGTTCGCGCGAGAAATAAAAGGGAGCGCGAAGGGTGATGTTTGGTAGTTGTGGTATGTATGAATGCATGTGATCTTGATGTTTTGTTGCAGAGTGATGTGCCTGAGAAAGAAACGTGTAGATAAGGATCTGTCGTGTGTGGAACAGGGTAGAAAGGCCACTGCTACTGGCGCCAGGATTCTAGCGGTCTGATCGCCAGGTAGGTAGTGGTCTGACCGCCATATTGCCTACGGTCTGACTGCCAACGGCGGTCTGACTGCTGGCACTTGTGCAGAAAATGTTGCGAGGGTGAGCTAGGCTGTGTTTTTGCCGTGTTCTACTAAACCTTTTGATCATGCATATTTCTTACTATAATGTGATGCCCTAGTGTGCATCATTTGACTTGGTTCGGCCGTTGCCATTTCCAACTAAATTTTGAATTTAATCTTCCGTCATCTCTCGTTTTTGCCATCTCTAGCAGGATGAGAACCCGCCAAAGTATCGGAGATCTTCCCGAGGCTTCCAATGAGAACAATCCTGTACTGCCTCCGCCGCCGAGCATGGCGGATGTCCTAATGCAAATTGAACGAAACCGTCAAGTGTAGACGGCACTCCTTGAAGCTCTCGTGCGTAACATGACCCCTCAATGAGGAGGTAGAGCTGGATGCTGGGATGACTTCTCAGATTTCCTTAGGACTCAGCCGCCCTCTTTCACGTGGGCTGAGGATCCTTTCGATGCCGACCATTGGCTCCGAATCATCAAGCAGAAGCTCGCGCTTCTCCGATGTGAGGACCATAAGAAGGCTCTCTTCGCCGTCCATCAGCTTCAGGGTGCTGTTGGCGTGTGGTGGTCCAACTTTCTGACCATGCACATGGGTTCACTTCTTTGGCAAACCACATGAAGCATCAAGACAACCATATTGGATCACATTTTAGTACAAGAAACTTGATTTCTCAATATTATTTAAATTTACACAAATTATGAAGTTTTCACATGATCAAGTTAAGTAGTGCCTTTGCGACACAAGGAACACATGTTCCCCTAAAATTCTATGATGAGCTAAACATTTGACAAAGATAGAAAATATAGTGCAATGTTCTCCAATCCACTATCTTGAACCAAGAAGTTTAGAACAAGATATTCATCAAACTAGCCTAAACACAAGCATTGACTAAGCCAAAGCAATTACGAACATAGTGATTAAGAATGTAGCATTTCATAGTCTACATGATTCATAAAATTACCAAATTTCATCTTTAGAAAAGCTAGCTTGCCTGAAATGTTTCATATCAAAGTATCAAGATGAGCCTAAGATTAAAAGCTTGCTTCGCACAACTACTCAACTTAGTCCAAATTCAAGTCTAGCAAGATAAAATGTTAAAGACATATAAGTCAAAGCTCAACTACTATGATTATCTTACAAGATGATATGCAATACAAATGCAACAAAAGTAAAATATAGCATGTACAACTGAAACTCCCCCTCACCCAATGCCAAAGGAAAAACACATCAAGAATGCCAAGGAAACTGAGAAAAGACATCAACATCTAACTCGAGAAGCACATACCATATCATCCCTGAAAGTGATGTACTCATGCCGCTTCATCGGGGTGAGGCTAGAGAACCAATTTGAATTCCTGGTCATGTGATGCAAACAGCCGGAATTCATGAGCCACATGTTCTCCCGGCCTCCATCTTTCACCTACATATGAGAAGGACAATAGGTGGATGACTCCATACTGGGTTAGTCAAAAACCTCTTAGGAATCTAGTACTGGGTCATCCGTCCTGAAGCAATAAAAGTAGAGTTATGCAAATCATTTTTCACATGAGAAAAGTGATCACCACAATGAAAGAATCGTGGTCCGCTAAAGCGATGTGACACAAAGCCTCTATCGCGCGGACCAAAACCATATGAACCATGATATGATCCACGTCAGGCAATACCTCTAGAGGAGAACTGAAGAGCGTCATAAACTTGTGAGCGAGAGCGAGGAAAAGGCTCATCTACACCAAAAGAGGGGCGGTACATGTCCCGAGTACTCCACTCCCACTCACGCCGCTCATCCCTCCTACGACGAAAGCAAAACCCAACCAAGTGACCCTCTTTTTGGCAGTAGGTGCAATGGTAGCGTCTCTCAGGTGCACGATTGTTGATCACTCTAAGCTCTCTCACAGGTGCTCTCATATTTGGCTGTGGAGCTCTCTTGGGTTGTATTGTGGCTTTCTTCTTTGTGGGTTGTGGAGTGGGTTTCTTGATGGGTTATGGTGTGGCATTCAGTTTGGACTTCTCGGCTTCTAGAGTAGTAGGTGTGGTGAACACAGTCTTACTCTTCCCATTGTAAGCCACCCTCTCAAAACCCAACCTAACAGCCAAACCCATCTTGTCAGTACACATCTTGGTCTTGGCCAAGATCAAATTTATTTTTCAATTGCCCTCTGAGCACTTCTCCACTAGAGAAAGGAGGTACTCATTCTCAGTCAAGAGTTTTTGAACTTGCCCTCTAACCCAGCTGAGCTTGTCCTGAAAAACTATGCAGGGGGAACAGTTCGGCTGCACATCCTTCGAACACCCAGTACTCTCCAATCTAGATTTTAGCTCTTTAAGGTGCTTGTCTTTTAGTTCAACATCCTTTGCAAGCAAAGGACAATTCTGCAAGCACCTAAGAAAGTAGACCTAGACTCCTCCTCAAAAAGCTTCTTCTCGTCATTCTCAAGCCGACTGGCGACTTGAGCATGCACATTTCGAAGCTTGGCAAGTTCAGCCATGACAATCAAACAACTCTCACACTCCTCAGCATCAGGCCAAGACCTAAGCAATGCTAGTTCAGTAGACACAGACTTATACTTAGGCCTACGATCCTTCAACTCCGCACAGCTTTCTTATGTAACCTATCCTGGCTAACAAGAGTATCATTCAAGGTATCGACTTGGATGGAAAGCTGGTCGTAGGAAGGCAATACCTCAGAAGGATCAAGCTCGGGGTTACTGTCGTTGTCGTCGTCGTTCGCCATGAAGCAAAGCTCGCTGTGAGACTTGAGAGTGTCGGCAACGAAGCACAGCCCGTTCAGATCCTTGACCACCTTCCTCTTTTCCTTGCAAGCCTTGTCTTCATCTTCTGAGCTCTCAACTTCGCTTGAGGATATGTCGACATCGCCGAGTGCCACCACAAATGCTCGAGAAGCTGCCTTGGCTGCCTTCTTGGCCATCTTATCGTGGTTCTTGAAGAAAGGCTTTTTGTTCTTCTTCTACTTGTCGCGGTCGTGGTTGCGGTCTTCCCTCTTCTTAAGCTTGGGGTAGTCCACCTTGAAATGGGTGGTGTCACCACACCTAAAACAGGCACGAGAACCACCTCTCATCCAATCTCGTCGGTTGTTGTAGAAGCGGGTGAGCTTCTTCACAATCAGTACAAGATCCGAATCATCAAGCATATCCACCTGCTCCTCTATGATTGAGACCAAGGAAGACAAAGCAAATCAACTAGATAAAGTGTTAGCACAAGAAACACTAACTCTAGACTGGTTGTCACCACTAGGTCCGAAAATCAACGCCATGTTCTAAGACAGGGGGTTTTCAAGACCAATCCTTACCGCCTTGGATATCTCGGTAAACTTAAGCTTGCTGAAGAGTTCATCACACGTCAATGTATCATAACTTGGTGACTCTTCAATGCTCGAGATCTTTACTTCCCATATGCTATGGTCAAGAGCATAGAGAAGCTTGATCGCCCTCTCAAGATCAGAATAGGGTAAAACACCAGTGGATCTAAGGTTGCTCACAATTTCATCAAATCCAGCTGTCGGTGGGTAAACACTGTAAGTAGGGATCCTGAGGGACCCCCTTTGAGATTCGGCCGGGGGCTGATTCTAGATCTACCTCGTACATGGATTTAATACGAATATGTGAGATATAGGTGGGACGGATGATCGTCTGCTAGTAGGAGTAAATGCTCAAGGGATTTTTAGACAGGTTCGGGCCGCACGGAGCGTAATACCCTACTCCTTTGTATATGCTATTAATGCACTTGGAATGCCTCTCTCTGGATCTCTTGTGTTACAAGGTTTTTTGCCTAAGTCTAGAGCTTCGGTCTTCAAGTGCTGATCTCTCTGACCTTCAACTGTGAGCTAGAACTTCTGAGACTTGTTCGTTGGGCTTCAGACTTCTAAGACTCGTGCTTGAGTTTGTTCAAACTTGTCCTCCTCCGAAGTGCGCCCCCCCTTTTATCCTGTTGGGGGAGACTTGGCGTGCCCAGAAAGGAGGGCACGAGTTCCTATGAGCCATAAATGGAAAGCAACCATCATGACAGGAGATTGAAAATGCGCCTTCGTACGGTCCTGTCGCCCATTACGCCAACTTTAGCAGGTGCAGGGGGGCTCACCGGGCAGCCACCGAACAACCCCGCATGCCCGCTCGATCAGAGTAGGTCTGACACAGCAGGGGGGCAGGCGATATGCCTCGAGCCGAGTGACGATATCTCCAAGTCGTTTCCTTTATGGGCCTCGCAGGGTGACGTGCGATGGGACCCGTCGCATTAAATATCCCCACGCCTTCCTGCCAGGAGGTGGCAGGGACTGATGTACCTAGTACGACAGGCGTGAGGGGAGTTGTTGGAAGTGACAGGCCACGCTCCCTCTTAAACGCAGCATCGGGCCTCTCACCAATTGACACCTCACCACTGAGCCCTTGTGGGGTCCACCGGTAAGGGGCTTCTCATGTCCTCGGGGAACTCTAGGTGCTCGGGGACTACTGTTTATAGCCCTGAGCGCCTTCTCCTGGATATGTCTCTTCTTGGTCCTCGGGGAACTCCGGGTACTCGGGGACCACTGTTCATGGCCCCGAGCACCCCTCTCGGAACTGGCTCTTCTCGGGTCGTCTTGGAACTCTGGGTACTCGGAGACCACTGTTCATGGCTCTGAGCACCCCTCTCGAAACTGTATCTTCTCAGGTCCTTGGGGAACTACGGGTACTCGGGGACCACTGTTCATGGCCCTAAGCACCCCTCCCGAAACTGGGTCTTCTCGGGCCTCGGGGACCACTGTTCAATCTGGGCCTGAGAAGTGTGAGCAATAGGAATCTCATAGTTGGAGTCTAGAACCTCCCATATAGCACTTTCTTGGCTTAAAAGATAAGCCTCCATGCACACCTTCCAGTACGAAAAATCACACCCATCAAACAGCGACATCTTCCCATTTCTCTCCATTGTCGCCTACGGATCACAAAGCCGGTTATGGTCAACAGGTGATCAAACTGGTTGTGATACCAACTGTAGGACCGAGATTGGCGACTAGAGGGGGTGAATAGGTGACTCACCAAATTCTTTCGAATCAGATGGTCTTCTCCTTTGTTACACCCAATGGACCTCAGAAATTCAAGTGGAAGCAAATAAAGAGAACCAAAGAAAAGAACCGATAACATGTGACTCCATGGATAAGATATGAACGCAAGGATCCATTTAAGACCATTCCATAACCCTAGTCACAAAAAGCACGCAACTTTGAAAGAAACTCAAGAAGATGGTCACCGGGTGAAGAAACTCCCCAAGTTGATGACTTAGAGGCAAGGAAATGCGAGACCCAAATTTGTATTATTGTACGCGTATTTTATACTTCTAGCAATAAGGACATCAACTTCACAATGGTGGAAAAATTGCAGCTCAAAAACGGAAAACAAAAATTACATCCGAAAAAGAAAAACTTGCAAGAGAAGCAAGGAAACCAAAAGATGGAAACTAGAAGGACATGAACATAAGCGCATGCTAGAAAATCAACTTCATTAAGCATAGAGGTTACTCCTATTTTAAGCAGATTACAAAATATTTTCCTTTTACAAAAGCTTTAACCTATTACAAAGGATAAGCCTATCCTCTCCTCTCCTCCAAAACCTATATCGCTAGCCTCTCAAAATGGCTGGCTCAAGGCTCCCCTACAGCTGTACCCCTCTATTTATAGGACTAGAGAGGTACCTTAGCCCTTAAGTTTTCTTGTTCCCAAACTACCCCTTGCTTACAATGGCCTCCTACCTACCACCGGGGCATTTTGGTCAAATTTTCGCTCCGTCCATCGAACGGCCGTGACACCTTCACGACTTAGCTTCGCCTCGATGCTTGCTTCTTGATGATGCCACATGCACTCCATCCCTATAGGGTTTTGAGGCCAAACCACCTCGCACGCTTCTCAAAGCGTGACTCACTGCTGCTTGCTTTGACACGAAGCAAGCATCCCAATGTCGACACGTGTACTCCGTCTTGCGATCTTGACTGTCGGCACGTCTCTCCCGCTCCCGATCCCTCGGACCGCCTTGTCACTTGCACCGGTATCCCCTTCGCTTGATTTGTCACCACATCGTCTTCATCCTTACTTTCATGCTTTGCTTGACCTCCATGTACACAGCTAGGATCACCCTTGACTCCGCCCGACCTCCTTGATCATCCAGCACCAAACTCCCCGCTTGGCCCTAATCATCCCGTCGTCGACCGCCAAGTTACATCCATCACTTGCACAACATTAGACAAGCAAACACATTTCTTCAAACCTCAAAAACATCTCCAATTCACCCAACATCAAAATCCCTGTCGAAGGACCAAATCTATGAAAAATTCTGAACACCGGGTGTTCCGATGTGTAGCCGTCTCTGAACACTAGATCATCCGGTGTGTGCACTAATTTCTCTGCTGAAAACCTTCTGGAAAACCCTCCGATATGTACCAAGCCCATCACCGGATTATCCGGTGAGTACATCTGCATCAGACCCTATTTTGCAACCTCTCTAATAAATGGTCCAGTGTACCATCCGGTGTTCACTCTGCTCATATCCGGACTATCCGATGTGTATCTTCTCTCTAGCAAAAAAACAGACTTCTCTGGAAAACTGTCCGGTGTGTACTGAGCTCCATTGCCGGACCATCCGGTGGGTCAAACTCCACCTGGCACCAAAAATATACCTTTCTGGAAAATGCTCCAGTGTTCACATCCCCTGAACACCAGACCATCCGGTGCACAGTCCAAGTTTCGCCTCTGTATAGAAAAAGCTCCGATATGTACTGCCTCTGATCACTGGACTATCTGATGTGTACAATTTTCTAAACACCGGACCATCCGGTGAGTACAATTTCGCTGGACTCAGATAAAAATACATAAACTTCATTTCTTTTTCACATTTGGTCAGACCTGATTTTATTTGCAACATATAGATATGCTAATACAACCCAAAACTCATCAAACTAAGACTATAATCTTATCGATTACTCATCACACATAAATCAAGATACATTTCTGCTTAGTTTATTAGTGACATACATTTTTCCCATCACGAAAGCACACGTGTGGGCGCACACAAAAGCAATTAATCTGTGCGGAAGAATAGTTGGTAGTAAATTATTTTATTTTGTAATTAACGGCATGCACAATATATATGTCCAAGAACATAGAAGGCACAGAATGGTTTAGATTAGCCGTCGGTCAGAAAACTGATCGATGCACTGAAATATGACGTCGGATCTGCTGGGGCTGACGGCTGCACGTGACACATGTCCACCATGAGCAACCAACTGATCAAGGGACGATCTGACGAACGAGTAATGATAGATAAGATAATAGCGTAGACTAGTTGGCAATAAGATTAATTAACATGGACATATATACAACGTATTGTATGTAATGTAGGAGTACCTTGCTAGCTCAAGTCAATATGTAGCAAGAAACCAACAAATTAACATGGACGTATATGTACCTGATGACGACGTTGATTTGCTCATCGAGATGTATCTATGGCATAGACCATACGAGCACTGGGCCCCCTAACGCCCCTAATAAGCTCGATCTTGGTGTCATTGAAATGAGACCCAAAGCCGTTTTTGGCCAGGAACAACCAGACGAAGGTGAGGAACTCCCCTCCTCTGGCCAGCTGCGCCATGTGGATGTCCGGCCGTGACTTGAAGGCGGCGTAGATGATGAGCCGTATCCACACCTCCTTGATCTCCTCTAGTGTTTCCTTGCCAGGCTGGGGATATAAATTTTGGAGGTGAGTCCCGATGTCATCCTCTGGAAGATTTTGGAACCGTTTCAGTGCATCGACCGAACTAATATTGAGAGGCAGCAGCGTAGGGTGGGTAACCAAGAGGTACATCATGTAGCGGGACAGCTTCCGGCATTCCGCCACTAAAACATTGATATCTCCTGTTGCAGTATCTGCTGCTACAACATCCGAACAAGGGTATTCATTCAGGTGTAACTCTGTGATCATATGCAGAAAGACAATAGCAATACCAAAATCCATGTCTCCCTCAAATAGTCCTAAACAATTAAGACCAAGATTTGGCCATTCTCTGGGATCCGATAAGCGATTAAGTACCTCTAAGAGACACCCCATCATTTCGTCAGCCTTGACGTTCTTCGTGTCTAACAGTTTGCTCATCCAAAATATTTTCTTCCTTTCAACACGCAATAATGTCGCCAACTTTCTGACCAAGGTCATGGATCGTTGATTGAATGGCCCTAGTTGGTGTTACCCACTGCCTACGCACCAGCCTAAAAAGTTGTACTGTCCCATTGCATTAGACCATAGTGGCTTCTTCTCCGGCCACCCAATGAGGTCACTGGAAAAAAAGAAACCAAGAAAACTGGGCCAGGTTGTCATATTTTTGAGCCTTCAACCATGCCCAAGTCCATGGTGACGCCATGAGAATAATCACTGCACAAACGTCCAGGAAAAAGCCTCCGATAAATAATGAGTAGGTGATAACAATATCAGCTCTACTATAACTTCGTCTGTCGCCAGACCATTGCACATATCTGAGAGATACATCTTAGACCCTGTTTGTTTTCATTTGAGATTATAATAAACTAGTTTATTTATGCAAAGTAGAAACAAACAAATAGATTTGTCCAGATTATTATAAGCTGAAGTTCAGATTATAATAATCTCATAAGCTGTAGAGGAAAAGCTTATTTCAGCTTATTTCGAATTTTTACTATATTACCCATTAAATGTAGAGGAAATTACCCACCAATACTACTCCTCTCACCCCACACCTGAATCTCCCGCTCCCTATTGAGAGTATTGCAGACTTTTACCAATAATCCAGACTCCAATAATTCAAGTTACCAAACAGCTCACATCTTATTTTCCTCCAATTTATCATAATCTAACTTATTATAATCCGTTATCTATAAACTGCTTATTATAATCTTAAGTGGAAGAGCCTTTGTGTAGAGATCATTGTACATTAAGCCAAGCTCAATCTCCAACAACTTAAGCTGTCTGCTTTGATCTTCATGTCTCTGTCCAAAGATCTCTCCGATGCGTGAAGTAAATATCCTAAGAACGGCTGGCATTGAACGCAGGCAGACCCATGCAAACAGTGCTAGAATAGCTAGTATCCCCATCAGTCACTTCCGGCAACCGATGCTTATACCGATTTCCAGAGGAGTCCTCAAGGCTTTGAAAGCTCCCACACCTTAGAGACCATGTCCTTTCTCCATACTTGATAATTCCCGCTACAAACACAAATATACCTGAAACTATAAGCTTCATATTGTGTCTGCCAATCGACTTCCAGAAAACATATATAGCAAGGACAACCTGCACCAGCAGATTCAACAAATGCCTTAGCCACAAGTTGTTGTCCTCCATTGAAAAAGCAGTGATTGTGTCCTGTCCGCCAAGATGGATGAGGAGGAAAGGTGCCCAAAAGAAAGCTAGTTGGTGAGTTCCCCTTAATGTGTCACCTCCTGTGGTGGCATCAGTATGTCGTGAGAGGTAGCCAAGGGCATAAACTGCTACCGTGTCTGCTCCCAAATAAACTATCCAAATGGATAGCCTAAGGAACATGTTGTTGCTATGCCGTCGAAGGCCACCAATAAAGAAGAGGAATATTTGTATTGCGAAACTTAGAAGCACTAGCAGCTGAATTTCCCAGTCATAAAATAGTTTGATCAGGCTCTCCATTGCGCACCGGAGTTCCTATGTCTAGGACCACCTGTTTGGTTTTAAAAAAATGTCTACAAGTTAGCATGGCTTCTACAGAATATAGCAAACATCTTGGTATACTACCGTGGTTCAGCATATATATCGATTTAGCTCCATGCACATACCACAAGAAAATAGTTAATTACTTATTTGGTGAAACTGTTTGCCCCAAGTATACTTGTGTGCTTGCTTTATTTTATTTTCTCTCTCTATATTATATAGTTGAATCGAAGGCTCTCGACAATTCCCCATGGTAATCTTATGTGGAAATAACGAGAAAAACTTATGTTAATCTAAAAGGATAATATACATAAATCCTCTATTAATCAGAAAAAAACAAAATAACCTAATCTATCGATCCATTGATTCATCCAATATGACAACTTGGATTAAATCTAACTACAAGACCACCCGCCAAGTTTGAAGTATATGTTCAATTTACAGTCAAACTGATAAGAGGAGTAAACTGATTACATAGTATATATTATTCAAATTCAGAATATATAAAACCCACTGCTTCCAAACTAGAATTAATAAAGCAAATAAAAATACTCTAGCTCTAATACCATCTTATAAATAAGAACTTGTAATTTTTTTTTTTGGACCGACCAGGAGGTCAATTTTTTTTTCAACCGATCAGGAACCCCACGCATTTTTTCGCTTGAAATACACGCGCTACGTGGTTTTTAGCACTCGAACTCGAAACCTGTCGGGTCGCGTGAACTCTCCCCACCATCACACCAGAGAACGACTACTGAACATATGAGCATATGCAATTCTTTTGATATCTGCAATCCCAAACGATTATTTGGACATCTAAATGACTTCAAATAAAAAAAAATCAACTACAAAGTTGTAGATCTCAGCGAGAGCTACAATTTTCATATAGAGTTTTTTTTTCTCATCCGACTTCATATAAAAAAGTTATAAATTTTTTAATGGATGGTTATTTCTAGAGGCGGTTCACATAAGGAACAGTTTGTGAAAATGACTATTTTTACAGGCGGTTACTTATATGAACCGCATGTGATAATAAGTGTGAACCACCTGTCCATAACTGCAGAAGATCCTCGCCAACTGTTCAGACGATTTTTCAAATAAACCGTCTGTAGAAAGTTACGTATCTCAAAAAGTAGTTTTTTTAGTAGTAACAACAAGCAACGACGAGCTGGTGACGAGCAGAATTGCTTGGTGACCTTGATGGTCCATGAAGAGGGCATTCCAGAGAGCAGCCTGATGGAGTGGATCTTACAGCGACGACGATAGGTAGGCAAGGCAGCACAATCTCGGCCACTAAGAGTGGCTTCCAGAGGACAAGCCGCACGGACCGCCCGTCGTCCCTATCCGCGAAGAAGCTGTCGCTCCACTGTTCCCTGTCCAGCAGCAGCAATCGGTGACGTGAGACGAAGCTTTCGACGGCCGCGCAGCTTGATGGAGAGGGAGACAAGGCTGCCCGGCCACCGATAGCCCAGCGGCCATCGATGTCGCACGGCACCACTGGGCAGGCAGACAGGCTAGCAGAGCTGAGCAAGCTCGAATCCAAGCGGCATCATCATACAGAGTCAGGCGACATGATGGCGCGTGGCGATGGTCGACAGACGGACGTCGGCGCAGGAGATCAGTCCGACGACAGATCGATCCGGTGATGCCAAATTAGGGGTAGGCTGCTCGGATCGGTGACTGCAATGGAGATCCAAGAGTGGCCGCACGTCCTCTTGATGAGGACTACGGCACCGCGATGAAGATCCGGCGGCGTATGTGTTGTAGGGGCCGGGGTGGCCTGGCGCGGGAGCTAACTGGCGTGAGACGGAGCCGATCGGCGCAGGGAGTGGTAGAGTGGCGCGCGGATGGCACGGCCAACCGAGCAACGCGCGATGGTGGTGTGCTGGCGAGAAGTAACGTGCCGACGAGAGTGGCGGCGGGAGGCGGACCAGCCAACGCCGACTGGGAAGCCATAGCAGCAACGGGAGGCAGAGGCAGAGCAGCCGACAGGGATGTGCGACAAGGCGACGAGTAGAGGGAGCGCCGACGGGAAGAGAGAGACGGATCTAGATCCAGATCAAGCGGGGGCATGGGGTGGAATCGCCAAAGGGGGCAGAGAGAGAGAGAGAGAGAGAGAGAGGAAGCCGGTCGACAAGGTGGGAGGTAGAGGAGCCAGCAGGAGAGAAGCCGACGGTGGATAGAGTAGATGGGGACGAGTTACCGCATTCAAAAGAAAACCTAGCTTTGATACCATATTAAGAATAGAAATTTATATTCAATGATAACCCTATGAGATAATGAGTACATAAGAGAAACTCTAAGACTAGGAGATTACCCTAATACTCTTAACAAATAAAACTTAGAATATGTAAATTCAACATTAGAACTGGAATCACCATCTCTTGGCATACCTTGTTGGATGCATTATTGCCACAGTTTGCTCAGCAGAGCTATCCAACAGTTTCTTAAAAAAGGTTAAACAAGTTGCAAGTGTAAAACAAATACCTTGAAAGTTGAAACCTATGTTGTTCATTAATTTTTGACGGGAACTAAGTTCAGTCATGAATAATTACAAGGAAAAATGTTATGTTGCAGAAGTTTGGCAAGCATAATTGAAACATAGGTAGTTCAAAATACTTTGAATCTTAGGAAGGGTAAGAAGAGCAATCACTGCCTCCTTGCTTGTGGACTATTGGATAATCCTGCATTAATACTGATGACCATTATTTGTCATGCTCTTTTCACTTTATACTAGCATACATGAACAGAAGATATGACAGGTACTTCATTTAGCTTATTTAGCATCATTTAGCGTTGCTAAATACATTCTTAATTAAATGGTTATTAATTTACTACTATACAGGTGCATACCACACAACAGCATATTTATTTTCAAATAGAAGCGCAGACGTAAATAATTCAGGAGTGCAAGTAATAATGGAACTGATATATATACAAAACCAATCAAAAATATTTGTGCATACCTCAGAATAATCAATGCTTCAACTAGTATGAGCCAGATGCTGAGGATGTTTCTTGCTTGCTGTGGTGTGTGGAAATATCAGCTTCTAACTAATCTTAATCAGAAGTAGCCCCAATTGAGTCATGTTCCTTTCTTGCGGGGAATGAAAACTGAGAAGTGTGCTACCAGAGAAGCACTCTTTCTAGGGACACTGTTAGTTGTATGTCCTTTTAACTATACGTTTCTTGCAAGAAGAGCAAGGGCAAATTAAGATGCTTTTCTTATTTTCCCATCAAACCTCATGCATTTTTATACCAAAGCAGGTAACATGACATAACTTACTAGGAAGTGAAGGTGTTCCAACTATGTCTGTTTCTCTTTTATATGCCCTCCATCTTCCATCTGCCTATGCATGCATTAACTTGCATGCTATGATAGTTTACATATTACTGTAAGATAATAATAATGTAGACATAGACGGCATCATTATCTAGAATTCTGGGCAACCATTTTGGTTAAATGATGTCGTATTGTTCTGCTTTGGATAGAAACCCTTGTTGCAATCTCAAATGATAGTCATGCATACTGATATCCAAACTTGCTGACTATAACAGTCACCAATCAAATGCCTAAACAGTCACCAATCAAATGCCTATAAATTAATGCTCAAGTTTAAGCTTGCCCAGAGCAACTGCTTAGTAAAACGCCTTAAACTGTAACGAATATTTCTTAGGAATAGATGGTGCGCACGTGAAACCCACATTACTCAAAACATGGTTCAATAACTGCCTCAAAAAAAAAAAAATCCTTGGATTAGATATTTTGGCCCTATTCTACTTCTTCAGATAAAGAGCATAAGTATTTAATGAAGAATACTATTATGACAGGCAAATATTTTCATCTAAAGGCACCACCAGTACGCAGTACAGTTTGTGTTTCTTGCTGAGATAATGTTGTCTAGACATCAAAACATGTTCGCACTTGCACTTTACAAACTGGCAAGTGGAATATTTTATTATTTTAACAATAAGACAAAATGTTAGGAATTACAACAAAAATAATCTTCCACCAGAGTAACAGACACACAAATCCCGTTTGAAATTCCATTACTGTAGTATCGGACAACTGTTGCTACTCACTGTTAGCTGTAAAGAGGCACGTTTATATTGATACTTTTTCCTGTGTTGTCACCGAATTTTGTTTGCAGTTTTGCTTCCATGATTTTCGTTGATTAACAAGGCTCTGCTACTTCATGCTTCTCAGAATAATTAAGTCCTTATGTTTCTAGATTTAGTGAGCATACGATGCATGGCAAAATGTCATGTTACCTGATGTAAACAGAGCAACATTAGGATTTTCCCCTCCAGCACAGAGAAAGATGAACCATGTAGTGAGCTAATTCAGATCAGACTGCTAGGTTTTCACGAGCGGAAAGATAAAAAAGTGGGTTGTTTGCCTGCAAAACCAACAAACCAGCTTCTGGCTCTGGCCGCTGACTCTCTCAATGACAGCACCCTTGCCCATCGTAAGCTCACTGCCACCACTGACTCGTGCCTCCTCAATGACAGTACCATAGCTCATAGCAAGCTCGACGCCTTTGATAACCATTCTTTCTCCTTCAGTTCTAACCTTTGCTGACCTTGATCATCTACATTCCATTTTCTTACCCACAAGAGTGCTACAGCTGTTATCACTCCCCAGTGATTTTGGTTCCTTTAACGCTGTTGCAGCCACCATGTGCCTTCAAAATGGTTGGTCCTGTTTCATCATTCTTAAAATGTTTTGCATGTTGATTCAATCTTTGGACAGTTTATAATTGTGAGAAATTAAAATGAAACATTCTATGTCCCAAAAGTTTGAAAGCATAAGTGAAACATAGAGGCTCCCAAATGATTTGAATCTTATGAAGAATAATAATTGTCTGCTTGTATGTGGATCGCCGTATACTCTTAGATTATACCAATGACCTTGATTCCTTATGTGTTCTACTGTTCTGTCCTTTCTTTCCTATGTAGCATACATGAATAAAAAACATGACAGGTACTTCATTACATTATTTAGTGTCACTCTAGTCTTACTTTATACATTATTAATTATATGGCTATTAGTTAGCCTTTCAGATATAATATACATAGATGCGTCTTCCTTGCTGGGGCGTGTGGAACCATGTTGGCTTCCGCACAATCTTGATTAAACAAAGCCCCAGTTGAGTCCATGTTCCTTTCTTGTAGGAGCAGAGGTATGCTAAAGAAGCACTCTTTCCAGAGATACTGCTGCTTGTATGTCCTTTATCTATATATATATACGTTTCTTTTCTTGTGAGACGGGCAGGCGTAAAGTAAGTTATGCTTTTCTTGTATCTCCCACCAAGACCCATGCATTTTGGGACCAAAGGAGTCTCTACCTGCTTTATACGAAAGCAAAAGTGTTGCTCCATCTTCCATTGGCCTATGTATGCAGGACAAATGAACTGTTATTAATTTACTACTCACTGTTTATTGTACAGAGGCAAATTAACATATTGAATATTGATACTTTTTAATACTTTTTCTGTGTCACCTATTGGCGTTGGCACTTTTGCTTGCATGATTTCGGTGATTTTTTTTAAGAAATAAAGTGTACTGTACAGATCATAGCCATTATATAAAAGAAATAAAGTGTACTGTACAGATCATGCAAACAGGAGACAAAGAGGGAAAGAGCAAACTAAATAATTGAGCTAAGCCATTGATGAAACTCGTCATGAAAGGAGCCTGTCATTCTGTGCAGCTGTTGACACACAATGTCCATAAAAGGAGTCTTCCATCTTCTGGGAGCTGGATTAATCTGTTGGAAGATTTTGGCATTTATGTGCTTCCAAATTTCCCAGGCTGCCATCGCAAATACTTCCCAGAAGTTGTGCTGGAAGGATCTTGCTGCTTCATCCAACATATCGAAGAAAGCAGTTCCTTGGTTCCAAGAGATTCCGAAAGGATGACCAACAAGTGAATCTAAATGGGCATGCAAAGAAGAGGTGGAAGGCTGTTTCCTGTGTGTTTAGGTTGCAAAGTACATAATTGTAATTATTGTTTTGAATCTTGTGTCCTTTCCTTTTGAGAATGTTGCGCGTGTTAATTCTGTCTTTGGATAGGAGCTAAATGAACACATTGATCTTTTTGGAGCATTTGATCTACCAGATCTTGATAACGGGGCTTGGAGGTAAGATGGCCTTAAAAGGCAAAGCATAAAATTTACTTGAAGAATAACTTTCACTACCCCATAGTATTTCCAGCAATCCTTCTGTGTGCTCTGGCTTTGGATGTTCTCCAGCTTTAGTTGCAGGACCAAGAGCTCCTGGTAAGCTATGCTTGAGAGAGGGGTGTGAAAGTTCCTATGCGGCACGGAACGCTCTCTGTATGTTACAATAGAAACATTTTTGTCCATGGAAAATGAGTACAAATGAGGAAGAAGCTCCTTAAGATAGTTTCCATCCCACACATCGTGCCAAAGAAGAATGGTGGAACCCAATCCTGACAAGCCAAAAGCAATACCTCTGAAGTGATCTAAAAAGACAGAACATCTCACCACTAGAAAGAGCCTCTAGGCATGGAAGCGTGCGGGGCCCTACTATTTGAGTAGTGGGTGTTCCAAATTAAGGTTACTCAGGGGATGTCCATCTTGTTGTATAATTTGTGGAGATGTTTCACCAAGAGAGCTTCGTTTTGCATTGCTAGGTTGATGACCCCCATTCCACCTTTATCTCTGGGAATACATACATGCTTCCAAGTGATCAGAGCCTTCCTTTTTGCCAATCCGTTGGGGCCCCTAGAAAGACAGTTCCTCCTAGCCCTATCAATCACTTCTATTGTCTTTTCAGGCAGCTTGAGAGAGCACATTGCATAGGTGGGGATTGAGGATAGAGTTGAATTGACCAACGTAAGCCTACCAGCTAGACCCAGAAGAGATGAGGTGGCTGTAATTCTCCTCTCAATTCAGTTCATGATGGGGGTTAAATCTTCAAATTTCGGCCTAGTGGTACCCATAAGTAACCCAAGATAGAGGAAAGGCATCAAACCAATTGAGCAGCCAAACACTCCAGTGAGAATTATGGTCTTCTCTGTTGACAAATTTATGGGAACGAGACAAGACTTACTAAAATTCACCTTGAGGCCCGAAGCTTGCATGTAGCTATGAAGCAACCCTTTCAGATAGAAAAATTCCTTCTGATTAGCCTTCATAATGATGATCGTGTCGTCAGCATACTGGATAACAGAGAACTTCTTTGTACGAGGAAGGATTAGAAGTAGAGATATGATGACCCTAGCTCTGGCCTCATTGATTAAACATTGGAGCAGATCAGCTGCAATGACAAAGAGGAGGGGTGAGAGGGGATGACCCTGCTGAACCCCTCTCTTGTAGATGAAGTTTTTGCCTAGGACCCCATTAAGGAGAATGGATGATGATCTTGAAGATAGGATTTCCTCAATCCGTCCAATCCATTTTCTGCTAAAGTCAAGGCAGTTTAGCATACTTAGAACGAGTTTATGATCCATTGTATCAAAGGCTTTCTCAAAGTCTAGCTTGAGAATGATGATTTTCTCTCTCGAATGGTGACATTGGTGAATGTACTCAAAGGCCCATCCCAAACAATCCTGTATGGCACTCCCTTTGATGAAGCCCACTACAACAAATCTGCCAATCTATGACGAAAATTATATGACAATGCTATAAACCGTCATTGATTTATGACGTTTTTTCTAGAAAGTGTCATAAGAATTAATAGTGGTACAACCGTCACTAAGACCAAACAAAAATCGTTACAGACCGATATACCAAAGTCTTGTGACGAAACAATTTTGTCATAAGAGTTCGGTTAGCACTTGTGACAAAGTTCTATTGTCATAAAATTCTAGTGTGGATAAAGCAAGCGTGGCCCACCAGTGAGCCAGGGTCCACATTTAAGTATGAGGTGAAAAGTAGGGAGGTATAATAAAAATAAAAACAACCCATCCCAAGGTTTGAACCTGGGACCGATCGGATAAGGAGGGTCAGCACTACCACTGAGCAGTAGCCCACTCGCTGCTCCGCACCTCACCATCCTCCTCTACCACTGCCAGCGGTGGTGATGGCAGCGAGGTCGACGAGCTCCACCTCCTTGAGAAGCCATCCTCGATCGTCACGGAGGATGCCGAGGCCGAGGAAGAGCACGAGCCCTCTCCGGTGCTATCCACAGAGGAAGTGCTCACTCCCTTCCTCAAGTGGCGGCAGCGGCTGAGAGGAGGGATGGAGTGTCTGCCGGTGGGCGTCGGGTCAGGTACTGTAGCAAAAATAGCCCTATTAGGCTATGATTGTGATTTTGGTGATTAATGACAACATAGTCAACGGGACTAACATGTTTGTAAAGAATATATGTTAGTAGGTCTCATGGATATAATACATGAAGAAGCCACCAAAGTCAGGATAAAATTTGGTTGAATTGCACAAGTTTTAGGGAGTTTTGCCTCATCGGATGGTCCGGTGTTGAATGTGTTACACACACAAGACAATGAACAATGCATACAGACAGAGGCAGATTTGCCTCACCAGATAGTCCGGTGATCAGTGTTGTGCACACCGGAGCAATTCCACCAGAGAGGTTGCAGACGTGGAAGCCCAGAGTTCAAGGCATCGGATAGTCCGGTGTAAATGAAGTGCACACACCAGATAATAAACAGTGCAAAGACGAAGAAGAAATAGAAGACCCCACCGGATAGTCCGGTGATTTATTTGAGTGGGATTCCAATGGCTAGTTTGTGAGAGTGTACTCACCGAATGATTTGGTGTTAGTACTACTATTCTCACCGGATCATCCGGTGTTAACAGCCTCTTAGAGCCGTTCGGTTAACAGCTAGTGCGTGAGTTTGAGGCTATAAATACCCCTCCACTCAGTCATTTGAGTGTGCTGGAGTCCTGAGAAGTTCATATACACCTGAAAAGACATCCAAGCCACCAAAGTGCTTAAAGTGATCATCCAAGGCGATTAAGCACAAGATTAGTGAGTTATTGGTACTTATAGGCCTAGAGAGTGAGTTGCTAGGTGATTGCTGCCTAAAGAGTGGATCAAGGAGTGATCCAATAATGTACCTCTTGGTACGCCGGCACCTTAGAGTCTTGATGACTCGTCGGCAAGCTTTTTGACCCTCCGACTTGGTGTGGAACGACGACAAGGTGATTTTGCGGGGACACGGAGACCCTTTCATTTGTGGCTCAAGCTCGGAAGTGATCACGGTGGCAAGGAACCGGAAGAGAGGCTAGTGGTGAGACCTTACCTTGGTAGCTCATCCGGGTGGAGGTCTTGTTCTTGTGACTTGGTGGCTCAAAGGCCGTGACTGGGTGCCGACCGGGAGCATATCCTTTGTGGAGCTCCAATGTGGACTAAAGGTGGCATTCATGTCATCGATACCACGGTAAAAAATCATTGTGCCAAGTTTGCTCTCTCTACCTTATTTACGTTTCCGCATTTACTTACTTGCAATTTACCTTTTTAGATAGGTTGCAAGGGTTTTGATCGGTAGAGTAGACACACTAGATAAACCTAGAGCATATTTAGATAGAAATTAATATAGGTTTATCTTGTATTGTTTTTTTGAGCCGAAATAGTTTTAAGTGTTCTAATTCATCCCCCCTGTTAGGATGTCACCAATCCCTACAATTAGTATCAGAGCCTCGTGCTCTTGATAGGCTTAAAATCCTAGAGTTGTGACGTCCGGGGTTGGGATGGATTCCTATAGTGCTCCACTTTTCGATGGTATAAATTTCTCGCGTTGAAAAATTCTAATGTCTTGTTATTTGCAAGCTAGAGGCTTAGATGTTTGGAGAGTCACCGAGGAAGGGATGAAACCTCGTATCACCAACAAGGAGAGGTAATTAGATACATTGGCAAAGAGTATCCTTTTATCATCTATATGTGTTGATGCATTCAATCGTGTTTATTCTCTCACTAATACACATGATATTTGGAATAGTCTCATTGAATTACATGAAGGCACAAAGGATGTGCGCAATGAGAAATATCATGTGCTTGTTACTAAGCTTAATGGCATCAAGCAACTACCCCATGAATGTGCTAATAACATATACTCACGTTTGAATATTCTTACCAATGAGATCAATGGGTTAGGTTTGATGCCAATTGAAAATGATCAAGTGGTGAGAAGAATACTTCAAGCTCTTCTTCCAAAGTACAAGTTGATCGTCTCTATCATCTACGACAACAATGACATCAAGAAGATGACTCCAAGTCAAGTGCTTGGCAAGATCACCGCCCACGAGATGATAATGAACATGAGGGTGGAAGCTTCTTCCTCATCCGACACTAAGAACCTTGCTCTCACAAGCAAGCAAGCTCAATGTTAACACATGAATGCAAGGATGAGGAGACAAGAGCAAGAGTCAAGCTCAAGCGAAGATGATGGAGATCAAGATGAAGAGAGCTATAAAGAAGATGAGCAAATCACCTCACCTCAAGTGATGAAGAGATTGATCTCAAAGTCGCCAAGCTCATCTTACAAGTGGAGAGGAACATCAAGAAGATCAATGCCAAGATTGATCACCTAATCTCCATGAAGGACTTGGTTAAAACAATTGACCATATCAAGAAGGAGAAGAAGAAGACCAAGAACAAGAGGTTGACAAGGGGAAGAGACAAGGCATTCACAAGCATAGGAAGATGGGTGAGTGATTATGAAGATTCAAAGTTAAGTGATGAGAGCATCACCATCCATTCCTCCAAGAGAAGCTCTTTCTCAAGGTCATCATCACACAAGTCATCTCGCAAATCATCTCACAAGTGCCTTATGGCCAAAGGTATGGATAGCGATGTAAGTGATGATGAATCCGATGAGGATTCTCCTTCCTATGATGAACTCCTTCATTTGATCAATGAGAAGCAAAGGGCCCTTAAGAAACAATCAAAAGAGCTTAAGAAATTCAATGCACTTAATGACATTCATGCTACCTTTGTTTCTAATTATGAACAATTATTGTACAAATTTAATTTGCTAAATAAAGAACATGAAGAGCTTAAAGCTAAATTTGAGTGCATTGAATCTCAAACTAAGGTCACTTTGAAGCAATCCACCTCTTTTTTTAATTACAATCCTAAGGTAGATGCTTCTACTTCTTGTAATGATTTATATGTTTTATCTAGCTCACCATTTTGCAATGAGATTTGTATTGAGAATGTTGTTGTAGAACAATCTAATGAACATATTGCACAAGAAAATGATAAGCTCAAGCAAAAAGTGGAGAAGCTCAAGGAGGACTTGGCAATATTAAAGGGCAAAGGACATGTCCAACTTCCTCAAGATAACCGTGCTTTCATGGTGAAGAAGCTTGTAGAGGGGTCAATCGTGACATGCTTCAAATGCCATCAAGAAGGCCACAAGTCCTTTCAATGCAAGCAAGTGAAGAAGGAGACCAAGGAGAAGAAGAAGATGGCAAACCTCTCCAACAGGACCTCCAACCTCTACACCAAACCCAACTACAAGAACAATATAAAGAGCAATCACTACAAGCTCAAGAAGAAGGAAAATAGCAATGTGGTTGCACACATGATTGGAAAGAAGGATCAGAGGTGGAACCAACCCATTTGGGTGCCCAAGGAAGTCATCGCCAACATAAAGGGCCCCAATCATTTTGGGTTCCAAAGAAGACTTGAAGCCCCAGGTGGCTACGGGGTTTTGGAGGTGAAGATACTTGGCTTACAAGATGGAGTGAAGATTCAAGCAAAGAAGTCAAGTATATAAGATTGAGCGCATTGATGAAGATCATGAATATCATATACCCAAATCCCCATCTAAAGGTAAAAGAGGTAATGGAGCTAGATGCAAAATCCTTTCATTTGTGTAGCTCATTTGCCTTATCTAGGATTGCAAAGGTTTATTTTTTCTATTCATTGCAATGCCTAGTGTAGGTTTTTATATGGTAGGTTGCTTGTGTTTATTTCTAACCCATGAGCAACGGAAGTGGTTCATTAGTTGTAGGCTATTTACATGGCACTTTTCTTTCATTAGGTATCTTTTATGTGTCATGATCCAATGTATAGGATAAGTCCACATTGGTATCGATAGCAAGTGCATATATCTCACAAGTATTCAACACTTGTATGCACACATTTAGACGGAGTATATCTTATAGGTTGTGATTTTGAGACTAACATGTGTTGCAAATTGTATCTCTTGTAGTCTCATGGAGCAATCAACATGTTCCTCGAGGTATGCAATACTTAAATGCTTCAATTGGTATCATTGTCAAATATTTCTTTATTTAAGCTACCTCTATGCATAATATAGCTTAAACTTCCTATCTTGACATATTATCTAGTTGTGCATATGTTTCTTTCTCATCATATGTATGCACACATATAGGGGGAGTTTAGACTATATTATGTGAGTTTCATGAATTATGATCAATGTGCTTTCATAGATTTCAATTGGTATCATTCTTTTGTAGTGAGATTCTTACAATTGGTATAATTTTTAATTGGATCATGATTTGTGAAACTCTCTCCCATGTGCTCTAATATTTTTCCCTTTAAGTTTAACATGTGCATATAGTCCTTTTTGGAAGATTGTTGATAAAGGGGGAGAAGTTTGATGACCAAAGCAAGGAATGCAAGATGAATGATGTGGGGAGATTGAAGTAAAGTGCAAGATACTTGAAGGTTAACAAAGGGGGAGAAGCTCTTGCTTAGGTCAATCAAGGGAGATAGTGGAATAGGAGAAAGGGGGAGCCACAACATAAGGGGAACAAAGTGGTAAGAACATGTATCCAAGCAAAGAGGTATGGTTTTGAAAACTTCTTGACTTCATGTAGATATCAATTGGCATCATTTGCCTCTTGCTTTGGTTGTGTTGTCATCAATCACCAAAAAGGGAGAGATTGTAGCGAAAACGACCCTATTAGGTCATGATTGTGATTTTGGTGATTAATGACAACATAGTCAATGGGAGTAACATGTTTGTCAATAATATATATTAGTAGATCTCATAGATGCAATACATGAAGAAGCCACCGAAACCGGAATATAGTTTGGTTGAATTGGACAAGTTCCAGGGAGTTTTGCCTCACCGGATGGTCCGATGTTAAATGTGTTACACACACCAGACAATGCACAGTGCATATAGACAGAGGCAGGTTTGCCTCACCAGATAGTCCGATGATCAGTGTTGTGCACACCGGAGCAATTCCACCAGAGAGGTTGTAGACGTGGAAGCCCGGAGTTCAAGGCATCAGATAGTCCGGCGTAAATGAAGTGCACACACCGAACAATAAATAGTGTAAAGACGAAGAAGAAACAGAAGACCCCACCGGATAGTCCGGTGATTGATTTGAACACACCGTAGGAAAGCACCAGAGCATTGTTGATAAAGGAGAAAATGCAGTGACCTCACTGGAAGGTCCGGTGCTCTTAAGATGTATTCACCAGAGCATATTTTTCAGAGAGGGTTGCATTGGCTCGGATGGCTGAGGATAACTCACCGGATGGTCCGGTGATAAAGTGATGTGCACCAGAAATACACCGAAGCAATTTACACAGAGAAGAAGTTGGCTCGGATGGTTAAGGTATATTCACCGGAATGTCCGGTGATTATGTTGTAAAATACACCAGAGTATACGGTGTTCACAGAGATTTGAGTGGGGTTCCAATGGCTAGATTGTGAGAGTGTACTCACCAGATGATCCGGTGTTAGTGCTACTATTGTCACCGGATCATCTGGTGTTAACAACCTTTTAGAGCCATTGGGTTAACGGCTAATGCACAAGTTTGAGGCTATAAATACCTCCCACTCAGTCATTTTAGTGTGCTGGAGCCCAGAGAAGTTCATATACACCTGAGAAGACATCCAAGCCACCAAAGTACTTAAACTGTTCATCCAAGGCGATTAAGCACAAGATTAGTGAGTGATTAGTGCTTATAGGCCTAGAGAGTGAGTTGCTAGGTAATTGCTGCCTAGAGAGTGGATTAAGGAGTGATCCAACAGTGTACCTCTTGGTACACCAGTGAGCTTGTTGACCCTCTGACTTGGTGTGGAGCGGTGGCAAGGCGATTCTGCGGGGATGCGAAGACCCTTGCCTTTGTGGCTCAAGCTCCGAAGTGATCACAGCGGCAAGGAACCGGAAGAGAGGCTAGTGGTGAGACCTTGCCTTGGTGGCTTGGTGGCTCATCCGGGTGGAGGCCTTGTCTTTGTGACTCGATGGCTCAAAGGCCGTGACCTGGTGCCGACCGGGAGCATATCCTTTTTGGAGCTCCAACGTGTACTATGAGTGGCATTCATACCATCGATACCACAAGAAAAAATCATTGTGCCGAGTTTGCTGTCTCTACCTTATTTACGTTTCTGCATTTACTTAGTTGCAATTTACCTTCTTAGATAGGTTGCAAGGGCTTTGATCGGTAGAGTAGACACACTAAATAAACCTAGAGCATATTTAGATAGAAATTGATATAGGTTTATCTTGTATTATTTTTTTGAGCTAAAATATTTTTAAGTGTCCTAATTCATTCCCCTCTTAGGACGTCTTCGATCCTTACAGGTACTACGGCGGCAACAGTAGCTCCGATCACCGCAACAGGTGTTTGATTTGTTCGACATGTATTCACCACAATAGGTGTTCAACAGTAGCAGCGCCTCATCTGATCTTACCGTCTCCACCTCATGTATTCGATTTGTGTTCGATTTGTTCGAACTGTGAATAGCACCGATGTTCTACAGCTTTATGTTCAATTTGTTCCATCTGATATGTGAGATGAGTCGATTGTGAGGAGATAAGATGAGTTGAGTTGATCTGTTCTTGTGATGAGATGAGATGAGTTGGTCAGTTCTTGTGTTGAGTTGATTTGATTATGAGACGTCTGTATTGTGGCGGCAGCCTTTGTATCACCACATTTTCTTGTGCAAGGCAGAGCAAGTGAGCGCATGCGAGCAAGCGCGACGGCGGGCGTGTGGCTGAGCGGCTACGTGGAGCTGGCTCATTTTTTGTTTTTGTTTTTCGGGAGGAGGCATCACTGCCGTTTGGAGCCACGAACCGGTAGTGATGCCTACTTTCAGTGCTAATTCCAGACCCGACACTGATAGTAACTTACTATCAGTACCGAGTAATCAGTGTTGGATCAAAACCCGTCACTAATGGTAATTTTGAACCACCACTGATGGGGTGTTCTGCTATAGTGTTGTGACATTTTTTTTCAACAGTGATGATGCATAACGTCATAAAAGAAATGATGATACAATATCATCGTAATTTCTATGACGAAAAAGCTTTCATTCGTCACTGAATTTGATTAGAGACGCAAGAAAGGTAACAAACAAATTTTCGTCATACGACCGTTACAAATTTCATGCCATGAAAAATATTCAATAATAAGTGACGAAAGCTTATGGTCACAGAATAGCAGATTTGTTGTAGTGGCTATACTGGTATTCATGAATTAAGTCTAGAATCCTGGATTGCAGCCTATTAGCAAGAATCTTGGTGATGAGCTTGATAGCATTATTCAGCAAGGAGATGGGTCTGTAATAATTAGCTGTCACTGGATTGTTGACCTTGGGGATAAAGGTAATATGGGACATGTTAAGCGATATGAGATAAAGAATACCCTCTTCAAACTATTTAAACATGCCATAAAAGTCCTCCTAGATGATGTGCCAACATTTCTTGAAGAACAAGTCGTTGAACCCATCGGGTCTAGGAGCCTTATCAGAGGGTATTTTCTTAAAAATATCATCAATCTCCTCAATGGAGAAAGGGTCAGCAAGAGTGGCCAGGACTTCTTTGGGATGAACGAGAGATTCTAGCTCAAAGACCATATCAGTATCACCAAGAACACCCATTCTGTCACTGTAAACCTACCAAAGAATAGTAGCCTTCTGATTATGATCAGTGATCACAAGACCATCCTTAGTTTCTAGGCTTGTGATAATGTTGATTATGTATGTTTCCGTGGCTGCCACATGGAAGAATTTGGTATCCTCATCCCCAAATTTAACCCATCTGATGGTGTATCTCTTCCTCCAGTAATCATTCTATGCTTTGAGTAGCTTTATGATGTGGGTTTTAAGGATATTCCTAAATTTATTTTCTTGCGGGAGAGGGGCCTATTCTCCTCTAGTTTGTCCAAGACTAGAAGAGAGTCATTGCTTTCCTTGAGAATCCTATTTTTGTATGAAATGGTTTTACTCCATTTCTTTAAGTTTCTTTTGAGCAACTTCATCTTAGCAACCATCTTGGAGGGGAGGTTAGTTGCCTTAAGGTTGTCATTCCAAGAGCTTTGGACCACATCAAGGAACCCGGGTTGGTGAACCCAAAAGTTCACAAATCTGAAAAATTTAGCTTTAGGGATGCTGGTTCCAATTTGGACAAAGCAAGGGATGTGATCTGAAATGGGCTTGGACATAGGAATGAGGAGAGTGTTGGGAAAGCTTATAGTCCAATGTACCGAAGTGAAGCAACAATCTAACTATTCCAAAAGAGGGTCCTCTTGCATGTTACTGCATGTGTAGCTTCTGCCTTTAAGAGGGATTTCTAGTAGCCAAGCTGACTGATGATGTCATCGAACATGATCATGTTACTGATGTTACCTCCAGGTTTGTTCCTGTTGCAAGAACTTCTGTACAAATTGAAATCTCCAAGCAGCATCCAGTTATTGTCATCCTGGAGGTCCGTACTAATAGCCAATCAATGAAACGTTCCTTGGGTTCCTCATGGCATGGGCCGTAGATGGTCGAAAGCTTCCAGGCTGTAGCATCTAGCATTGATGTGAAGGAAATAGTAATCTCATAACTAGAAATGCTAACAACCTGACCAGATAGATGAGCCCCAACCCAAGCAACAAGAATGCCACCATAATTTCCATCAGAGGGAGAAAAAACAAATATATTGAACCTTTTGGGAGCTAACTTTCTGATGTAGGAGCTGTCAAAAGAATTTCTATTTGTTCTTGGACATAGAGACCTGAGCAAACACTTTCCTCTACCTTGGCGCTTACTACCCTCCATTTATCCTCCCCATTGATGCCCTTAACATTCCAGTTGAAGACCTTCCAACTTCTATTGTGATTACTCATCAATCAAACGATGGAAAATAGAAAGCCTCACCTAGTCACAAAGTGGGAGATGCAAAGGCCCAAGAGCTTCACTGGTTGGGCCCTGAAAAGCACCGCAAAGCTGCGAACATATACTCAAAAAGGACCAGCAGGGAGCAACTATCCTAATTGTCGGATTCTGAATAGTAAAGGAGGTAGTGCCAAAAAGATCGATAAGTGTAAGAGATGTGAGACTAGTGCACCCGGACCATGGTAACTCAAGAACACAACAAATCCCCGCAAGGAGGAAGGGTAGGCCAGATCGCATAGGGAAAATAGAACGACCAGAACGTAGATAGAAGGGGGGGATAGCTTCCAAACAATAAAAATTTGTTTGCAAATCAAGTTTAACAATATTGAGGTTTTTTTATTCAATAGGGGTCACTGATTTTTTGTTCTTGTTCACTATTTCTGTTTCAGATTAAGCAAGGGTATCACTCTATTGGACAGATGGTGTCACACCCGGTTTTAACGGCCAAAATCAGATGAGGCTTATGTGTGCCTAGGATGTTCAACACACATAAGGACGTCACAGGTGAAGTAACAAAAGCAATACTTTTATTAAATAACGTTAAACTCTTACAGCAATTGACATATATTATCTTCTATGCAGATATCTGCAGCGGAACAGAAGCACTGGTGCCCAATAACATCGCAGGCAACCGACCGGGAGACACGCGCCTATAACGTCACAACCTCGTCTTGATAGTCTTCAACATCTTCACTCACTGAGCAACAGCATACATGTCGCATGGTATAGGGAAAATAGCAAGTGTGAGCATATAGAGTACTCAGCAAGTGGGGGAAAGTAATGATATGCAGGCTTATATCATGAATAGACTAACAAATAGTATTTTTGCGTAAATGTGAGTAATGAAAACATATTTGAACTCAAAAGCATTAAACAATTATTAAGTGAATGTAACCCAAACAATTCAGCATCCAGCATACAAGGCTCCCCACCTTGCACATCATAACCTTCTAGTACTCTCTGTACTATCACCAAAACCATCTAGTACTCCCTGTACCAGAACCATAACCACAACCATCTAGTACTCCCTGTACCAGAACCATAACCACAACCAAACTCATAACCACAACCCACTTATCATGTGAGGATCCAAGTCTCTCATATCCGTGAGCACGGCTGTTATAACAGTTTTACACTCTGCAGAGGTTGTCCAGCTTTCCTCACGAGTCAGTGAATTCCATGTTGCCGTGTTCGTGAAACACTTAACACACGCCAGTGGTGTGCCGCCAAGAATCACTGTATGACACTTTCCACTAACCAGAGACTAATCCAGTATGTGTCTGCCCACTAGGTTTCACCACCAGGCTTTACGCGAGCTAAGCTTCTACCCAGAAGCCCCCTTTTGTGCTGATCCAACACACACTGGATAGACTCTAATCAGTATGTCATGCCTTACCCATATCAGCCTCGTGGTTGGTACGTTATTTCTTAGGTTGTCGCTCCACGAACCGGTCCTTACTTAGGTTACTTGAGCAAACACTAAACCAACATCATAACCATGACAACCATCAAAACCACTTTGCTCAAGGCCTAAGGTTCCATGTTGCTAGACCATTAACTAGTTAACCACTATTGTTGCATATGTTCATTAGTCAAGTATATGACACTTCCTAATATCCCAAAAGCATGGCTAAGCAATCTACTCAATAAAGACATCTAACCATAAACCATCTAGGTTCCAAGGGATGATAAGGGAAAATCTAGGGAAAACACTAACATAGGTGACTACCCATCATATTGACACTGCATGCAATTTTATAAAACAAAACATTTAAAAACATAGGTTCAATATGATCAAGGACACTTGCCTTTTTCCCAATGCTACTCAGTGTTGTCAAAATCTTGGTCTTGAAGTCCCTCGAACTGCTCCGGAACGTTATCGACTAATCGCGAGAACTACCGATAAACAACACAAAGGAAACACTAAGAACAACATACCAAACATCATTAAAACACGTTAAAAACACTATAGTTGGATAGGGATGATTTTAGGAACATTTAGATGCAAGATTCGCCTAAATTGGAGTTAAGATGAAAAAAGAATGAGCTTTCGAGAGATGGATTAGACTGAAAAGAAAGACTAATTTACTAGAGTTATCTTCCTATGGGAAAAGAGTTTATTGTGCAATCATTGCGCTAGGCTTGACAACGTCATTGCGCAAGATTCAAGAAGTTTAGGGCAGACTAGACTTCACTGACTAGGCTAAGGAGAATGATGTGGCGCTGACTTGGTATGCTATGCAAGTACCATCTTGGATTGAAGAAGGGATACACTAAGGTCTAGTCTCAACCACTTATGATGGATCAAAAAGGCTGAAGGTTGCGCTTCTAGGTTTAGGATACTACTGGTCACTCTATGTAGCGGTGGTGGTTCGGGTTTCGTCGGAGATAGCGATCGGGCACGTGGCCACAGACATTGATGCCGGCTTTAGTGGTGTTTTAGTGAAATGAGGGGAGCATAGAGTAGAACACGGAAAGACTAACTCAACGGTATAGTTGGTTTTGGAAGGGGTCATCCAAGACAGTGGCAAAACAGCGATGACTGCTTCTAGGTTTGGTGGTGACTACGAATCGATGTAGGAACGAAGACGCTCGCGTTCCAGGAGATTGGCTATGAAATTTTGAGGAACCGTTTGAACAAGGATGTTCATATAACCCGGGAACACAATGCTATGGCATGGGTTTTGGAAGATCATCCACTGAAAGGAAGAACGATCAGCATAGATGAAACGGGTGATGGCTGCGACATGCTGTGGTTGGCAATGGCGTCTTGGTTGTGTCGCTGCACAAACGGGGATGGGCTCCTAGGGTAACGTAGAAGAATCCATGGGACACACCGTGACATGGTTGGTGCATCCATACGGCTTTTGGATTGACGGGGGACGCAAATCCAAATCCGGTGCGCGTGCAGAACACGTCCAGAAACCGGACAGCGGGTATGTCAACCTTGATTGCGATAGTTTGGCTAATCTACTGGCCAAACCGGTTGGTGAGGGCGTGGGGAACATCATGGGACATGCACCGGTGAAAGAGCTTGGTGATTTGACCTCTGGTCGGTCGGGAACATCGATGTCAATCGGCTACAGCGCGGCTGTCTCGCGGCTGTCCGCGACGGTGACGATCGTGGCGGCGTAGATCGGGCTTTGGCCGGGGCTAGAGCTTTGCTAGGGACTTAGTATGATGCTAAAACAGTAGTAAGGGATGAGAAGAAGGGGTCCTCACCTTAATTTGATGGTCGAGGAAGGAGGATTCACGGAGAAGACGACGTAGCGCATCACGGGCGGCGGCGGCGGCAGCTCCGGCGAGCAGCAGCGCTCCGGCGAAGCACGGACAGGGCAGCAGTGACTTCTAGGGCTTGGGGGTATGGAATAAGGGTAGGAGAGGGCGTGCAACTCATATATATAGGGCTAAGGGCGGCTGGATGAGGTGGAGTCCAAACCGAACACAAATTGGATTCGAGTTCGAGTCGGTTACGATTTTCTTTTTCGCAGCTCTGTATTCCAAGGATGATATCTTCATCGTCCGGACCTCAAATTGGACGTTTCTTAATTCTAAATTGTAGTAATCGAAAATATCTACAACTTTGGTAGTCATTAGAACTTCTGAAAATGTCATCTTGATTTCCAAAAATACGTCACAAGATAAACTGTTTGAACTCGGACTTCTCTGCGCAGCACTGATTTCGGGGCCATAACTCCCAGCTCCATTATCCAAAAGGTGACTTCCATAGTTTCAAATCAAAGCACTCGACGAGACCTACAACTTTGGTATTGTCAAGATTTGCATTTGAGGCTTGTTTGAACTCCAAAATGTCATGAGAAGATGAGGCTGTCCAGGACTCCGCAAAAATTTGTAGATTTCATGGATCCTTTGTTGGGTCATCTAGAAGACTTGGCTAAGGGTTTGGACTTGAGCAAGATTGAGCCCAAAGATACTTTAGGTATATCTAGGGTTTAGAAAAGAAACTTTTGCAGAGAAATTTGAATAGGGTTTGAATTTGAATTGAGTTTGGAGTGAATTTAGAGAAACAAAAAAGATGAGGTTGAACACGAATATGAGTAGATATAGAATTTGAATTTAGATTTGGGTAGAATTTGAGAAAGAGGAGAGATTGACTTTAAACAAGGATTTGGATAAGATTTGAATTGACCTGGAGAAGGATCAGGTATAATCAAGGATTGAATAGATGATGAATTCAAGGATTTTGAATTCCAACCATTAAGATCCTTAACTTATTCACTACTGAGTTTTGTAAAAACCTTTTCAAAATCTTTTTCACTCAAAACACCAAAGAGAAAGAAAATAAAAAGAACTCTAATGCATTTACCTAGCTCCTAGCAAAACTCAGCATGCAATGCGCACAAGATAATAACCTATATTGATTGATTGATTAAGAAAATAGGTTTTAAACCTATACTACTGGTGAAGCTATTCAATAATCTTGAAAAAATTTAGAAATTTGAGAAATCTGAAAATTAGGGTGTTACAGATGGAAGACATTGAGAGATTTGTTACATCGAAGGTCAAACCAAGTCTATCATCTCTTGTTTGTAAATATTGTTTGTAGACTTTCTATTATGGCACTATTCCATGGTAGCTACTAGCATTGTGGCAGTATTCTCTGGAAATTAAAGTAGTACGAACTGATGCTAGTAGCTTAACTGATATTTGTTATTCATTTGAAGCTTAAGTAGCTTAACTGATATCTGTTATTCATTTTAGAAGTAGTATAAACTGATACTAGTATCAAGTTGAAAATTTGTAGCAAACATTGTTGCAAATGGTTATCAACTCTGAAGCATGCAACTTTCAGAATGAGTCATAGTGCAAGACAACCTAGGGATCAATCTACTTTTGACACCTGAAGAAAGGGGAACACAAATTTATTTTCTGTTATTTTGTTCAAAAGCAATTCATTTATAAATGGAAGGCCTTTTTTATGAATCTCATAAGCATATCTTACTTTTTATTACTCAGTTTGACTTTTTTTCTTCAAGTTGTGCAATCTGCTGAAACATTTTCCTTCTTCCTTTTTCAGAAAAAGAGGATGCTATCTCATGCTGTCAGCAAAGTTTGTATTGGTATCACAGAACTTGTGGGTAACTTTTTAGGAGAGATCTCTGAAATTATTGAAGGAGACAATCCCATTGATCAAGCTGAAACAATGTTTAGAAGATATAAGCAGACAAAAAATAGCGAAGAAGAAAAAGATCATGACGATGAAACATCTTTGGATTCTGATTATCAAGAGGAATAAGGAGATGACGACGAAGATTATGAATCAAGCCAAGACAATGTGAGTGATGAGGAGGAGCAGGATTCAGGGGCAGATGAAGATAGAGGAGTAGAAGATGAAGAATTGGGTTAGGAGGAGGGAAACCCAGATAATGATGATGCAGGAAAAGGTCTAGATGAAAGTGTAGGTAATGAAGAGATTGAAGTTCCGCTTGTTCGGCGATCAAGGAGGAGCAAGGTTTTGGAATTAGGGCATGGTGAGCCTCACAAGGAGCATATAGAGGGTGACAATGTCCTTGCTAAAATGGAGCCAAGCCTTGGTCACGTGGCATCATCAATATTGCTAAAATCTGTCCTCAACCTTTAGCTATCATCCCTAATCAAAATGCAACCAGAGAAGATGAGATAGTTTATCACCCAGATAAAGGAGTTGAAAAGAGCAAGTGGCCAAAGTTGAAGCTGCCCAAGAAATTTGGAATTTGATCAAACATTGGTACAAGAAACGCATGGGATTTCTCGCCCCTCGGTTGCAACATCATAAAGTTCATTGACATTGACTCACAACAAGGTGAAGCTGTAGATCAGTTTACAAAGAAAGGTGGCATGGTAGATTGTACCAAGGAAGTTCCTGCAGCAAAAGGTCTTCCACTTGAACAAGACTTCTCTACACATAGCTGGTTAGATGATTTATCTTCTTAGTAGCTTAGAAGATACTGAAAGGCAGAGGCAAGATCGAATTGATGAGTCTTCTTCAAGGACCATGAACATAGATGACAAATTTAGAGCAAGCATCCAAAGAAGCATTGAAGTGTCACTAATTGAAGACCTTCAAGACAAAACCCCAGCACTAAGTATTCGTGAACCTCCTAGTGGTGCAAGCACTTCTGGTATAGCTACTTTTGAACTTCAGCCAAAGAGGACATACAAGGTGCCAGCTGCATTACGGTCTCCAGATATCGACTACAACAACAAGAATACTTTCAAGTGTAGTAAGGAAATATGCATGGTATACAATGTTGTGTGCCGAGCTAGTGGAAGGTCTACAAGGTCCAACCAAAGTTCCAGCCCAGAAAAGTATGTCATCTTCATTTTCATTGACCATATTCAGCATTATAACTGTCATATTTTTACAATCATTTATGCAGTTTTAATTATGCATAAATAGCTTCGTTCGTGATACTTTTTGTGTTTTATTGTTTTGTGCAACCTTATTATCATCAACTACCTCGCCTTCTTTGCTAGTTTAGCTAATCTTTCAGAGTCTATTAGACCAACAGGAAAGCTACTGAACACTATTGCTGAAATTGGAATAGATGCACTGAATAATTTTGAGAGTGGGTACCGGATAAAACGAATAGTGCCATTAAGAATTGCTGTAAGTTTTTTTTGGTTTCTTCTTGAAATTATTGCATTTTTCTTTGCCTAAAATGCCATGACATGCTTTTTTCCTTCTCCTCTTGTTCATTCTACTTTTTTTCAATCATTTCAAACAATGCAGGTTGCACTTACTGTGTATTTCTTTTTACCAGACTTACCTGCAAGATGGTCAGCTGAACCATGCTGAAGTCAAAAGGGCATTCTACAAATGTATAGAACATCTGGATCATTTTCAAATGGTTCATTATATGTTGCCTCCATTTTTTTCTATTTAATTATTAAGTACAAGAAGTATGTTACCAAGCTGTGTTGCTTATCATTTTGAGAAACAATATAGGTATTGTTCCCTTTCCTTTAAACATGGACACCAAACGGGCTGGATGAAAAAGTTTGGCACTACTTTCTTTTGGTTTTGAACTAGCAGGCAAAGCGTTTTGAGGTGCTTGACTCCATGAGGTCTCTAAATGATGAAAAGCTAGTAAATTGTTGTGCTACCCTTGTACAATGAATCAAGGAGTGTTGGGAAATATTCTACCCAGACACAAAGAAAAAAATAGACTCCTATGAACTGATAGACATTCAAGTACCTTTGCAGACCAATAAGTAAGTCGATACTATCACTTATATTTCCATCCTTTTATTTTTACTCTTGTCTGTTCAAATTGCGAATTCATGTGCTTTTTGTCAGCCAAGATTGTGGATTTCACATGTGTAATGCTGGTTTTTTGAGAAAGAAGGAAAAAAGAAAAGAAGAAAGAAAAGAGAGAGAGTTGACCAAAACTTTGACTTTTAATCCGTCGCTCGGATGACAGATCGGAGTCCGTGGTTGCGTTCATCTCGTCGAGACGAACCCATTTTGCTATTCATATGTCCGTTCCGGGCACTCTGGAACCCGTAGCGAGCCCAATAAATTTAGACCGTCCGTTGTTTTGGAAAAAAAAATAAAAAAAAAGAGGATAAAGCCGGATGGGTCGGTCGTCACCCCGACCCATCCAGAGTATTCGAGCCGTGACTCTCTCTCTCGTTTGTCTCTCTCTCTCTCACGAACACTCTCTCTCTCTCCTGCCGAGCCGCGCCCAGCTGCCGCGCCGGCTGCCTGCTCCGGCTGTCGCAGCCCGCCGCCGGCCACCGTGCGCCAGCTCCTGCTGCCGCGCCGGCCGCCTGCTTCGGCGCCGCCGCAGCCCTCCGCCGCAGCTCGCCGTCCGCCGTGCGCCCGCCGCCGCCGGCCGACGCTGCTGCCGCCGGCCACCACCGGCCCCGCCGCCGGCTGCCTCCCCCTCTCTCTCTCTGTTCTGCCGGGCGGCCAGAGCCCCGCCGGCCGAAGCGGCCAGCGCCAGGCAGAGGAAAAAGCCAGGAAGAAAGGAAGAAAGAGAAAGGAAAGAAGAAGGAAGAAAAGAAAAAAAAAGAAAGAAAAAGAAAAGGAAAAAAAAAAGAAAGAGAGAAAAGAAAAGAAAAAAAAAGAGAGGAAAAAAATTGGAAATTTTTGGATTTTCGTCGGACTCGTCATCAAATTTTCGAAGACGAATTTTCGGTAATATTCTGGACGTTTGTGGTTGGATTAAATCAACTCAGTTATTCGTGTCGTATCATTTCATGTGATCGATAGTTCGATTCTTTTTGATAACCGAGGTTGACTCGAAGATACGACATTTGAGTTGCAGTATTCAGTTCATCGAAGTGCAATCCAAGTAATGAGGATTTTAGTTCAACCCTAAATTGGAAATAGTGTATCATTTCATGCGATACAGCTCTCTGTTCAATTGTCCTAAATGTCGGCGTAGACGCGATGTTTTTCGACGTAGGGTTGACGCTTCATTAGTGTATGTGCTTCAAATGTGTTTTAGTGCTAATCACATACCTGTACAGGTGGTACCTCTTCTGGGCGGCCGTGATTTTTGCTTTGGATTCGTCGCTTTTGGTAAAAGGCAAGTAACTTGGGGGTGTGGTTCTATGCTATGTTTATATTCATGTCTTACTTCTTTTGCAAACAGAAATTGAAGTATATGGTTTTATTTTCAAATCCATTTAAATTATGGATGTCGTTGTTTTCGATTATTTAAATCGATGTTTTTCTTATTAATCTGGACTGTACCTTTATCTTCATGAAATCAGTTTGTCTTCATGAATCAGTTGTGGTTTTTATCATGAGCTATTCAAAAGAGAAATAAAGAATTGACGTCAATTCACATGCATACATATGCATTTATGCACTTCATATGGTGATAAAGGCCGATCACTGCCATCGCGCGTGATTCGTACCGGTACATGGAGTTGCATGAGCTGTTGGCATCGTCCAACTCTCAAAAAATGGAGTTGCATCATGGCATTCATACATTTCTTTTTATGATATTTGGAGAATTCAGAATGCTGGGAGTTGAATGCCATGTTTTGTGGGAGACTGAGATTGAAGGTTGTCGTTTCTGTTTCAACGAAAATTCTGAAACAATAGTCTCTTAAAAAACCATGTGGTTTGTTCTGATTGCTGAAAGAAGAACGTTTTACTTCTAAATGCTTTTGTTTTAAGTGAGATGTGTTTATATACATAGCTGTTACTTGCTGAGCTTGTCTCACCCCCTGTTAAATCTTTTACAGGTATGTTTAGTTGCTGACGTGCATGTCGGGGGATGGTTTTTGGTAGTTGCACGCACGTCCTCATCACAAAGCCGATAGTCTCCCGGTGTTTGAGTTGAGCTTTGTTGATGAGTTGCCGTTTGTTTTGGTATATGTTGTGGTGAGACGCTGGTAGCGTCGTGAAGGTGATATATAAATGTTGGTTATATCTGTTTTTGGCTGCCTGAGAACTTATCTTGTGGTCAGTTATACCACTCTACAGAGGAAATGCTGCCAAAATTTCCTATTTTCAAATATTTAGGCTCAGTTGGAAGTAGGGTGTTACAGCTTGGTATCAGAGCCTAGGCTTTAGATCCTAGGTAATGGAATGACGAACCTGACACACATGCACATGTAGGATGGGAACGGGGTTGCATATCTTTTCATATGCCTTGTTCTGCTATATTCCCTTTCGTTTACTTGTTTGAAGTATGTTTGCAGTTAGTGCCTGCTTACTTACCAGTTGTGGTGTTTGTAGCTATGCCGCCGAAGGTGCGAGGTCGTGGTCGAGGTACCGAGGCGGGTCGTAGTCGTACAGGAGCCCCAGGTCGTGGTGATGCCCAGTTATCGGCTGCTGAGGGTGAATCCTCTCAGACAGAAAGTATCAGTCAAGCGGAGCTGATGACCACTATGAAGGAAATACAAGAAGAGCTCAGAGCATTGAGGCAGGCTGTTCCAAATACTCCTGCTGCTGTTAGAGCTGTGGCACGTGAGATGCCTGAAGGGGGTGCTACTAGTGGTGTGTCGCTCCGTGAATGGGTCAGTATGAAATTGGACTCTTTTGATGGATCAGGGACTCCAATTCAGGCTGCAGATTGGCTTGCTTATATAGAGATGCAGCTGGATGCTTTTGATGTGCTGCCTCGAGACAAGGTCAGATATGTGGTACAGTTGATGAAGGGAGAAGCCCAAATCTGGTGGAGAGGTGTACAGTCAGCCAGGACTGTTGCCCATGGAGATCTGACCTGGTCCGAGTTTGTCAGACAATTTGAGAGGAGATTCTATCCAGCCACTTTTCTGGATAAAATGCAAATTGATTTAAACAACTATACGCAAGGTCAGAAATCAGTGGCAGAATATGAAGTGGGTTTTAATCAAATTGTGCGCTTTGTACCTCATGTAGCCCACGATGATGCGGAGAAGGCCAGACGATTCAGGCAGGGTTTGAAGCCTTTTATTCGTCATGTGCTTGGTGCTTTTCCTGTTACAGATTTTCGTTCTATGGTTGAGCAGGCTTCTGGTGTTGAGCTGCAGCAATCTTACACTGATGATATTCGCAAGACCTCGGGAGCAGATCAGCATAAAGGGCCAGAAGAGAAGAGGAGTCGTTTTGGTGGTCCCATCCATAAGAAGTACAAGGGACAGCAACGTCACCAACCATACCGTGGTGGATCCTCTCAGATGCATTCTCCAGGCACCAGTACCCAGTTCCGTACAGTGGTTAAACCCGGTTTTGGTTTGGTGTGTTTCAAGTGTGGTGACTCACATATGCAGAGTGAATGTTCTTGGAGAGGGAGTTGTTCAGTATGTGGTCGTCCCGGCCACAAAGATGTGGTGTGTCGCAGAAACCCAAACAGTCGCATCAGGTGGGAACCAGTATCTTCTTCATCTGGGGTTTCTTCTTCATCGAAGGGATCAGCACATGTTTTGGCTACTACTCCTGCTCCTACAGTCATCACTGGCCCGATGGCTCCACCGATGCAGTACTATCTTCCTTCTACAGTTCCCACTGGGCCTTACTGGACACATCAGCCTATGTTTCCTCAGGGGACTTCTACACCGACACCACCGGTGGTTGGGGCATCTTCTTCCCACGAGGCAGGAACCTCTTCATCCCAGGCACCTCCTGGGTTATATACTTTACCTGGTGCTGAGACTGGAGGTCATAATGACGTGGTGACAGGTATCTTACCCGTGGACTCTTTTGATGCACATGTTTTATTTGATTCTGGAGCTAGCTTTTCATTTGTCTCGGTAGACTTCGTTAAACGAGCGAGACTATCAGTACAACAAATTGGGCAATCTGTGGTAGTTAACTCCCCCAGTGGTCTTATATCCAGTTCTTATGTCTGCCCGGGGTGTGTTATAAATATTGGAGACGAGGAATTCACAGCTAACTTGGTGATGATTAATCTAGAGTCCTTCGATGTTATTCTTGGTATGGATTGGCTTGCCCAGTACCAAGCCATTATCTCTTGTTCTTTGAGAATCATCACCTTGCGAGCTCCATCAGGAGTGGAGATTGTTTTCCAAGGGAAGGCCTTGCCATATACACTTTCCATGTTGTGCAGGATTTTCCCTAACCGAAGGATGTGGAAATCTGGTGCTCTTTGGTCATTGGTTGAAGGGCAGGATGTCACTCTACGTGTGGAAGATATCTCAGTAGTGTGTCGTTATCCTGATGTGTTTCCTAGTGAGCTTCCAGGATTGCCTCCTGAACGAGAAACAGTCTTCCGTATTGAGTTGATTCCAGGTACACAACCTATTTATAAGACTCCGTACCGAATGGCTCCAATGGAACAAATGGAATTGAAGAAGCAATTGGATGAACTCCTTGCTAAGGGATTTATCAGACCGAGTACGTCGCCTTGGGCTGCCCCTGTTTTATTTGTGGAAAAGAAAGATGGCACAAAAAGGCTTTGTGTGGATTATCGGGCGCTTAATCAAGTGACAATCAAAAACAAATATCCTCTACCTCGTATTGATGATCTTTTTGATCAGTTGAGGGGTGCTATGATATTTTCGAAGATTGATTTGCAATCAGGTTATCATCAATTGCGAATCCGAGATGAGGATATTGAGAAGACGGCTTTCAATACAAGGTATGGGCATTTTGAATATGTAGATATGTCTTTTGGACTAACGAATGCCCCTGCTGTTTTTATGGAAGCCATGAACCGGATGCTCCATGAATATCTGGATGTCTTTGTGGTGGTTTTCATCGATGATATATTAATTTATTCCAAGTCAAAAGAGGAACATGAGGTGCATCTCAGTCTGGTGTTGGAGGCTCTTCGGAAGAATAAATTTTATGCGAAGCTAAAGAAATGTGCCTTTTGGCTCGAAGAAGTCGGATTTCTTGGGCATGTCATTAATCAACATGGTATTACTGTGGACCCAAAGAATGTTGCTGCAGTAATAGAATGGCAAAGACCATCTAATGTGACAGAGATTCGAAGTTTTCTTGGACTAGCTGGCTATTACCGGCGCTTCGTACAAGACTTCTCCATTATAGCAAAGCCTATGACTAGACTTACTCAAAAGGGTATTCCATTTGTATGGACTGATGATTGTGAGGTCAGTTTCCAAACCTTAAAGAATAAGTTGGTGAATGCTCCTATTTTGGCTTTGCCCGAGAGTGGTAAGCGTTTCACAGTATACACTGATGCTTCTCGGATTGGGCTTGGCTGTGTGCTTATGCAAGAAGGTCGGGTAATTGCATATGCTTCCAGACAATTGAAGACTCATGAACAGAATTACCCCACTCATGATTTAGAATTGGCTGCAGTGGTTTTTGCCTTGAAGAGTTGGAGGCATTACTTGTATGGGGAGTCATGTGATATTTTCACTGATCATAAGAGTCTCAAGTATATTTTCACTCAAAGGGATCTGAATTTGAGACAACGGAGATGGTTAGAATTAATCAAAGATTATGATCTGACAATTCAGTATCATCCTGGAAAGGCTAATGTGGTAGCTGACGCCCTTAGCAGAACAGGTGTACCTAAAGCAATAATGTCTTTACATTCAGAGTTGGATCGGATGGGAATATCTTTTTGCTTGGCTGGCACTGTGCAGCAAGAAACTCAAATGATTATCCAATCTGCTATACCTGAACGTGTACGTGAAGCTCAACAGCATGATCGTCTTCTTTCAGAAGTTCGAAAGAGAATTTCAACAGGAAAATCAAAAGAGTTTAGTATGGATGAGCAAGGTGCAATACGTTTTAAAGGCCGTCTCTGTGTACCACAGAAGGCAGATGTGAAAATGGATATATTGAGAGAAGCTCACCGGGCTCCTTATACTATTCATCCAGGTGAAACCAAAATGTATCGAGACCTGAAGCAAAATTTTTGGTGGAAGAGGATGAAAGTGGATATTGCTAAGTACGTTGCATCTTGTGGTGTCTGCCAACAAGTAAAGGCTGAACATAAAAGACCTGCAGGATTAATGCAACCCTTAGAAATTCCAGAATGGAAATGGGAACATATCACTATGGACTTCATTGTTGGGTTGCCTCGTTCACCTCGAGGCAGAGATGCTATTTGGGTTGTCGTGGATAGGCTTACAAAATCTGCACATTTCATTCCAATGAAGACAACCAGTTCGGCGCATGATTTGGCTCCCTTATATATCAGGGAAATAGTAAGGTTGCATGGTGTGCCAAAATCGATCATTTCAGATCGGGATTCTAAATTTGTATCTCAATTTTGGCAGAGTTTGCAAAGTGCCTTGGGCACGAAACTTTCTCTTAGCACAGCCTTCCACCCTCAGACGGATGGTCAGTCAGAGCGGACCATTCAGACTTTGGAGGACATGCTCCGTGCTTGTGTCTTATCTTGGAAAGGTAGTTGGGAAGACCATCTGGCTTTAGCAGAGTTTGCTTATAACAACAGCTATCAAGCTAGTATTCGGATGGCTCCTTTTGAGGCTTTGTATGGCCGAAGGTGTGTTTCCCCTTTGTGTTGGGATTCTGTTGGAGAGAGATCATTACTTGGTCCGGATTTGATTCAGCAAACATCAGAGAAGGTGTACCAAATACGTCAGAATCTGTTGGCTGCTCAAAGTCGACAGAAGAGCTATGCAGATATCCGGAGGCGAGAACTAGAATTCTCAGTTGGTGACTATGTTCTTCTCAGAGTGTCACCAACCAAAGGTGTTGTACGTTTTGGAAGGTCGGGGAAGCTTAACCCGAGGTACATCGGTCCATTTCTAATCATAGCCCGTGTAGGCAGTCTGGCGTATCGTCTTGAATTACCAGACTCAATGAGTGGAATACATAATGTCTTCCATGTTTCTATGCTAAGAAAATATTTGAGAGATCCGGAGCATAAAGTTGATGTGGAATCAATCACGATAGAGAAGGATCTGACTGTAAAGTGCCACCCGGTACGTATTTTGGATTTCTCAGAGCGAGTTATGAGGAGGAGAACTATCAAGTTTGTGAAAGTGCTTTGGACAAATCAAACAGAACGAGAAGCAACTTGGGAACTCGAAGAACAAATACGCAAGGAGTATCCTGAGCTATTTGAGACTGGTGAGTCATAAGTTTTGAAATATTTATATCTCTGTTTCATAGTTGTCATGAAAGCGGCAGAATTCGGGGACGAATTCTTTTAAGGGGGGGAGAATGTAATGCTGGTTTTTTGAGAAAGAAGGAAAAAAGAAAAGAAGAAAGAAAAGAGAGAGAGTTGACCAAAACTTTGACTTTTAATCCGTCGCTCGGATGACAGATCGGAGTCCGTGGTTGCGTTCATCTCGTCGAGACGAACCCATTTTGCTATTCATATGTCCGTTCCGGGCACTCTGGAACCCGTAGCGAGCCCAATAAATTTAGACCGTCCGTTGTTTTGGAAAAAAAAATAAAAAAAAAGAGGATAAAGCCGGATGGGTCGGTCGTCACCCCGACCCATCCAGAGTATTCGAGCCGTGACTCTCTCTCTCGTTTGTCTCTCTCTCTCTCACGAACACTCTCTCTCTCTCCTGCCGAGCCGCGCCCAGCTGCCGCGCCGGCTGCCTGCTCCGGCTGTCGCAGCCCGCCGCCGGCCACCGTGCGCCAGCTCCTGCTGCCGCGCCGGCCGCCTGCTTCGGCGCCGCCGCAGCCCTCCGCCGCAGCTCGCCGTCCGCCGTGCGCCCGCCGCCGCCGGCCGACGCTGCTGCCGCCGGCCACCACCGGCCCCGCCGCCGGCTGCCTCCCCCTCTCTCTCTCTGTTCTGCCGGGCGGCCAGAGCCCCGCCGGCCGAAGCGGCCAGCGCCAGGCAGAGGAAAAAGCCAGGAAGAAAGGAAGAAAGAGAAAGGAAAGAAGAAGGAAGAAAAGAAAAAAAAAGAAAGAAAAAGAAAAGGAAAAAAAAAGAAAGAGAGAAAAGAAAAGAAAAAAAAAGAGAGGAAAAAAATTGGAAATTTTTGGATTTTCGTCGGACTCGTCATCAAATTTTCGAAGACGAATTTTCGGTAATATTCTGGACGTTTGTGGTTGGATTAAATCAACTCAGTTATTCGTGTCGTATCATTTCATGTGATCGATAGTTCGATTCTTTTTGATAACCGAGGTTGACTCGAAGATACGACATTTGAGTTGCAGTATTCAGTTCATCGAAGTGCAATCCAAGTAATGAGGATTTTAGTTCAACCCTAAATTGGAAATAGTGTATCATTTCATGCGATACAGCTCTCTGTTCAATTGTCCTAAATGTCGGCGTAGACGCGATGTTTTTCGACGTAGGGTTGACGCTTCATTAGTGTATGTGCTTCAAATGTGTTTTAGTGCTAATCACATACCTGTACAGGTGGTACCTCTTCTGGGCGGCCGTGATTTTTGCTTTGGATTCGTCGCTTTTGGTAAAAGGCAAGTAACTTGGGGGTGTGGTTCTATGCTATGTTTATATTCATGTCTTACTTCTTTTGCAAACAGAAATTGAAGTATATGGTTTTATTTTCAAATCCATTTAAATTATGGATGTCGTTGTTTTCGATTATTTAAATCGATGTTTTTCTTATTAATCTGGACTGTACCTTTATCTTCATGAAATCAGTTTGTCTTCATGAATCAGTTGTGGTTTTTATCATGAGCTATTCAAAAGAGAAATAAAGAATTGACGTCAATTCACATGCATACATATGCATTTATGCACTTCATATGGTGATAAAGGCCGATCACTGCCATCGCGCGTGATTCGTACCGGTACATGGAGTTGCATGAGCTGTTGGCATCGTCCAACTCTCAAAAAATGGAGTTGCATCATGGCATTCATACATTTCTTTTTATGATATTTGGAGAATTCAGAATGCTGGGAGTTGAATGCCATGTTTTGTGGGAGACTGAGATTGAAGGTTGTCGTTTCTGTTTCAACGAAAATTCTGAAACAATAGTCTCTTAAAAAACCATGTGGTTTGTTCTGATTGCTGAAAGAAGAACGTTTTACTTCTAAATGCTTTTGTTTTAAGTGAGATGTGTTTATATACATAGCTGTTACTTGCTGAGCTTGTCTCACCCCCTGTTAAATCTTTTACAGGTATGTTTAGTTGCTGACGTGCATGTCGGGGGATGGTTTTTGGTAGTTGCACGCACGTCCTCATCACAAAGCCGATAGTCTCCCGGTGTTTGAGTTGAGCTTTGTTGATGAGTTGCCGTTTGTTTTGGTATATGTTGTGGTGAGACGCTGGTAGCGTCGTGAAGGTGATATATAAATGTTGGTTATATCTGTTTTTGGCTGCCTGAGAACTTATCTTGTGGTCAGTTATACCACTCTACAGAGGAAATGCTGCCAAAATTTCCTATTTTCAAATATTTAGGCTCAGTTGGAAGTAGGGTGTTACAACATGCTTATGCATTATGAACATTGGGACGGTCGAATCCTACCTACATTCATGTAAGAACATATGCCAAACATTCGTAAGTTGCTGACATATAAATGGCTCAACCACCCCGAAAATAATGTGAATTGGAAATTGAAGCTAAAAAATATAATAGGTACTAGCTACAATATCTCAGTTTATACTTTATACTATTGTCAAATTTTTATTCCATTCAATTCGACGTGCAAGCACTATTATGAGTTTTATAAGCATATATGCAAAGAACATGAAGCACATTTTCTGTTGTTTAGTATATGTTTGTTGCATTTTCGCTTGCTGGTTAATAATCTTGGATGTTCTGCAATATGTAAGACAAGAACATTTTCAAAAAGCAGAAGCAAAATGTCAGTATGCAGAAGTACATGTTCTGACATTCAAAATCGTATGTAGAAGCATTTTGCTTTGCTACAATATCTCAGTTGATACTTTATATTATTGTTGAATTTTTATTTCATTCAATTCGATGTGGAAGCAATTTTATGATTTGCATAAGCATATATGCAATGAACACGAAGCAAATTTTCTGTTGTCTAGTATATATTGTTGCATTTTCGCTTGCTGATTAATGACGAAGATCTTGGATGTTCTGCCATATGTAAGAGAAGCATAGTTTCAAAAGGCAGAAGCAAAATGTATTAGTATGTACAAGCATATTTTAAAAAACAGAGAAGCAACCTGACATTCAAAATCTTTAAGTAAACCGCATCAAGCACTTGGTTCAGTAAACCACCTCATTGTTCATTACATAAATAAATTAAATTAACATTCTGATGTTTATATCTTTACATAACCGCCATGTGAATAGCTGCATGTATGCATTTGGAACTCTTTTTTCTATTTTATATGGATACTTGGGAGCTGTGTGCTTATTAGAGTGATAAATACTGCACTGGTTCCTCTTTTTTGGTTGTGCATTCATTCCATTAGATAGCCTTTTTACTTTTTTCGCCCTTTGACATCTCATCTTGGAGGATTCTTTACTTTTTTTGAAGTACAAGGAATAGAAGCATCATGTAGATTTGTGCCACTAGTCCAAAGTCTAGTAGGACTAGACATAGCAGATGTAGGTGCAGTAACTGAAGTTGCAGTAGTTAAAGCAGCAGCAGTTGCAGTAATATGTGCATTTGTATCATCAGGAGTGTTGGAATTATTAAGAGCACCAGCAGCAGCATTAGTTGATGTCTCATTCCACTGTGTCCTTTTCTTCTTCTTTTTTAGAACTTCAAGTTCAGATTGCATCATTCCAATGTGCTTTGTAACAATTTCATAAGCATCTTCTGAAACCGAACCCTTGCGAGCAAACTTTATGAGCGTGGAGGCAAGATTGCTGAATCTTATTGTCTTTTGGTTCTGCAAAAGTATACCACTAGTCCCAATGTCAGCTTTAAGATTTGCATTAGCATTTGTGCCAATAGTCATTTCTTGCTACTTCCACCTTTCCAATATGTATCGATCAAGCACCTTCTTGACACCAAATCTGCTCATAACCTTGATGATGTGACAACAAATTATGCCATCCCTATTAAACTTGCTGCACTCACAGTAGTAGCTTTCGTCTTCTTCAATTGCTTTCACATCATATGACCTAGTGCCATAGCCACCAACAAACTTGTCATTCGGCACAAGCCTAAACTGGTAGTCACCTGAGCGCAAGCGTGTCGGGGTTGGGAGTTCGTGCGAGGGCGTGGTCGTGCTCTCATGAGAGGGGCTGCTACTCTAGGTACATGGCACGATTAGGAAGGCTCCTAATCAGGCTTTGTTTCCTAACGAGGGTGTGTGGGCGGACGTGTGTGCAGGCGTTAGCCGCTTCCTTATTTATTCCCTGCCTTAAGATACAGAACACATTTACATTTGCATGATTTCTTCATTAAAACAAATGTGACTGCATAAAGTATATGAAGGCATCAAGCATGTAGAGCGCAAACATACGCATTACATCGAAATAGCATCGATTGACATCTTACTATGAATATACACCAACATAACTCTTTGTATCTTATAATAGCACTCGAAGTAGCAAGTCGCTAACACGGACGCTAGCTGTCCAGGGACATCGCCCGCTGGGGCATAGTTGCAGGTGATGAAGACGCCACCATTTTCGGACTTGACGCGTGCGCAGCCAATGGCCGTCGTGTTGCGCTACACCACCTACATGATCTAGTGCTCGCACATCTTCTCCGGCATGAATCTGCCACTGACGTTGTCATAATACTGCCTTTCTTTCACCCACAACTCCACGGCTTCTGCCACCATCCAGTCCTTACCGGCTGGGCCCACGTAAATGTTCTCACCATAGCCCTTGGTCGTTGTTGAATAAATCTTTCTTGTTTTTTCAGTTTGGGTTTTCAGTTGCAGCTCTGACGCGTGAGTCCAGGCGGGAGCGAATCGTACAGGTTGAGGACTTGAGACATGCTGCGTTCATGCCGAGTCCGCGTCGTGGGCGTGGTAACCGCTCGATCCAGAGCTGTGGCGAGAGTGGGATGGCACATTTTGTTGCCGGATCGTGGGGACCTTCATGGCCCGAGTAATTAGGATCTAGCTTCTGTCTTTGCTGTTAAATAAACGTGTACTGCAAGAAATCTACTAATTTATGACGTTCTATAAATATCACGGTTACATGATTTTTTATCACAAAACATAGTCTATGATGATCAGGTGACGAGAATACGACAGTCACCAATTGCATGTCTCTGATTGCAATCAGTGACGAAAATCACTATTTTCATCATAATGTTCTATGACGATCCTGCTTTGTTATTAATTTATGATGAAATTATCATCATGATTTAGCCAATTATCGTCATAAAGAAGTGGTTACGGTGCTGCCACATCTGTCTATAGTTACCCAGTATGACATGGCAAATGACGTGGATGCCGAGCTAGATATGACGTGGCTGGGTGTTTGACGTGGCAAATGACATAGATTCCAAGCTAGATCTTACGTTGGCTATTCCATTTTCGTCACAAAATCGTACACATTGTTACAATTAAAAACTCTCTCAATAGATTAATCACCAAAAGACATGAAATAAAAATTTCCATATAATAACTCTCAGTTATATAATACATTAGCATACACACTTCTATCCATACAAGTATGCACAATCTCTAACAAAAATAAATTTTCTAACATCCACAAACCAGTGTGAAAATGCATCCAATCACTTGTGAGGGGCTCAGGTATTTCTTTAGTCTAAACTGCTGCACTTTGATTTAGCTGCTGCTGAGGTTGCATCCTCTTTACAATTGTTTTTGCTTCATGTATCTACAACAAAAGAAACAGTAGGAATACAAAATAAAAACCAATAAATCAAATTATGTCTAATGTTACTTAACCATACGTGTTTCATCATAGCAATTTATAAAATAAGGTCAAGAAAAAAGCACAATTAGTTGCAGAATTGGCATCCCATAGACTAACTAGAATCACAACAGCAATAACGATTAAAATCTACCACTGATCTAACATTACACATCAACTCAAAATCAACAGATTTAACATGACAAAACAACACATGACCAAATACTACAATCTGATGCAACCCATTACATAGAGCTACCATAATGTTAACTACAGGAATGCAAAATAAAAACTAATAGATTAAATTATGTCTAATATTACTTAAGCATACGTGTTTCATCATAGCAATTTTTAAAACAAGGTCAAGAAAAAGGCACAATTAGTTGTTGAATTGGCATCCCATAGACTAACTAGGATAACACCAGCAATAACGACTAAAATCTACCATTGAGCTAACATTACACATCAACTCGAAATTAACAGCTAACATGACAAAGCAACACAGGACCAAATACTATAATCTGATGCAACCATTACAGAGCTACTGAAAGACAAGCAGGTCACGCACACTCATGACAAGTATACTAGGAAAAAACTGGGATCTGGCCAGCTGCTAGGCAGAACTAAGTCCCACAAACTCATGGATCTAGATCGCAAGTGACAGATCTGAGTCAACCAAACCAGATCGCAATGAAGTTACGGAAGAACAGGCTCTAAATAACTAGCACAAGTCATTACCGGGTTCAGATCCAAGCAAAAACACATATACGTGTGCTACGGATATGAACTCTCCAAACCAAATGGAGCATTATCCAATCTGTCACTTTCTCGGGGCTAAACCGTAACAAATCTAGCAGATCTAAGCACTTCGATCAACGCTCGTAGCATTAATCGCTTCCAAGTTGACGAATCTAAGAAAGAAGGGGAGAGTAAGCAGGGAGATCGGGCATGTGGTGCTCACCGCCATTCCAAGCTCACCGGCGACCGAGCTCAACCGCCGATTCTCCTCCTCGGCCTTCCCCTCGCTGGCCGAGCTTCACACATCCACAGAGCACCACAAGCAACACACAAACACGCTGAAAACATCATAAACCAAAAAAGGAAACAAAAACCCCCAAAAAATAGAAAAGCCCCCGAGAACCCCCCCCCTCTCCTCCAAATCCGGCCGTCGCTGCCACCTACTAGCCATCTCCTCCTCACTACACCACGCTGCCGTAGCCCTGCTCCCCTCCGGTCACCCTCTTCACCTCAGTGAGCACGCTAGCCCTCCCTTCTCCTCATCCGACCTATTATTTTCTCTAGGATTCACCGGAGCTCCACCGCCCGCCTACCTTCTTCCCTCTCTGCCGCATGGTGCCTTTCATCGCCGCGCACCACAATCGCCCTCCGCGCCACCCACTACGGATCTGCCACAGCTGAGGTCAGATCTGAGCGGATTCGTGTTGCCACTGGCTTGGGGCCAAGCCGCTGGCCACCCACACCACCACGCCGCTCGCCCGTGCGGGTGCACGCCTGAGAGAAAGAGAGATGTGAGGGGGAGTTAGAGGCCTGAGAGACAAGAGCTGTGGCATGGGAGGACTAGGGTTTAGAGGGGAGGAGAGTAGGAGCAGGGCAGGGACCTTTAATAGGGGAGAGGGGGTAGCTCAGAGGCTGGGAGCTCCAAGCTGATGTGATGTGATCATGCGATGGACTATGATATGACCATTAAGCCATTATTTACTTCTGTTTGCCCATCTGAAAATCAGTAAGATTGTTCTATGCTTGCTACTAAATTTGACCTTACTGAAATTTATGATAATGGGCTTCCAAGCTATGCTTTGAAATGCAAAAATGCCTTAGTTTCAACTGAGCTGTTACTAACCTTTTGCAGGATAAGAAAATTAACCAAACAATGGATGAAGAGAAGAAGTTACTTGAGAGCCACACCACTACTGCTACATCTCCTCCCACAAGCTGTAATACCCTCTCATCCCTTCCTTCTTATGATGGCTTTGGTGCTAATGAATACATTGATTGGGAAACAACAATAGATAATTTTTTTGCACAATGTCAAATTTGTGAAAACATGATTTTTATAAATGTCATTAGTGTTTTAACTAATTGTGCATCAATTTGATGGAATAAAAATTCTTATGAGAGAAAGATTTATTCCTCAATCTCATACATCTATTTGTAAAGAAGGAGTGCATCTTTTGGAAGAGCAACCCCTTGCTGCACCTGTACCTATGCCTAACATTTTGCAGGAAATTATGAACAAACAAGAATGAGAAGAAAAACAAGGAGAGTGAGCAGACATCTGCTGCACCATGCATGTTAAAAAAGGTACAAATGCTAAAGTACCTATATCACCTGAGGAAGAGAACAAAGGTAATGAAAAAAAGTTGCTACAATCACTCAAGGTGAGAATTTTTTTGATATCCAGAAAATGTCCACCAATGATTCTAATGTAGAACAAATGTTAGTGGAACCAACTCTTGATTTATCTTTGTCAAAAGATGATTTGCTTGCTGTTCCTTGTGACAACAAAGAGTTGTGTGGTAATGCTTCACTTATATCACAACCACAACTTGTGAATGAATATGTTAACTCTGTTTTACAAATGAATACTTTTTTGAAATTAGATATGTTCAATGCATTGCTAGTGAGCAAGAAGAACTGGAATTGCTATCTTCTCTAAATACTTTAGGTTATATTGAATTTGATGTTCTATGTAATCTGAATAGTTTAGAGGAGAAATTAAAACTTAATACTGATTTGCTATGCTTGTCACAAAATACTTTTCATGTTATTGGAAAGTACAATGATAAATTAGAGTATATGGTGCATCGAGTTTATATTTGTTTAAATCTGAAAATTTCTATTATTGTGCCACAAAATGATCATTTAGAGGACTGAAGTAGAACTGATAATGTCATGTCAAGTTTTTCTAGTTCTATTTGCAACCTATAGAATAGTTCTCAAGAATGAGAGTCTTGTTGGTTGCTACCATATAACCATCAAGAGCTATCATACTCCACAACCATTGTTTCACCTTTCTTTGTATAGAATATCCAAATTGATAATAGGTTGCCCTGCAATATCACTTCTTTTAAAGAAGGGGAGCAAGAAGTGACACATGCATACATTGTACCAATGTTGTCTGCTATGGACAATGATCATTAGGTACAATCATTTCAAAGAGAATTACAACTGTTTGATAAAGAACTTATGCTATTACATAACGTGAGTTCCTTGCGTATTTTGCTTTGTGTAGAAATTTATGGTCAAGATAATGCTATAAATAAACCGAATATTGTTTGTTGTAAGGAAGGGGAGTATGATGAGGACATGGCTCCTTCGAATACACATAAGGTGAAATCATTCCTCACTGTTCATACTTTCTTGCTAAAGAATAGGATACTACTAAACTTTATATTATTTTGTTGTTTAGGAACATGGGATAAGCACCACAACCTCATCTGGATGGCATCACTCGAAGGCCAAGTCTACTCAGACTCGAGGTCGAGTTTTAATTGGACTCGAGCTCAAGGTCAAGTCCCATGACAACACATCAGTAAAACGGGCATAACTCTCACATCTAGAGTCCAATTAAGGTGTTCTTGGACTTCCTAGAAAGCTTATGATGAGCCCTTTCCAATGGACCTTGTTTCGACCAAATATTCCTTATAGCTTAGTCACAGTCAATGAAATAAGGTGCTGCATAACCATTGTGGGCCTTGTCAGGTCTTGTAATCGAGTCGAGGTCGGAGTCCAGGTTGTGTACGTCTCTTCTCAAGTCCACACAACCCTAGGGCAACCTCCTCACGTCCCCCTATATATATATAGTAGCCGTCATAGTTTAAGCTCGAGTTTTACTTAGATTATTCTGTTTTAGACAGTTTCGCCGTATATTGGTTTGTGGAACCCCAAACTCGAGCACTTCATTGGAAATCAGTAATATTTAGATTGCATTTACCTATTCTTGCTTGTGTTCTCGATTCGCTTGCAGGAAAAGCCTTCATGGCGAGGTCAATCGGTCTTGGCACGGTTGATAACCACGGAGTAGTGGTGTAGTAGTTGCGATGATGTTTTGAGGCAAGAAGAAGACGCCTTTGATGCACGATAATGGGACCGAGTAAACTTCAACCGTCAAGGTATGATAGGTAATAATTTTCAACAACATAGCCCACGTGTTCATTATGATCCATTTGCTAAGGTTAAGTTTACTCTACCATCTTTTGCAGGTGCTTATGATGCTGAAAAGTATTTAGATTGGGAGATGACGGTCGTACAGAGAAAGCCAAACTCGATAGTCTTTTTATTATCTTTTTACCCTTGCTCTCTCTGGAAAAAGTTTGTGACCCACATACCTCTTTGGACCTAGAAAAGTTAGTCGAAGAGTTTTGAGTTTGTGTCACATTCGCAAAAAAAAAGGAGAAAGCGAGCAAGAAGCAAAGAGTGCCAAAAAAAGTGGAGTACAAAAAAAATTTGGAGAAAGAAAGAAAGAGAATTCAGTTTGCATTGCGGATTTTGTTCTGTTGTGCTTGTGTCTATCTTATTTTCGGCTTTCTTGAGCTAGTTGTAGGAACATGTTTGGGCCAACAACTGTGACGAGTACTGTGAACTTTTATTCAACTTTGCTAACCTAATTTCAATTATTGCTATTCTTTGCTACTATTATTGACTATCCAAGCTCCATCTTCTCTCAATCAGAACAGTTCTTCCTTTGTAACCGTCTCACTTGCACTCGATAAGGTATCATGAACCAGCCACCGGTTGTGCCACCTGTTATAATTGGTAAGAACACTTGCAAGAGTGTGGTAAGAGGCTTGAGAGTGTGTGATTCCACTTCAATTTCCACCACCTAGTAGTTGATAGGGATAATATTGTTGTCTCTTGCTTGCTACTAATCATGGCAGATGAAGCATCAGATGCGAGAAAAGAGTGTGTTTTGAGGGAAGAACTCACGATGGTGATGGGTGATCATCGACAAGCTATTAATGACTACACCGACAAGAAGCTTGCAGAGACAAATTCTACATTGCAGTGACTCAACGATAATATTGCAATGATCAATACATGTTTTGATTGGTTGGTCAATCAACTACCAAACAATGGCCGTATGGACCCTCATGGTGCAATCCACGAACATGACGAGTCTGTCATCGATGATGAAATTTTGAGGCAAGAAAAAGACGCTTTTGATGCACAATAACAGAATCAATTGAACTTTAACTGGCAAGGTATGAGAGGTAATAATTGTCAGCAACATAACCCACGTGTTAATGATGACCCATTGCTAAGGTTAAGTTTACTATACCATGTTTAGCGGGTACTTAGGATGCTGAAAAGTATTTAGATTGGGAGATGACAGTTGAACAGAAGTTTAATGCTCATTTAGGTCCTGAAGTGTATAGACTTAAGCAAGCCACTAGTGAATTTAAAGACTTTGCAATCATCTGGTGGAATAGAGTATGCATCAATGGATTAGCGTCTACTATATGGAATGCTTTAAAAGTTGCTATGCGTAACAGATTTATTCCACCCCCTTTTAAATGTGATTTGCGTAAGAAATTGCAGCGCTTAAACCAAGATGATCGATCCATAGAAGAATACTATTAGGAGCTACAAATTAGTATGTTGCGTTGTGATATTATTGAGGATGAAGAGACTGCAATGGCACGCTTTTATTGAGGGTTAAAGCATGAAATTCAGGACATAATTGATTACAAAGAATACGATAGTGTTCCTAGATTGTTCTAACTTGCATGTTTGGCAGAAAAAGAGTTGTAGAGACGACAACAGAGTCCAAGAAACAATTTTTTAAGCACGACTACTTCAAAATCAACACGGGACAAGTCAAAACAGCCCCAAGTTCAGCTACACGGTCTGCTGCCCCCTTCTCGAGTAGGGCGCATTCAGCAGCACCCTTGACAACGTTACACGCTCCCACGGTAAGCAAATCTACTAGTGTGCATGATCCAGTCAAGAGTTCTTCTTCGGTTGCTTCTACTGGTCGTTCGACCGGGATTGTTTGTCACTGACGTAAGGGAATGGGCTATGTCATGAAGGATTGCCCAAGTCAACGAGCGTACATTGCGATAAAAGATGGTAGATATGTAAGTGCTAGTGATGTTGAGGATGAATATGCTCTTGCAGCTAACTATGCAGGTGATGAGGACGAACTTGAGACGGATATTGACCATGAAGAAGTGTTCGATGCCGCTGCCACGGAGGATTACCGGACCCCCATTGTGCAGCGAGTGTTAAGCACTCAAATGGAGCATGCGAAATAGCTACAATACCACAATTTATTTTAGATGTTCCTCATAGTCAAGGATTACCATGTTCGAGTCATTATTGATGGTGGGAGCTGGAATAACTTGGTAAGTTTGGATCTGATCGAGAAGCTTGCCTTGCCAACAAGAACACATCCTCACCCATATCACATTCAATGGTTCAACAATAGCGGTAAGGTGAAGGTAATGAAAATAGCTAGAGTGCATTTTTCCATTAGTTCATACCATGACTGTGCTAAATTCGATGTAGTACCCATGCAAGTATGCTCTCTTTTGTTAGGTCGACCATGGGAGTTCGATACTGATGCAACATATTATGGTAGAAGTAATCAGTACACCCATATGCATAAAGGAAAGAAAATAACTTTTCTACCTTTAATCCCTGCTGAAATTGTGAAATGTGAAAAAGAGATAGTTGAAAATAAGAGAAAAGAACATGAGTGTGATTCTGAAAATCAGCAAGTAGCGAAACATCTTTTCCCTCCGAAAAAGGAGAAATTGACTATAAGTTCTAAGTCTGAAGGAATTAAATTGAAAGGGTGTGTTATGCTTGCCACTAAATCTGACCTTGCTGAAATTTAGGACAATAAGCTGCCATGCTATGTTTTAAGATGCAAAGATGCCTTAGTTTCACTCGAGGAGATATCTAGCTCTTTGCCTCCTACTGTCACTAACCTTTTGCAGGAGTATATTGATGTATTTTCAGCTGAGGAGAATTACCACCTATTCGAGGAATAGAACATCAAATTGATTTGATTCCAGATGCGGCTTTACCAAACCATGCTGCATATATGACCAACCTGGAAGAGGCTAAGGAAATTCAATGACAAGTCCAAGACCCTTTGGACCACGGGTACGTACGAGAAAGACTTAGTCCTTGTGCCGTTCCCATTCTTTTGGTTCCTAAGGAAGGTGGTAGTTGGCGTATGTGTATTGATTGTAGAGCCATCAATAACATAACGATAAGATATCGTCATCGAATTCCTAGGCTAGGTGACATGCTTGATGAGTTGAGTGGTTCTATAATTTTCACTAAGATTGACTTGCAAAGTGGATACCACCAAATTAGAATGAAACTTAGAGATGAATGGAAAACCGCATTTAAAACTAAGTTTGACTTGTATGAGGGGTTAGTAATGTCTTTTGGGTTAACTAATGCACCTAAGTACTTTCATGCGATTAATGAACGAAGTTTTACATATTTTCTTTGGAAGATTTGTGGTGGTATACTTTGATGATATCCAAATTTATAGCAAGTTACATGAACTACACTTTGATCATATACGTGCTGCTTTTAATGCTTTGAGAGATGCACGTTTGTTCGGTAACCTCAAAAAGTGCACCTTTTGCACCGATCAAGTCTGTTTTCTTGGCTATGTCATTACTCCACAGGGAACAGAGGTGAATGAAGCAAAAATTGAAGCCATAAAGAGCTGACCAACCCCTGAGACTGTCACATAAGTGATGGCCAACCCCTGAGACTGTCACATAAGTGAGAAGCTTTCATGGTTTGCGGGTTTCTATCGGCGCTTCGTGCGGGATTTTAGCACCATTGCCGCCCCCTTGAACGATTTGACAAAGGAGTGGTTTTTAAATGGGGACCTGCACAAGAGAAAGCATTCAAGTTGTTGAAAGAGAAGCTTACTCACGCTCCATTGCTCCAACTTCCTGATTTTGGTAAGACTTTTGAACTCGAATGTGATACTAGCGGCATTGAAATTGGAGATGTACTAATTCAAGAAGGTAAACTAGTTGCTTATTTCAGTGAGCAATTAAATGGGCTAAGTCTGAATTATTCTACCTACGATAAAGAATTGTATGCTTTAGTTCGAGTACTTGAAACTTAGCAACATTATCTATGGCCCAAATAGTTTGTTATACATTCTGATCATGAATCACTGAAACATATTAGGAGTCAAGCTAAAACGAATAAACGACATGCTAAATGGGTAGAATTTATTGAGTCGTTTCCTTATGTCATAAAGCATAAGAATGGTATGGACAATGTGATTGCTGATGCGTTTTCTAGGTGTTGTACCATGTTATCTCAACTTGATCATAAGATTTTTGGTTTAGAGACCATTAAGGAATTATATGCTACTGATTTAGACTTTAAAGAAGTGCTTGAACATTGTAAAGAAGGGAAAATATGGAATAAATATGTGCTGAATGACGGATTGCTCTATCGTGCTAACAAGCTATACAGACCTACCACAGTCCAATGCATGTGATAGGTTGGAAAAGACTAGGATTGGGTCTTTCATATATTGCCTCCAGGAACTGGCCATGGTCGTTGTGTATGCATGCATGCGCGAGCATGTGGATCCACATTTCTTTGTTGGCATGTTCTATGGTTTGCAACGAACCAGATGAATCAACTTGATTTTGCTTATCTGTGAGGAGATCAACTAAAGCTCAATTTAGTTGAGATTAAAAAAGTTCCATACACTCAGAATTTAACAAATTGTTCTAGAGAGCGACACTGTGTATGTAATTGTTGGTGATGTGCCATAGACACAATCATTAACAAAACATATTGGATCCGTACATGGGCTACAGGAATGATGATCCATGAGGGATTAGAGTCATTATGGACCTCCAACATGGCAACCTATTAGCGTGCTCTAAATAAGTGGAGGCAGGGGCTATCGGCATGATTTATCCCAACAGTCTGAAACCCTAGCCACCACCTCCACTCGACCTCACCATGAAAGCTAGCCAAGTACATGGTGCAAGGACACTAGCATATGGTCTTCCCTCCCCAAACATGTAGATGCCGTGGAGACACTGTTGTTGTTGCTGCAGTGCTGATCCGCTCGGCGAGGTAGAGACAAGGCTGCTGCTAGGACAATCAGCATCTACTTCACGTGAAGAGGAGATCACACAGAGAGGACGATCATGCTTCGGGCGCAGCTAGTAGATGCCAAAGGGGGGTTTGGGGAAGGGTTCCCATAAGAAGTTGTAGCTAAGTAAGCGGAATGTGAGAGAAGAGTGTGAGAACAAGGGAACAAATGAATGAGTATGTTGACCCGAGGCGAGTCCTCAATTCATATAAGCACACAGGCATGGAGAAATTGGAACTGAGCAGACGCGTAGGTTCCAGAATGGTCACCTCGAATGTCGCACCCTGAAACCCACGATGTAACACGTGTCCCCAAATACCGAGGCGCCTTAATGCTTCAAAAAATTCATCAACAATCAATCTGATATTAATGTTACCCATTAAGTTTCTGTTGTGGCCCTTAAGTCTTTGACAGTCCAAATGGGTGGATGACGGCTCAACACCGGCTTCTAAAGAGTCATGGGTTCGGCCCCCTAAGTCGGACCATGCCCATAAGGGGCTACTGCTGGGGGAACTATCCATCAACCTTCCCCCCCCCCCTGCACAACGGCCTAAAGAAGAAATCAAAGCCCGGATACCTTAGGGTAGATGCCTCTGCAAAGGGTACATACACGAGTAGAGCATCGAGTGTAGAAGTCTGTGCCTCCTTGTGGAGGAAATGGGCTACCAAAGGAGAAACACTAAGACAATAGACCTGGCGACAAGGATAACTGTGTAGAGGCTCGTGTCAACCCTCCACCCGCTCTCACAAAGGGTCACAACACTACTACAGAAAGCACTATCACTGCTAGCTCCAAAAACCCCTTCACTCTCAGTTTTGGAGCTGGCAGTGGGTAACGGGCAGTGATATTCTCCGACTATCAGTGCCGGCCTAGGGGACCGGCAATGAAGGAGGTTATCACTGCCGACTCAAGCCTTGAGCTTGCAGTGATGCCCTGAGTATCACTGCTGGCTGGTGCTTTCGACTGGCAGTGATACCCGTGGAATCACTGCCAGCTAAATCCTTGAACCGGCAGTGTTTTGCCTCTCCTCTCTCCTACGTCTCTATCCTCTCCTCTCTCTCTCTCTCCTCCCTGTCTCTCTCCTCTCTCCGTCTCTCCCTCTCAATACATGCATACAATGAGACACATATTTAATGTAAATCAACAATAAAGATACCTTCATTAATACATAGTAATTCATGTCTTTCATTAATACATAGTAATTAATATCCTTTATTAATATGGTGTCATTTGGCGATATATAAACTGTCAAACTCCCTGGTAGACTTCTTCCTTATCGCATACTCTCTACTAGAAGGTATGGTGTCATCTAAAAGTCTCTCATGTGTCGACGGTGCAATCGGTTCATTAAACTCGTCATTTGGGTTGATAACATGTTCGATGAAGAACCCGGCGATCTGTTCTTGAATGGCATGTATTTCTGCAGGTTGTATCGCACTTGTGTGTTATTTGAAGCGTTGTGTTTGAAGAATCAAAAGAATTAGTGCTTGAACACGTATAGAAATTTAAAAGAAGGCATCGTATGTAATTTCATACCTCAACAAAATTAAACCTGACAGCATCTCCATCTCTGTTGAATGCGTGCATGAAAGTAAGAACATAGAACCTGCAGAGATTGTTGCTGGGTGTTTGGCTCATACACTTCAAGAGGAAAGGATTCACCAGTGGGATGAATTGAACCTTTTTATTTAGTAGGAAATGCAAGACATGAATATTCCATGTGTACAGGAAAGTCGGTTTTTACATTATACTGCTTCTTGTATGGAAAGTAGATAAGACTCTTTTTGCAGTATCTTGTGTACGCCCTGTAATAGAATATGAATATCAATTAAACTTAGATGCAATTGATGAGAAAATTAAATGATCAAGTTTGCCTATTTAGCATGTAAATGAGGTTTGGTAAGTTTTCTTATCTCTCTTTTGTGTGTCAAAGACAATAATCTTGCTCAAGTCTTGGAGGATGACAAGGAGGATCCAATAAAAACTACAAAAATATGTCACACCATAGCAAATTAGTACTAGAATCAAGTTGCCCATAAAAGCAGAACATCCTAGTGGGAAAACATGTACTCAAAGGTTTAGGGTAAGAGTACGAGTTTCTTTGTGTTGGTGATGAAGTAGACACTTCAATAAGTATTCCTCGGTGAAATTTGGATTCATCCGTACAATTTTCTCATTGACAAGCTCAAGATCGATGAAACCTACTTTATTATCTAATTCTTGACTGCATGTGCTGATCTCCATTCTACGAAAGAGAGAAGTTAACCATGCAATTTCAATTTACAAAATCATATAATGTGAATTATATACATAAGTCGGTCTGATTATATCCATGTTGAAGACATCTTCCTTGTACATTTCATACAAGCACTTGAACTTCACCCAGAAGTAGCCGTCCCCGTTGAGGAAATATTCATCTCTGTATCTTACAAGGAACACCTGTATACCCTGCCTGGATTGTTCTAAGTACCACATATGTAATAGGCGTATTTGAGTTGTAAGATTTTTTTTCTATATCTGGTTTGACCAAAGGTTTGCCCAACTCAAACGGACATGTAGCATCAGACTTTGAGATTTCCTTTCCCGCAACAAGCCGTGCTAGTTCATTTGCTGTTAATCTAGAAGCAACTAGGAAGTCTCCAATGCTTGGAGTATCCTCGATGATTGGACCTAATTTTCTCTTAGCCTGCTTCTAACTGATGCGTTCGTAGTCAGTTAGTGGCTTACTTGAAGTTGTCCCCGTCTGTTTAACTTTGGCTATATTCAAGAAAAATTTCATGCAATCTTTAGGCACAACAGGCTTCGATGGAGGTGCTCGAGGATGGAAATGAGCTGTTACACTTGCGTCCACGATCTTTTTGGTTTCCTCAGGATTAAGTGAATATACATCCTTGGGTTCCACCAACTTCTTACATGGCACTGACTTCTTAGATGACATTGTATTCTTGGATGCTACGGAACCTGATCGTATTTTTTGAGATGATGGCTAGCTTCTTGAGGGTTGGACTTCTTCTAGGAGACCGCTGAGGAGAGGGATATCTACGAGGCAATGATGACCTAGGGTGTTGTAGAGAGTAGAGGTTCTCGGAAGCTGTCTCTGGTGGAAACTCTATGTAGGCATTTTTCCATGCGATGAATGTGTGGTCGTTCTCTCCTATATTGTTTGCCCCCTCCTCTACGTGGTAGTCCACCTCAATATGACAGTAATGGTCAACTACCTCGTCTACTTCGACCATAGTGTAGTCCTCCAGTATCGGATGTCCGTGCAAAAGTTCATAGGCACTGTGGGGATAAGTCATGCTAGAAGTCACCTTGATGGCAATGTTCTTAGCACCAATGTATAGCTCACACAATGTTCGCGCCGTGATGTGGTCCATGGGATAATTGATCGAGTTAGCTCCCAAAACTCCTGTGGACGCACAGCTACTCCGACAACCACCGGGGCTAGAGCGTGCAACATTAGGAGACATTGCCGGCTGTTCCTGTTCGCTCCCAATGGCGCACCGTTTACGCCTGATGGCTTCCTATACTGCTTGTCTTATTTTTTGCGTCTGTCTGTTCCCTCTCATATTGTAGTGCAATTTTAAGCATGTTTATCATCCTAGCTTATTATTCTTCTCGTTTTACATCTTGCTCTGTTTGGGATCTCTTTCGACTCTTGTAAATGTCGACAGCGCCTGGGAATCCATATTTCCAACCCATCACACCAACACCTCGTGTGCGCCCACCATGCTCCTTGTTATCTAGGGCCAAGGTGAGCTCATCCCTATCCCTATCTAGCTTGAAAGAGTCTTGTGCAGACTGCATGTGATTGTCCACAAGTCTTTTTACAAAAGTTTGCATCACTTTTTGATCTTTGGAGGTTGTAAAGCATAAGCTTCCGTCCCTGAGTAAGAAGCACCCCTCCCACAAGGATTAAAATCCCCAAAGGATTAAAATAAAAAAGATGACAGACTTAGGGCACGCAGGAGTATTCTTCAACCAAATCACTGTTTTCAGAAATCAGATTATCGATAACGCAGAAGTTACGACATTCACCCATCAAGGACCCGGAAACAATCAAGGCACGCATGAGTATTCTTCAACCAAATAAATATGAAACCAAAATAACTAACAATAAATAACATCTGGAAACACATAGTACATAATATTTGAAAACAAGAGAAATCCTGCATCATAAGATCATAAAACAAAGCAATGTAGCATTAACTTCAGTAGGGCATACTAGAACATAAGCCATAATCAATCACCACCATTTTCTACTCATGGTTAAGTCAACAGCAAAATGAAAAGATCAGGCACATTTGAAGTAAATCACACAGCCCAGTAAAAGACTAGGTGATACATGAAACTTAAGTTGAGTAATTCTGACGGCTACAGTTCAATAAACTTCTTCGAAACATGGTCAATTTTTTTAGTAATGGATATTGTACTTCTGTAGCACCAGTGGAACTGTTTATGTATCAAGACAACTAAGATATCAGAACTAAAAGCAGAATAAACATATTATTGATCCCACATGGAAAGAAAGGATAGGCGGATACTCAAGCAGAGGGGCTGATGTAAGTAAATTCTATGGAGTGACCAAAGAGGAACTAGCCGCATGGAGGTTCGCCAGAGTTAATGGGTGACTATCCAACAACAGACAACCAGGTGAAGTGAGTTCTGGCTATATACAGCAAAAATTTTCTCATAACGACCTGTGCTGGCAAATTAAAGCTGTAAATCTGCTCGTATACAATTTTGTAAAGAAGAAGAGAGAACATCCTGCGCACTGGAGTTGGGTTCTGGATATTGAAACTTAGCGCACAACATAGCAGAAACCTAAGAAGCGGACTATATGATATATAATTTCCCACCAATCTGAACAACTGCACGTTTCTAGCTATCCTCTTCTCTCAGTTCCTCCCCAGTGAAAACTGATGCTAAAATTAGACTCAATCAGTTGAACCCCCAAAATTCCTAGAAAATAAACTGCACCCCGAACCTTAGCTTTCTTAATCTTGCGCTCTGGAAAACTTGTAGCATCCAACTGTCATGCTAAAATTCATCGGAAGCTATCTTCGATGATAACTGGATGAACACTTCCTCATGTTCAAAAGAAAAACAAACAAGCAAGCAACAAAGAATTCTTTTCATCTCCACAAACACAAACAAATCATGCACGATATACCTACACTGAAAAGATTGAAATCCAAACGAGGACATGGCGGCGTACCTAGACCGAGGGGGAGGAGATGGAGGGGGACGGGATGCAAGGGTCGTCGGCACGGGTGATGACGGCCGCTGGGCTCATCAGCATGGGTGACAACGACGGAGGGGGAGGAGATGGTGGCAACTAAGTTCTGGTCCTCGGCGAAGGCCTCAGGGAGGGGAACAGGGATAGCGTTGGGGTGGATGTAACAACCCAAATTCTTAAAATCAAGAAAATTAAAAAAAAAATCTAAAGAAATTAAAGATTTTGCTAAATTAAATAATCCTAAGTGAATATATGTGTATATATTTGATTGCTTGATTTTTGTGAGCTAGTATAATGTATATATATGTGGTATATAAACTGTATGTATCAATAAACATGTGTATACCATGGTCTCACATACTTCTTTAATGCTGCCTTATCCTTTTAAGGCTAGCAAGATCAGTGTACAGGCCGGAAGCTTCATAGCTAGCCATACATGCTGACAGATTGCCTAGCCCTCGCTTGGACTAACCATGCATGAAGAACCCAGCTCTTCCGATCAGTGGCTTCGGACCACGTGTATCGCACAAAGGACATGGATCACCCAGCACAAGGCCCCCTTCGGCCACCATGCACTCAGGCACGCCCTTCGAGCCAAAGCTGAAGCTTCGCCGCCGCTGCTCCGTGGGCTCCGAAGCCAAAGCCTGAACCTCCGGGTAAAAACGTCCAAATGGGTCGTGCCTACTGGATCGGCCCGAGGCACGGCACTGTAGGCACGGTACGGCTCGATTACCGACGGGTCGGACCGGCACGGCACGACGCCACGGGTTGTGTCTGGGCCGAGCGCACGGCACGACGGGCCGGCACGGCACGGCCCGGTCAAGTCGGGCCGGCACGGGCACGGCCCAGCCCGGGCCGGCACGGCCCGGCACGGTCCGGCCCGGCACTATTTTCTATTTTTTTTATTTATATTTTTAATTTTTTAGCTATTTTTAAATATTTTTTTATCTATTTTTAAATATTTTTTTATCTATTTTTTATATTTTTATCTATTTTCTATATATTTTTTATGTATTTTTTCATTTTTTTATCTATTTCGGCCCGTCGGGCCAATCGGGCCGTCGGGCCGAAATCGTGCCTGGACCGGCCCGGCACGACACGATCACCGATGGGCCGTGCCGTGAGCCGAGGGGAAGGCACGCGGGCCGGCACGGCACGGCCCGTTACTATAGATGGGCCGTACCGAGTCGGACCCGTGCCGGGCCGACACGAACGACCCATTTAGCCATGTTTGCCTCCGGGGCATGCCACCGCCACTGCTCGCCCTCCGAGCCGAAGCCGAAGCCTTGCCGCTGCTCGCCCTCCGAGCCAAAGCCGAAGCCTTGCCACCGCTGCTGCGTGGGCTCCGAAACCAAAGCCAGAACATCCGGGGCATCTCACCATCGCTGCTCACCCTCCGAGTCGAAACCGAAACCTCGCCGCCGCTGCTGCGTGGGCTCCGAAACAGTCCTCCGGAGGCTGGCTCCAAGCGCCGGAGGCCCTGCTCCGCCCGCTCATATCTCCGGAGGCCTACTCCAAGCTCCGGAGGCCGCACTCCAGGCGCCGTGCAGGCGGTGGTGGTGCGCGACCGGCTGCACGCCTTCGCGCAGGACAAGGCGCAGGAGGCCAGCTTCATTGAGAGTCACCACAGCACGGACGTGCTTGCGCCGGCCACCATGCGCAGCCCCACCGTCCTCACCTCCACCACCGACAGGTACATCCATCTCAGCAGCGCTCTCCCCAAGCTGCGCTCCATCGTTTGTGACTTCGTGGAGGGGTACAACAAGCCCAACACCAGCATCCAGTGCAGCGACTTGAGCTCCCTCCATACTTCCAAGTTCCTCAGAGTCTTTGACATCTGAGGCTCAAGCTCAAAAAGCTCCCCCAATGATATCGGCTCCATGATCCACATAAAAAACCTGGGTCTCCAGTGTGGCTACCTGGAAAAACTCCCACACACCATAGCTACCTAGCCCGGTCTATCGGCTCACCCCAACCAGAAGCGCATGCGCGGGTGGCTCGCAGACTAGCATTTTAGCTAGCGGGTGGCTCGCAGGATAGCATTTCACCTCCCGCACACCATAGTTTTCCTAAAGCTAGCTGTACACACTATGTACACCGTAGCTAGCACACATACACAAGCCTCGAAAAACAGGAAGAAAGGTGAGGTCACCTGCTACCGCCCTCCGTTGAGCAAAGTTCACCATGCATGGTAGCCGGGGAGAAGCTAAGGAGTCCCTCCGCTCGACCGACCAGAAGCCCTCTGTGCACGCCTAGCCGGAGACTCCGGCCACCCTCCGAAGCTGGTCGGAGGCCCCTCTCCAAAAACTGTACCAACGCGAGTTTGGTTTGGTGCTCGTCGCCATGACTCATGCCAAGGACCCGTACCATTTCTTTGAGTGCAAACCTTCGTCATCAAACGGCCACTGCGAAGAAGCTCCACACTGTACCGCTCCAAAGTCCGAACAACCCCCAAGCACTCCGACGATGCTCTAGGCGGCCTTACAGACTCCGTCTTCGGCATCAAGTGCTTCGCCGACTCAGCCCGGGGCCGGCCCTGGTGGGCTGTTAGTATTAATCTTGACTTGTGTAGTTAGCATGTATGTCATGCGGGTCTTTTAGCTAGTTTGTGTTAGTCCGCAGCTGTGTGTTGCAGTGCGGTGCAGCTAGCTGATCGATGATTGAGTCGTCATTAGATTAAGCAGAGTTAGTGAGCTGCATACAGGAAAGTGGCCATCTTATGCGGATCATGGAGACACGACATGCATGAGTTAGTGGCTTGTGCGTGTGTGGATCGTGCGGGCGTGTGCGTGAGACTCGGCCAACAGGTTCTTGCATGCGGCTGGGAGTGAGTCCTCAGGTTGGTTAGCTTCATACGTGTGAGGAGGGAGTGGAGCCCGGGTATGCGTGCGTGGCGTGAGTCCCGGGCAGTTTGTTGCTCCGTGTGCATGTCAGTGAAGCTATATAAGCTGTGTACTTGCTTGGCTAATTGGGAAGTGAATACAGACAATAAGAAAAGGGCGTTCGTTGCCGGTAAGTCTGTGTGTGTTAGCTTCTCCACAGTACTGCTTGCTAGCAACTCTTGTGTTTGCGTGTGTCCTCCGAGCAGCGTGAGTTTCTGTCTGCTGCGTCCAGTGCCGCGTGAGATCGCGTAAGTCGAAGGAGGCAGCTCCAACATTTGGCATCAGAGCCGTGTATGCCCAAGATCCTGCGCTACTACCTCGACTCCATGGCGATGGTTCCGCACAGTGCCGGGGGAAGTAGCGGTGTCTCGCTCGCGTACCTGCTGCTCTCCTCGACGAACTACACCGCGTGGGCGATCAAGGTGGAGGCCATTCTTGATGCTCAGGGCCTTTGGGAGGTCGTGAATCCAGCAAAAGGCGAGGTGGCGGACGCACGGAAGGACAAGACGGCGAGGGCACAACTTCTCCAAGCGCTACCGGAGGACATCCTCATGCAGGTCTCACAAAAGAAGACGGCGAAAGAGCTTTGGGACAGCCTCAAGACAAGGTTCGTCGGAGCCGACCGCGTCAAGGCCGCTCGTCTTTCAACCTTGAAAGGCGAGTTCGACTTGCTGCGCATGAAGGAGGGGGAGCCGTTGGACGACTACGCCGGCAAAATCAGTGGCATGGCGGCGAGGTACGCCAACCTCGGCGCAACACTCGACGACTCCGCCATGGTCAAGAAGCTCCTCGACACCGTCCCAGATCGGCTCTACCCTGTCATTGCGGGGATCGAGCAGTTTTGTGACGTGGAGAAGATGCCGTTTGAGGAGGCGCTTGGGAGGCTGAAGGCCTTCGACGAGCGTTCTCGACGGCGCACTCAAGCCAGCGAGACTAGTGATGGCCAGCTCCTGCTCACGGCGGCCGAGTGGCAGTCTCGGCAAAAGGACAAGTCCATGGGAAAGAAAGGTAAATGCTATAATTGCGGTGTCCGTGGACATTTTGCCAGGGAATGTCCCAAGCCAAAGAAGGAAGAAGCGCTCCTTGCGACGGCGGATGAGGAACCGACGTTACTTTGAAGTTTTGTCTAGGATGGTAAAATAATCCAAGTCAAGATTAGGGGGAAATTTGTTAGTATTAATCTTGACTTGTGTAGTTAGCATGTATGTCATGCGGGTCTTTTAGCTAGTTTGTGTTAGTCCGCAGCTGTGTGTTGCAGTGCGGTGCAGCTAGCTGATCGATGATTGAGTCGTCATTAGATTAAGCAGAGTTAGTGAGCTGCATACAGGAAAGTGGCCGTCTTATGCGGATCATGGAGACACGACATGCATGAGTTAGTGGCTTGTGCGTGTGTGGATCGTGCGGGCGTGTGCGTGAGACTCGGCCAACAGGTTCTTGCATGCGGCTGGGAGCGAGTCCTCAGGTTGGTTAGCTTCATACGTGTGAGGAGGGAGTGGAGCCCGGGTATGCGTGCGTGGCGTGAGTCCCGGGCAGTTTGTTGCTCCGTGTGCATGTCAGTGAAGCTATATAAGCTGTGTACTTGCTTGGCTAATTGGGAAGTGAATACAGACAATAAGAAAAGGGCGTTCGTTGCCGGTAAGTCTGTGTGTGTTAGCTTCTCCACAGTACTGCTTGCTAGCAACTCTTGTGTTTGCGTGTGTCCTCCGAGCAGCGTGAGTTTCTGTCTGCTGCGTCCAGTGCCGCGTGAGATCGCGTAAGTCGAAGGAGGCAGCTCCAACATGGGCTTCTACTCCGGCTATCCTCCGCGCACCACTCCATCCACCACCGCTTCGGAGGCCCCTACGGCTCACAGCCGCTCCGGAGGCACCCTCCGTCCACTGCCATGCAGAAGGCCCCTCCACCCACAGCCTCTCCGGAGGCCCCCTACAACTCACTGTTGCGCCAGAGGAGGTGCCTGTGAGTTCATGGCCTAGTATCTGCGAATTGGACCGGTAGAGGAAACAAGTTGAGGGCAATACCAAGAAGACTTGGTGATGGAGGTGGGGTGAAGGCAAATGTGCTCTCGGACGTACTGATCGAGAAACCTACTCACCGAAGGCCTTGCTCCATGCCCAGCTCCATGCTAGAGACCACGTTTTGAAAACCTCAGCCAAAATGGAGAGTCCTGCGAAAACTTCACCAAAAACAGAGTCTTACTAAGCCTCCGGTAAAAACGAAGAGACTTCCGAAAACCTCCGCGACACGGACTGTCTTACAAAAACCTCTGAAAAACAGAGAATCCTACAAAACCTCCACCAAAACGGAGAGACTTCCAAAACCTCTGTAAAAACAGAGAGTCCTACAAAATCTCTGGCAAAAACGGAGAGTCTTACACGACCTCTAACAAAACGGAGAGACTTCTAAAACCTCCATAAGATGGAGAGTCTTACCAAACCTTCGCAAAAACAAAAAGACTTCCAAAACCTCCGCAAGATGGAGAGCTTTCCACAAAACCTCCGCAAAAACGGAGAGTCTTACAAAACCCCCGCAAAAACAGAGATGTTTCGAAAACTTCTGCAAAGCGGTGATGTTTTATAAACCTCCTCACTGGTAGCATAACCTCGGTGATGCAAAGGTCTTAAAGACCTCTCGTATAGTACCTCTGGCATCTTGAAGGCAGTGCCTTCATGCCGGAGAAGTAATTCCTTCCGCCATCTTTAAGGTCTAGCTAAACTACGTGGCGAATAGGCAAAGACCGCTTGGTCTTTAAGGTCTAGCTAACCTACGTGACGGATAGGCAAAGACCGCTCGGGCATCTTGAAGGTATAGCCTCCGTGCTGGACAGTCATAAACCCTCCACCATATGAAGGCCTAGCAAGCCTCTGTGGTAGAAAGGTAAAAAAAACCTCTGGCATCTTGAAGGCAAAGCCTGCGTGCCGAAGAGGTATAATAGTCTACGCATAAAAATGCGTGGGCCACTCTACACACAAAAAATGCGTGGGCCACATCATACATACATACCTCATACATCATACATTCATACATCATACATAAATACACTCATACATCATACGTACATACATACCTACGTACATACACATATGCTTACAGGTGGTACAACCGTCTTAGAAGCTTCCCTACCTTGGCTAAGGCCATGACAGGCTGCAGACTTTTGCTATTCCCTGTCAGAGCACATTATGCTCAAAAGCAAAACACTCCAGCATCTTGAAGGCAAAGCCTCCGTGCCGGAGAGGTAGAAAACTCTCTAGCATCTTGAAGGCATAGCCTCCGTGCCGGAGAGGTAATTATTCTCCAGACAATTACAGGCACAATGTAGGAGCGAAAATTCCAACAAACATGAGTGGGACTCGGAGTACGCAGGCTCCAGACAGCTCTGCCTCCATTATGCCCCTCAGCTTTGTCGATGACTCCACTTTTGGCATCTACCATTGAGGGGATAATGGGCTACCTCCCGCAGCCCCGTCGTCGACTCCATTTTCGGCTTCCACTACTGGGGGCTTCAAACGACTCCTCTTCTATTATGCCCCTCAGCTTTGCCGATGACTCCACTTCCGGCATCTACCATTGAGGGGGTAATGGGTTGCCTCCCGTAGCACCATCATCGACTCCATCTTCGGCTTCCACTGCCGGGGGCTTCGGACAGCTCCGCCTCCGTTATGCCCCTTAGCTTCGCTGATGACTCCAATTCTAGCATCGACCGCTGAGAGGGTAACGGGCTGCCTCCCGTAGCCTCGTCATCAGCTATGTCTCTGTTACGCCCCTCAGCTTCACCGATGACTCCACTTCTGGCACTGTCGTCGACTCCATCTCCGGCTTCCACCACCGGGGGCTTCAGATGGCTCCGCCTCCATTACGACCCTCAGCTTCACCGATGACTCCACTTCTTACATCTATCGCTGAGAGGGTAACAGGTTGCCTCCTCCAACCCCGTCATCAACTTTGTTTCCGGCTTCCACCGCCAGGGGCTTCAGACAGCTCCGCCTCTGTTATGCCCCTCAGCTTCGCCGATGACTCCACTTTCGACATCTACTGCTGAGGGGATAACAGGCTGCCTCCCATAGCCCCGTCGTTGACTCTGTCTCCGGCTTCCACCGCCGGAGCATTCGGACAGCTCCGCTTCTGTGACGCCCCTCAACTTCGCTGATAACTCCACTTTCAGCATCTACCATTGAGGGGGTAACGGGCTGCCTCCTATATCCCCGTCATCTACTTCGTCTCCGGCTTCCACCACCAGGGGTTTCGGACAACTTCGCTTCTGTTACGCCCCTCAGCTTCGCCGATGACTCCACTTCCGGCATCTACCGTTGAGGGGGTAATGGGATGCCTCCCGCAGCACTGTCGTCGACTCCGTCTCTCGCTTCCACCACCGGGGGCTTCGGACATCTCTGCCTCCGTTACGCCCCTCAGCTTCACTGATGACTCCACTTCCAGCATCTACCGCTGAGGGGGTAATAGGCTGCCTCCCGCAGTCTCGTCATCGGCTCCGCCTCCGTTACGCCCCTCAGCTGCGTCGATGACTCCACTTCCGGCATCTACCACTGAGGGGATAATGGGCTACCTCCTGCAGCACCGTCGTTGACTTTGTCTCTCTGGCTTCCACCGCATGGGGCTTCGGATGGCTTCGCCTCCATTACACCCCTCAGCTTCGCCGAAGACTCCACTTTCGGCATCTACCGCTGAGGGGGTAACAGGTTGCCTCCCATAGCCCCGTCGTCGACTCCATCTTTGGCTTCCACCGTTGGGGGCTCCAGATGGCTCCGCCTCTGTTACACCCCTCAGCTTCGCTGTTGACTCCACTTCCGGCATCTACCAGTGAGGGGGTAACGGGATGCCTCTGGCAGCCTCGTTGGACGGCTCCTCCTCTATTACGCCCCTCAGCTTCGCAGATGACTCCACTTCCGGCATCTACCACTGAAGGGGTAACGGGCTACCTCCCGTAGCCTCGCCATCGACTCCACCTCCGGCTTCACCATGAAGCTTCGGTAGGCCTCTCCAACATCGAGTGTCATCACGGGTCTGGACCATGTCGCCTCCATCGAACCTCGTCAGCTGCGGCGATCGTCGAGAGGTTTTTACATGGATGGGAAGCGATCCATGATGGCCTGACTTCAAAGGGGCAGAGCTTCGAGTGCAGGAGACCGTGCCACCACGCGGCAGAAATAGCAATTTTCTTTATTTATTCCCTGCTTTAAGATACAGAGCACATTTGTGTTACATTTGCATGATTTCTTCATTAAAACAATGGTGAGTGCATAAAGTATATGCAGGCATCAAGCATGCAGAGAGCAAACATACGTTAAAAATTGCACAACAATCAATCTGATATTAATGTTACTCATTAAATTTTTGTTGTGGCCCTTAAGACTTCGACAGTCCAAATGGGTGGATGACGTTTCGACGCCGGCATCTAAAGAGTCACGGGTTTGGCCCGTGAAGTCGGACCATGCCCAAAGGCTAAAGAAGAAATCAAGGCCTGGATACCTTAGGGCAGACACCTCTGCAAAGGGTACACACAGGGGTAGAGCATCGAGTGCAGGAGACCGTGCCACCACGCGGAAGAAATAGCAATTTTCTTTATTTATTCCCTGCTTTAAGATACAGAGCACATTTATGTTACATTTGCATGATTTCTTTATTAAAACAAAGGTGACTGCATAAAGTATATGCAGGCATCAAGCATGCAGAGAGCAAACATACGTATTACATCGAGATAGCATCGATTGACATATTACTATGAATACACACAACATAGCTATTTGTATCTTATAATAGCACTTGAAGTAGCAAGTCGCTAGTACGGACGCTGTCCAGGGACATTGCCCGCTGGGGCATAGTTGCAGGTGATGAAGACGCCACCATTGTCGCACTTGACGCGCGCGCAGCCAATGGCCGTCGTGCTGCGCCACACCACCTGCATGTAGTGCTCGCACATCTTCTGCGGCATGCATCTGCCGCTGACGTTGTCGTAATTCTGCCTTTCGTTCACCCACATCTCCATGGCCTCCGCCACCGTCCAGTCCTTGCCGGCTGGTCCCACGTAAACATTCTCACCGTAGCCCATGGTCTTGTGATCGTCAGAGTGCCCGAGCTTGCAGTCACCGGCACGTCTAGCCGCGTAGGCCCGTGCGAACGCCGCGACAGTATGATCCCAGACCACATCGCCAACACCTACCTCACCACGGGCGGCGTTGTGCAGCGCCACGAATTCCTGATCCGGGTTCTGAGCCATGGAGGTCGTGGCCATGGTGACCACGAGTACAAAGGCTACTGCTGCCATCTTGGGTGTCTCCATACCTATCGCTAGCTCAATTTGCACTGGGTGGATCGGAAATTCTAATGAGATGTGTGTGCAAGTACGTGACTGTGCAGCGTTGTGATGTCCGAGTGTTACTCGTGACGTATTATTTATACCCGATGGAGGCCTCCGTGTTGGGCATGCAGATGGAATTTATTCTTTTGTTTTTCGATATTTTTATTCCCAAGTGGCCGTACCTAATACACATGTTAAATACTAACATGCGCGCTGCAGTCCTGCCACAGTCCAATGCATGTGACAGGTAGGAAAAGAATAGGACTGGGTCTTTCATTGCCTCCAGGAACTGGCCGTGGTCGTTGTGAATGCATGCATGCGTGAGCGTGTGGATCCACATTTCTTTGTTGGCATGTTCTACGGTTTGCAACGAACCAGATGAATCAACTTGATTTTGTTTACCTGTGAGGAGATCAACTAAAGCTCAATTTAGTTGAGATTAAAAAAGTACCATGTACTCAGAATTTAACAAATTATTCTAGAGAGCGACGCCGTGTATGTAATTTTTGGTGATGTGCCCTAGACACAATCATAAACAAAACATATTGGATCCGTACATGGGCTACAGGGATGATGATCCGTGAGGAATTAGAGTCATTATTGAGCTCCAACATGGTAACCCATTAGCGTGCTCTAAATAAGTCCAGGCAGGAGCTATCGGTGTGACTTATCGCAACAGTCCGAAACCCTTGCCGCCACCTCCGCTTGACCTCACCACGAAACCGAGCCGAGCAGCACACCAGCGTACGGTCCCCCCCCCCCCCCCCCAGTGCTGATCCACTCGGCGAGGTAGAGACGAGGCTGCTGCTAGGACAATCAGCATTTACTTCACGTGAAGAGTGAAGAGTAATCTGTCGTACCCCAACAGTATTTCCATGTGTCATTTTTCCATGAGCCTGAAGTTGTTGTTTGGATTGCTTGGATTTTCCTCTATAAAAGTCCATATTCCTGGAATGCTTCTTCTGAGAGTGGAATGTGGAAGTGACTCTAAATTGAACTGTCTATCATAAATTTTGCCAGAGGGATGTTTCATCTTTGGCAAAGGAGAAAAGTCTAGGTGTTCTTCTCTTAGGTAGATGTCATTCCAGACATCATTCCACAAAAGGATAGTTGAACCATCACTTGGTGTACATGTAGTTGCGCCTCTATAATAGTTACTAAAATTCATGATGTCTTTCCACCAAAATGAGCCTAAATCTGTCATAGCATGTGGTACTTGGCCCTCTGAGTAGTGCATATTTCAGATTAGTTTAACCCAGGGTATGTCCATCTTATTGTAGAACTTGTGAAGTTGTTTCCGAGCAGAGCTTTATCTGAATTTCCAGATCAATGACCCTAAGACCACCTTTGTTCTTTGGTCTGGAGACTTTAGGCCTTGCCACTAGGGCTTTCCCTTTTGTGCTGAAAGAGGTGCCTCTCTATAGACTTCACTTTTTTACTCTATCAATATAATCAATAACCTTTGCAGGTAGTTTAAGGGTACACATTGCGTATGTTGGAAGTGACGAAATTGCCGAGTTCACTAGAGTTAGCCTTCCTGCGATTCCTAGTTGCATTGAGGTGGCGGACAGTCTTCTTTCCACTTTGTCCATCAAAGGTGTGTGATCTTCTACCCTTGGTTTTGCAGTTCCTAGGGGTAACCCAAGGTATGTGAAAGGAAGTGAGCCAATGTTCCAGCCAAAGACTCCTGCCAATGTTTGATCTTGTCCTTTGAGACATTGATGGGAACCATGCATGACTTAGAGTAATTCACCCTTAGACCCATCGATTGAGTGAAAGTATTGAGCAGCTGTGATGCTTTCATAACCTGCAGGATAGTATCGTCGGTATATTGGACTATTGGGAAATCGGCCTCTCCGGTGTTCTGAAGTGGTTGACTGAGAAGGTTGAGTGCATGGGCCTTGTTGATTATACATTGCAGTACCTCAGCTGCAATGACAAAGTGCAAAGGGAAGAGAGGTTCCCCTTGCCTAACTCCTCTCCTACAATGAAAGTTCTTTCCTGGCACTCCATTTAGGAGAATGGAGCAAGTTCCTGAGTTGAGAATACACTGAATCCAACTAGTCATTTTCCAGGGAATCCTAGCTGTTGAAGCATCATTATGATCACCCTGTGCTCTATCGTGTCAAATGTTCTCAAAATCTTACTTTAGGATAATAATCTCTTTCTTAGAGTGGTGGCATTGGTGGAGATATTCATATGCCCAGGCTAAACAATCTTAATTGTTCTACTCCTAATAAAACCATATTGATTTTTGTGGATGAGTGGAATTATTACCATCTGCAACCTTTCAGCCAGTATCTTGGTTAATAACCTAAGCACTTAATTGAGTAGTGAGATTGGTTTGAAATCATTTACTCCCATTGGATTGTTTATTTTTGGAACAAGGGTGATCAAGCAGTTGTTGATTGATTGGATGTCAAGATTCCCATTGTAGAAGTCTTCACATAGGGCATAGATATCATCCTTAATGATGTGCCAGCACTTCTTTAAGAACAAACCATTAAAACCATCAGGCCTTGGAGCCTTATCATTTGGCATCCTCTTAATTATTCTATCTATTTCCTCTCTAGTGAAGGGGTCCGCCAGCCAACCCAAATTTTCATGAGTTTTAACCAAATCCTGTAGATTGAAAAGCATTTCTGGGTCTTCAGTTTTACTCATCCTTGCCCTATAGGTGTCCCACAAGATTGCAGCCTTCTCACTATGATCCAAGGCAATTCTGCCACGTGTAGTTTCCAAACTTGTTCCCAGGAAGGGCGTGGTTTGGCCCAGGTAGTGGCCGAACATGTCCTGGCCTGCTACCGAAGCCGAGACCCGAACTTCCCGCTGGAACCAGCTCGGGAAGGGGTGGTCGAAGCCAAGGAGGAGGCCACCCGGGAGGCTGTTCGGGGCGCCGCCGCCGAGGTGGCGGCCTGCTTTGCGCGAGAGGCGCCGCCGACTCCAGTCCCGAGGAGCAGCGGCAAGGGCTCCGACTTAGAGTAGGCTTTTGTAGTTTTTCTTTTTCTTTGTCTTGATGTAAATATGGGAGTGATCCCTCAGAATAGCTATCCTTTTTTGTGAATATAATGGAAGCCTTTCTTTGGGGTCGCAACTCCAGTATCCCTCTGAGTGCTTGATGAAGTTTCTACTGTTTTCACTTGATGCCCCGAGGAGTACTCAGTCGGACCGAGCCTGACCTTTCCTTCCCCGAGAACGAAGTCGCCCCGACCACTCGTCGCCCGAGCGGTGAGGCCTTCTCAGCGCGTTCAGCCCCCGAGCCCTTGCGAGTCCGCAACGGCTAAGTCAAAAGACAAAGGCATGAACTTCCTTGCTCAGGAGATAGATCGATCCAGCACGGAGCACGCCATGACCAGTGAACACTTTCCCACTTTGCGACCACTCAAACAAGTAGGCTGGAGACACGTATGGGCGGGAATGCGACCAAGAGTCCCCACGGTTTGGTGGTGCCCGGGCTAGGACGGACCGGACCGAGCACCGACAGCCCGCCCCCAGGGTCTAGGCTCCCGACCACTCGAGCCGTGAGATAACCCGAGAACCCTAGAGGCTCGGTAGTGCCCGGGGCCTTTTAAGCGGACCGAACACCACGACCACCATGAAAGACTTCGGTCAGACATTGCCGTATGTACGGTACACCTTCCTACTGTCCGTTCTGTCGTTCTAGGAAAAAGTGGACATGTGGCAGGGTTTTGTGCGCGAGGAGACCATCTCACCAAACAGATTAGAGTACGAGGGCCCCCGAGGACGACTCGGGAACAAAATATTACTGAATGTAAATTCGTCTAAATTTAACCACTCACCGGACAGCTGTCAGCCTTCCGACCAACCGATCCAAGAGGGGAATGCGCTCCGAGCTCGGGGTGCCCGGGAAGCTTGGTTCCCACGGCTGGGGCGCCCGACCAGGGGAGGGCGCAAGGGGGCCCGGATCAGGTGATCCCGACCACTCATGCCTGAGCAGTAGGACCACCCGAGGACCCTTAGGGCCGAGCAGTGACCTGGGCGCTGAGGCCTTCACGGTCGAGCTGCTTTTGCTTTTGATTGTCGATCTGTGACTTGAGAAAAATAGAGAAATTCTTTGCTTGGTGCGCTCTGTTAGTGCGGTACTTATTATGGACTACTCTCGTTTTCAACCCGAGACCTCTCGAATGCCCAGACCGACGGACAAGAGCAGGCAGAGGCATAACCCAGAGGTCCTATGGTACGATGGCGCCCGGGTATGACAGACCAGACCGAGCACCGACAGCCCGACCCTGGGGCCTAGGCTCCGGACTACTCGAGCAGCTCGAGCGATAGGATTACCCGAGAACCCCAAGGGCTCGGTAGTGCCCAGGAGACTGTCACGACACCGAACACCACAGCCTACCACAACAGACGTAAGTCAGCGGAAACTGCCCGCGCGCATACCGATTGGGATTCTTTTATCAACGGGGAAAAAGAGAGAGCGAATTTTTCTCGCACAATCGAGCATCTCACCAGACAGATTAAACATATGGAATCCAGGAAAATGAAATTTGACATAAGGATTGCACATTGATATACATATTGTATTGACAATTTTTTTACAAGGTTGGGTGACTTACCCAGTTAGTAGTAGCCCCCGGTCAACTTGGGCGGGGGGAGCCCCCGGCCTGGTTGACCTGAGCCTGCAAACATGGCCATCTACTGGAAGAACTTGCGTAGGTGCTCGATGTTCCACGGGTTGGGGAGCGGTTGCCCGTCTTCTGCAGCCAGTCGGAAGGAGCCTTCTCGCGGGACACCGATCACGGTAAAGGGGCCTTCCCACATGGGGGACAGTTTATTCCTTCCTTCGCGTGATTGGACACGTCGGAGAACTAGATCCCCCACCTCGAGAGACCGAGCCCAGACGTGACGCTGATGGTAGCGCCGCAAGCTTTGCTGGCAGCGGGCTGCCCGGACGGCAGCACGCCACCGGCGCTCTATCAAATAGTCGACGTCGTCGCGCCTTTGCTGCTCCTGTTCACCTTCAGAGTAGGCATGCACCCGATGGGAGCCTAGAGTGAGCTCGGAGGGGAGGACCGCCTCAGCGCCATACACAAGGAAGAAAGGAGTCTCCCTGGTAGTGCGACTAAGTGTGGTCCGGTTGGCCCATAGCACGGCAGGCAGCTCGTCGATCCACCCTTTCCCGTGCTTTGGGAGCACGTTGTAGGTCTGGGTTTTGAGCCCCTTCAGTATCTCCGCGTTGGCGCGCTCGACTTGCCCATTGCTTCGAGGATGAACGACAGAGGCGAAGCAGAGCTTGATGCCGAGGTCTTCGCAGTAGTCCCCAAACAGGGCACTTGTGAACTGAGTGCCATTGTCGGTGATGATCCGGTTCGGGACACCAAAGCGACTGGTGATACCGCGGATAAACTGGAGCGTCATATTCTTGGTCACCTTGACGACTGGAACCGCCTCCGGTCACTTGGTGAATTTGTCGATGGCGACGTAGAGGTACTCATAGCCCCCGATTGCTCGGGGGAATGGACCCAGAATGTTCAGTCCCCAGACCGCGAAAGGCCATGATAGGGGGATGGTTTGAAGAGCCTGAGCTGGCTGGTGAATCTGCTTTGCATGGAACTGGCACGCCCTGCAGCGCCGAACCAGCTCGGAAGCATCCTGGAGGGCTGTAGGCCAGTAGAAACCTTACCGGAAGGCCTTTCCGATCAACGTGCAGAACGATGCATGGCCACCACACTCGCCCTCGTGGACCTCAGCGAGAAGCTCGCCGCCTTCTGCCCAGGTGATGCATTTCAGGAGAATGCCGCCTGCGCTACGCCGGTAGAGATCCCCATCTACTATGGCATAGCATTTGGACTGCCGAGCAACCCTTTCGGCAGAAACCTCATCCGCGGGGAGGAATTTTTCCTTCAAGTACCCTCAGATATCATCCATCCACGAGGCATCTTGAGAACAATCAGCAAGCGCGGCGCACTCGTCGGACGGCGGCACCCTGTCGGGACTTCCCACTGAGGACGCCGCCGGGGTCCCCTGAATTGAGCTCGAGGTTTCCCCTTCGTCCTTTTCGGCAAGCAGGACGGAAGGCCGTGTGAGTATTTCTTCAAAGACTCCGGCAGGGACGCGCGCACGGGAGGAGGCCAGGCGGGAGAGGTCATCGGCCAGAGCGTTGTCGCGACGAGGGATGTACCGCAGCTCCAGGCCGTCGAAGCGCTTCTCCAACTTCCTGACTGCCTCCACGTACGCCGCCATTTGGGGATCCGTGCACTGGTACTCTTTTGACACCTAGTTGACCACCAGCTGGGAGTCTCCCTTGACCAGGAGGCGACGAATCCCGAGGCCCATCGCAGCTCGGAGGCCAGCGATGAGGCCCTCATATTCCGCCATATTGTTGGATGCGCGGAACTGCAGCTGCACGATGTACCGGAGTTCTTCACCCGTTGGGGAGGTGAGAACCACTCCGGCCCCCGCGCCTTTCAGCATGAGGGAACCGTCAAAATGCAGAATCCAGTACCCAGGCGCATCGTGCCCGGGATATGTGGAGATTTCTTCTTGGACGACCTCAGGGACGGGCATCCACTCTACCACAAAGTCAGAGAGCGCCTGGCTTTTGATCGCCTGGAGGCTGACAAAGTGCAGGTTGAACTCCGCCAGTTCCACCGCCCACTTGACTACACGCCCGGTGCCTTCTCGGTTCCGGAGGATGGGCCCCAGTGGGTATGTGGTAACCACCGAGACCTTGTGTGCCTGGAAATAGTGGCGCAGCTTCCGGGAAGCGATGAGCACAGCGCAGAGCAGCTTCTGAGCCTGGGGGTATCTTGTCTTGGCCTTCCGGAGGACTTCACTGACGAAGTACACCGGTCGCTGTACCCGGCGGGCCCGGATTGTGGCTTCACCCGAGGGCCTGCTACAGCCCCCGGGCTCGGCGACGTGGTCGGGGCTGACCGGGTCCTCGAGCTCTACTCCCTGGTCGGGAAGAGCCAAGTGCTCGGACTCGACCCCCTGCTCGGGGGGAGCCAAGTGCTTGGGCTCGACCCCCTGCTCAGGGGGAGCCAAGTGCTCGGGCTCGACCCCCTTCTCGAGGGGAGCCGCGAGAACAGGGGAGTGCTGGGGGCGGCCGGGAGCTGGGACCCAGCACCTGACCCCATGCACTCATCGCGCTCCACCACCAACACCATGCTTACGACCTGAGGAGTGGCCGACACGTAGAGAAGTAGTGGCTCACCTTCGGACAGGGCCACCAGCACGGGTGGTGAGGTGAGATACTTCTTCAGATCGTGGAAGGCCTGCTCGGCCTCCGGCGTCCAGTCGAAACGACCGAACTTCTTCAGAAGCTTGAAGAGGGGGAGTCCTTGCTCCCCAAGTTTGGAGATGAAGCGCCCGAGGGCCGCCATGCAGCCGGCGAGATGCTGAACCTCCTTGAGTCGAGCCAGGGGTCGCATCTGCTCGATGGCCCGGATCTTCTCTGGATTGGCCTCGATCCCTCGGCTGGAAACCAAGAAACCGAGGAGCTTGCCCGTAAGTACCCCAAAGACACACTTCTCGGGGTTGAGCTTCAGGCGGGTAGTGCGGAGACTATTGAAAGTCTCGGCAAGATCTTCGAGCAGGGTAGCGCGGTCTCAGGACTTGACAACGAGATCGTCGATGTAGGCCTCAACGTTGCGGCCGACATGCGGAGCTTGCCGTTGGCCTTCGGGACGATAACTGGGTTTGCCAGCCACTCGGGGTGAAGGACCTCTCGGATAAATCCGGCGTCAAGGAGCTTGCTGACTTGCTCCCGGATGAACTCCTGTCGCTCGGGCGCCTGCCGCCGGACCTTCTGCTTCACCGGGCGTGCGTCCGGATGCACAACCAGGTGGTGCTCGATCACCTCCCTAGGGATCCCGGGCATATCGGAGGGCTGCCAAGCAAACACGTCGACGTTACCTCGGAGGAAGGCGACGAGCGCACTTTCCTATTTGCCGCCCAAGTCACCGCCGATTCGGACGACCTGGGAGGCGTCTTCGCCCACCACGACCTCCTTCATAGGAACGGAGGCGTCAGTAGTGAGTCGGGGTTTGGATGTAGAGGGTCCTGGGCCCCCTGGATGACCTTCGATCTCGGCTCGGGCTGAGACCAAGGCCGAGTATAACTGCTCGGCGCAGGAGACGGCGCTGCTGGTCTCGGCGGACACGGAGATGGGGCCCGCTGGGCCCGGCATCTTGACCGTGAGGTACGCGTAGTGCGTGACCACCATGAACCGAGCGAGCGCCGGGCGCCCGAGGATGGTGTTGTAGGGGAGGGGGAGCTCCACGACGTCGAAGATGACGTTCTCCGTCCGGAAGTTGTCCCGGCTCCCGAATGTCACGGGCAACTCGACCTACCCAAGGGGCAGGGAGTGCCCGGGCGTCACCCCGTAAAACGGGAGCGATGACCTTAGGCGCCTAGAGGTCACCTGCAGCTTCTCGAAAGCCTCCTTGGAGAGGAGGTTAAGACCTGCTCCCCTGTCGATCAGCACCCTGGTGACCTTCACGTTGCAGATGGTGGGGGACACTACCAGGGGTAGTCGCCCCACGTCTGTAGTACTGGCGGGGTGATCGGCAAGCTGAACGTGATCGGTGCGTCCGACCACTTCAGAGGCCTCACGGCCTCTTCACTCGGGGTCGCCGAGCACACCTCACGCCGCATGGTTTTGACACTGCGGCGGGAGGAGGGCGTGTACGCGCCTCCGTCGATGAAGGCGACGGTGTGCTCAGGCTTCTGGAAGCTGAGTTCTGCGTTGTTGGGGGCGGCTTCATCGTCGCCACCCCCGCGGAGCTCGTCGCGGTCCCTTAGGCGCTGCTCGACGAGGCCCTTGACCGTGCGGCACTCCGTGAGGTCATGCCACCTGGTCTAGTGGATCGGGCACCACTTCCCTGGCTCGGGCCCTGCAGGAGCGGGGGCCCTTGCCGGAGCGGGAGCCCTGGCGGGATCCGGAGCCCTAGGAGGGGCTCGGGCCGGGGCTCTCGCGGGCGTAGGCCGTCTGTCGGCAGCCGCCCGGCGTGCTTGCCGGCGGTTGGGCTCCTGGGCCGGCCCACGGGCGGGGCCCTGGGCTGGGTCGACAGGGACGGCCTCTCGCCTCCTTATCTTTTTCTTTTCCCTCCTGTCGGAGCGGGAAGGACCTGGTTGATCGGCGGTGGGGTGCTCAGGGCGCGGAACGTGCCAAGCCCGAGCTTCCACCGCCTTAGAGCACTTGTCAGCTAGCGCGAAAAGTTCCACGGTGGTCTCAACCTCGTGCGTGCCTAGCTTCTCGAGCATCCGCTCGTCGCAGACGCCCTGCCGGAAAGCGACAATGACAGCGTGAGGGGTTATCCGCGGGATGGTGTTGCGGACCTGGCTGAAGCGCTGAATAAAGTGCCGCAGCGTCTCCCCCTCCTGCTGCTTGACGGCATGGAGGTCGCACTCCAGGCCGTGGCGCGTGAATGTGCCCTGAAAATTAGCCATGAACTGGTGGCAAAGATCATCCCAGGAGCTGATAGATCCTGGGGGTAAGTTCATAAGCCAAGAGCGGGCAGAGCCCCTCAAGGCAATATGAAAGTAGTTAGCCATCACCTTTTCACTGCCACCTGCCGCCTGGACAGCGGTGGTGTATATCTGGAGGAACTCGACGGGGTCGATGGACCCGTCGTACTTCTCTGGCAGCTCGGGGCGGAACTTGGTGGGCCATTTGACTCGGCGGAGCTCACTAGCGAAGGCACGGCACCCGGTGCCATACCCTGCGGCGCAGGCAGCACCCTTGGGCGGTGAACGCCGGCGAGCCGGGGAGCCCCGGCGATCATGGGCTGGCAAGGAGGAAGCCTGGTCCTCAGCCTCAGCCTCCTGCTAGGTCTCCCGCTGGCGCTCGAGAGTGACGCACGCGTCTTCGATGCCCCTCCGCTCATTGAGGTGTAAGCGGAGGTCCTGGGTTCCGGAAGCGGCGACGGGGGCGGCGCTCCACTTGGAGGCCCCCCGGCCAGCGCGAACGCCACCCGACGATGGGCCGATCCTAGCGGCGCCACACTAGGTGGTAGCGCGGGAACTCTCGGCCAGCACCTGGCGGCGGGCAGTGCTGACCAAGGCAGCGACTTCCTGGAGCCAGCGGCCCTCCGGGGTTTCCCCCGCCGCCTGGACTGGCGGATGCCTGAGGAGAGCGTATGCCGCAAGCAGCGCGCTCCCGGGGCTGGCCTCGTTGAAGGCGAGTCTACGCCGGAGAGGCGCCTGGCGCTGTCCAGACGCGGACCTGGAGGCAGGAGTTTCGGCCACCGGCTGGGGGTCGGATGGTGCACCGGCGATGGCGGTGGCGGCCCTACTAGGCCCAGCGCCCTGGTCCCCTTGGGAGGGGAACGCCGCACGTGCAGATCGCGGCTGCTGCTGGGACGCAGCAGCGATCTCCTGTGCGAGGGGCTGCATTTCCCCGCTGGAACTGGAGCCGGAACGCTGGAGGCGATGACCACCGGCCATTTTTTCTGCGGAAGAAAAACAAACAAACAGATTCAGGGATGCTTCCCCCCTACCTGGCGCGCCAGCTGTCAGAGGGTGAACTGTCGCAGGGATCCTGGGGGACCCCTTTTTAGAGATTCGGCTGGGGGGATGATCCTGAATATGTTCGCCGGAGAAATAAATGGGTATGAATGCGATGGCCGGCGGTGCGGAGTGATCTAATGCGGAAAGGAGTAAATGCGCTGGTGTTTAGATAGGTTCGGACCGCACGGAGGCGTAACACCCTACTCCTGTATGGATACTATGAATGCCCTGAGAAAGTCACTCAAGGATGTTGCTGGTTACAAGAATGTTCATCTATCTTAGAGCCTGGGGCTCTTTGTTCTTGGGCCTGAGATCTTCTCTTCTCTGCTTTCTCTTCTGTTCTATGTCTCGTGTTGTTCACTTCTCAGCCGTTGTTTCTTTTGTGCCGCCGGCTGCTTTAAATATCCGTAGGCAGCAGTGTGCCCCGAACGGGAGGGGGAGCACGAGTTCCGAGATACCATAAATGGAAAGGGTATCATCATTTCCTCTGGGCGAAGTGACCGGGGGTGGAAAATGCGTCCCATGCCTGGTCATCCGTCACTATAAATGCACTGGCAACGGGCGCCGTGGAGAGGGCCCACCGGGCAACCGCAGAGCGGCCCGGCGTGCCCGTCCTATCTTGTTCCCCTGCCACAGCAGCGCGGCAGACGGAACGCCTCGGCCCTTACGACGTTATCCCGAGACGGACCGGATGGCACGGGATGGAACCCGTGCAATTAATAACCCCACGCCCTTCTGCTAGGACGTGGCAAGAACTGACGCTGAGCGCGGCGGGAGCAGTTGGATGTGACAGGCCACGCACGCTCTTTAAATGCGGCCTTGGGCCTTTGACTAGCTAACACCTCATCGGTGGGCCCATCGGGGGCCACTGTCAGGGGGCTCTCTGAGTCGTCGGGGAACCGAGTGCTCGGGGGTCATTGTTCACCTCCCCGAGCACTCTCTCCCGAGAATGCCCTTTCTTGTCCTCAGGGAACCGAGTGCTCGGGGGTACCGTTCACCTCCCCGAGCACTCTCTCCCGGGCACACTTATACGGATCCTCGGGGAACCGAGTGCTCGGGGGCTGCTGCACGCAGCCTCGAGCACTCTCTCCCGGAATTTCCTTCAGTGGTCCTCGGGATACTTGGGTGCCGGGGGGGGCCACCGCTAGCGGCCCCGGGCACGTTTCTCCCGGTACTTAGCTTTCCTGGTCGTCGGGGGACTTGGGTGCTCGGAGGTCACCGCACACCTTCCCGAGTACGTTCTTCCCGGCACTTAGACTTCGTGGATCATCGGGGAACTGGGGTACTCGGGGACCACCGACTGTGGCCCCGAGCGCCCTCTCTTGGGACTCGATCTTTTTTACCTGGCGGTGGAGACTCCACGGGATGGCGCCATGTGGTGGATTGCTGGCCTGGCCTCGGGATTCGGGGACCCCGGTTCCTAATACACCGACAGTGTTGATCCTGTATCTTTCTGTGGCTACTGCATGGAAGAATTTGGTATCTTCAACTCCTAGCTTCACCCACCTCACTGTGTATCTCTTTCTCCAGTATTCGTTTTTCTACCTCAGTAATTGCATGATGTGGTTCTTTAAGGTTGTTCTGAAATTGAATTCCTGAATGAAGAGAGGCCTATTTTCTTCCAATTTATCCAGGACTGCTAGGACATCATTACTTTCTTTAATCAGTTTGTTTCTGAGAGATATTTTTATTCCATTTTTCAAATCTTTCCTTAAATATTTTGAGCTTTGCTACAATTCTTGCTGCACTGTTTGCGTCTCTGACCTCCTTTTTCCAAGTATTTTCCACTATTTCAAAGAAACCCGAGTGTTCAATCCAAAAAACTTCCATACCTAAATACTTTGGCCTTGGGAATGATTGTGCCAATTTGAACAGGGATGTGATCAGAGACCGGTTTGGCCATGGGAAGTAGGAGGGTATTGGGATAATAAGTAGTCCAACTAACGGAACTGAAACACCAATCTAATTGTTCTAGAAGTGGTTCATCCTACATGTTACTCTAGGTGTATTTTCTCCCATTTAATGGGATTTGCAGCAATCCTAGGTTAATTATAATCTCATTCAAGATAAAGATGTCATTAAGATTTTCTCCTGGCTTGTTTCTATCTTTTGTTGATCTGTAAATGTTGAAGTCGCTAATGAACATCCACGTGTCAGTGTTCTGAATATTGAGATTGTTTATCCATGTAACGAAATTGTCTCTTTCTGGACCTTGGCAAGGCCCGTAAACTATTGTCAGGAACCACTAGTCTGCATTATGATTAGAGGTGAAGCTGATGGTGATGGCAAAAGTGCTGGTATGAGTGACCTATGCGGTGAAGATCGATCCATTCCACCCCACAAAAATTCCCCCTGGAGCAACATTGAAGGAACAAGAGCAAATTTATTGAATCTTTTTGGCGCCAATTTCTTCATGTAAGAGTTGCCGAAATGTTCCCTCTTTGTTTACTGCACACAGAACACTGCACACGAACTTCCTCTACTTTCAATCTTAGGGATTTGCATTTATCTTCTGAATTTAGGCCTCTAATATTCCAATTCAAAATGTTCCAAGTTCTATTGCAGTTGTTCATTTGAAATAGGGAATGGCTGGAGAGTGGTATGCATTCCTACCTCCATGACAAGAAGAGAAGAAGTTAGTAACCCATGGTGGGGAATGATCAGGAGGGTAGAAGAAAAATTGCGAGCCACAGAATACAGAATCAGCAAATTTGGAGTACCTACAACACTATAGCACTAGATCTGCAACACTATAGCACTGGAAACTGCATCCGCTGGAGCTAGTTTGTGGTCGCTTTGAGTCCGTATTCCGTCGGCACAGTGAAGCGGATCGGCTTGCCGATCCTGCTGGAGATGGCCTTAGTAGCCCCCCCCCCCCCCAACTCTATTTAAAACTACCACCAAAAGTAGCTTTTGCCTTAAGATTTGGCCAACAACTGCCTTCCCTTTCATGGGAAGCCTCATAATCGAGGCGGAGCGAGCTCTTGATCCTAGCAAAGACTGAGTTTGATTGGACTAATGTCTGCTGGGTCCTAGAGCCACATCTATATGCATGGGGGCAAGAATCAAGGTTGATCGGGCAAAGAAAGCTTCCGACTTTGACTGCCGCAGTTGGAGAAGAGGTCACAAATTTTTTGATTGCCGATGGATGGACTAAATTCTTTGCAAATGAGACCCTTTTTTAGGTGATGTGCTCTTTGATTTCCTTTTGTAGGAAACCTTAGTCCACTGCCTCTCTTCTTCGTTAGCCCAAATCTTTTGCTCACACTGTCAGTTAGGGCCTCCATCTCGCCAGAGATAGAAAAACACATCAAAGTGATCAGAAACGATTCTCTTTAGTGATAGGACATGAAAACCCAAAGCTTTAGAAGCAACCGAGAAACGGAAATGACGATCCGATTCAAATTTCACATGAAAGCCCGCCGGGGTGCCACCAAGAACCGAGTGAAGAGCCAAACTAACTCCTTAGTTAAATGAAAAGTGAAATGCCAGAACACCACCAGAAGGAAGAAACAACCATGAGTTGAGGAAGATGGATGGTGTACCGATGAGTTGAAGCGATTGAACACATCTGCCTGGAAGCGCTTGCCAGGAGGGGCACGCGGTCACCACTCCACGGTGAGACACTGGCGAGATTGCCATGATCTCCCTCCATTGACTTGAAGCCCAGCTTCTAGCTGGCTCCATGGGCGTGGGTGCTGGCAGCGGAGTTGGCGGCAGCGAGGATGGCTCGAGCGAGTGGCATGACGTCAAGCATGTTGCCTCACTAACCTTGAAGATGAAGTGCCCATTCTCCTCGACCTTGCCTCACTGCTTCAACAGAATCCTCTCCTAGTGGGCAAAGTGTCGAGCACTTGGTGTGCAACCACAGGCGCAACCAGCCAACGCTAGTTAGCCGCGGGCACCAGTCAACGCCACCTGCCGTCTCGGTAAGGAGGCCTTGCGTCAATGGTGTGGTTGTAGTTGGCAGTGGGGGCATGCGATGAGAGGCGCGCGGAATGCGACCGCACGGTGATGAAGGTGTCGAGGAGGGTGACGGTGTGGGGGCCAACTGCAACGGATCTGCTGCGGAGTGGTGAGGGACAACACGATCAAGGGCGGCACAGCGTGGCGAGGGGCAGGGTGGTGAGGTATTCTCCTAGCTTTGAACATTGCACCAATCATAATAGTAATATTTACTAAACAACAAAATTCAGTGTTCAAATACTCTATGGAAAGATAGTAAAATTCTGTACACCTCTCCAGTACACCAATTTCTAAGATTGAGCTTCGTAGTGTACCCAAAAATGAGGTAGAAGCTCAACCCCGGTCCTTTAGAAGCATTGTGCGCAACAACTCCCCATCGGACCATCACCCGGCCCATTCCTTACTTCTGTATTAGCACTGTAATTGCGGGCAATAAGTGAAGGTCATCGGATCGTCAACCAACTCGTTTCTTAGCTCGCTCAAATCAAACATACATAATACATATATGAGAAACAGGTTGATGCTAGGAGTCCAGGACCAACCTACTTTCCTCGAACCATACACCCCCCAGCAAACAGAATCGAACGGATCTTTGCATCAGTTTGATAGACCGATGGCAACTATATCTCACAAGGTCACCATATTGTTGTTTGCGCATCAACAGATAAAGATTACTTAAGTAACTAAAAGGTCCAAAGCGGAAAATAAGATAAAGGAATACTAAAGTACACCGCTGGTAAATGACATTTTCGACCACTCAAGACACAAACAATTAACCTACAACATAAAATTAGTTTTTTAGATGTATACACAGAACAACATTTGATAGTAAAATTACCATATTTAGTAAGGATATGCGCAACATATACCAAAGAACATAGAAGCAGTGGGATGGTTGATATCAACGGCTGCTCGGTATCTGATTGATATGACGCTGGATCAACCTGGAAACCCCGTGCCCTCCATGACAACCTCTGTGCGCCATGAGCAACCAAACCCATTAAGGATTAAGGAAGCAGACGACAAAAAAAGCAGCAATGTAGATAAGATAACTATATGTACTAGCTGGAAGTAAAGTTAATTAACATGGTCATATATATAATGAACCGTTTCAAATGTACCTCGCTAGCTCAAGCTATTATAGTAAGAAACCAACAAATAAGCAAGCGTCCATGCAGAGCTAGTTGAATAGATGCGTGAGATTTGCTCTAAATTGCTAGTCCCTCCATTCTTTTTTGTTCAACACCCTAGAATATGTTCCGTAAAACTTTCTAACAGACGCTACGGCATGTCGGCATGTGCTCGCACTCACCGCGAAGTTATTACAGGCTTCTATGCCATGAAGAGGAATCCATCCATCAAGCAACACAAATCGTGAAGCGGCAGAACCCCTGTGTCTTAGTTTGATCGATCTTGCCATCGGTGATATCTTAGGTTGGTTGTATTTTGTAATTAATCCCATCGCTGATAGCGTTGCTAGGAAGGTGCATCATCTCAGGATGTTTGTTTCCCTCTGCAACGAAGACGTACCTAGCAGGATCGCCCAGAAATTGGATCGCGCACTCCAGATGGGAGAACGAAAGACGGGATTGCCCATTAAGGGTCAAGTAATTATCTTGATATTTGATTGCTTTAAGTTGCATCTCAGAGACATAAAAGAACGGAGGGAGTACTAACCTTTCAGTTGTAAGACATAGAATATCGAATGTTTGGAGCGATCACGGGTTAGCTCGATCCTGCTGAACCCAAAATCCCCGCAGTTATAGTGTGCTAGCTGCAGCCAAACAAAAGTGAGGGCCTCCCCTCCTCTTCCCAGCTGTGCTGCATGCATCTCCGGCTGGGACTTGGCAGCAGCGTAGATGATTAGCCGCACCCACACCTCCTTGATCTCCTCCAGTGCCTCCTTGCCCGGCTGGGGTTCAAGCTCTTTTAATTCTGTCATGATGTCATTCTCCGACATGTCAGCTTGCCACCGATCAAGCGTAGCCACCGCACTGGCGTTGAGAGGCAGCAGGGAAGGGAGGGAGATCAGGAGATGCATCATGTAGCGGGACAGTTTCCGGCAGACCTCCACCAAAACTTCAATATCTGCTGCTACATCTGCCTCAACATCCGAGCAGGGGTATTTGCTCAGGTGTAGCTCCGTGACCAAATGCATAAAGACAATGGCGAAACCAAAATCTGCGATGTAAAAGACTTGTGCATATCTCAAGAGAGGGTCAAGATTTGGCCATTCCCGGGTCCTCTGAAACTCATAGGGTTCACGAACGAAGCAGCCGGCGGCCTCCGCGAGACACTCCATCTCCTTATCCACTTTAACGTACTCCGTGTCTAATAGCTTGCTTAACCAAAATATTTTCTCCTTCTCAACACCGATTGATGTTGCCAACTTTCTCGCCATGTTCATCACTCGTTGACCGCACGACTTTGGTTGGTCACTGCCCTCAAACCAACCCCTCAAGTTGTACTGTCCCATTGAATTTGACCACAGCGGCCTCTTCTCCGGCCATCCAATTAGACCACTGGAAAAAAGAAACCAGGAAAACCGTGAAAGCCTGTCATACTTTCGAGCCTTCAACCATGCCCAAGTCCATGGTGACATCATGAATATAAACAGCGCACAAACTTCCAGGAAGAAACCGCCGACAAAAAGTGAATATGTGATTGCAATATCAGCTCTGCTATAACTATGTTTGTTGCCTGAAAGGAAGAGAATGAAGGCGACCAAAGCAGATATCTGAGAGATACATCGCAGTATAATGCCACTCCTTGTTCTGAGCACAAGAGCCTTGGTGTAGAGATCATCATACATCATGCCAAGCTCAATCCCTAACACCTTGAGCACTTGGTTGGGTAGCCAAGTTCCCAAACCTTCACGACCAAACCTCACGGAACTACCAACAAATAAGGTTCGCCCAGCGAAAAAATTAAGGACATCTAGCATTGAACGCAGACCAGTGCAGACAGTGTTAGAATAACCAGCATCCCCATCAATCAATTCTGGAAAGTGATGCTTACAGTGATCTCCAGTGGAGCTCTCAAGACTTTTAAAGCTCCCACACTTGAGAGACCATATCCTTTCTCCATACTTGATAATCCCCGCAACAAACACAAAGATACCTGAAACTAGAAGCTCCACGCTGTGCCTTCCAATAGACTTCCAGAATACATATAAAGTTAGGACAACCTGCACTACCAGATTCAATAAGTGCCTCAACCACAAGTTGTTGTCCTCCATGGCAAAAGCAGTGATAGTGTCCTGCCCGCCAAGATGGATGAGGAGGAAGGGAGACCAAAAGAAAGCTAGAGGCTGGATTGCCCTTATTGTGTCCCTTCCAATGGTGGCATCCTTATGTTGTGAGAGGTAGCCAAGGGCGTAAACTGCTATCATGTCTGCTCCCAAATAAGCTATCCAAATGGAGAGCCTAAGCAACGTGTTGATGCTACGCACACGAAGACCACCAGTGAAGAATAGGAATATTTGTATTGCAAAACTTAGAAGCACTAGCATCTGAATTTCCCAATCATGATATAGTTTGACCAAGTTCTCCATTGTGCATTAGATTTCCTTTGTAACAAATCACCTGTTAGTTACAAAAATGAATACAAGTTAGTGTGGCTTCTACAAAATAGCAAATTTCTTTGTACACTACCATGGTTCAACATAGACATCGATTTAGCTCCACGCACATACAACAAAAAAAACCATAAAATAACAAATTACTTATTTTACTAAAACTATTAGGTCCCAATTGAATTGTTACAGTCAGGCACCAAAAGAAGCTCGAGTGTCAAACTAGGGCTGGAGATGCACCGAACACTGCCACACCTGTTATGGGGGTAACACCAGGCTAGGAGTCTTCACTTTTATGTTGATTAGCATATCCCTTAATTTGGTTTGGTTTGTTAGTGATTAAATTATCTAGCTGGTATCCTTAGATCTATCTGTTAGGGGCAACATTATTAAGGGGATTAGCTGCCCATCCTTAGTCAAGCAATAAACAGCCATCGTTCCCTCTCTGGATTCACCCCTGCTATCATAGGAGGAAAAGTAACGGAAAAAAAAACTTAGTTTCTTCTAAAATGATAACATATATCTAATTAATAAGAGAAATAGAAGCATCATAATGTCAATCCATTGCAGCATCCAATTATGACAAGTTGGATTAACTCTTGTTATGGCTTGTGGCTGGTGGAAGGTTTCGGAGGTAGTAATCGTGGTCAACGGGCGAGGCCGGTACCTGCGCCTCCCCGTCATGGTGCTGCTGGAGAAGAAGGCCAAGAGGGGGAGAAGTTTGGCCGGCAGGGAGAGAGAGAATTAGAGGGAGATAGGAAATTCTATTGCTTGCTTTATTATGAATAAGACCTCTCCTTATATAGGGAGGAGATTACAATCCTAATCCGACTCCGTATCTTAACTTCCCTAATTAGAAACTAAATTGAACTCTATCTCCTAATCCAAACAAATTTGATTCCTACCAAACTTATTTCTTAATAAAAGGAAATTTCTAATTTGTTGCTGCTGCTGCTACTGCCCCTTCCTTCCTTCCTGTTGCAGCAGCCATAATGCCGGCCCCACATAATGCATGTTACAGCCATTTTCAAGCTCCTGCGTCAACACTCGTTGTTCCTCAAGCGCTCCAAGTGCATGTTCGCTACTTCATCCGTCGCTTACTTGGGCCACATCATCTCGCCGGACAGGGTGCCATGGATGGCAAAAAGGTGCATGTGGTGGTAGACTGGCTACGCGGGGCCTGGGAGGCTTCCTGGGCCTCGCAGGATACTATCGCAAGCTTATACAAGACTTCGGCATCTTCGCAGCACCACTGACGAAGCTCCTCAAAAAGGAGGCGTTTCAGTGGTCATTAGAGGCGGACTTGGCATTTCAGTCTCTTAAGACAACCTTCTCCGGTGTGCCCGTTTTGCAGTTGCCCGACTTTGACAAGCTCTTCATCATCGATTGCGATGCCTCGGGTACTGGCTTCGGCGCAGTGCTACACCAGGGTGCCGGCACCCTGGCTTTCTGCAGCCAACCGTTCACTGCTCGCCACATCAAGCTAGCAGCATATGACCACGAACTGATCGGCCTGGTGCAAGCAATTCCTCATTGGCAGCCTAATTTATGGGGGCGCAAGCTTTGTGTCCGCACGGATCATTATAGCCTCAAGTTTATGTTGGACCAACGCATGTCTACTATTCCGTAGCACCAGTGGATCAGCAAGTTGTTCGGGTTCGACTTCACTGTGGAGTTTCGACCAGGTCGCCTCAACACAGTGGTCGATGCTCTCTCCCGCCGCAAGGCCGACCAAGGGGCGCTCTTAGCCATCTCGGGACCCATGTTTCAAGTTTTCAAGGATATTCGCCATGACGTGGAGGTCAACGCAGAGATGGTGACTACGTGCGACAAGATTATAGCTGGCTAATTGGGTGCATCGTGGCAGTTCGCCGACGGGCTAATCATGTATGGCCGCCGTGTGTTCCTCCCCACATCGTCCAATTTGTTGCCGGCACTTCTGCAAGTTGCACCGGCCATCAGGGTATTCAGAAGAAGCTACATCGTTTGCGGGCTGTTTCTACGTTCCGCATGACCGGCAGCTCATCCACGACTTCATCCGAGCGTGCGTGGTCTACCAGCGCAACAAGACAGAGACGCTACACCTAGCCAGCCTGCTACAGCCCCTGGCAGTTCTATCAAACATACAAGCAGACATCTCCATAGATTTCGTGGAAGGACTGCCCAAGGTGCACGCCAAGTCTATCATCCTCACCGTCGTCGACCGCTTCTCCAAGTACACCCACTTCATCACGCTTGGTCATCCTTACAGCTGCATCAGTTGTGCGCGCTTTCTTCGACGGCATTGTGTGCCTTCATGGGTTTCCGACATCTGTTGTGAGTGATCGTGACCGGGTATTTACAAGTGAAGGACCTATTCAAGATGGCGGGTGTGAGTCTCCACATGAGCACGACGCTCCACCTGCAGCCTGATGGGCAGACGAAGGCTGTCAATAAGGTCATCACCATGTACTTGTAGTGCATCACTAGTGATCGGCCTCACGCATTGTTGGAGTGGCTTCCTTGGACCGAGTATTGCTACAACACGTCATATCACTTAGCTCTGCGCACATCACCGTTTCACGTGGTCTATGGCAGGGACCCGCCAACACTTCTTCCATGGACGCAAGGAGCAGCACGGGTAGCGGTCGTCGATGACATGATCCGCGAACGTGACGAGTTCTTGGTGGTAGTTCGAGAACGTCTTCTTAAGGCTTAGCAGTACAGCAAGAAGTACTATGACGCTCAGCATCGCAAGATGCTATTTGAGGTGGGCAACTGGGTCTAGCTTCATCTTCTCCATCGTCAAGTGCAATCCCTATCCACATACCCATCAGCAAGCTCGATCCTCGCTTCGTCGGGCTGTTCCAGGTGACTGCGAGAGTGGGTTCAGTGGCCTATTGCCTCCATCTCCAAGAAGACGCCCGCCTGCTTGACGTGTTCCATGTGGGCCTCCTCAAACGCTATCATGGCACGCCTCCAACCATGACTCCAGCGCTGTCACCCATGGATGATGGACGTTTTGTCCCAGTTCTGGCCCAGGTGCTTCGCCAAAGCCTCCGGCGTGGTGTCTGGCACGACCTGGTCCGTTGGGAAGGAATGGACGTTACGAAAGCTACTTGGGAGCCAGTGGAAGACTTCAAGAAGGTCTACCTAGCGTTTTAGCTCGAGGACAAGCTGTTTGCCAAGGGGAGAGTGATGTTATGACCGGCAAATACTACAGCCGACGCAACAAAAGTGGCTAGCTAGCGCAGCAAGGTAAACCGAGGAAGATTAGAGATAGAGTCCGATCAGTTTGAGTAATATGAGTCAGTTTCAGCTTAGGAGATTTGGGTCAATTCGGTTAGGAGATAAGATAGGATTAGTTGGTTTGAATCAAGAAAGAATTAGAGATAAGAATTAAGAGATAGAGTTAGGTTTGAATTAGAGATTAAGTGGTTTGAAGGAGAGTCCTTGTAGGCCGGTTGGGATCCTCCTAGAAATAAGCAATCAATTATCCTTCTGTTGCTGTCTACCTCCTGCCATCCCTGCTCCTCTATCCCCGCCCTCTGCCCAGGTTCTACCATGATCACCAGGAGGGTGATCACGGCGCCAACAAGCCATAGGTTCAAGCCGAAACCCAGAACTCAACATACCTACAATCTGCGAAGTCTAGGCCTTACCACATGATTATCTAGAACTCCAACACCTATTTTGGTTGTATGATGTCACATTGTACTGCTTTGGATAAAAAACCTTGGTGCAATCTCAAATGATACTGTCAGTCCACCATACTGCTAGTCCAGTTTGCAGACTAGCAATCACCAATCAAATGCCTGTAAATCAATGTTCAAGGTTTAAGCTTACCTAGTGCAACTGCTTGGTAAAACGTCTCAAGTTGTCACAATTTTTTTTAAAAAAAATAGTTTGGTGTACATGACCCACGTTACTTAAATATTTCACTAACCGTCTCCAGTTTTTTAATATAAGTGTATAAAAAACAATGCTGAAACACATGTATTTAAGCTTTGTTTTACTTCATCAGATAAATAGCATAAGTATTTATTGAAGAATAATATTAGGATAAGCATTCATTTTCATCTAAAAGCATCATCAGTATACTATGTGTTTCTTGCTAAGAAAACATTGTGTAGGCATCAGAACATGTTCACAGCTGCACTTCAAAAACTGACATGCAGCATATTTTATTATTTTAACAATAACATAAGAAACTTAGGAATTACGAAAACTCCTTACTCCAAAGAAACAAACGAACGAATCCATTTGTGATTTTGTTACTGGAGGAAGGAGCAACTATTGCTGCTCAGTATTAGCGGTAAAGAAGCAACTAAAACACTGTGAATATTGGTACTTTTTTATGTCATGTCACCTAATGGTGTTGGCAGTTTTGCTTGCGTGATTTTCGGTGATTACAGGCCCCGGTACCTCACGCTTCTCAGGATAATGAGGTCCTGATGATTCTCGATTCGGTGAGCAGATAATGAATAGCAAAATGTCAAGTTGCCTTATGTAAACAGACCAGCATCAGAAACTTCACCGTCCAGCTCAAAAGAAAGATACATGAGCTAAATGAGAGGTCTCCAAGGTTTTCAGTTTTCACCAAGGGGAAAGTTTCAAGGTCGGATTGTTTACCTGCAAAACCAGCAACCAGCTGGGCGCAGGCCGCAATGAGCCAATGACAAAACCCCGGATGCCGCTGGGCCCTATCGCGCTGGCCCCATTGCCGTCATATCCACCGCCGGTGCATCCCCGCTCCGTGCTTGCTCCAGGCGAGCAAATTTGATGGCCGGATCCGCACCGGCGACGATGGAGCCGCCGCTTCCGCGCTTCTAGGCGCTTCTAGCTGGGCCCCGCAGGCAAGGCAAAGTCCTCGACTCCAGCAGCCGCTACGTCTTGCGCGCTGCTAGAGACGATCCGTAGCTTCTTCCTCCTCCCGGACGCGTCCGGCGGAGCGCAATGAGGAGGACGACGGGGAAGGGGGAAAGAGAGCATGCCCATCAGTACGGTACTCTCAGCTAAAGGAGCAGCCAACGTCTTTTTAAAAGGGGAGAAATTGAAATTCTATGTAACTACCGATTCTACAATTCACTATCGAATAAATTCTATTTATTTCTACATCATCGAATAAATATTTCGGTTTTTACATGCCATCAGCTTCCCATATACCTCCGATGTACTGTTCATGAACAGTACCGAGAGTAAAAAGAGTAAAAAAAGTCAAAAAAAAAATATGTCGATTTTTTGCACGCTCTATAATTCATAATCAACCCATTTTAACTGTATTCACTAAAAAATACTGTGTAAAATTCAAACTAAAATTTCTCAAAATTTGCCACTTTTGTAATACTGTGCATTACAAAAGAACTCACTTTTTCACCGCGGGAGATAATTTTAGAAATTATACATCACATTATAGGAATATTAGTAAATTTTCTCAGGTTTTTTGTAAATTTTTATGAGGCTTAAAAATTACAAGAAGTTACAAAAGTAGTACATTTTAAAGAATTTTAGTTTAAATTCTACATAATATTTTTAGGTGAATACAGTTAAAACGGGTTGATTATGAATTATAGAGCGTGCACAAAAATCGACATATTTTTGTGACTTTTTTTATTCTCGGCTACTGTTTATAATGAGCTGAACAGTACAGCGGAGGATAGTATCGGAAACCGATGGTATATAAGGAACTGAAATATTTATTCAATGGTATAGAAGTAAACAGAATTTATTCGTTAGTGAATTGTAGAATTGGTAGTTATTCGATGGTAAATCGTAGAATTTCTCTTAAAAGGGGAGGTTGAAAAGCATTTGCAGCTGAGGGTTTTTTCCATTGGCAAAATTGCTCTTGCACCACTCTTTTTTCAACCGGTTTTGTAAACATGCCACTGGAATTGACGGGTTTTTAAAAGACGCTGCATAGTTATAGGTCTTAGTTTTACCTAGCACTATATTATTAAATTTAGTATGAACAATTTAGATTGGACTTATCATGTCAAATTGTTAATCTCACGGCTCGTCGTTAAGAGCATCATGTTCCACCCCTTCTCCTTCATCTCGAGCGATCCTGATCTCTCCCTCTCCTATCTCTCTGCTCGGACACCTAGACCAAATTGCTCGACACTCACTCGTGATCCAACTAATATAATTATTTTGGTTACAATTTCATGCTTATAATTTTTATGGACTTTTATATTTCGCCGACACCGTTGATTGTCTGACCTACCTCTCCCATAACCTACAACGCGGCCTCAGACGCTTCAACGCTTCACTATTGGTCATGGCAAGATTCTCTTAAGAACTGATACAGGTTCACTATTAAATTCTAAACAAGTATTAGGACTAGAGCTTATTGTAGCATACATTTTCGTCCGCAACAAAAAGAAGGACGAAGGTAAAGCAACAACACAACTAGTCTAGGAGAGAGTGACCTCTTTGCTCCCCGTGTATGGCATGGGGAACTTAGGCATGTTCCCGTATCAAAGACGGTCTGAGAGTCGTCAATGATGGAGCATTAAGTATACTACTGGTAAATATAAGGTTTTATAGTTTCCCTCTTTGGATCACCACCAGAAATTTACATGTCAGCTAGACAAGTTGCAAGGCATGACGCTTGAAGTTGCATGGATGAAACATTTGGCTTGAGAAACGAAATAATTCACTCTTCATTCTTTTATTATAGTCACAACTAAGGTTTGAATATCCTCACCACATCATCGTTGACCTTCACATAGGTTTATTTCACTACACGAAAAACAGAGAAATAAGACATAAAATTAGTGACATATCATAACATGACCCATCGCTTATGATAATATTGACGGATCATTCTAGGCCAGTCATAGGTGACAGGTCACGGTTATGACCTGTCACTTATGATGACTCATCAGTGACGGATCATCCTAGCTAGTCATTAGTGACGGATCAAGTTGTAACCTATTACTAATTATCAACTCATCAATGACGAGTCATCCTAGATCAGTTATTAGTGACGGGTCACAACTTGACTACTTTGTTTTTTTAGACAATAGAATAAAAGCTATCTCGGTCTCTGCCTTTGTAGAAGAACCAACCCGTCACCTATTATAGAGTTACAATTAACATCATACAAACTCATAACTGGAATAACCAAATGATAAAATGCCAGTTGTCAGGACCGTGATCTTGAGTTCCCCTGTGTCTCCTGTATTAGTCTCTGTATCAAGTAGCTGATACGCACAGAATTCAATAGAATGAATCAAATGCATACTTTGAATAAAATAATGTAAAATAATTACCTGAAAGACGCAAAATATGATCTTGTGGATAAGGATCCACAGCTGACCAGCCAAGCAAAAGAGCCTATAGCACAGCGGAGCAAAACGAACGATGCAACCCAATGCCACAGGCAACTTAGGTGCGGACTCGACCTTAGACTTCTTCTCTTTAACTTCATCTGGATTGAGTTTGATCTCCATCACAATAATCTGAAAGTAACAAGACTAAGTACGGAAGATACTCAACAAGTTCTATACTACTTCAAGGGGTTGATAGATGCATAATAGGTATTTCAGAGATAAGGCTTTACGGTATAGTTTTAAACGTAAAGCAGGTTTTATGCAGGTATCCAGTTATATTCTCTATTGTTACTCTTTTGAAATCATTGTAGCATGGTGACAAAGCTTTTAAAACAGTTTAAAACAAGGTAACCTGGTAACAAAGCTTTTGAAACAGTTTAAAACAAGGTAACCTAGTAACAAAGCTTTTAAAACAGTTTAAAACAAGGTAACCTGGTAAACAAAGCTTTTGAAACAGTTTAAAACAAGGTAACCTGATAAACAAAGCTTTTGAAACAGTTTAAAACAAGGTAACCTGGTAACAAAGTTTTTGAAACAGTTTAAAACAAGGTAACCTGGTAACAAAGCTTTTGAAACAGCTTTAAATCCAGAAAACAATAACAAGTTATATTTTGGAGTTTTCGGTCCTGAGAGGGGTTACACCACACTCCGTAGTCCCTTTTATCACATCTGATGTACCTCTAATACCACATAGATCCTGACGGATTGAGCTAGCAACCTCATTATATGGACAAGGATTGCAAGTAAGTAAATACGAAAACGTAAATAAGATGGAGATAGCAAACTCAGCACAAGGATTTTTTTCCCATGATATCGATGGTATGAATGCCATCCTTAGTTCATGTTGAAGCTCCATAAAAGATATACTCCCAGTCGATATCCAGTCACGGCCTTTGAGTCACCATGTCACAAAGACAAGGTCTCCACCCAGATGAGCCACCAAGCCACCAAGGCAAGGTCTCACCACTAATCTCTCTTCTGGTTCCTCACCGTCAAGATCACTTTGGAGCTTGCGCCATAAAGGCAAGGGTCTCCGCGTCCCCGCACAATCGTCTTGCCGCCGCTCCACACCAAGTCGGAGGGTCAACAAGCTTGCCGGTGAGTCACCAAGACTCTAAGGTGTCGGCGTACCAAGAGGTACACTGTTGGATCACTTCTTGATCCACTCTCTAGGCAACAATCACCTAGCAACTCACTTTCTAGGCCTATAAGCACTAATCACTCACTAATCTTGTGTTTAATCGCCTTAGATGATCACTTTAAGCACTTTGGTGGCTTGGATATCTTCTCATATGTATATGAACTTCTCTGGACTCCAGCACACTCAAAAGACTTAGTGAAGGGGTATTTATAGCCTCAAACTCGCGCACTAGCCGTTAACCCAACGCCTCTAAAAAGCTGATAACATCGGATGATCCGGTGAGAACAGTAGTACTAACACCAGATCATCCGGTGAGTATACTTTCACAAACTAGCCGTTGGAACTCCACTCAAATCTCCGTGAACACTGTATACTCCGGTGTATACTGCAACATCATCCGGACCTTCCGGTGAATATACCTTAACGATCCGAGCCAACTTCTTCTCTGTGTAAATTGCCCCGGTGTATTCCCGGTGCACATCACTTCATCACCGGACCATCCGGTGAGTTATCCTTAGCCAGCCAAGTCAATGCAACCCTCTCTAGAAAATATGCTCTGGTGTACACATCTTCAGAGCACCGGACCTTCCGGTGAGGTCACTGCATTCTCCCCTTTGTCAACAATGCTCTGGTGCTTTCCTCCGGTGTGTTCGAATAAATCACCGGACTATCCAGTGGGGTCTTCTGTTTCTTCTTCGTATTTGCATTGTTCATTATCCGGTGTGTGCACTTCCGTAGCACCGGATCATCCGGCGTAACACTTGTGTCCATTTTTCCCATGTGTCACTAAGAAATACTCCGGTATTTAGCAAACACTTGGCACTGGACTTTCCGGTGAGGTCAAATGCCTCTGGACACAATGCTTTGGTGTGTTCAACTATGTGAACACCAGACCATCCGGTGTACTCATTTTTGTTGGGACTTTTTTCAATTCAACCAAACGTTGTCCCGGCTTCAATGACTTCTTCATATATTGCATCCATGAGACCTACTAACATATATTTTTGACAAACATGTTAGTCTCATTGACTATATTGTCATTAATCACCAAAATCACAATCATGGTCTAATATGGCCATTTTCGCTACAATCTCCCCATTTTTGGTTATTGATGACAACAGGTAAATCCTCTGGTGATATGTATTCTGGATGATGATATTCAAGGCATGGCATGTGTTGATAGGAATAACTATTACAAGCAGTTTGCAAAAACACAATACATAGTACATGTGATAATAAATCAAGTTTTTAGTTGATCATGTAGATTATCTGAAAACATGGGTTTAATATGATCAAAGAAATAGGACTTGCCTTCCCGAAGGTCAATTCACGATTGGTTTTGTCGTTTGAGTCTCCCGAGTTCTTGATCATTGGGCCTCGCCTAGATCCTTGACTCATGTTCTTGCTTAGATCCTTAACTTCGAGCCTACGTAGACTAATGACAAAAAGCGCACAACGACTAAGCAAATGAGCATCAGAACAAAACCAAAGGAAACACCAAAACGTAAGAAGAATAATAGAGAGAACGGCGAAGCTAACCTAGCGGAAAGACAACGGTAACACTTAGCTAAGCGAACTGATACACAGAGTCTGACAAGATTATTTAGTGAAGCTAGGTTATGTTGTTAACTTAGTTATTTCATTAACTAAAGAGAAAGGCTAAACAAGTTATTAACAACAAGGTGCATGTTTATTAGCCTAACTGCTGGAAGCGCCCGTTAGCGTTTCGACATGTAGGTGAGTGCACGTGTATCGATACATAAACGTGTGTGTGATACTTACGTCTATATGTATATGAGTATGTATACATATATACGTAAGTATAACTCTAGGTGATTAAAACTATTAGTGTTGAAGTGTCGGATTAAACATTCTAATCTATAGCACCATTCTAATGTTATCTGGTATTTATTCCTAATTACCTAGTATTATTTAATTGGCACTCTAATTAAGCTATATGTTATTGCTATGGTAAAAGCATGCATGTAATTAATTTAACTAGGTTAAATTACTGCACTAATCTAATTAATAATTATCGACAGGATATTCAATTAATTAATTACTAACGTTAAATTATTCTATTATATTCTACACTGGTTAATCTTATTACATTAATTAAACTAAGATTAATCTATAACCTATAGCATGAAATAACAATCTATTTCTAAATATTTAATTAAAAGATTAATTCCTTAGTTATTCTAACTCTAGAAATATTCTTTAATTAGCATAAAGATTAAACCTACATTTAGGCTAGATTAACATAAGCGACTAACTATGATTATAACCTGAACATGGTTATAGAATTATCTAAACTCAACTTTAATTAATAAAGACGAAACTAGTTCTAGTTAAATGTCACGACATGAAAGCATAGTTCCAAAAATTATAAGAATTTGCTGAGAGATAGATTATGATTTTAGAGGAATATCGGTGAAAGAATCACCGAAATTGGAGTTAAAACGGAGGAGTTATGGCTATCGAAAGATTTGCCGAAAATTGAATTTCTGGAAAAAGAAAATATGCACTATGCTGTGAACTCAGTTTACGGGTCTGTGAACCGGAAGGAAGCTCGTGAATGCAGTGCACGGTGGACCAAACTCGTGGGCTGGTGGTGGGCACGGCTCATGGGTGTGGACCGGTGGGGAGTTTGACTGGTCGGTCCACCATGGACCGATGGCCATGGATTGGTGGGGCCCATGTGTAGGAGATAAGGGAGGGGGCCGGCTGTTCCACGGGCGGCTCACAGGGAACAGAGAGAGGTGGAGGGAGAGAGGCGGCGTCAGGATGGAGGCGCGCTGGAGAGAGAGGGAGGGAGCGGCTAGAGAGGGGTAGAGGATGGGCCCGCTGGTGGTTTACGCACGCTTGGAGCTTGCCGGCGACGCGGATGTGAACAGACGAGAGGGAAGGCGAGGTTGGCGGCGGTGAGGAGGACCGGTCAGAGGGAGATCGGTGGAGGAAGGTGGCCGGAGGGGCCAGCAGCGACGCACACGTGGAGTTGGCCGGCGGCGAGCACGACCGAGCGACGTGTGGCGTGAGCCGATGGCGCAGACGGCGCGGGTCAGGGAGAGCTCACCGCCCAGGGAGGAAGGAGGTCGGCAGGACGTGCGGGACGGTGTGGCGGCGCGGCTCGTGGGCGAGCGGTGGTGCGCGAGATGGTGGAGTTAGCCGGTGGTGTGGCTAGCGGCGCGAAGCGGAACGACGCGTGCAGGCTAGCATGGCCTTGGCCGAGCAGTGGCAGCATGAGGGAAGGCACGACGGCAAGAAATAGAGACGAAGAAGGGAGCAAGGGGAGTGGGGTGCTCACTGTGGTGGACGACGACGGGCAGAGCAGCTGCATGATGATGCGACCGAGCGATGATGTGGGCACGGCGCCACGACGATGGGCGCGGCAAGGCTCGCCATACAGGATGACAACGCGCACGAAAGCCACAGCATGGCAACACACACACGATGGCTGCACAGTACGGCAGGCTGGTCTGAGCACAGATCGATGATGATGCAGACCGGGCGGTGGAGCGCACGAGTGGAAGTGCTGGTGGCTGCTTGTGTGTTTGTAGGGGTGCAAAGAGGAGTAGAGGGCGGCGTTGTTGTTGCTGCTGCTATGCTATGCATGTGTGCTCTATGTGTATGCATGTGTATGTATGGTGTGCGGCATGGGGAAGTTTGCATGCGAAGGAAAGGAAGGAGAAGAGCAAATGACTTTTACCTCCTGATGAAAAGATCAGCGAGGGAGAGAGAGGAAGGCAAAATGGCTTTGGCTGCTCCGGTGAAGATCAGAGAGATGACAGAGAACAGTGAGATGAGAGAGTGAGATATTTATGTAACAAACCAACTTAATGTATTTAAATTGTAAATGGAATGTGTGATAATTCGAATAAAGGTATTTGAATTTTAATTAGATTGTATGATGATTCGATGAATGACTTGAAATTGTAATTGGATTTGGAATATTTCAAATAAATATATTTGAATTAGAAATTGGATGTACGATGATTTGAATTATGAGATCTGAATTTAGAACTTGATTCGAATCGATTTGAATTTAATTTATGAAGCAATTGAATTGGGAAGGTATTTGAAATCGGAGATTGATTCGAAAAGAATATTTGGAGTTGGATTCAAAACAAATGAATTCAATTGGATCTGCAGATGAAAGAATCTAAGAATTAGGTTTGAATTTGAGAGATGTTCAAATTCGAGTCGGTCAAAGTTAAATGGAAGTAATTCAATTGAATAATTGAATTATATATTTAAGCTGGATTGGAAGATTGATTTTCATGAATTGATTTGGAAAACCGAAAGGAACTAAAACAGATTCGAATTTCGAATCGCCGCACAAGAACCATAAGAACAATTAAACCAAAATGCATATGATCAATTTATTACAATGATTAATTTAGAAATTAATCTAGTGATCTATGGAATACTTAGCCAAAATAATATATTTGAATACATACATACAAGTGTATACATATTCAAATATATATTTTCTCGATTTTATATTAATTTAATAATTAGATTTTTTAATTTAGAGTGAATTTACTATTTTTCTAAAATAGTAAAACTCAAGGTGTTACACCAGTATAGTTTTGAATGAACGAACTTAGTATGCATATAACTAAGCTATTACTAAATATCCACTCATGCTTAACAAAAATATGCATGATTGTAGTCTTAAGAGCGTGGCATACCGTATCTTCTTTTTGCCCGGCCTCCTCACTTCGGTGTAACAGTGCCTAAAAGCGGAGCCAATATATGAATAGGAAGAATAAGCATGATGCTATATTTTTTTATTTCTTTTATTTTTTTCTCACATCAGCGGTACTAGAATATGAGCTATTGTACATTTTTGCTCAAGTTTGATGTAAGAGGTGGCGGCTATGGATACACGCGCGGACCAAAAATGGTCCAGAAACTTTAGGGAGTGGGAACTTAATCTTCCAAATCATTTTTAGTATCGAAAAATTTGCCGAACTAACAAAGTGGGGGAGAAACGGATGTAATTTTTTTAAAATGTCTATAGAATCAAAAAAACGTCTAAATAGGAGTATGTATGCAAAAGTTATGTCTGTTTTACCGAAGGCATTCTGGGTCATCTATTTGAAACATTCGTTATATTGCTTATTTCAATTCTGCAGCTGCTTTGGGTCGAAATGAACAACTCAATTGAACTTTAATTCCACTAAGTGATTCCAAAACTTTAAATCGAACTATTAAAAGTGTTTTTTATTCCCTTTGCTTTTAAGCTCTAGAACAACCTATAATTCAAATGGGTAACATGATCATTGGTGATAGATCACTATTCTGACCTGTCACTAATCAGTCATAGACCCATCACCTATGACCTTTGATAATAAAGGTTAAAAGGATAAAATATCCGCTTCTTATAACAACGATATGTTAGCTGAGGTGGTAAGGGTGGTTCGCGCGCGAGGGAATGTTGTGGGTTCAATTCAAACGGAACGCAAATACTGAAAATAGTTAAATAGCGTGGCTTGTGGGGCATATGCGATGGGACCTTGCGTTGGGTGGCTTGGGTGAATTTTTTTTTATCCAATAAACGTGAAAAACATTCATCAATCATAAGTAACGGATCACTGTTATGACTCATCACTTATGTTTAGTCATTAGTAGCGGGTCATTGTTATGACCCGTTAACTATGGCCTTTATTAGTGACATGTCAAATTGTTATGTTCCACCTATGATCTTATTAGTGATAAATCTTAATCTGTCACCAGTAACGACTCATTAATAATATATTTAGATTGATAGGTACAGGATCCGTTACTTAGTAACAGTTACCGTTTGTCACCCGTAGCTTTTCTTTTTTCACAAAGTGTTTCAATAAATCATGTGATTTTAGTTTACGTCGTGTGCGCATGCGTGAATATAATAAACCAACAATGATAGATATAGAATGTTAAATGACACAAAGCTTAGCGACTAGATAATAAGGCAAACTAATGATTCCTTGTGTTTGGGTCTATAATTATAGAGAAATTCTGCGATTTATTATCGAATAACTACCGATTTTATAATTCGTTATCGAATAAATTATGTTTACTTCTATACCATCGAATAAATATTTTAGTTCCTTATATGCCATCGGCTTCCGATACTACCCTCCGCTGTACTGTTCGTAAATAGTACCCGAGAGTAAAAAAAGTTAAAAAAAAATATGTCGATTTTTTATGCACGCTCTATAATTCATAATCAACCCATTTTAACTATATTCATCTAAAAATACTGTGTAAAAATCAAACTAAAATTTCTCAAAATTTGCTACTTTTGTAATATTGTGCATTACAAAGAACTCACTTTTTCACCGCGAAAGATAATTTTAGAAATTATTACATCACATTAGAGGAATATTAGTAAATTTTCTCAGATTTTTTGTAAATTTTTATGTGGCTTAAAAATTGCAAGAAGTTACAAAAGTAGTACATTTTGAAGAATTTTAGTTTGAATTCTATACAGTATTTTTAGGTGAATACAGTTAAAACGGGTTGATTATGAATTATAGAGCGTGCACAAAAATCGACATATTTTTTGTGACTTTTTTATTCTCAAGTACTGTTCATAATGAGCTGAACAGTCGTGTAGTATTGGAAGCTGTTGTCGTGTAAGGAACTGAAATATTTATTCGATGGTATAGAAGTAAACAGAATTTATTCGATGACGAATTATAGAATCGGTAGTTATTCGATGGCAAATCGTAGAATTTCTCGTAATCATATCCATCGACTTCCACTCTATGCTTGGTTAATTAACATGAGTGTTTCCAGTTTCAACCATTCAATATCATCGACTAACTCATCGCTAATTACTACCTCTGATTTCAAATACTCCCTCCATTGCATTTCAAAATTTAGGGCGTTTCAACACTTGGCACAGAGATTAATAAACCTGCTAAACAGAGGAGACAAAGCGCGACACCGTACCGCCTAGGTGCCCACAACCATTTCTGTAATTATCGATGATCTTATGTTTGTAGGATAACGAGTTACTCTCTTTAATCATAAATACTTATTATTTTAATTAAGATCTGATTATTTTTTATTTTTTATTATAAATCATTTTTAAAATATTTAATTTAAAAATATAAAAATTATATAGGTAGATTTATCTTAAAAATATTTTCATAATATTATATTTTATGATATATTATAACTGTATTTTAATAAAAATAGTTAAAATTATAAAAATTAAAACAACAGATATTTATGATAGAAGAAAGTAATTTACTTGGTTGGAATCGGAGCAAAGTGCACGACAAATCCACCATCTGCCCATCTGCCTCTGGTAAAAGGTAGTTATGGCTTATAAAAAAAAAGTAGTTATGGAAGCTGGGACACGTGGCCCCTTGTACCGTTGCCAGGTGGAGCCCCGAGATGGCACTGGCTCTGCGCGGTGGGCGGTGGGCGGTGGGCACCCACCATGCATGGTCCACGCCTCTCCCCACGCGGCAGGCCCGGCGGCAACTGCAACCGCACGGCTGTCCTCCTGGCTCTGGCGTGGCCCCGTCCGTCGTCTCAAAAGCGAAAAGCCTCGCGTCGCGCACCATCAATCTCTCCATTCACTTCACCAGAGCGGGGGGAGGAAGGAGGAGACGCTCCCAAGGAACCCTTCCTCAGCTGGCCCTACGCCGCCTGCCTCTCCTTCCTTCCCCACACCCGCGCCGCCGCCTCTCGCTGACTCCCGTCCCCTTGTCCTCCTCCTCCCAGTCACCGGAATGGCGCCGCGCGGAGGAGATCCGTCCGGGTTTCTCGGTAAGCTCCGGCTCGCTGCGACCGTCCCCTCCCCCAATACTTTCTTTGGTTCGAGTAATTGAATCGGGCCCCGAATCTTTCTCGCTGCGACGGTTGCCCCCAAATTCTTCCTGTTACTCGAGGATGGGGTTCTTTGCTGCGCCGTCGGGTTAACCTAATCCGCCCTCCGTGCACCGATTAGAGTCTTGCTCTTCTCGAGGTTGAGCTCAGTTGTGTTCTTTTGCGCAATGCAGTCAATGCTGTTGGTTTGCTGGTTGTTGCTTTCACCCATGAGGTGTGTACGTGTCCCCAAGAACTTAAAAAGTGGCTTTTTTTTTCCCTTTTTGTTCAGTTCCTGCAGGTAACTAAGTTTAGCAGAGCTCACAGCGCTGTTCGATACTTCGATCGTGTGGCTTCCGCTTGGCTGGTAAACTCCTGACCCTGTTTCTGTCTGTGGATGGGGAATGCTGTTCATTTCTCGCTTATTCCTGTATCTCTTGTCACCCACTTGTATCGTATTATTGCCTTCTAATGCCTATTAGTACAGTGTAAAGTTTCTTGACAAGTTAAACTAATGCTTGTCATAAGTACAAAGGTTCTGAATTCTCAGAATTTGGATTTCCTCTAGCAAAGAGATGGGCTTGTAACAATGTAGTCAAAGCCCATCTCTTCAGGTGTACTCTGCTTGCATTATTGTGTGGATACATGCTGCAGTGGTGGATCTAGAGCCAAATTTTAGGGGGCTCAACTTCTTCCTCCTTCCTCTCCTCTTTTTTCTCTCCTTCTTCTTCCTCCTTCTTATCCTTATTGTGTGTTAAGGCATATGGTACAACTCCTCGAATCATAGGGAGAGGTCGAAGCAATTACTAACCAAAACCTTTGTATATCTAACATTTAGAAATTCAAACCATAAACCTGTGTACAATATCAGTTAGACAATGACTTGAGTTAGAGTGAAAAATTTCAGAAAGTATATTTGCAAACCTGGATACTTCTGCAGAACGTGTAAAATGCCTGAAACTAAAAAAAATATTAGGAAACCTAGGAGAAGGGGCAGGGCTCCAAGGTGCCCAGCCGCTGTGATTTTGGTCCAAGAACTCTTCAAGGCGGTCCTAGGCGGTCTTCTGGTCAGCTGAGTCGGGCTCTGGGTACCTCCAAGTCGGGTTCTGGGACTGCCGCTTCTCAGTTCTCGTCAACTCTCCCTCTCCTCGGGCCTTCCAGTGAACTAGAGTTGCGCTAGTCAAGTTGTTATTGACTTATTGTTTAGCTATTATGTGAGCTATGCGATTTAAATAACTTAAGGCTGCTACTAGTGTCCATACAAACATGCCACATATGGCTTCTGCCCGCACGAGCTAGACAGCCGCCGCCTACCTAATGCCTAATAGAACACTTGTCCATAGTTGTTACGGCGGCGTGGCGAGGTGTGTCAACCCACCACCTTCACAACTTTACAACGCATATGGTGTGCGGCATGGCGACATACACATCGGTGTGGCAAATACAAACATTTCAATATTTTTTCCTAATACACATTATCTCTCAAATTATATATAAAAAGGAAAGAAAAAAGAAAGAAAAGGATAATACACTAATAAAATGGGTTGCCAGCCCAGCCCACTAATTCGGCCCAAGTAAGCTAGCCCAACCACCCTTCTACTTATCCTAACCTTCACTCCGCATCTACCTGCTCCCTCCGCCCTCCAGGCCCCATGTGCTCCCTCCGCATCCGCCTCCCCACGCCGCCCTGCTCCCTCCGCATCCGCATCCCCGCGTGCGCCGCTGCCTTTTCCTTCCACCCACTGGATCTACACTGAGCACGGGCGATGGCCGGGGGCGGCCGGCTTGGGATATCCTGGCGAGAGAGGTTGAGGTGGATGCTGGACGGAGATCCAGACGAGAGGTGGACGTCGGATGGAGTCGGCCTTGATTATATAGGTACCCCTCTCCCTCTCCCTCTATTGTACCCGACACAACGCACAAAGCCGTGATGTTCTCTGCCACGCCGATATATCGGCATTATGGCGACTATATCCCGACGCCATGGCAATTATGCACTTGTCAACAGAATACGTATTACCGCCGCTGAAGCAATAGGAGTTTCTTTTCTGAATGAACTTCTCCAAGAAGCTGCTCTCTATTATTGTGAGTTGTGCAAAAGCATCCCCAAAAGGCCATTGTGGTGTTAAGGATTCCTAATCCTTAAAAGGCGGTCAAGGTGATGAGAATTCCTAAACCCTAAAAGGCAACCCAAGGTGATGAGAACTCTAATCCCACAGATTGCCTTTTCCGCTCTTCTTTTTCTTTAACCTGTGTTGTGTTACTTTCGTTGAGGCACAGTGTTGAAATCTTGGATCTGTTGGGCAAATTGGATTCTTGGCTTCCAGGTTTTCCTGAAAATCTGGAAGATGGTAGGTTACATTTTGGAATGGACTCTTAAGCTGTAATGCCAATTATGGATTGCTATGAAATACCCTATACAATTGGTTGAGCGCAATTTGATCAGTGGTTGAGTTATGAGTTGGCAATAATTGGCCAATGCCCAGTTTAGGTGATCCTATCGTGTTTTATGTATTGTGTGATGTTGGATTTGTAGGAAGTGTATGTGTATGCATGTCTAGTTATGTCGGTGAAATTAAGTCTTACTCTATCAAATTCCTTTTAGAGTGATATTGGGTGAATTTGTAAAAATGACAAAGATGGACCTAATACATTTTTAAGGTATTGAAAACTTTGTAGATTAACTGTCTAGACAGCGATGATGTACTATATAGAGGAATTGGAGACAATCTAAGTTCACCTTCTTTTCTTTTTCTTCTGTGCTTTGCTTTGCCACCGAGTCAGAATGATGATGTAAAATGACTATCTTTATTTGACCAAGTCCAATGTGAGGTAAATACAGTAACAGTGAGAGAATGTGAAGATCCATTGGACTGTATGGTTGCCCTTTCTATTTTTGAATCTTTTGTATGGTATGTCAAATAGTTTTAGATGCCCCGGTTTTCTATTTGTAGAGGAAAATCACACAGGGCCTAGGTGTTTTGACATCATTGTCTACTGAGATGCTAAAATAAAGTTTCAGTTTACTCTGTTCCAGAGATTTGCTGTGTTTTCTTTATGCTTTTCACGACAAAAAGTGGAACAAATTGTATCATTTTGTTCATCCTATTCCTATTGAGGATGAGGTTTCATAAAATAAAGTTTCAGTTTACTCTAGATACTTTTGCGAAGTGTAGCTACGTGTGAATGCACAATCACTGTATGCTGTGGTTAGTACTTAATACTGATTCTTAGTTAGAGAACAGAACGAAGTGTTGATTTTGTTTTCCTTTCCAGTTCTTTATCAAGATTAGACTAAGGACAATGTACAATTGTTCTAGTTTGAAGACAGTGAGAAATTCATGTTTTGCTACCCTCGTCTTTTATCCTAATAGTACATTTTTTTTCTCTGTATTTGTTACTCTTGATCTCCTAAAATTGATATGAGAACCTGATAGTCGCCCAAAGACTTCGCATATAATGGTGTAAAACTGATATGTGAAGGTAAGTGACCTACATATTTTTGGGTGTGCATTCTTGAGCACATTAAGAATGTTCTTGCGCACACCTAAGGTTTGCATTTGCTTACTCTGTAGGAGAAAATAATCCGCACAGATTTTATAGTATAGGTATCTCTCTAGGTCTCAAAATGCCTAACTGTTGTACTAACAAAAGATGGGCAAAATATAACTCCAATTTTAACTTTTTTAATCACTTCAAGCATCAGGAAAGGTCAAAGATATGCATCCATTTTGGCAGGATGTGAGAAACTATATAAATTAATATCGAACTTTTGTGCCTGTAGTTTTCTTACAAGTATGTGCAAGCACACTGTGATAACCTTTTTTATTCGGGGGTGTCAGTATACAATTAGTTAGCATCATTATATGGTAATATGACTTTGTTTACTTAGATTTCTATACATGTATGTTCTATCCTTTCGCTATACAATTCTCTCTTTGTATTTATGTACCTAATTGACTCAATTGAATCCTGCTAGTTGCTATGGCTCATAATACTTTCATCTAGGATTTGGGATGGATCCAGAAAAGAGCAATGAGATGAGTCTGAAGGACAAGAGACAACTAGTATACGAAGTTTCAAGATGGCCACAGAGTGCCGCGGAGATTCTTCAATGCTGGACCCGCAGGGATCTTCTTGAGCTTATCTGCGCTGAGCTGGGCAAGGAGAGGAAGTACACCAATGTTCCAAAATCTAAGATGATTGCCTATCTCTTGAAATTAGTTTCACGAAATAATGGACAACTCAAGGATGACAGTGCAAATGCTATATTATCAGGGCAGGATAACAAAAATGACACACAAACGAAAGAAAATGGAGAACAATCACAGCATTTAAGTAAAAGCGTAAACTCTGACTCATCAACACGCAGAGAGGCCCGAGCTGGTAGCTCAGTGATATGCAGAAATGTTGCATGCCAAGCCAAACTGAATGCAGGAGATTCATATTGCAAGCGTTGCTCTTGCTGCATTTGCCATAAATATGATGAAAACAAGGATCCTAGCTTATGGTTGGTTTGCAGCTCTGATAATCCATATAGTGGTTGTTCATGTGGTATGTCATGTCACCTAAAGTGTGCTCTGAAGAATAAAAAAACTGGCATTCTCAAGAATGGGTGCAACAAGAAGTTAGATTGTAGTTTCTACTGTGTGTGCTGCGGGAAAATCAACTGGCTAATGAGGTATCCTTCTGACTGTTTTTATTCATTAATATGCCATAGGAAAAAGATGTTTAACAATTTTTTTTTATAAAAATACACCCTGTTATCCTAATTCTTAAGTACATGCAGTGGGGTCCCTTGACCAAAACTATTGAAACAGTCTGTATTAATGGGGCAATACTTTCTTTTGAATAGTTCATGCTTTTTGTCCCTTTACTGACAATTTTTAAGAAAGAAAAATGATAAATGGAACTTAAGATTGATGATTTAAATGCTACCAAGAGTCAACCCCTCTCTCAATGTTAATATTGTTGCCATCTATACCTCTTGTGCCTGCTGAAACTTTACGTATATATTTTACCTCTTATGGACTGCAGGAGTCTGCGGAAACAACTGGCAATTGCTAGGGAGTCAAGAAGAGTTGATGTGCTATGTGAGCGTCTGTCATTGAGCCATAACATGGTAAAAGGGTCTGAACATTACCAGGAACTGGCGAACATAATCTGCTCAGCTGTGAAAACACTTGAAAAAGAAGTTGGTGGTGCATTGGACCAAGTGTCTGCAATCATGGGACGTCGCATTGTGAACCGGCTTAGTTGCGGTGCTGATGTTCAGAAGCTCTGTTCGTGTGCATTAGAAATTGTCCACTCTACAGTGGATAACACTTTGGTGTTTGAGTCAAACAATAATCTGAAACCCCTAAGTAAGTTTGTCTTATAGCTGACTTCCTTACTCAAACTGCATCTGCACTCTGAGAACTCTTCCTTGAACAATTGGGCTTATTTACATTTATTATCCAAAAATGAAGTATACTATAAAAGATTTCCTTACAAAAGATACAGGTTACAACTTTGTGTTTGAACAGATGGTATTTACTTTTACAGGTCCCCAACCTCAAATCTTTTTTGAGGAGATCAATCTATTTTCCGTGGTTATTGTGTTGAAGTATCAGGATAATGTTGCTAAGGAGCACATTGATGGTTGCAAAGTTTGGCACCGAAGTGCCAAGGTTCACAACTATCCATCAGAGCCCACATGCTGCATACTGAGGCCAAATACTAAGACCCTAGTTTCCGGTCTAAGCCCTTCAACTGAATACTTCTTCAAGGTTTTGCCTTTTGGCAGCAAGCACGGATTTGGTGAGTGGGAGGTAAAATGCGCTACACGGAGCCTTGACCGTGGTAGCAGCCAGTGCTCAACTCAGAATTCTGATAGCGTGTGCCTCAGAGAGGATTCAATGCAGCATCAGAACAAGGATTTGAATTTGCAGAATCATCAGAGAGCCATTCAATATGATTCACCTAAGGGTTCTACGAACTCAAGTGAGAACAATGTATCCTCTGAGCGGTATTCTAAGCGGGCTAAGTTTGCAAGGTTAGATGGTGCAAGTGACAACGATGAAAGCCAGTTGCCTCCAACATCTGAAGTTTTACCATTCACAAGCTCCAACTCCTCTCATTTGGAACCTCCAAGCAAACCTGACTTGCTTAGCAACACCCCGGATTCTGCCTCCAAGAATTATTTGGAGCAACAATATGAGTACTGTGTGAAGGTGATCAGATGGCTGGAGTGCGAAGGGCACATGGACAATGACTTCCGTGTAGCGTTCCTCACTTGGTTCAGCCTGAAGGCAACAGCGCAGGACAGGCGCATTGTGAGTGCCTTCGTAGATGCTCTCATCAGCGATCCTGCCAGCTTGGTTGCTCAACTGGTTGATGCGTTCACGGATGTCATTTGCATCAAGGAGAAGCCCGCTCAGCCTCAACGGAAGAGAGCGTGCTGCAAGCTTTGGCACTAGAAAGTTTCGTCACTGCTGGAAGTCCCACTGCGTGGCATCATTTTGACAGTAATCTTCTGGTGAAGGATGAAATGTTGCATCATCTGAATTGTGTTGTTGGCCAATATTAGGTGGATGAACTAAGCTCTGAAATTTTACTGACAATCGACAAATGGTGGTCACTATCAAGATACCTAGGTGCTTCATTTTGGCATTCTGGTCCATTCGATATCTCATTTATTTTATTCAAAATTCAGTCGGTAGGCGGACGATTGGGTTATTAAATCAATCGGGGTGTGAAATCTTGTGCTGGTAAGATCTGGTTAATGATCCAGGTCTAGCTTTTAGCTGACATGTATGAGTGGACAAGCAACTCTACGCATAATGCTATGGTTATGGTGGATCTGCAAGTTACTGTTGTGAAATCATATCTTGACTTGAAGATGTTTCAAGTTATTGAGCCAGTTCTGTTTATTTTCGTATGATTTTTATACGGTAAAAATCTAGGATAACTGTTCGTATAATCTGGAAAGGCAGCATTATGCGCCGCACCTCCAAATTATTCAATGTCCAATCAAGGCCATGTACTCCGAGTTTGAAGCGTTGAAATTTTCCTGTTCCCTACATAAACTGAACTGTTTCCTTCGAAAATTCTGCAAGATTCTTGTGAATGTTTTAGGTTCCAACCAACCGCGGAGGAGGCAGACAGCGGATGCCCCTTGCTTCAGATGGGGATTGGGAAATTTCGGTGCGGCCGTGGACGGGCGGCGAGGAAGGACTAAATCGCGATGCAATAAGTTCGCGCAGTTTTTTTTTAAAAAAAAATGTCGCGGTGGGATGTTGCTAGACCTCTCGTTGAGTTTGCACAAAGTGCGTTTGATTGGAGAATAAGGTTAGATAATATATGATTATTTATATTTTATTGGATGTGCGGACTAATTTTTTGTTTATTAGTATGGATAGGGTGATCCACTTTCTTGTTTGATTTGATAGATAGGAATAGAGTTAATCAAAATTTTATAGGATCTATTTGTCATATATTTAGTTTTTCATCAAAATATAATAATGTGAGATCTTATTTTATTAATTTAATTGCATGAATATAATATATAATCAAATCGCAAATCAGTTAAACAATTTAGGAGATAATATCATTTAATACATGCTAAAAAAAATTATTTACTCTAACCAATCAGAATATACCATATTAGCAGAGATAAATCTCATTTAGAACCTAAATAACTCCGTCTAATAGTTTTTGACAGATAGGCTCATCCAATATTTAAAAATAATATTTTTTCTAGATGATCATTCTATACAACCTACCCTCCAATCAAATACCAAAAAAATCAAATAGCTATATCATATCCAGAGATATTCCTTTAACCAAATACACGCAAAAATTTGCCAACAATCCTACCCTTCTGCTAGTCTAGTCCCAGTGACAGCAGGTTGAAACAGCAACTAGCCCTCGACACGCTGGATGCTGACTTGTCTGCCAACGAGAAGCAAGAAGCTGGTTCAGACCCTGACATGGAGGTCCAACCAGTCAGAGTACGGGTTGGATACAGATAGCAAACCCAGTCCAAATTCGGCCCGGCCCAAACCAACACAGGGCACATGCTCCTTTATGATAAAGATAAGAAAAAAGTTTATTTTGACTCCTTCAACTCTAGCCTAAATCCGATTTTGCTCTCTAAAAAAAAAACCAGTTATAGAGACTTCTTTAACAATTAAAACTGTTTATTTTTACTCTGTGAGCGGGTTTGTATAATAGTTTTGTCCGATGTGGATTACATGTCGCAGTGGATCTCACATATCATATGGCATCTCGTCCTCTTCTTCTTCCCTCGTTTCGGCGTACCGGGGAGGCACCGTGGGGCTGTGTAGCGGCTTAGCAGACACGTTTCGGCTTGCAAGAGAGGCGTAAGCGAACGCGCGAAGCAGCTCCTCCAGCTGGCGACGGTGACACTAAACACGGACGGTCTGGCGCTGCTCGCACTCAAGGTTGGGGTGTCCAACGACCCTGGCAGCGCGCTTGCGTCGTGGAGGGACGCCGACGCCGACCCATGCAGCTAGTCTGGTGTCTCTTGCGCTGATGGCGACGTGGATCACGTCGTGGCTGTGGAGATCACGTGGCAGCAGCGCTAAGCATGGACGACTTGGCGCTACTTGCGCTCAAGTTTGGGGTGTCTGTGGACAGCCCAACTGGGGCAAGCTCCGGCTCATCTCGACGAGGAGATTCACTCCACGCATCGAGGCGATGCTCGAGCGCCCTTCAGTTTGGCCGGGAATGCACCGTAGTGCCACCGCCGCGTAGCACCTTCTCTCTCCCCTCCAACTGCCATGGGTAGCTCCACCCGAGCCACTTCATCGTCATGCTCAATTTCAGCGGAACCAGTCCTATCTTTTCCAGCACCGACACCCTGCTTCGACCGCCGCCCCTCTCAGACTCCCCGCTGATCCGGGTGCATCTCTGGGCGATTCACCGCGCATGCACGATCTCCAGGACGCCACGAAGCTCCCCGATGTCCCTTATATGACAGCGAACCACTGTGTGAAACTGTTGCCGTGGCCCTGCTCCGACTGCCACTGCTCGCCGTCGCACCGCCTCTGGGAGCCATCACCGCCTAATTCCTCGCTCTGACACCGTCCTCGTGAGGCCAGGAAGCTGGCCATGCAGCTCGTTGTCGCCACGACACGGCGTGGAAGCATGCCCATGGTGGCCTCCCCTGCTTCAGCCATTCAAGCCATTGTCGCCCCGCCGTCTCGACTCCACTCCATCTGATTCGCCAGCTCCACGAGCTCTGCGGTCGTCCACTGATGTTGTAGCCATCGACCCCTTCACCTGCACTAGTCTCGAGCGAGCTGTCCCCGTGAGCTCTTTGCTGCTGCTCGATCTTGGCCCCGTCTGTCTCCAATGACGAGTTCGACAGGAACAACGACATGACTGATGATATCAGCTTGGATTCGGCGACTTCATGTTTGTATTCTTGATGTTGCGGTGATCTTCGATGTCATGAAAACCATTTAACTCTTTGGCTGAGTCAGGAGGCTGAGTTGTCGTCACGTAGGATGGAATCATCATTAAAATCAGTTAAAGAGGTAAATTGCATTGGTTTGGATAGTTATAGAAGATGCGATATTTGATTTTGCGGTTTAAGAGAAAAAATAGATTTAAGTAATAGTTAAAAGAGATAATATAGACTAGTGAAGAGGGGAAAAGAATTCTCGACCCAACCCAACCCGCAACAAAAACCGTCCCTTGACCCTTCCTCGCAGTAGAAAGAGAGGAGGACAAGTCGAGACCGCGAGCTCCAGCGAACGCCGCCGATGGATCCGAAGCTGGTGGAGGTGACGCAGATGTTCGCCCGCTTCAAGGCGGCATACACCCGGAACGACCTCGACACCTGCGTCACCCTCCTCTCGCAGCTCAAGGTGCGGTAGCTGGATTCGCTGGATCTCGCTCGCCGTTCCGTTCCTCGTTTCTTTTTCTCTAATCGGGGGATTCCACGGCGGTTGTTTATGGGTTTTCAGGGTCGGATTTTCAGGCTGACGGCATGAAACATTCGATTTTTACTAGTGGTTCGCTTGATTCGAGTTTTTTTTTTATGTCGCCTTAGGGTTGATCCGGAGACGCGGGCGCGACGGGTTTTGTGGTGTTTGGATTGCTTTCGATTTGGTTGTAGGGTTTCTTACGGGGATGGAGTCGGTGTCCGAGTGGTTTGCACTCTGCAACGGTTAACGGGGAGAAATGCCGGATTTTTAGCAGGTGTTCGTGATGTTCTGGTCATTTTTCCGCTTTAGTTGTTAAGATCCGAGTGCGTTATCTGCCCTGTAATTTCTCTTCGGGTTTCTAGTTCGATTTGTGGCAGAAAGCCTCGATTTTTACTGAATTGAATTACCATCGAATTATCATTGAATTTCGATGGTATTGACATGTGAAGCGCCCTCCTTTTGCAGGTCCTACTCACCAAGTTCCCTTGCCTTCCGCCATCCTTTCAGCAGACTCCGAACGCTGTAGAGGAGCTCAAACTTGCAAGTAAGATGACTCGTCCTGTTATTAGATCAGTTGTCCTAGCAATCCTCTGGTACTCCACTACGTGCGAAATTGTATGCTTTCACATTGTGAATTCTCATATAAGGCTGCTTCTTATCTTAGATTCTGTATTGTAGGGTGTTAGGTCTGGTGCAAAGTTTTGATCCTTTGTTTCATTACCATGGACGCATGTAGCCATGCTAATTGATTATGGGTGTGTTTGGTTCCTTTGCCCACCCTTGCCCACCCTTGCCTAGCAAGGCTAGAGGACAAGCAAGCATGTTTGGTTCCTTTGCTTGGTTTGAATTTGGGCAAGGTGAGCAAGGATTTCTTTGCTTTTGAGAGAGCCAGATTGGCTTTCCTCTTCTAGCAAGGTTTGTCTTGCCTAACCTTGCCAAGCAAGGCTAGTGGGCAAGGGTGAGCAAAGAAACCAAACATACCCTATACCAAATTTTGTCCTTATGAACAAACTATTTAGCAACCAAACATTTGGCAGCCCAGTAAATTCTTATGTAAACCTGCCAGCTATCCTTTAACAGAACAAGTACTAAAATCAATGCGAAACCTTTCAGGGGACATTTACGAGCATGCTGTTGTTTTGAGTGTCAAACTTGAAGACCAAGATGCTTTTGAACGTGATTTCTGCCAGCTCAAGCCTTATTACATGGATACATGGTTAGTTCCTCATTACCAATTTATCAGTTTTGTTTGCTGTCAGGTGGTGTTATTCTACAAAATGTGTAGGTTGTCTGTTTTACTGCATGTATGGTGCACAGTTTTGTTTCATCTTTTGTTTGGAATATTGGCAGCTAGGCTTTTTTTCCTTTGTTACAAGAGAATAGGCCTTCATTTTTTTGTTTATAGTACACAGCAATTTTTTCGTATGATAGACGTCATTCAATGTGTCTAGTGCATGAAAAATGATGTTAGTGAATATCATGCTCCTGCACTGATTTTGTTTTCAGCAATTGGCTGAGGTTTCATTTTGTGGACTTCTCAAGTTTGTTGGTTTCCAATTTATTTCGAAAGAGTTGACATGAAACTTAGTTACCACAGTTTAAAACTGGGTGCGAAGAGCACTTTTCTATTATGTAGTGGCAAAGATAAATTTATTCCGGTCTGCACATAAACGAACATTGTTTCCTTGATGATAACTAGGCACAACTAATATTCATGAGCCCAAAGACCATTGATCATAGTGTCTTCTGCTCAGGATTCTTCCCTGTCACTGCATTGTAACGTGCAGCTTACTTGGCTCCGCAATTTTGCAAATCAATCCTGTAGTTGTAAATTGAAGTTTGGAACTGTGGAATTAACAGATTGTCATTTGAGTCAGTTAAACTGTGTCTCTATGACAAGTATGTTGTATACAATAGATATTTGGGCTGAGTTGGTCCGAGTCTTGTATGCTTCTATCATTGTGTTTAAACTGCCTCTGACCCATTAGTTTATTATAAGTAAGTACAAATGTAAGAAGTATCTGTTAATTTTATTGGCGTTCAACTTGCTAAAAATGAGTTAAAAACAAAATACTCTGTTGGGTTAGGCTTGCATGGTTAGTCTCGTCAGGTTCGAACTGACCTAGGCCCTCGTCAGACCTATCCATCCAGAGTAAGTCGCTTTGGTTATGCAGTTCAAGACAAGAAGAGAGGCAACCCAAAGAAGAGAAATCATTAGTTATTCATTAAGGTTAATTTGATTCAATGACCAGAGTTCCGCGAGGATATATAGCTCGGAGACGACGAACAAAAATGCCCTCTTAGCAGCTGGATCCTTCGGGAAGCCATAGTAGGGATTTTGCTACTGGTTTAGATGCGGGAAGATGTCTGGCTTAAAAGGGTACAGGTACTACTGGAAAAATCAGATGTTTGCCTTATCATGCATGCCTTGAAAACCTGTTTGTAAGTAAATATGAAAATTGATCGAATATCCTTCATGGGTTTGTTCAGGAGCATGCCAGAATTGTTGTTTTGCACTTACTGTGTTATCTGATATGCTAAATAATATTTATTCATGCAGTGGCATAATTCCCCCATCACCGGAGGAGTACCCAATTTTGGGACTTAATCTTCTGAGGCTGTTGGTCCAGAATAGAATTGCAGAGTTCCACACTGAGCTGGAGCTTCTGCCCGTCAAAGCTCTAGAACATCCTTGCATCAAGCATGCAGTGGAGCTTGAGCAGTCCTTTATGGAGGGCGCTTACAACCGAGTGTTGAGTGCTCGACAGGCTGTGCCCCACGAGACGTATGTTTACTTCATGGACCTTCTAGCCAAAACAGTCAGGTGAGTGGGCTCCTGTTACTGCTGCTTGCTATTTGTTCGTTTGATTTAATCTTTATGGAGACGCCTACTGTGTTTTTTGTTCTTCTTCATGCAGGGATGAAATCGCTGGGTGCAGCGAGAAGGGGTATGATTCCCTATCCACAAGTGATGCAAAACAAATGCTGATGTTCAGTTCTGACCAAGAACTGCACCAGTACATCACAGAGGTAGATTCTCTCTTTTCATTCTTTTTTGTGTCTGCGTGTGGGAATTATGTGATATCCACTGTAGATTCTAAGTATGTAATATTGTTAACAGGAGCATCCTGAATGGGAGATTAAGAACGACGCCGTCTTCTTCCAGAAGGCGAAGGAGTCCCAACCCTGCAGGGAGATTCCATCCCTCCAGCTGATCAACCAGACGCTCAGCTACGCTAGGGAGCTGGAGCGCATCGTATGATTTTGTTGCACAACAATCTCGATGGATCTTTTTTCTGTGGCCAGTTGGGATGGCATGTACTATCATTACGTTTGAGATCAGCCCTCATCACAGCTTTGAACTGCATGAAACCATCCTGTGAAGTTCTGTGAAGAGCTGGATCTGTCCGACATTGAATTGTTAACACCATTTGTATTTCACATTGATCAGTCACAAACTGTTTTCAAAACACTCGGCATTCATCGCAGCTGCAAACTTTTGGGCTTGAGATGCCAGAATTACATTTACATTGAAATCGTGCTGGTATTTTGATGCTTCCTTTTGGCCCAATGTATTTCTGTTGCATCCACGTAGTTTCGGAAACGTAACTTTGACCATTGACATAGTATATCATACCTGTAGAACTTCACAAAATAAAGACCTCGGCTTCCATGTCCAATCATCGACGGCGAATCATCGACGGCGGAGTCTCGATTAGAAAGTGTGGTAAAAAGAATTTAATGCTTGTGTTTCCGTATAATATGATGAAATTACTTATGAGGATCAATTTGCACAGAAGACAACTCTTAAAATCATACAGGAACCTTGGATCAACTTTTTGTCATGAACCAGATCAACTTTCAATTCACACATAACTTACTTTCCCGCTCTTATCGTGTGAGAGTACCTCATTTAAAAGGGTCTCCTCAGGATCTCAAACGAGAAAGAGGAAGGTTCGCCATAAGACTATCTCTAATCATATTTTCTTCATTTAGTTCATTTCTCGATTCCTTTCTCCATTCACATTCCTTTTATTTTCTCTCATCTCCAACAGCTTCACTTCGAAAGGAATCGCGAAAGGAAAGGAGAGAGAATCCCGTCCTAAAAGGATTGATCCTGAGAATCCCTTCGTGACAAAAATTATAAAGGAAAACTGTTGGAGCACTCAAGGGAACAAAAATCCCTTCACAATAGGATTTTCGCCCCCGACGGGAATCTCTTAGGCATAGTCTAAGGGTTACTGTTCTTTTCAAGCTTCAACGATGCTCACCATCTTCGATCAGTTTCTTCGTTATCTTACATTCAGAGAGTAGAACACTGAGCTATAGGAGGAAACCCAAAAGATGTATCAAAGCAGGATCAACTGGTGCACCGCAAATGTAAATTCACGTCTTTTTTGTGTTTTTGTATGATTAGATGGTGTTCGTCATATATTTCAAGTCTGTTCTGTTTTGTTAACAGGAACACCCGGAATGTGCTATAAGCAGACAAAGAACTACAACAGTACGAGGCAAAAGTAAATTCTCCTTCCTTTTTTTTGTCCTAACGTGATATTCACCATAAATTCTAAGTGTGTCATTTACTGTTAATAGGATCATACCAGGTGATTCCGTCCCAGCCCTGCAAACAGTTGGGCTTGAGATGGCAAGCAATTTCACGGGTGGTAGAAAGTTGCAGAGTGCCATAACAAAAAGGGTGATGAGCGTATTCCAGTGCAATTGATGTAAAGAAATGGGCCAAGGGCAGTCCCCAAAAGTGTTGCAGAAATTGGCATGGTCTCTAAAATATTACTTTGACCGTCAATATCTAATCTTAACAAAACTGAAAAACCCACCTTCATCAGAAAACGTAGTAAAAAAAATGAATTATGTTTGGTTTTTTCCCATATAATACGAATATACAGTGAAGTTAACTATGAGAATCATTTTGCAAAAAAAAAAAAGGAACCTACAACCGGAAAATCTTGAAACCAGAGCCGGTTAGCATTTTGGCATGAACCGAATCAGCTTTCATGTCACAGGGATTTTCTTTGTGAGGCCACGCCAGAGGCAGCTCTTATTGTGTGAGACGTACTTGTTTAAAGCTATCTCTTCATGATCTCAAAAGGACGAAGAAAGCTCTCATCTGAGACTTAGTGTTCTTTTTAAGATTTAGCAAATGTTGGAACAATGTCTTACATCCAGATAGTGCAGCACCGAGATATAGCAGGATTTTGCAGCGAATGAAAATCCTGCTTTAAACTGTATGAACGTAAGAGATTGCTTGCACATAATGAGCCACGTTACAACCGAACATGAACTCTCCGAAGAGAGCCTTCCTCTTCCTCGTTTGAGAGAGAGCCTTTTGGATGAGTTTCTCTAACGCAATAGGCGTTGGCTCACGTTGGAAAGCGAGATCCGTGTCACATGAAAATCGATCACCTGACCTGGTTCATGCCAAAATGTCGACGAGCACAATAAGTATGCTCTTTTACTGTACATTCGATGAATATGGTCCCTTCATTTCTTTTCTTTCGACCCAATTAATGATCTTATTGATTAAATATGATTTTCCACCTGATAGTTAAGGGGAGTAGCATTGTTGTGATGTTGGAGTAGTCACTAGTAAGTTTGAAGTTCAAGAGAATGCGAAAATATACATATTGTGGTTGTGGGATCCAAGTGGTCAAACTTTCGTAGCTTCTTTTCCTATGAAAACTTTCGTAGCTTCCAATATTATTTGGAGTGATCACATAGATAGGTAGAATAGATTTGTTACAGGACATATTTCCATTGATATCTTAACATGAAACTATTTCTCAATATAAATATACTCGTATTAAATTGAAATGTTCAATCTCACTATAAAACGTAACATTCACACAACCTCAAACATTACGTTTTGAGATAGGACTAGGGAAAATGTGGGGGTGATGTCTTCTTCCTCAAGCCCTCGGGCCTTAACTCCCCAACCCTAATTGGCCGAGCTGCCGAGCGGCGGCACCGGTGAGCGGTGAAGAGGACGGCCACTCGGCAGGAGAACGAACTCAGTGGAGAAGAGAAGCCGCTTAGAAGAGGACTCAATGTGGAAGAAAGAAGGCCATCGATTGAAATCTGAAGTGTTTTCAGTCACCTGATGGTAAGACTTTCTGCAAAAACATCTAATGTTCATCTGCTCCCTGCCCTCATAATAGCATCCAAATAGATGGAAGGAAATAGAACTAGGAAAGTTACTGAAAATGTCACGAATTCCTCCAAAAGCATATGTAGAAGCTCTGATTTTTTTTTTAAAAATCTCAGGTATAGGTGTGGTTACGTTCAACATCCATGAAAACTTTTATGATGGAATTTCAGTACGGTTTGTAAGGAAAAAAACAAATTTTAGGTACAATAGTACAAAAGGACACAATTTCCATGTTCACACTTTTAAACCTGAATTTTGTCTCTTTTTTTTTTGTTTCTCACAAACCAGATTGAATTTGATCATGAAATTTTGCATAGATGTAGAACATAATCTCACCTACTGCTGAGAATTTTGTGCATTTCTTTGACAACTTCTACATATGCTTTTGGAGGAATTTGCACTGTTTTCAATAATTTGGGCATTTGCACCCGTTAGAACACATCTTTCATGAAGATTCCAGCAACAAATCATAGTATATTGATGATCCAAAAGAACAGGAAATAGTAACCACTTCGTTGGTGTGCAAACTAGGGATGCTGCCAATAGCATAAATTGAAGAAAGTGAATTAGAAAATTGAAAAAGCATGATGCCTGGAAAATTGTCTATACTTCTACATGAGAAGACTGATTCTAATCAATATTCCCGTCAAGGTAATGTATACCGTGCAATTTTACTACCTATCAGAATGGCTACATGGCATAGGTTGCAAAGCAGGAGAATACAGAAGCATTATACAAGCAAATTGCCACTTAGGATTCCATAATTTTTCTTTTCTTTTAGAAGTCCTATTATGAACAGAGTGTCTTCTTTTTCATTTATTTTTTCTTCTTTTGAGAAATGAGACTGCTTATTCATTGACGCAGATGAAATAGATAATGCATGTACAATATTTGCTAAGCTAACTCAAGGAAATCACACCATAATCAAGGAAAAAATCCAAATACAGAAGGAACACTAAAGATTATAATGACATATTAACAACAAATATCAGAAGAACAAACACTTTTCAACCAATCAGATCCATTCCTTTGGATTTATGCACGTGTCAAGAAGTTTCCATTCTTCAGTCCCTACTTCAGGTTTCTGCAAACAAATGGCTTATTAGAAAACTTGCCCAAAATTAAGGCCCGGGAATGCTAATGATGTAACAACAGCAATTTCCATCATTCAAATGATGCACCATGACACACTACAACCAAATGCTAAATTGCAAATCTGTGTTTCCAAATTATTTGAAAACTAAAATTTTAAATTCTTTAGTGCCTTGGAACAGCAACAACCGGACACCATAATATTTCTTAGAGTTGGGTAATAGGGGTGCAAATAGGTGAAACTTAGCCTTAGGCCACCCTTTGACCCACTTTAGTTCATGATGGACTAGAAAGTGACTTTTTAGTGCATTTCTAGCTAACTAGAAAGGTTAGAAGGTTGACCCTCTTGCACCCCTATTTTGGTAAGATAACTTTTCAGCTTACATGATCGTACTCCCACCGTGCGGTAAGAGGAAGAGAGACAAGGATACTCTCGATCCGTCCTCCAGTCTTGAGGCCAAATGTGGTGCCCCGATCATAGACCTTCATAAAAAGCAAGTGTAAGAGCCATAGTAGAGCCAACAGTGACAAGAAATAGAACAGTCTTCATGTAAAAGCACTCACGAGGTTGAACTCTACATAGCGACCTCTCCGTAGCTGATGCCATGCCTTGTGATCCTCAGTAAATGGAGTGTCCTTGCGCCGTTCTATAATGGGGATGTATGCAGGAAGAACTGAGTCTGCGCAGTCTGCAGAGATGAAAGGAAGGCGCCTCAATGAGCCCAACTCTGATCAGCAGTTGGAAGTGCAGGATGCCATGCACAAAAATGCTGAATTTAAATCATGGTCCACTTTAACCAGTAAGACTGCAAGAGATTGTCTGATACCTGTAGCAAAGTGAAGAAGCATTTCTTGATCATAATCATTAAGGTCATCAAAAAATATTCCACCCACCCCACGTCGCTCACCACGATGCTGCAGTCAAAAACAACAAATAATCATCTCCCTGCCTTGTTCTGGCCACAAGACATAAAAGACAACCATCCAGTGCCCAATACTGAAATAAGACCAGCAAGCATAATAGCTCTTTTCGGATTTCTGGATCAGGTCCACCACGAGGTTTCGCATTGTGTTACTGACGACCACAGAAAATGACAACTAAGAAAATCACAAGTCAGAAGCATCAAATGAACAACTGAATTAAACCTACCTTGATATAAAAATAATCATCACACCACTTTTTGAATCTCGGATAAAAGCTGGGATCAAATTTATCACATACTTGTTTCTGAACCTGAAAGTGTCCAATAAAACACATATGAGTTATCCAGCAAACAGACATTAAGCCTTGGACAAGCTTCTTTTAGCCGAAACCAAAGTATAAATGTTACAGAATCTATATTCGTGTGTTCAGAACATGTAGAATAGAAGAAATTGACATACAGAATGAAAATGCTTGACATCCTCTTCAATGATATACGAAGGCGTCAAGTCAGTACCACCTCCAAACCACCACTGTCTAGGTGCACCAGGAGCATCTGCAGAGAATGGTGAATCCCTCATAGCATTTGAAAATTTCTTAAATTCCAGAAACACAACAATTCAGTTCGTTTCACCTGTCAGCAGAGGTTGTACCTTTATGTGCCTCTGTCTCGAAATACCGGTAGTTGAAATGCATTGTTGGAGCAAATGGGTTCATTGGATGAATGACCTGACAAACAAAACAAGAACCTTATCATCCAACGCTTACATAAGAAATTTCTCAAATTTTGCTTATTTTTATAAAGCAATATTTTTGCTCAAATCGGATGGTTCTTGTACTGAATTTCTGATTTTTTTGAAGATAAGATGGGTGGCACAGGAAATTGCTGAAAGATGCAAACTTTGGGCACGCCATTGGTGACAATGCAGCGAGGGGCGAGAGGGTCTCACTCACCGAGCTGACGCCGGCAGCGAAGAAAGGCACCGGCCCTGCCTTCTCCCCTCCCACCGCCGCCGCCACCGCCGCGGTGTCGGGCCTCGCCGCGCGGTACGCCTCGGGGGGCATGACGCCGTAGACCAGGGACACGTTCACGGCGGCCTTCTCGAACACGCGGCCGCCCTGGAGCACGCGGCTGATCCCCCCACCGCCGCCAGGGGGCGTCCACGCGTCCTCGCGGAACCGCGCGCCGCCGCCCTCGAGCGCCTCGAGCGCCGCGCAGACCTCCGCCTGCACGCGCCGGATCACGCGCTCGAACCGCGCGCGCGCAGACTCCGGCGACGCCCCCTCCTCCCCGCGGAGGAAGGTCGCCGGCGCCGCGGCCTCCGGTGTCTCCCCTTCCATGAGAGCGAGCGAGAGAGACTGGGAGTGAGAGTGAAGCCGGGATGGCCAACACGGTAGCTCCACGCGTCCCTCGTCTTATCCACACCTCACCGCCGCACTAAAGCAGTTAATCGGCAACGGCGGCTGCCCGGAGCCGACCTCCGTCCACTCTGCCGCCACAGTTTGGCTGCCTGGGCCCTGGAGCTTCTCATTTCCATCCTTTCTTCGCTTTGCAACCGTCACAGGATCAATTGAGAGTTCCAAATCAACATAGCATCTTTTTTTCTACAGAGTAAATTTCTTAAATCCCAATTAGATTTTACGAGGGCAGCTCCAACAGTGGCAGGTCAGTAGCTAGCTGACGATGGATTTTGCCCGACGTGCAAGACAGAAAGCAGAAAGACAAAATGCTAGCGCTCCTTCGGGCCATCTCCAACGGAAGAGGGAAAAACTAGCCTATCACTGTAACGCGTACTGTGCTATATTTTTTGCCTATCTCTAAGTAGCTGTAAAGCTATCCAACAGATTTAGTATCTCCTGCTACAGGGATATAGGAGCCCTATGACGTCGACAAATTTGCAGCTAGATAGAGGAGTCTGTATCATTGTGCGGTGTGAATGACTGTAGGTTAGAAAGAGGAAGAGAGTAATAAAAGTTAGAAAATAAAATAGCTGTTGGAGATAAAAAAAATTAAAGATATCTCAACATCGCCTCTCTCTCTGTCCCCTCCTTGGCGGGTGTGACATACGGAGGTGAATGGAGGAAGAGAGAGATAAGGGTGGGTATGAGACTTAAAAATTCTAACATAGAGTACCATATTAATTTTAGAGTAAAGATGTCTAAATGGGTCGTGTCTATTAGACCGACCTAAGACACGATACTATAGGTATGGTCCAGACAGTCAGACATGGTACGGCTCGAGTCGAGACAGGCTAGGCTGGCACAGCACCAGGTCACAGGCTATGCCTGGGCCGAGCGTGCAGCATGGTGTGCCGGCACGGCCTGGCTGAGTCGGGCCAGCACAAGTACGACCCAGCCCAGGCGGGCATGGCACGACCAGACACGATCCGGCCCAGCACGCATGGGCCTGGCTATTTTTTATTTTCTATATATTTTTTAATTTTGTAGTATTTTTTTATCTATTTTCTATATTTTTAAATTTTGTAGCTATTTTTTATTTTATTAGGCCTGCTGTGCCGACATGCCACCTGTGTGCCGTTGGGCCGCCCGTGGCGTTGTGCCCGCCGTGCCGCAATCGTGCCCGAACCGGCCCGGCACGGCACGATAGCCGACGGGCTGTGCTATGGGCCGAGGGGGAGGCACGCGAGCTGGCACGGCACGGCCCGTTACAGTAGCCGGGCCGTTCGGGCCGTGCCGAGCTGGCCCGAGTGGCCCATTTGGCTTTAGAGTACGTATTAAATTGTCGACGGAGTAACCTGCTCTGTTTACTTCCATTTATAGGGTAAAAAGTGCTTACAGATTCTATATTATAGAAAGTTGATGATGGTTTGTTTACCTAGATTTTTGGTAGGTTAGATTATTGTTTGTATATGTCAAAAGTCTGTAATGTCTTTAATTATTTTAGGTGTTCTGTTTACTATTTTATGACACATTTCCCATTCGATTGAATTTGTAGCATATTTTTAAAATACAAAAATACATAATTAAATAGCAAAAGATACATCATTCATACAAACTTGAATTTTTATCTATACAAATATTCTCCCACAAACAATCTACTCTCTCATAACAAATAAAGCATTAGCAAGGTTATCACGGAAGATATTCATATCTCCCTCTTCATCTCCTAATTTATCATTGACACCGCTCCCTTGAGATGAAGATACTTCGAGTATTGGTATGTAATTTAAATCTTGATCACACATGTTGAAATCTTCATCACTCATAGCACTATCTCGAATACAGATATGAAGAGTCATACATGCTAATATTATTCTTATTTGCTTTAGCATAGGATAATCTAGTAAGTCTAATAAATTCTCCATTTCATCTTCAAAACACCAAATGAATGTTCAATCACATTGCAAAGAGATGAATACAAATAGTTGAATACCTCCTTCTTGCCACTAGGACGCGGGCCTTGTCAAAACTCTGGTAAATGGTACTTCGTCCCTTTGTAAGCTAAAAACCCGCTTGATTAGGATAGCTCAAGTCAACAAGATAAAATTTTCATGGAAAAACAATGTACGACATAAGAAATAGCTTCGATATCGAAACAAGTGAGATAACATCAAGGGAATATGTGACTATACCATGTAGAGGAAATAGGAACTTATCAGCGTACTTCTATAAAGTATCATTGAACACCCTCATATCATGTACCAATCGGGGCCATCCCGCAACAATGAAAGTGAATCTCATATCAAAGTCACATGTTGTCAACACATTTTGAGTGGAATATCCATGGCATCCTACATGTTGAACCAACTTTGTCGAAGGCATAATGACTGGAATATGAGTACCATCTATTGCACCTATGCAGTTATTGAAATGTGGTGTAAAACGAGCATTTTGAAGTCTTGGATGCACCGTCGTGAATTCTGGATCTCTTGGTTTCTCAAGATCTTTTGAGAGGAGATATATACTATCCAATACTTTATTGAATTTCCTACTAATTGTTTCTTTTGACCTCTCAAACTGGTTTGCAACTTGATTAAATAAGTGAGGAGCACCAATAGTCTATAAAAATATGCCTAAAGCTTCAATAGAGCTCATCTTGCAAGTTAACCTCAAGCCATAAGATGGCACCAACAAGTTATATAGTCTATCAAAAAATGATATACTTATACTAAACATGTCATAGCAAGATGATAGAACATTAAGGGAATTCATAACCCATTCATGATCGGATACAACATGTTCTCTTCTCTTAGACTTGTTCAAGAAAGTGCCAGCATAGTACATACCAAATATGCATGATATTAATCCATATTGTTCAAGCACATTAAGTTGGTTGCATGCAATCTCAAATGCTTCATCTTCGTCATCACTTCCATATGTGTTCATCTACAGACAAAATAGCAATAGGTTACACATAATGTCAAACATAGGTTATTATCAAACATAGGTTGAAGCAAATAATTATATAGCCATTATCAAACATAGGTTTAAGCAAAATAAATTAACACAAGCTAATATAGATGACTACTAGTAGCCTTCCTTCTTGCAGCACATCTTCAACCAAGTGAGACTCCCTTCTTTGGTGGTTATAGTGTAGAACACAACACGCTTTTCAGCTTTGGCAAAAATTTGGCTAGCCATGAAATGTTCCACACTTCCTTCTGTTGCCCCGCAATCTACCGCTAAGGCCATCACTTCCTTAATAGACTCAAACCTCATTTCACCCTACATCACCTTATTGGCTACAACACTATTAGACTGCCAAGTATCTCAAATGCCCTTCATTATCTTCGCCATGGGATTCTGTATTTTCTTCTTTGGGCTCGTAGCATTGCTACTACTACCTCTCTTCAGTGGATTGCTAACTTTTGAATTGCTCTCCTCACGACAATTTTCTGCACCTCCTTCACCTACCTCTTCTCCAATTCCTTCAACAGGAACACAAGAAGAAGAACCATCCACTGCAGTAAGATCAAACATGATCTGAAGTTCGTCTAGGCACTCTGGTAGGCCATGCTTGAGCTTCCTCCATTCCGAATGATTCTGAAAACATTAGAATATAATATTAGATTCACCTTATCTACAATTCATATACCGTAAATAATGGACATTATTAGACAATTAGTACATTTGTGTTCTCTTTTCAATAAGTGTCACTTGTTGTTACCGTTCCTTTAGCATTGTCTCATCCAAAGTCAGTATCTTTGTTAAGCCTTAGACATAAGCTATACAAACTCTTAAGTGCATCCCACCTATTCTTCAGTTGCGTTCTAGAGTGATGCAACCATATGCTTAACAAGAATTTCTCAGCTATGTTCTTATAGCCTCTAGTAGTCATAACTCCAATAAGCATATTCCTAGCTATCATTTCCTCAACACATATTTTACAAAATGATGTATTGTTGAGGGTATTCCAATCAGCTTTGTCAAACTCATCCATCTATTCGGTACAAAAATAATAGAGATAATGGTTGCCAATACCAAAATATGAGATTTGTGCATGTTTAATGTTAACTACAATCTGATATATATATATATATATATATATATATATATATATATATATATATGTATGTATGTATGTATGTATGTATGTATGTATGTATGTATGTATGTATGTATGTATGTATGTATGTGTATGTTCATGGTATCATATATCTATTGACACAAATTAATTCCTTGATGAAGAGGTAGAACAATGCAATTGCAGTTTATGATCACAACATGCCCAAATTAGCTCACAACAGAAGCTAAAATACTACATAAAAAATACATTAAACATGCCACTGCAGTTTGTGATCACAACATGCCCAAATTGTTTTCTAATCACTGAAATTATGAGACAATCAAGTTTAACATTAAATGAAATTCTATGCCATTTTTTTCTCTAAGCTTATCGCGCTTAGGATTGGAGCTGCATCGACCGCGCCTGGGAGGGGAGCTGTGTCGCCTGTGCCTGGGAGGGGAGTTGCTCTGGTCGCCAAGCCTAGTAGGGGACCAACTCCGGCCATCACGAGGGATTGTCAAGGCACCCTGTACACTATCATGCTAGGCTGTGCCGCCGTGCCGGGGATGTCAGGCTGTGCAGGCATGCCAGGCATCATAGCCACGCCGTCGCCAAAGAAGTAGGCCGCCATGCCGCCTACAAAGGAGCTCGTGCCGTCATCTCGGAACAAGGCTGCTGCCATGCCTGGGAACTACGTCGCGTTGTGAAATGCTCTAGGCAAGGGAGAGCCACCGTCGTTGGGGAACGAGGACAGTGCCGCACCTTGGAACAAGGCCACCACTATGCCTAGGAACAGCACCATGCAGCAAGATGCACCAGACAAGGGAGACGCGCCTGCCAGGCCATCCTGGTAGGAGAGGGCAGCGTCGAACTCATCGATGGTGACTGCGCCGAACTCGTCCATGGTAGCGGCATTAGGGTTCGATGATTGGGAGATGCGTTGGAGCGAGAGGTGTTTGGGGGAGGGAGCGCATGGGTGGATTCAGGTCCAAGGGCGCGTGGGTAGGGGGTAACAGAGGAGCAATGGTGGGTAATTCCACCCTAACGTCGATGAAATTTTTTGTATTTTTGCAAATCAAAAGCCGAGGGAAGCTGGTGGACAATGGATTATTGGATTGCTACAATCTAAAGTATGGATTGTTAAAAGCTAAGTTCACAAGTTGCATGTTTGTTTGCACTTTGTCCTTAAAAAATTGCTTTCCACAATCCGAAGTGGAAATAAACAAGATCTTAATAAGGTAACAAACTATAGCTAGTTGAAGCCACTTGATACAAGTCTATACTCCTATAAAATGGATGAGTCATGGTAGATCTGAACAATCTCCACCGTATATCTTACAATCAAATGATCCACAATCAAAGTTAGTCCCCTGTCTCCTCCCATCTCCTATAATATGAAAAGTCATAACTAATTGGTAGATGACGATCATCTCCTCAACACCATCTATCTTCACGTCGCATGGCCACATGGATTCATTCATCATGTATGCAAAACTCTCTTTCACTACGTGAAAAAAAGACATTAGGTCCCGCACTTGTCACTCTTATTGCATCACTAATGATAGGTCATTAATAACGGGTAATAACCCGTCACTAATGAGGGTAACACGTCACTAATGTTCATTAGTGATGGGTTGTAACCTTAACCTATCACTATTGACTGAACATTAGTGACGGATTATTATCTTGACCCATCACTAATGACCGATAAATATTTTTTGTATTTTTTAGAAATAAAAAAAGTTAAAAAATAGTTTTTCACCCGAGCCATCCTAACGCAGGCCCATCCCATATGCCTCATAAACCGCATTTTTTTACATTGTTTTCAAGTTTGCGTTCCATGGGAATCGAACCCGTGACCTCCTCCTCGCGTGTATAGCCATCTTACCACCTCTGCTATCACGTAGTTGTGATAGAAATCGAATATTTTATCCTTTTAACCTTTTTTTGCCAAAAGTCATTAGTGATGCATCATAACCATGACCCATTACTAATGACTAATTTTACCAAATTTTGTCGAGAGTTTTAATTTGATAGGTGACCCGGAGTGCATTCGGTAAAACTGGGATAACTTTTGCATACAGACTCTGATTTCGATATTTTTTGACTCTACAGACATTTATATAAAAAAGTTACATCCGTTTCTCCCCCACTATATTGGGTTCAAAGAATTTTTCGAGGCCAAAAATGACTTAGAAGATTAAGTTCTCGCCTTCAGAAGTTTCTGCACTATTTTCAGAACGCGCGTTTATGTCCATAGCCACCACAGCTTACATCAAACTTGAGCAGAAATATACAATGATTCCTATTATAGTGCTGCTGAAGTGAGAAAAAATAAGAGAAAAATAAATAAAAATAAAAAAATTATAAATATTGTCATTAATGACTGGAGTTGGTCATTAGTGACCGATTACAAGTTGACTCATCACTAATAACTGGCATAGGATGACCCATCACTAATGAGTGGACCATTAGTGATAGGTCAAGTTGTGACCCATCACTAATGACTGGCCTTGGACGACCCGTCACTAATGACCTTATCATTAGTAACGGGTCACAATTTAATCCGTCACTATTATCATCAGTAACAGGTCATGCTACAACCCGTTACTAATGATTACTCATCAGTCACGTGTCTATATCTAGTCCCGATCAGAAGGGATATTAGTGACACGTGTGTTGAGCAGTCGTCACTAATATGATGTCTCATTTGCTGATTTCTTATTATACTATTTTTTTTACTTCTTTAAATTTATTATGGATTGATTTCATGTGTGTAAAACACGTGTACAATTATTACCGAAAATTCGCGGTAACCGGTCAAAAACTCAAAAAAAATCAGATAAAATTCATTTGGCAAAATTTGAAATTGGGAAAAAAAATCGCGATTTTAGCCGTTCGGTAACCAGTCGATTTGGACCGGTTAACGAGCGATTTTTACGATTTATCGAGCTGTTTTCTTGAATTTTTCGCATTCTCGGTAACCGCTCGGTTTTCCTGATTTATCGAGCGGTTTTCTCGATTTTCAGTGAAGTTCAACAAAAAAACCTAAAAATTATCTTAATCTTGTAAAATCAATAACTAATTCATCTGACCTTCAAATCAAGTGAAACAAATTTTGTTAGTTTACTTATAACATGATCTACATGATAAAAGTATTTATACTCATAAAAAAGTTCAAAATTTTCTGTGAGAAATTGTATTTGTTAAACCAAGTTAAATGCATAGTTTACTCTTTGCTAATCCAAAAATCATGAAACTAATTTTGTTAGTCTTCTTACATAATCCTATATCTTTTAAAAATACATGAACTCATGAATTAGTTATTGTAACATGTATGATTGTGTAAATGTGCTGCGACTAGATTAATTCATAACTGACCCATCACACCTCAAAATTAGTGAAATCACTTTTATTAGCTTATTTATACTATGATTTACGTAGGAAAAATAATAGTAGATATGAAAAAGTTAATTACAATGTTGTTTCTTAACATATTCACTTTATGCTTGTGAACTTTGTAAAAATCATAGAGAAATTAATAAAACTCTAAATAGAGTTAAATCAATTTTAAAGATTCTATTAAAATACGTTTTACACTGGAAAAATATGTGTTTGCATGTTAAACTTTTCCTTAACACGAGTTAATAACTGAGCCGCACGCTTCAATTTTTTTTTCATTTTTTTCAAACTTCCTCCCTATAGAATATGATGCAAACGACATTATTTTTGAAAAGTTTTTCACAGCAGATCTTAGAATTGTGTCTAGGTTTTTTAAAGATTTTTTTTGAATTTTTTTATTTTTTTCAAATTTTTTGAATTGAAATTCGGTTACCGTTCGGTTTCTAAAACCGAGCCGGATCGAGAAGGTCGGTTACCGTCGGTTTTTGGAACCGTGCTTCCAGTAACAAGCAAGGCAGTGAGGTGAAGAAGGATGACCGTAAAATAGGATTTGCTTTCTTCTTTCTATTTGTTCCAAATTTCCCATGTATGTCTTTTTTTTCCCAAAATAAAATACAATCTCTATTAAATAAAATACGAGTTGTTTCCTACGTCACCTCTTCCTCTACTCTTATGTAGTCCTATCATCTAATAAAAAATCCTAAAAATTAAATAATTTACTTACTTTTACTATTCATCATCATCCTCCAATCTCCCCGTCTCCTTACTGGCTACGAATATAAAACCCGTTTTACTAATAAAAATAAATAAATAAATTATGAGGGAAACCCAAACTCGTATCTATTAGGGTTTTTTACATGCAGACACGTGGGTAAAATATGTCTAATGCCATTCCTAGATACTACTTAAAATTAAACTATGGTATCACTCTTTACATATTCGTTCGACGGCGTTTATATGATACATCACATCGCTATAATTTGAGTTTGTAAATAACACCATGTCTAATATTTTTTTTTAACTCACGGGCTAAATAAGATGGGGGGATGGGAGCAAGGTCAAGTATACCACAAGCCTGGGCCCGTATGGTGCGCGAGGCACTGCCTCAGTGGCTCAACCAAGAGCCCGTGAGAAATGAGATCACAATAAATTCTATCACTTTTTTTTCAAGCAACCCTTGATCCACGTTATACGTGTGTACTCTAAATCGGATGTCGAATGCTGACATGTAGGCATGTAGCGCCACACAAGCTTGCATGTCAGATCCATAGGCCAGATTTGAAGCACATTTGTCAGGGTGGGATTTTAATTTGCTAAACAAGTATACCACAAACACTAGGGTTAAATGTCACGTGCTAAGATACCTTGGTTTATTCAAACTTGGACCACAAAATCTTGGGTTTTACAAATGTAATTCCTTTTACAATAAAACCAAATCCTCGATAGTCGACTTATAAGTATCAAACCAACAAAATAAATTGGCAAGTAAATCATATGTGCGAAGAGATACCGAGGAAAGAACATGTGGCTGGAATATACGAGGATTCCCATGATTTTCAATGCTTTCCACTAAAAAAATATATAATATTGGTAATTCCGTTGTAGCAAGATCTTCACGAACATGGTATCTACCTTTTAAGAGTGTTCTTCTCCATGGTGACTATGAGTTAGAACTTTCGAAGTTCCAAACATAGAATTAATATGGGTGACAGAGATTAAGCAGTAAGTTTGTGGATACAGTCACCCATGCTATGGATATGAGGAGGTGAGGTGAATTGGCATAGAAGGTGATGAGGGCAACAACGAAAGCCACGCAATGGTGGAGACCACCCTCAATGAAACAAAAGTTCTTTCACATCTTGGCCCCATTTATAGGCAGATGTGGCTCTATATGTTAGTTACTGGCAAGAAGAACCTACTTGCATCCCACTTACAAGTGAGACTACAATGCGAAAAACTCTATTCGGTTCGTGAAACAATTATATCATAATATTGAGGTTGAGTGATAGTATGTACTTGGTTTTTCTGGCACTTGACCATGAAAACATGATGTGTTGTAATTTTACTCCATAAAAAATGTGGTGGCACTTCTAATCCAGAGCTAGGAAAGGTATAAAGGTGTCACCGTCCCGATCGATCAACCTTAAGCTCGGAGGAATATATTGCCCCAAATCAAGTCCAGCAACCCATACGGATACAACTCGAGATAGGGAAGTACAGATGAGGAAAAAAACTCTAGACTAGGTACGGAGGAAGGAGACTGGGATGTGGAGATGGCCTGGAGAGATCGGAGCGGAGGAAGAGAATGGCTTGAGGAGGAAGAAGCTATTCTGGTATTGGATCCATCGATGTCCCTCTGAGTTGCTGATGCTTCCCTTTATGGTGTGTTGATCACCTCCAGAACAACTGGGCTAAAGGGCCAGCCCAACAGACATGTCTCGCAGCCCACATCCAAGGCCCACGTCCGTGACAAAAGGGTGCCAGCGATATAGCGTGGAGATCTCGCGAGTTTTTTTTATTTTTATATTTGGTTAGTTAAAATTTAAATAAATAGATTCCCGGCAGATGTATTTGTAAAACTAGGCGCCTGTAGCCCTCTGAGGGGGCGGTTAGGGGCATTTTTTCCTCTAAAAATGTATTTTTTTTCCATTTTGTCCTTAAAAATGTTATTTTTTTGTGTAATTAAAGAAATAAAAAGGAAGGGGTCTAAGGAAATTAAGAATTTAAATTTAGAGTAGGTTATGTAATAGCCGGATAAAAAAATCAGTAATTAGTAATCGCAGCATTTTACGTGGGTATGAGGTGCGAACGAGAACAAACATAGTATTAAACATAGGGTAAAAACATTATAATACACTGTAACCGCGACGACACGATGAAGAAACAAAGGTGGCATGTACGGTTCGCACTAAGACCTACTTATTAGTGCACTGATCCTAATCATAACATGCCTTAGGGAAGAAAAGTATGTCGGGTTACAATATTTATAAGTGTGACCTACTTCATTGCACTGACTGCATCGTTTAATCCTAGGACCAGCCTCGGATTCATCCATATCGTTGCGAATCCGACGAGTTTGTCTTCGACCCGGCGCGTTCTTCATCTTTCCCAAATCAGGCACATATATTCTTGCAGGCCCTGGGTTACTTGTAAAAGTATCAACAATGCCGTAACCATACAGCTCCTGGTTCCAGGTGTTGAGTATTTGATATTTAAATATTGTGACACATATTGCCTGGGAAGCATATGGTGCTCCGCGCACGCAGCTATGACGTGTGTACAAAGTTTTGTGGAGTAATTGTGGCTTCTGACAACTACATATGCATGTCCAACTCCTTAGCACACACTCTTGAACATGCCGCTCACGTCTACCCCCCTCCGACCCTTATCCCAACACAGGACACTGAACCTGTGCTCCGCAGTGCCCTCTTGATTTGCGCGATGCATGTGGGCCTTCTTGTTAGCCTTCTCCATATACTCACATAGCATCTGCCCGTAAAGCATACGATTGTCCTCCATTACAACCTTAGCAGCTGCATACCGATCAATAAAGTATTTACAGGTTCCATGCAAAATGCCTTCTACAATTCCAACTAGTGGTAGGGACCTCATTCCTCGTATGACCCAGTTATAAACCTCTGCAAGGTTTGTAGTCATTACTCCATGCCTTGCACCACCACTGTCGTACAACAGAGCCCATTTTTCATTCGGCTCATTGCGTATCCACTGTGAGAAGCTCCTAATAGATGATCCCGATCTCCTTACAATCTGCGGAGTATCGGTTGGGAGAGGACCGAGAGCTATTGGTTCATCACCGTTAGGTGCAGCCTCCGCAGTTTGTTTTAGAGTCAGTTCATCAAGTCTTGCCTATAATGCATTGAACTTACGTTGCTGGTTCTGACTGCACAACTTCTTGAAGAGCTTCATTAACTCTTTGTTTTTAAACTGTCTGTAAAAGTTCGCACCCATATGGCCCATGCACCGCCTGCTTTTGAGATCGGGCCACTGTACTGCTACACCCCGTCGCACGCTACCATGTTGCATATCCAGCAAAGTCTGCAACAATCCTGCATGTCTATCATGAATGAGACACACATCTGCTCGGTCAAAAACAATTGCATGTTTAACCCGCTCTAGGAACCAATACCAGCTGTCCCCGTTCTCACTCTCCACGAAAGCAAACCCTAGTGGCAGGACTTGGTTGTTACCATCGACCCCTATTGCAGACAAAATCTGCCCTTTGTACTTTCCAGTCAGGAATGTTCCATCTAGGCATATGATGGGTCGGCAATATCTAAATGCTTTGATAGTTACAGCGAATGCAAAGAAAGCACGCTGCAACACTCCTTTTTCGCTGTACTCCACATCAGTAGAGGGGTAATGCTTGATAGCATAGTAGCTGCCTGGATTTCTTGCACAAATTGTGGCTAATTGACGAGGTAGATTGTGATATGAATCTTCATATATAACGAACCTCATCTCGATAGCCTTTTGTTTCGCCCTCCATGCCTTCGCATAGTTTATTGTGTACTGAAACTTTTGCTCAATAGCACGGATTATTGATCGTGGCTCATACCTTAGGTTGTCCATAATCTCTCCGTACATAACATTTGCAATGAAAGCAGAAGACAAGTTTCGGTGGGCGAACTCTATTTTCTCAATGTGACAATTATGTTCCTTAACTATTGAGCATTGCCAGTAGTCTACCCATTTCCATCTAAATGCGTGCACTCGCCAAGGGCACTGAGGCACCAAACACTTCACATCGTACTCTCTTTTACTTGATTTAACAACCTTGAATTGCCTACGAAGAGACAACGACCAGAATTTCACTACATCAATAACTGCCTCTTTTGTAAACATAGCACCCTGTGACACCTCATTCTTATGGTACTGCCACGGTATCTGGTCAGCCTCGCTAACCAACAACTTCGAAAATTCATGATCCCGCCACTCTGCAAGAACTGGAGCATCACCCTCCTCATCAGACGAATCCCCATCGGCAAGGCCTTCCTCCAACTCTTCATCCTCCAAATCCATATCTTCAATGATGCTAGGGATGTGCTCCCCTTCATCAGCTACACCCATCGGTTGCAGCTCTGGAACATCACCAACTTTCTCCCTGGACCCTATATTAGCCGTCTCTGACTCATCTTTCACTGCCTCACTTGGTCCTACTATTGCTTCTGCAGAGTTCACCTCATTTTGATCTTTCAGGTACGCCTCAGCTAACAAAACAAGCGGTAGGCCACGTTCACAGCATATATCTACATACTGCCTCCAAGTTGATGTGACTTCGATGGGAATAAGCTCACCAAAGTATCCATAACTAGCACGTCTCAGGACAGCTTTCAACTTCAGCTCATATTGCTGCGGATCCAGTTGGAAAAACCGCATGAGCCATTTGCACACACCCACAATAGTCCTCTCATTAGCTTTACTAAGCCATTTGACATGACGAAATCCAGACAGATCTACACCATTAGGACCGTACCTAATTTCACCCTCACCATAATATATCTGAAAAATTAATTTATTTGTCATCCCTGGAAACACCTGCAAACATAACACATGTTAAGACAACAAGTTATATTTCTGATTATCAGATAAAATAATTTCTAAATGCTACCCTAGGTTTGCAAATTATCATCTACTGTTGCCTCCTACGTCCACAGGTACAAATAATATACTAAAAATAATATACTACAAATAATATACTAAAAATAATATACTAAAAATAATATTCTATATTGAACTGCTATCGTACCATTTTCTAAATAAATTTGATAATTTTCTAAACCCTAGGTCATAAATGTCTAAAATCTATGTCATATACTACTACTGTACTAATTAACAACAATAAAAAGGAAAAAAAGACTTACCCGAAATTTTCCTTCAAATCCGCGGCCCAAATACAGCAGGGCTTCGCCGACCTCTCTTCCTCCCCTCTCCTCTCCTCTCTTCTCCTCTCTTCTCCTCTTTCTTCTCAACTTTTCCTTTTTTTTGGATTTTTATAATTTTTTGGCCAATTTTCGGCCTTTTTATAGCAGAGGGGGCCGGACGGGCACTGCGGCGCGGCGGGCAGGGGCGGTAAGGACCTCCCGCCCCGGTAAGGCGCTGGGCCGGGCGGGCAGGCCGTACCTGCCCTCTGAGGGGGCGGTTAGGCCTACCGCCCTCTCAGGGAGCGGTTAGGACCCGTAACCGCCCTCTCAGAGGACTGCAGCCCCAGACGCCTAATTTTACAAATACCTTCGCCGAGAACCTATTTATTTAAATTTTTACTAAAAAAATAAAAAAAAAACTCGAGATCTGGCTGCTGCCGGAACTCAAAGCATAGAGTGGCCATGAAGGTAATTGAAAGAAAGGGAGACAAGGTAGGCATAAAATCGTCAAGGTGCTACTGGCCCAAACTGTGACTTGCTATTGTCACTGAGAACAGGGAAAACTATAAATTCTACGCTTGCAGTGTCATTTACACACATTGGTATGGTAATATTTTGTCTCTACAATAAATAAATGTTGAGAAACTTTTTTAACAGCAGTGATCAATTTAGGTTTGTATATATACTCCCTCCCGTCACAAATAAATATCGTTTTAAGTTACGTGCAATTAACTATTCCAAAATTTGGTTACAAATTATTTTTACGTATTAAATTTGGATGTTTAAAAATAATACAGGTAGATTTATCTCAAAAAAATACTTCCATATAAATATACTTTTACTATGTTTATAAATATATTATAATATAAAAAATAGTCAAAATTGTGTTTTGAGACCGTATCAATATCCAAAATGTCACTTATTTGTGAAGTAAATTATTTGAGAGGTGCATTGGGTGTGGCAAATTAGCACATCACATATTTATGGTACCATGGCATCTCTAATCGTCCTATCACACACCATTTGACAGTTTGTCTAGAGCTAGAACTATCCCACTCTAATGAACAGGCATGCATGAAAAAAACAGTAAATAGCTAGCCTTCTCCAATTAACAGGACTGGATTTTAGCATCATAATGCCAAGATCAGGGCCTCAGAGGTACCAAACATCTATGAAAAATGAACCGCAGAAAAGATTGAACATCACCCAAAATGGAACCAAGCTAAACAAGGACGAGAATCAATTTACAAAATGAGGTCAGTTGCCATACGCATCCCCTTACATAGTGCAGATTTCTGAACTCTGTAAGGCCAAATAAGAAGTTTACAAAGTAACAGCTGGTACAGAATAGGTTAAGTTAATATTTTGAACATTTTGCCACTCAAAAGGCTGAAGACGGCTAGCAATCTCCATCTGCGAACTTATTCCATCCAGTTCACGCCGGTCTTCTCAAGTACACCATTTCCAGCACTGAATGAGAAAGGAACAAGGAAACAAGTCAACATCAATCTACCATGTATGACGGGCATGTTGATTCAAAGTACCAACTTCGTCATCGTGAAACTTGTAAAATGTTCAGTAATCATTACAAACATTCCAGAAGTTAAACAAGGAAAAACACCTCCATACCTGGAACAGCATTGTTAGAGATCTGCTATAATAGTTAGTTTATTCTATGCTACTGCAGATGAGTGGGAAAGTACAAGTCAAATGACTGCTAAAGCTCTTGGATGAATTAGCAACCGGAACATACTCCCTCCAGTCATAAAAGATGTTATTTTGGACAACGTCACCTTCCCCAAAACTTAACTTTGACCACTAATTAATACTGCAATATATTTCTAGAACATATTTATGCTGTCAATGTTACAGCAATGTAATTTTCTAAAAATAATAGAGAAATGACTGTGAAAGTACCTCATATACTACACATGTACAAAAAGAAAGGTGGAGCACAGAGTTCAAATACTGTGTTTGGGGAAGGAAAGGCCATGGAGAATCTGCACGTACCCAAAAAAGGAACTCTACAAAGGTTCCATTAATCGATCAAATAGTTTGGCCAAAGAAGCAATCTGTCCTAAAGAGACATGCTTTTCTATGTGAATACTTTGAAAGATTTAGATAAAATCACTTCAACTGCATAAATCCTTGTATTTTCACAGCTAACAGAAGTAACACGATAAGTGTCAAAGTGATATGGCTAGGGATACGGACTCGCCCTCTCAAAGAGGCTCTGAGCAGCGCATTATGTGGACTTAAACAAGTTTTTCATTGATTGCTGCTGATCAATCCTGAGCTCCAATATATAGAGCCGGTTATCCAATTACAACTCTATCCCAAACTAACCGATCCAATTACAACTCTATCTCAACTAACCGAACACATCTCCAACTAACCAACTCTGATTTAGACTACTAACAATCTTTATCTCTAACTAATGAATCTAACCAATACTAATTTATCTCTAACTTATCTCTATGGCCAACGCCTGCTGATCCTTCGGTTTGCTCCGGCGCCTGTAGGTCCTTCCGACAAAAATGTCCACAACACAAAGTATGGCTGATCAAATGCTGAGTCTAAAACCAATTAAGAGATGGAAGAAACGTCCAACATCTTTTAGTCTAAAGTAGCTACAGTACCGGTAACACAGCTAAGTTTGGTTATAAGCAATTTTATACCCCCCCCCCCTTCATTTTCCAAAGTGATGTTCTTTTAGAATGCAATGGTTATAACCAATGCATTTGAATTTGTCACATGGAAATGAATCGATGATAGTAGACATGTTACCAAAAGTACATTTATACATTATATCTTTGATAACCTTTACTAACATATAATCATAGCCAAAGTTGATAGAGGGAGTAATTTTCATCTGTCAGGTGATATCAGACAACAGTGAATCAGGAATCAGGGAAAAAGCATTTCACTGTCATTTTCAGACGTGGATGTTTTAAACATGCATTCAGCCATTGCAAACAGTGATAGTCACAACTTACCTGCTCCAATCACCATGTTAGAAGCTCCCAGTTTTCATCAGTTATCATTTTCATAGTAGGAGCTTGCTCTAATTATGTAGACCTGCACCATTTGCATAGCAGAGATTACATGGTCAGCAGTAAAATATATAAATTTCTCCTGGTTAGACCTTAATGACACATGGCAATGGAAACCGTATTATCGACAGCAGACCACAAGGAAATCTGACATTTGCAAATATTTTTCAGACCAGTTTCAAATCGAGCAATTCAGTAGAACTGTGTCCTGCAAAAATCCTGAGTTTGAAACAAGCCAAACTTTAGTTTCTTTTATGAACAAATTTGACATAGTTTTCTAGATATTAATTATAATTCATGTGCAAGTAGATACACATGGTAGCCCCACTGAAAAATTTAGATCTACTACATGTGCAAAACCGTGAATAATTGATGTAAAAAATAATAATTCCAATTTCGGTAAAAACTCTGTCAACTCCACATCACTAGCTGGCTAATTAAATTGCACAGCTATTGGGAAAAATTCACCTTTGAACATCATGAGGATGACAGATGACAACAGCCAGCCACGTTGAACAGCTTAGAATCTCACCTTGAACTTTGTCCGCTCAATCAGTTGGAAGACCAAGCAATCTCCATCAACCAGCTTGTGTTCGATGGAGAACCCTCTCCATCCGGCACTGAGGCCCTTCTTCGGCGCGAGGTAGAGCGTATCAAACTCGTCATCCTCCTCATCCACCAGCGTCATCGTCTCGTCGCGCTTCGGCAGATATTTCTGGCAGAACTGCCTCGGGAGGCCCTGCCATTTCACCAGGTCACCAAACAAGAATCAACCCCGTGGGGGGTGAATGATAATCCAATTGACTGCAGCACATGATCGGTATGCATCGGATTGAAGCTTCCACCACTTTACCAGCCAGAAACCTCCGGTGACATGGGACTGGGTCATGGGCTTCACGAAGATGGGGTAGACGGAGCCCAGCTCGTCCTCCAGCTCCTCTGCCTTAGCGATGGCGTAGCTCCGCTCATCATCGGTCGCGTACACCCGGTTGGCCAGGTCCCTCCTCCCCGTGCCGTACGTCCTGCTCAAGAACAACGAGAAACAAATCACAATAGCTATCAACTACCACTAGTGCGCATCATCATCATGGATCGATAGATCAGGAGCAGGAATCCATGCGCCTACCTCCTAACCTTCCTCTCGAAATCAGGAACAACCTGCACACACACACCCATCAAAGACGCGTTCTTGGGTTAGTTCGCGATCTAGTCGACGAAGGAAGAGGAAAGATGAAATATTTGGTCGTATCTATGATCCTACAACACGTACCTCGCGGTACTTGGGCTGCTCGGGTAGGTTGGCGACGCGGCCGGACCGCCGGAGCGGCATCGCCTCCCCACCGGCTGCATCCATCGGCGCCCGCGCCTTCCGCTTCAGTGACTTGGCCTGCGAAATGCAACCCCGGATCATAAAATCCCAACGGCAGCAGCAAGGCAAGATCTTGGCCAAGAAAAGAAACCGGCCCTACCGGCGAGGGCTTGGCTGCGGCCTCTCGGACGGCGGCGTAGAGGTGGTGGAGCTGCAGCTCCTCCAGCTTCCGCTTGTTCGCCTCCACCTGCCTCCGCCGCTGCTCCTCGTACGACACCGCGTCCGCCATTGGATCTCTCTCTCTCTCTCTCTCTCTTCTTCTTCTTCCCCCACTTCGATTTGTTTGAGCTGTTTTGGGAGGTGAACGGAACGGGGGAGCAGAGGAGAGGCGGCGGCGGCGGCGGAGCAGAGAAAAAAGGAAGGGGAAGGAGGGGGCAATTGCGGAGGGGATCCTGTGGATCCGATCCATGAACCGGTAGCGTCAGGGGAAGCCGTCCGTCTGTAGCGGGGGTTGTTATGTTAGGTCACTGAGTTTATGGACCGGGTGCACGGAGGTGGCAGACGAAGGGCTCCGAGATTCAAAATTTGGACTCACCGACGAGGGGTTTTGTGGGGCTTTCGAGGAATTGGGGGAACACGGGCGTGTGGCGTGTGCTGCCGTATAAGAAGATTAGAGGCCCACTCGTCACTGTCGCCACGCTGGTTTTATTATGTGCTTTGCAGTGAGTCTATTTGGCATAGTTCTTTAGAGTAGTTTTTTTTAATTAGATTTTTTTTTTAAACGGTAGCGTTTAGCTTTCACTTTTTAAGTGAAATCTGTGAAATTGATTCTCTGAAATTGTTAGGAAGCTAGAAAAGGCAGCTTCTACTGATTACTTCCCGCACATAATCACTTTCTCCATATATTTTATTTTAAAAAATAATTTTCAGCCACAAAATTACTTCCTCCATAGAATCACTCCTCATATAGAATTTAGAGAAAGCTCTGTCAAACAAACACTTGCTCTCTCCGATCACACAACAGTATCGTTTTTAGATACACCATCACCAATACACTACTTTAATCATTAGTTAATAGTATCAAATGTATGCAGAATATAGCAAATTTTTAGTATTTTGAAACTACTTTTTTTTGACAAATCTAATTATATTATTTTCAAAAACTGAATCAAAATATTTAAAAATATATTAATGGTTAAAGTTTAAACATATTAACTGTACTAACCAACAATATTCTTTTGTTACTGGAGGGAGTATAACCAAAGCATTTTCGTTATTACGAGAAACACAGGAGATATCAGTTCATATGCTTTCCTTTTGAACGGAAATACTCGTCTTATTCGATGACACGCTCCATGTGTGAATTTTCTTTTCTCTTTCTATTTTTTTGCGGAAACATTTTTCGTTTCTTTGAGGACTTGTGAGTATGTACCCTTGCTTGATTAAGCTTATCTGTCGTGAATTGTGATCGTGTTTTTTAATTGTGGATGATCTAAATGCACACTTCAACATATGTAAGTCTGGATGATACACATATTTGGAATTAAGTAGTGCACAAGATACAAAATTGATTTATTGATAGTTGAGATTCAATTTTTTTTTCTAGGGCCAGTGCACTCCTTCGCCCAGGTGAAAGCTAGTATTTACCACAACAATGGTGAAAAAATAAAAAGAAAAGGTGGCGCATGGAAATAGGAAAAAGTGCGCGTTGAACTTATTGAGAATATGGAGCCCATCCAGGGTTCGAAAATCCATCGAAAACCGCTTGGTATTCGCAATATTCGGTCAATTCGATCCGCACCATATTATGAATTAGATCAGTTTTTGAATTTGAATTCAAAATTTTAAAACAAATCTAAAAATACTAGAGACAATTCTAAGACCTTCTGTGAAAAAAATTCAAAAATAATGTCGCTTACATCATATTTCATGGCGAAGAAGTTTGGGGAAAAAAAAAGAAAAATACGGAAATGGACCCGTATGAACATGATGATTTGGCCCATCAAATTAAGGAAAAATTTAACATGCAAACACATATTTTTGTATAGAGCGTATATTAAGAGAATCTTTAAAATTGGTTTCACTTCATTTAGAGTTTTATTAATTTCTTCATGGTTTTTACAAAGTTCATAAGCATAAAGTGAACATGTTAAGAAACAATACTGTAATTAAATTTTTCATGTCTACAATTATTTTTTCTACATCAAACATAGTATAAGTAAACTAATATAAGTGGTTTCACTAATTTTGGAGGTGTGATGTGCGAGTTATGAATTAATCTAGTTACAATACATTTATATAATCATACATGTTACAATAACTATTTCATGAGTTAATATATTTTTAAAAGACATAGGATCAAATAAAAGAAGACTAACAAAATTGGTTTCATTATTTTTGGATTAGCAAAGAATTAACTATGCATTTAACTAGGTTTAGCAAATACATTTTCTCATAAAAAACAATCAATTTTTTATAAGTATAAATATTTTATCATATAGATCTTGTTAGAAGAAAACCAACAAAATTTATTTTACTTATCTGAAGCTCGGATGAATTAGTTACTGATTTTATAAGGTTGAGCCGTTTTTTGGTTTTTTAGTTGAACTTTACTGCAAATCGGGAAATACGCTCAGCAAATCGGGAAAATCGAATGGTTTTTGAAGAATTCATTCGAAATGCGTCCAATGCGGAAATACAGACAGTTTTTAGTGTAATTTGATCGATGTAGCATCTAGACTCCTAAGTAAGTGGTAAGTGTTTCGGTGATTAATGATAACCATATCAGTGTGACTAACAAATTTATTTTGAAGGATATTAAAAAATTTAGTTCACAATGATGATTAAGTATTCTTGGTTCCTAAGTTGATTATATAGATGATCAAAAGACATGTGTATTAAGATTAAGGATCTTCTAGTTTTAAGTGTCACAAAGGAGATAAATGATATATAGAGTAGTATAGGTTTGTTTTTAGTTTTATTGATCATATTATAAAGAGAGGCTAAGAGTAGTAACTTAATTTAGTTGAGTCTAGACTTGGTTTGATGCACGTTTATAGAATTCTAGCACTAGGTAGCTCATAGAAGGCTATGGTTGAGATGTCGTGAAGTTAGAGTTAAAGAAAAGATTGAATTGGACGAACTTAGTGAATTTAGCCCCACCAGATGTCTGATGTTATGTTTTTCTGTTCTCACCAGATTATTGTCCCTTGATCTAGAACAGAAGACATCGAGTGAACAGGGTGATCCGGTGTATAAGTGTGGTATTCATCGGAACCTTTTCTCAGTGACACGTGGCCAAAGTTTTGAGAAGTGTTATACCGGATAGTCCGGTGATAGTATGGTGAGAGCATCGGAGCTTTTTCAGCAGATTTTTTTTTTGTTCCAAGTGAAATTGAAGCTGAACTAACCGGATTATCCGGTGATGGAAAAATGGGAGCACCAAAGCATTTCTTGCAGAGAAGAATTTTTTGTTCCAGCAGAAGCTACACTCACCGGATTGTCTAGTGAAGGCAAAGAGAAATCACCAAACTAATTTTTGCAGAGAAATTATTTCGGATAGTTTAAAGTTGCTCAGTTCATCGGATGGTTCGGTGATGGACAAAATGAGCGCCGGAGCAATTTTTGCAGAGGAGGTTGCAACTGTTTAAAAATTGAAGGTTAACTGACCGGATGGTCCGGTGCTAAAGGTGTGCTCAATGAATGGCTGCACCGAACTATTATCAGCAGTAATGACTGATGATAGCTGGCATAGTGTGGTTTTGAAAGTAGTGCTCACCGGATTATCTGGTGATTTTGAGGAGATACTCACCGGATCATTCGATGTTAACAGAAAACTATGTTGTTAGGCAATGGCTAAATTTAGATCTCTAGTCTATAAATGCCCCCATCACTTGGTTTCAGTTGGCTCTCTTGCGACCCCAGAAGAGCTCATATACTATGCGTGTTATTAAGAAGTAAGAGAGTGCACTTGAGTGAATTTCATAGTTCTTAATTGAAAGTTAAGGGCATAGTTAGTGCTTGGAGAGTAGCAAGTGTGCATCTAGCTGTAGTTTAGGCATGATCTTGGTGGTTAGCAACACCTAGCCGATCTTTGGTGATCGAAGGTGTCTTGGTGAGCTCTTTGAGTTCTTGTGTGAGCTCCTGAAAGAGCTATGTGCTTAGTTTGATGCCTGCCAATCTAGGGATAGAGAAGTGACAATTATGAGTGAGCACTTGAGACTTTGTGACTCAAGAAGGAGCGATATCCTTTGTGGATGCTCTAACGAGGACTAGGAGGAGTGCCAACTCCTCGATACCTCAGAAAAAATATGTGTTCTCTTGTCCATCTACTTACTTTCTCGTATTTATATTTGAGCATTTTACTTACTTGCAAGATTTACTTTCCGTAGTTACTTTGTGTTCTAGCTTACTTGTTTTTCATGCTTCCTTCTAGTGTGATCATGTAGTCATATTTCAATTTATCTAGGCTAAGGTTGCTATTTGTTCTAGAATTTAGTAGGAGTAAATTTTTAATAGTCCAATTCACCTTCCCCTTTGGCCATTCGATCCTTTCAGATCGGTTTTCGTTGAATTCAAGCGGTTACTAAATGGTCGATTCGGTTGAATTCTCATCGAATTTCACAAAATTGATAGAGTGGATTTGGTCGAATTCTCACCAAATTTTGAGCAGTTTTCCGATATTCGTGAATTTCGAAAATTTGGTAGGTCACGGTTTTCGACTATAAAACGAATTTGTAAACCCTTAGCCCATCATGATACTAATCAAATCTAGTCTTTTCGAACATTGGATGGCATGTGGCAATATCTATACTATTATAAAATATACGAGTTGTAGCAGATGTGATCGATCTTCATTGTCCACCCGAACTAACCAGATAGTCACCGCGTAAAGTTGGACCTCGTTCTCCCTTTCAAAAATACATTTAATCTCATATTATTTGTCTTCCAAATCTAGACGTTCAATATTTGTCTTCCATACATTCCAAAAATACATTCAATATCCTATTATTTGCTTTCAAATCTGGACGTCCAATATTTGTCTTCCATACATTCATTGTCGGGTTTCTTCATAGGGTGTGCCACCTCCAACACTTCGCATACATTACCGGTTTCTCTAGAGAGTGCACAATCTCCCACAATTTGCCTACAGTGCTAGCTTTTTAGAGAGAGTATGTCACCGCCCGCACGTTGTCTCCACCACTGTCTACCACAGAAGTCATCTTCGTCGCACTATGTTCATGCCAATGTACTATGCGAGAATTATTTTTATCCCCTCACAATTCGATCACTATTTTGACCCTCCTCATAGCGTTATTACGAACGGCCAATTTTGAACGATACGGACCCCTCCACCCTCATATCCAAGTACTCGCCGTTCTCATCTCTCTTGAAATTACATGATCATATTGTGAATTTCGTATATGCAAATCTCTCTTTTGTTATGCTATATTCTTTTACTTCTTCAGATTTCTATATCCAGGATTAATTCCTATTGTGTGAAACATGTGTGTAATTGCTAGTAAAAAAAATGTTACACAGCAGTAGACTCTGAGACTCATATATGAGAAAATAAATATAGACAATCAGGAAATCTACAATAATCCAGATAATAGTGAGGCGGAAGGGTAAAACAATAGGTTTTGATTAGTCTCCATAATCACTAAAATAGCGAAAACACTGGTTTCACATGGGAGTGACCATCTGGGTCTTTTTGGAATATAGGATAAAAAAAATGTAGGATTATGAAAAATACAGGATTATTTTGCCTAGTATTTGTAATCCTACATAAATTCAGAATGCAGGAAAGTTTCTAATAGAACGTTTGGATGTAACACAGGAACCAGAGGAGAGATATAGATTCAAATGAATTTTTTCAGTATGTTAGACCTCATATTAGAAATCCTTCAAAATTTCTATGAAACAAGCCACTTAATAGGAATTGAATAAATCCAATCTTTTGTTCCAAATGGCTCCGATTCAAATCCTTAAAATTCCTCTATTTGTCCTTTGTTCCAAAGAGGGCCTCATGGTTGTGGAGCATTCGACAGAAAAAAATGGATTGCCACGGCTTTTTGAAGTATATGATGATCCGAAAATAAAAGTTTGCAAATTTGTCCATTCAATTCCGAAGACAAAATGAGGTTTGTTGGATCACGGTCAAACCATATTTTGTAGTGCAAAAAAAAGGCAAAGCAATTTCGTCACATTTGGCTTGCCAAAGTGTATTTTAGGGATTTTCGAAGTCATCACCAAATTTTGTTACGAAACCAAAAGTGTGGACAATTGTTGTTGGCATCACGAACGTCTCTCCATCAATTTCAAACCTTGCATCAGGTGCGAAGACGTAAACGGCACACGAAAGCGTAAAATTGTCGAGCTCAACTCTCTGAGTAAAGTGGCCCAGCCAATCGGTTCCTCCACCTGTCATCATCTTATCCTCACCCACTTCCCGCCATCCGCCACGACCTGGTACCCAACAACGGCGATGGCGGCGGCGGAGCTCACCACCCCCCTCTGCCGCCACCGTCCAGGTGCGCGCTCTCGCCGCTGCGCCTTCCTTCTACCTCATCATCCCGACTGTTACTGTGCTCTCACCGCCTCACGCACCGCCGCGCGATCCCAGATCACGCCGCCTATCGGGAGCCTCTCCGCGTGGCAGCAAGAAATCCGCGGCAGAGACTGGACGAAGCCAAGAGGATCGTCTGCAGGTGCGCATCCCAACGATCATCGGCAACTGCTCCGGTTTCTGCCTCAAATCCCAAAGTTTCTGATAATTGTACACATGCTAGCTGCTTTGTGACACGAATACACGATCATGAATTCGTGATACATTTTACACTGATCAAATTGAAGGGCTGCAGAGGTGAATTTCTCTGAAGGGTTCAAGAGAATAAGGGAGCCACTGCGGCGCGGCGCGGTCAGCGCCTCCCTTCCGGTGCCGGACCACATACCTCGGCCACCCTACGTGGGCACAGATCGTCTCCCAGACGTGGACCCTGACCGGCAGATGCACGACAGCGTGAGCATTGCGCGGATGCGTGCCGCCTGTGAGCTCGCTGCTCGGGTTCTACAATATGCAGGAACAATGGTCAAAGTGAGTTGAGCATCTTACGGATCAGATCCATCTTCTCCAGAAAAATTTGTCAGCCATGTGTGATGTTCTATTCTGTTCTTCTTTCTGTCTATGTGTTCTTTGTGTTCTTGTCTACTTAGTAATGGGTTACTAGTGGCCAATGAAAAGAAAATCTGAGATCGATCGTCTATTCCTGTCAGCCCTCCGTTACGACGGATGAGATCGACAGAGCTGTGCATCAGATGATCATTGACGCCGGCGCCTATCCGTCCCCCCTTGGATACGGCGGTTTCCCAAAGAGCGTCTGCACTTCGGTGAATGAGTGCACCTGCCATGGAATCCCTGATTCACGCAAGCTGCAGGTTGGAACAAGAGCCAATTCTCTCTTTATTTATTCTGCAATCATGTGCTAGTTTAGAACTGTGTACCTACACCTCCGCCACCCAGTTTAAAGCCATCTTCGACCTCGAATTTGGGTGCCTTTCTTATTCTTAATGAAATCATTTCTAGTTCCTTGTTTCCCCCTCCATGTGCTAGTTTAACTGTTAGATTTTCTCTTGAGCTGAAAAGCCCTGCTTGTTTCTTGCAGGATGGGGACATTATCAACATTGATATTACTGTGTACTTGGACGTATGTCTTACTATCTGTTCTTTAGATACATTTTCGATCAATCTGGTTACCGACAAATGTTGGTGTCGTAAAGTGACATGGAGTATTGCTCCAGGGCTACCATGGGGACACCTCAAGAACTTACCTCTGTGGAGATGTTGATGAATCTGCTAAGCAGCTCGTAAAGGTGTGGATTTACTTCCTGACGCAGAGTTTCAACTTGTATCCGAAGAACCTTTCTTTTCTTTTGTCTGTTAACAGGTCACTGAAGAGTGCATGATGAGGGGCATATTAGCCTGCAAACATGGTGCTAGTTTTAAGGAGATTGGACAGAGAATAAGGTCGTGGTCTCTTTCCGATGAAATGTATAAGTATGAATCACGTGATGCTTTGTTAATTTGCAGATAAATAAGTTGTTTCTTTTACTTAGGTGATCTTCTAAGTATGATATTGTTTGATGACAGTGCATAGCATTTGAATGCCAGTTTGATTGTTAGGAATGCCAAATCAGCAACCTTAAGATACCAAAACTTATCATGACCCGAAACACAAAGAAGAAAAAAAGATTTGTCAGCGTCAGTTATTTTTGGTACCATATGAACATTCGGCCCTCCGTGTTCAACGTAGAATTTTTTGTTTATACACACAAGCACAATCAGAAACTACAGTATTTGTTATTCGACCAAACACAAAGTGATTGGAGCTGAATTATTGTCAGTGCCATGAAATCATCTTATCACTGAATGTCTTTCCCCATGGTCAATTTCAGTGAGCACGCGGACAAGTACGGCTACGGCATCGATCCCTTTGTTGGGCACGGGGTTGGTAGGATATTCCATTGTGAACCCATCATATGGCATACCTGTAAGTAACCTCCTAGAGTTCTCCGATCATTTTTGTTAATCGATACAATCAGAAGAATGCTGAAGTACTTACTGAACGCGCATCCGTGGCAGACGATTACGAGCCAGGGTTCATGGTCGCAGGGCAGACATTCACCATTGGTACGAAACTATGCCTGTGTTCATCCTGATGCATGAGTAATTTCGCATTTCAGGCTTCAGTAATCCTGTTCCAAAGATAATGCAGCAAAAGCATTCACGGTGTGATGCAGCAGATAGCTCGTGTCCCGAACTGAATGAAACTCACGTATCTGCTGTGTGCTGCGAGATCTGTCGATGTGTATATACTGAACTGACTGCATATGCAGAGCCTACGCTGTCGATGGGGAGCACGCAGTGCGTGGTGTGGGACGACGGGTGGACGGCGGTGGCGGTGGACGGCAGCCTCAGCGCGCAGTTCGAGCACACGGTGCTGGTCACCCATGGCGGCGCGGAGATCCTCACGAGGTGTCCGTAGCATCAGCGGAGCGTATGGACGGGCGAAAGTTGGTGGTGCAGGAGATGCCACAATATCAGGGACAAGTGCTTCTATCGTATCACAACTTGGATCACTTCAAGTGTTTCGAGGATCCCTACCTGTGTTGTTCTTGTCTAAGTATCTCAGGGTGATGAAATTAGACTTGGATTCTACTGGGACCGGAGGCAATGAAAGAGTCGACCACAATATTCAAGTGACATTAGAGCTCCCTACTGAAATTCAAGGTCTTGAGTATTTGGCGACGTTGGATTAGTCCAACTAGCCGGTCGCATGGGTAGGATCTCTTGAAAGATTAGTCCAACTTGTTAAACTAGTCCGTCGACCCGTGCGGCTGCCTGCACGGGCTAGCACTTTTAGAAGGCGCATGGGCAGGATTTCTTGAAAGATTTGTCGATTAAAGAGATATGCTATTTATCTGTTTACAGATTTTTTAAGCAATACCTGTCTAATTTATGACTGCATGATTTTGATTTGATTTTTTGCTAAGCTGATCGAAGTTGTGGGTTTTTTTTTCTCTGGGTTTTGGATGTGCAGACCCCAATTCTTTCTCTGTCTTTTTTTTCTCCCTTCTACACCCACATCTCTGAGAGGTAACTACAGATATATTAACAGTTACTGATACATGTATAGATTCTAGCGACTCTTCGTCTCGTTATCATCGCGCGGACATCTCCAGATCTGCAAGCGGCTTGTTTAAGGTTTGATTTGAGCAATTTTTATGTCTAGTGCTTGACTATATCGCGGGACTACTACGTGTTGTGTTCATTCTTATCGATTTTTTTTATTGCTCTCTATTAGGGTTGGGTTTCGTAGTGGGGAACGAGGATTGTGCTCATAAATCAGGATGCGTTTTTGCTCTAGGTGAGCTGTAATGCATCGTTTGTTTTGGTTCTGAGGTGATTTGTTCATATGTCATTGTTTGATTTGTGCGAGGAGTGGAAGTGGTCACTGTTCTACTGTTTTGAACATATTTTTGGTGCAAGAGACTGGTAAAGGAATTGAGTAGTATTGAAATCCAACATTTTTTGCTGTGGTGAGTATGCCCCTCTAGATTTTGTCTCATGCTTTGATTCATATCATTTTTGTAGTGCTTATTTTTGTTCAATATTTGCTCTTATTTATTCTGTTTTTAATTAAGTTAGTTATTGCACTCATTCTAGCATGCACTTTTCTACATGTTGCTTCGATTGGTGTTTCTTGAGGTAGGGGTCTCCAATCTCCGGTGTGGATTTTTATGTGTTATGTTAGTTAAGTACTTAGTGTTTTTATTTATTTTTCTTCATGAGATTGGTCTAAAATATGCTTGATGTTAATATATATGTAGTACTATTATGTTTATAAATGGTATTGTTGGGGGAGGGCTGTCTCCTAGAATATAGGTGTAGGTTATGTTATCCGTTATGTGGACAAGGATTTTTCATACTAGCTTTTGATTTTTCCTGCTGCTGCTTATAGTTATGCCTTGGTATTTTTGTCTGTTGTTGTTGTTCTGCTTTGTGTAGATTTTACTTTTATTTATTATAATTGTCTGTTAAATAATATTGAACAAATGAGAGTTACGTTACTTCTATCCTTCATCATCTTCTTTACTTTGGTGTTGAAATGGGACATGTTGATTTTTTTTTAATGATGTGGGAGGACTTTTTATAATATATACATGCAGGCACGGGTGGGGGCGGCGCCGGATGGTGGGGTAGGGCCCATGTGGAAGAGCATAGAGGTTGAAAATAAATTTTATAGAATTCGGTAAGAAAGATCTTTGTGTACGAAGAAGAGAGCATGTGTCAAGTTAAGAGCAGATGTATTTTAAAAAATCGGATACTGTAGAATTTATTTGCACAGAGGTGGGGTTGGGACTGAGTTTGAGTGGCGGGGAGGTGGGCCCACAACGCCGCCCACCGCTTTGGCCGGTTCATCGCGTCGGTTTCCGCGCTTTTTCGTTCCGTGCCTGCGTGTCTGTGTGAGCGGGTTATGGCTCGATTTCGGCGGCAACGGACTTGCCGCTTACGTGCGGTGCGGCCCTCTGCTCCGTGCCGTCGGATAGAGAACGTACGTGAACAGACGTGGGAGGTTGATCTCAAGTTTCATTTTCCCGACGCTGGTTGTGAATGTTCACTTCACCCGTTGGATCTATTAGAGCTAGATTGAACACATTAGAGACAAGATAGAAAAAATAAGTTCGTTCCATTCATTCATTCATTGATTTCATATTATATATATACACGTGGAAGAGGTGCTTCTTAGAGGAGACATACTTCTCAACAGGCGGCAAGACTTTAACCGCCATCGGAGAGATCAATTGCAAGCAATTTGTAATACTCCTTGATGATTCGTCATCTATATATTGATTAATAAATAATTTCTCAAAAAATCTTATAAAAAAAATGAGAAGATGAATAGTAACATGCAGTTAAAACTCATTTAAAATCCCAGTGAAAAAATAAGAAGAAAATGATACAACATATATTGATTATTATTCCATTATAAACTCATATGAGAAAACCTTTAAAAGAAAAATCCATAAGAGATTTTAGAAAACAATAGATGTGTCTTTGATATCCCCTTTAAAAATTTTGGTAGGGAAAATATGATATATATATATATATATATATATATATATATATATTAGATATAGCCTGATTAAAACTATTTATGAGAAGCATCGTGAGTAAAACTTATATAGGAAAAAGAGGACAATATGATGTATAAACAGTTAAAATTCTGGAGGAGATTCTCTTGATTCTTGCAAATCTCAAAGTCGTCACATACAAATACTATGAATATATTTTTAGAATATCGATGTTGGTAAGGACTTTGTGAATAAATCCATGAGGTTATCATAAGATTTAATTTGCAAAATGTTTACCTCAATTTTGGTATAACTTATGAGGATAAAATAATTTAGAGACAATATGCTTAGTGATATTACTATTTATGTACCATATTTGCATATGAGCAACACAAGCAACATTATCTTCGTAGATAATGGTGGGCAATTCAATAGAACCAATATTACATAACTTTTATATGGTTGATCATTCTGTGAAGCCATACATATGTATGTGATATTTTAGAATGATAGGTGAAAGTAGTGTGAGGAACCGTCCAAACAATATTCTAATTAATTATCAGGAGATCATTATTCATAAATACAACCTTAATGATTAACCAGAATACCATTCCGGTAGTCCCGGTACGTGTTTTGTGCTTAAGATCGGAACACATATATTTCCAACATGTACATCACAACATAGCTTAAGAAAGAACGAGTAATTAAAGTTATATTACAAGTTCTTAAGTATGCAACTATTTGCAATAGTTTACACAAAGAGAAACTACACAGCGGAAGATAAAACCTTAACAACAACAAAAGGAGAGTGGAGCCATATGCCCTTAGGCTCCACCCCAAAAGCTACGCTTCACCAGACTAGGATGCACTACTCTTGCCCACCACCTGCATCGGCGGACACGAAGTAGCCAAACACCGTTTCACCCTCACCAGCAGAACCTGAAAGCGTAGGCATGAGTACAAAGGTACTCGCAAGACTTAAACCATATAGAGCACATATACATGGCTCAACTCCAAGGATTATGTATTGAGCTGTTAGCAAGAGTAGGTCACAAGGTTAAGTAAAACATATAGGTAAGCAACCTAGCCACATATGTTTGAGCATCTATACTTAACTCAAAAACAACTACCTTTCTACCCTGTAAACCACAACTTGAATATGTATGTATAGGAATCATAGTATCTCATCAATAATCTACTAACCATTTCCATCATACCATAACCTTATCCCACATTAGTAAACTCTATGACCGATACAAATGAAATAATAGCATGCTCATGACCGAGAGCGCGACATTTCAAAATGTTTTATACCCTACAGGGGGTACAACTTTACCCACACGACTCGAGGACCATTCGGCTTGTGCTACTCGCAAAAGTACACACAAGCGGGTACCCGTCTCAACCTTTCTCATACCCGGAACCACCCTCTTGCAATGCCCCTATGGCACCGGGGTTACCACGAGCGTGTTCCAGACACCTCCGGCTCCTCGCCACCTTGCTTCTCCTTTACTTTTTCTCTTGCACGTCATAGAGCCGCAAGGCAAGTGTCGGCACAACATATGATAATCAGCTTACCTTACCATTAGATCAGTATCTGGTGAGTGCGAAAAGTGCTAGAGCCAACTGTACCGACGGATGGTCTTAAATGATGCAAGCGGTCTATGGCATCCGGACTCCTCTCCCAAACTACCTAGAGGACTCCTCCTAGGCAGAAGATACCCCTAACACCGCCCACATCTCGCCTCAATCTCATATCTCAATCATCCATCTCAACCTCATCTTTATATCTGTGAACAGTAATTAAGCCATAGCCTCGCGAACAATGGCAGCACCATCGCTCGACTTCTACCGAGGACCTAAGCATTGCTAAGCATTTCGAATAACCCTTGAAGCTAGACCCCAACTATATCATCAAGGCTACAACGATACAGATTTATCAATAAGTCAAGGCAGAGATAATGCATCAACATAGGTTCTACCGATATCAGCCCAACACTGGACTCAATACATGCAAATATACATAAAACATAATTTATCAATTTAGACTCCATTTAATTTGAACAAAGGGTGCAGTATGCTTAGATGCTTGTCTTGCTGCTCTGGGGTTTGCCCGATACTTCCCGAATATAACTCGCAGAAGTGGTGTGCCTCGGTGTCGCCTTTGATCACACTCGCATCATGCTCCAGACCTTAGTTCACTACTGAAGAACCCATACAATGATGAGCATGAAATACGTGCAATGACGGATGCTCCACAGCATATGACAATAGTGGAGATGCAATGCATTATGCCATGAGTTTAAAGCCTCAAGATTTTCTTCACTTGGATTAATGTTAAGTATTTAATCATTTTCTGGATTAATTAAGCTTAACACTAAGCTTAGACCTAATTAGAAAATTAATTCAGACTTAACATGAGGGTGATTATTTTTAATGAGCAGGGAATCAATTAATAAAATTTACAAAATTGATTTCATCAATTTTGGAGCTACCAATAATTGATTATGGATTATTGGAGCTCAAACCTATTTTATTAACCCATGTAATTTAAATACATATTTCATAGCTCCCAATATTTTTAACATGTAGATAATGATCACATAAACCTACCAAAATTGGTTTCATGATTTTTGGAGCTATATACAATTTTCTATGCATTTTACAAGGTTCAACCGATTTATTAGTTGTACACTAAATCCATTTCGCATTTTTTGGAATATCCGGATTAAAAAGGCCCCAAATTCTTTTTGTACCGGAGCCTATCTAGCTACTAAGGCTGACCACAGGTCCGGGCATTTGACTTCGGTCAAATGGCCTTGAGGCCATGCCGCTCACACGGTCGACGGCTCGGTCTGGCATCGCCGGCGACGAACGACGGTGGACTCCAGCATGCCAAGAAAACCCACAGGGTCAGCACGACACGAGGAGCACATTAGTGACTTGTGTGGTTGATGGCGGTGATGGGAAGGTGGCTAGCGACGGAAACACGACGACGCCTCAGTTCAGCATGCCGGCAACGAAACGGCAGCGAAAACATCCTGACCAAGGGCTCCAACAGCATCAACGTGGATCGGCGAACACAACAGCCCACTTCTCGGCCGTGGGGACCGAAGGCGGCTCGGCCGGCGGCGTGCGAGGGGAGGCAGCGGTAGCTCGGCCATCACAGACTACCGCGCTGGCGACGGGCTAAAACAAAATGAACGCAAGCGAAAGGTAGATATGTGCGAGGTGAAGCTCACCATGTGCTTTGATTTGGCGAAGAAGCAAGGATGTGGCAGCTCGATGGTGAGGTGGTGGAAAGGGCACCGGATTTGGGGAAGATGGCGGTGCGGCGTCGATTTCGGTCGGGGAAAGGATGGGGCTCACATGGGTAAGACTCGGGGGAGGCTCCACGACCTTCCTTTGTGCTCCCTGTGGCTCGGGCTCGACGGAACTTGTCGGTGGCGTGGTGGAAATGGCTGGCGGCTGCTGCTTGGCTGCTCTGCTCTGATGGACGGCGGGCTGAGTGAGAAGGAGCAGAGAGAGAACAAGGGAGAGGGAGAAAGCGATCGACCAAGGGGGGATATGGCCGATGGAATGCCCTGAAGCCTCGGTGCCGTGCTCGGTTTTCCCGGCGACGTGGTCGGCTGCCCCAAAAGTCCACGAAAACTGCGGCAGCCAAATGCACAGAGAAAGGGAGGTCGATGGATGAACAGTAGCCGATCGAAGAAAATATCCCGCATCTTTTCTAATTCATTTGGAGGTCTTCCTGTAGTCCTAAATTCATGGGACAATTTTGTGTGAAACTACAATTAATGAGAAATCCATTTTAACTTGTTTGACCCCAACAGCCTGAGCCAATCTCGAATTAAAATTCTCCAAATATGCAAGCTTTTCTAACTTGTGGTAATTTTTATGCGTTCAAAATCATTCCCAAAAATTTGGGAAAATCACTAATATTCTTCACATGGCATGGAATAATTTTTAAAATTATTTCCAACCCTATGTTTTATAGCAATTTCGTGAGTTCCTTCACTAGGCACCACTTAACATTAATTTTTACAATTGATGTTTAATTGAAATTGCATGTTAATAATTGCTCAAAACAATTAAACATGATGCCAATGATGCTTATGATGCTTAATGACATGCTTAAGCCATTTGGGCTATCACAAAACTCCCCCCGTTTAAAGAATCTTGTCTCGAGATTCGGGTGAAGTGCGGGGAAGAGAGCGAGGAAAAGGAGTTTCCAGGACTGGAACGATAATTACATTACTAGATGATACGACAATGCTGCATGGCATATTTCTCAGACCTCAGGAAAAGTCTTAGGTTTCTGAGTGCCATATTCACTAGACAAGTTAATCTTATAACAAGGATATTACAAGATAACAAGGTGGGTGCCAGGTGAGTGACAGTGGTGTCATCATCCTTTCTCATCTCAGTTCATTGACATGACAAAGTTACAACTTCTATTTATATTCATGAGAGACCAAAGGTGAGGGTGGTCTCCTTGGTGACTTGATGGTGATTGTGTGTATATATATATAAGAAAAACAGGAACACAAGATTCCTACTAACCCACGGGTGATGTGGGCGGAATGATGGAACTTTCATCTACTCAAAAGTGAATGCATCTCAACATCATGCAGGGTGTTTCATGATGTCTACATTACTATAGCACCATTTACACGCTGTGAGGGATAGAAACTAATGCAACACTCGCAATTTTGAGAAAAACTTGGGATAATCGGCGTGAAGCCGATCCTCACGTTCCCACGTCGCTTCACCTTTGGAGTGATTACTCCATTGAAACTTGAGAAACTTAATTGACTTGCACCGCGTATTCTATTCGTCTTCCTCAAGAATGCGAATTGGATGTTTGCAATAGGAGAGATCCGACTGCAATTCTTGGTTTGCAACTTCAATGACTTCGGTTGGGACTCGAAGGCATTTCTTCAATTGAGAGATACGGAAGACGTTGTGCACGGTGGAGAGGGACAGAGGCAAGTCAAACTGATAGGCCACCTCCCCACGCCAAGCAACGATTTGAAATGGACCAACATAGCGAGATGCTAGCTTCCCTCTGACTTGAAAGCGTCGAACCTTTTTGAGAGGCGATACCTTAAGATAGATGAAACCCCTAATCTCAAACACAAGATCTCGTTTGCGGCGATCCGCATAGCTCTTTTTTTGGGACTGAGCCGTGAGGAGACTTTTGCGAATCATCAGAACATGTTCTTTTGTCTCCTTGACCAAATCTGGGCTGAGAAAAGCCCTTTCGCCGGATTCGAACCAATTCTACGACGTTCGGCATCGTCGGCCATATAAAGCTTCAAACAGCGGCATCTCAATGCTTGTTTGGTAACTGTTTTTGTAGGAGAACTCCACAAATAGCAAGCATATTTTTCACTTCTTCTCATATGTGAGGACACAAGCCCTCAACATATCTTCTAAGATTTGATTCACCCTCTCAGTTTGACCGTCGGTCTGAGGATGATATGCAGTACTATGGAAGAGCTCGGTTCCTATAGCTTCATGAAGACCCTTCCAGAAATGGAAGTGAATTGAGTGCCTCGATCAAAAATGATATTCTTCGGAATCCCATGGAGGCAAACAATCCGAGTGAGGTATAGCTCCGCATACTGCTTGACCGAAAAGGTGGTCTTGACGAGCAGGAAATGAGCGGACTTCATCAACCGGTCCACAATGATCCAAATTGAGTCATACATATGAGAGGTCTTCGGCAATCCGGTAATGAAATTACCGATCTCCTCCCACTTCCAGGATGAAATGGGAAAGGGCTGAAGCGTACCGGCCGGCTTAAGATGCTTGGCCTTCACTCTTCGGCAGACATCACACTCAACTACATATCGAGTGACCTCTCGCTTCATGCAAGTCCACCAAAATCTGGGCTTGAGATCCTGGTACATCTTAGTACTCCCTGGATGAATGGATAGCAAGGAATCATGAGCTTCATCCAGGATCTTCTTTCTCAACTCCAGAACTTTAGGGACCACTAATCTCTTCTCAAACCACAAGACACCCTCGTCGTCCAGGGTAAAGCACTTGGCTTGCCCCTCCTTGATCTTATCACGAATCCTTTCCATGCCCTTGTCCTTCTTCTGAGCTTCCTTAATTTGGTCGATGAGAACGGATTTCACCTCCAAGTTGGAAAGGTAACCATCCGAAACCATCTCAAGACCATGTCTTCGAAAATCATCACAGAAGGTGGAATCCTTGGGCGAGACCATAAGACAATGACAATGAGCCTTTCGGCTTAAGGCATCGGCGACCACATTCATTTTGCCGGGATGATAATGTACTTCCAGCTCATAATCCTTGATTGCTCGAGCCATCTTCTCTGCCTCATATTCAGATTGGCCTGAGTAAAAATGTACTTGAGACTTTTGTGATCCGTATAGATACAACAGAGATTTCCCAATAGATAATGGCACCAGATCTTCAAGGCATGGACAACTGCCGCAAGCTCTAAATCATGGGTTGGGTAGTTCTCCTCATGTCGCTTTAATTGCCATGAGGCATAAGCAACAACTCGGCCTTCTTGCATGAGGACACATCCGAGGCCTATGCAGGAAGCATCGCAATAGACATCGAAACCCTTGTCCACTTCAGGCTGAGCGAGAACGGGAGCGGTTGTGAGCAGTTCCTTCAAGATTTGGAAAGCTAACTCACATTCACTGGACCACTTGAACACGCTGTCTTGCTTAAACAGCTCAGTCATGGGCTTGGCAATCTTGGAGAAATTCTCGATGAACTGACGGTAATAGCCCGTTAGTCTGAGAAAACTCCGGATGTCGGTGACATTCTTGGGCTGAACCCAATTGAGTACATCTTGCATCTTGCTTGGGTCAACGGCAACACCGTTCTCCGATAGAACAAACACTAATACTCCTTGATCCAGAACTCACATTTACTGAACTTGGTATGGAGTTGGTGATCTCGAAGTTGGCCAAGGACAACACGGAGGTGCTCAGAATGTTGCTCTTCAGTCTTGGAGTAGATAAGAATGTCATCGATGAAAACTACGACAAACTTGTCGAGTTCCTCCATGAAGACTGTGTTCATCAAGTACATGAAGAACACTGGTGCATTAGTCAAGCCGAAATACATGACAGTGAACTCATAGAGACCGTAACGAGTAGAGAAAGCCATCTTTGGAATATCGGACCTTGATTTGATGGAGCCCAATCTCAAGTCAATCTTAGAGAAGACCTGGGCACCGGTCAACTGATCGAATAGAATATCGATCCTGAGAAGCGGATACTTATTCTCGACAGTGACCTCATTCAGAGGATGGTAATCGATACACATCCGTAGAGTGCCATCCTTCTTCTTGATAAAGAGCGTCGAGCATCCCTAGGGTGAGGAGCTTGGACGAATGAAGCCCTTCCCAAGCAACTCCTGAATTTGCTTCTTCAATTCTGCTAACTCATTTGGCAGCATCTTATATGACCTCTTCGAAATTGGAGCCGTACCGAGAACAAGATCAATATAGAATTCTACTGCTCTGTCGGGTGGCATTCCTGGTAGTTCTTCTGGGAAAATATCAGGAAATTCACAAACCATAAGAATATTTAGGAGATCTGTAGCTGTGGTAACCTTCAGAGCATATAGGTGGAGACCTCTTTTTCCAAGGTGAAGAGAAACCCGTTCACCCCTTGGACTCTCTTGGCAGAATCAAGTTGAGCACTTTATTGGGCTAACCAATTCATTGTGGCTCGAGCTCGGCAGAACTCGTTGGTGGCGTGGTGGAAATGGCCGGCGGCAGTTGCTTGGCTGCTCTGCTCTGATGGACGGCAGGCCGAGTGAGAAGGAGCAAAGAGAGAACAAGGGAGAGGGAGAAAGCGATCGGCCAGGGGGGATAAGGCCGGTGGAACACCCTGAAGCATCGGTGTCGTGCTCGGCTTTCCTGGCAACGTGGCTGACTACCCCAAAAGTCCACGAAAATGGCAGCCACCAAAGGCATAGAGAGAGGGAGGTCGGATGATGAACAGTAGCCGGCCAAAGAAAAAATCCCACCTCTTTTCTAATTCATTTGGAGGTCTTCCTGTGGTCCAAAATTCATGGGACAATTCTTTTGTGAAACTACAATTAACGAGAAATCCATTTTAACTGGTTTGACCCCAACAGCCTGAGCTAATCTCCAATCAAAATTCTCCAAATATGCATGCTTTTCTAACTTGTGGTAATTTTTATGCCTTCAAAATCAGTCCCAAAAATTTGGTAAAAATCACTAATATTCTTCACATTGCATGGACTAATTTCTAAAATTATTTGCAACCCTATGTTTCATAGAAATTCTGTGAGTTCCTTCACCAGGCACCACTTAACATTAATTTTCACAATTGATGTTTAATTCAAATTGCATGTTAATAATTGCTCAAAACAATTAAACATGTTGCTAATGATGCTTATGATGCTTAATGACATGCTTAAGCCATTTGAGCTGTCACAAGTAGCCACTGAAATCTGTTTGATGACTTCTATGAGAAGGTTATATCACTATAAAATCAGTCTGTGATCTAGCATTGTGGGCATCAGTTATATAGCCAGAATCTAGATATCCCACTATGATCATATCTTAATTTTTCTGATAGAAAAATATAGATCTTTTGTGCCATAAAGATATCCGTAGATATTCTCTTTGATTCCTGCCTAATGACGTTGTTAGAGCTGCGCTTTTCAGCTAGCAAGTTATCTGCAAATGCAATATCAAACTTGTTATGGTTTGCAAGGTACATGAGTATTTTGATAGCACTAAGATATAGAACTTTAGGTTCAACATCTTTTATTGTCAACCTAAGGTATGAATAGATCTTGATTCATATTTAGGATTGAATAATCATAAGTGTTTTGATGGATATGATTGTTCAATATTATTTGGATATTGATGCACTGATGGATAAATATTTCTGAAGGAATATACTCAAGTTGTAGACTTAAGCAAAATTTGATTTACTTAAAATCTTTCATCTCAAATTCTGTCTTAAAATAATTATATACTTTGTCATTTGTGGTTTGAAGATGATACAAAATCCAATTGGGATTTAATTATGAACACACATATGCAATCGTCGTGGTTGGAGTAACCCTTACGTGGAAGGAACTCATTTATTTAGTTGTACCACAATCAACTTAAATGCTTGATGGAGTGACTTACATTGTACACAATATATATTGCGATTTGTATTTAGATTCAGAATATGAAATCCATTAGGGACTTATATGTCTGAATCTATCCAATTCATTTGATCTGCTAATGATATTGAATATGAGAATATAATTTTCACACATACCATAGGGTATGTAGCATCATAATTGATGTCGGGTCTCTGTGTGAACTCTTATGCTACAAGCCTCACTATTTCACCACCTTATAGAATAAAAAATCATTCTGCTTTCGTAGGGAAGATATTGTGTTGTAGAGCAGAAGCAATTCTCCTTAATTACCACATTTGGTTTGACCAAGTTTGAGTGCTGAAACAATCTACCTAGGACTTTTGGTCTGGATCTAGTTGAAGGTGTACGATAATTCTAAAGAAAAATATATACGTCGATAATTTGTAGTCTTTGTATTGATTGATCCTATAAAATCAATATAGTTTGTGAAAATATTATCCTGTTTATATCTGTATATGTCCCAAAACAATGGAGTTAGGGTATTCCCATGACTCAGTGCCTGAATTTGTGTACACATTTGTGCTAGATATTTGGATGCTGAACATCCATATGCGTTTGGATAGTGAATATCTATAAGGTTTCTATCACCTTGATGTTGATTTGCATTTACTGTCTTGGAGGATGTTCTTCCGCTGTTTCTGAGAATGCTTGTAAGAAATTGTATTCCTTGTGACCATACTTCTCCCTCTCTTATTTTGGTTTGGAAGTTGAGTAGTTTTGTTAGGTACCTCCACTCTTTCTAGCACATTAATAGCGGGAATTGGATTTGATGACACCTTTACGATGAGTACACATCTGACAGATTATTTACAATATGTTGCGAATACAAGAAGTTATGAATAAAGGTTTAGATTTCTGGTACGTGAATATAAGGACTGAATGTGAACATGTGTGATATTATCTTACGATTTATGACATTCTTTGTGGTATTAATCTCCCCCAAATGCTGAAAATTATCATCAAAATGTTATGAGCATGCAGGTAATGAATATGTCCCATGTGAGGGACTCAAGGTATTATATGATTAGCAGATAATTATACCTTATATGGATCTCCAATGCCTTTTGATCTATACTGTACTGTGATGATATCGGAACGTGTAGAACATAACCGATTCACAGATAAAAAACACTTGACTGATGTCAAATTTTCACGTATTAACTGCAATAGAGGGAGCTGTATGATTGCAGTTGGATGAATTTGGTTTAATAATGCGGTCTGTAAAGCTACATGTCACTAATAAGATATTGGTAAATTACAATTCTATGGTTGGTATAATTTGATTCTCTTGATGAGAGATTCAACTAGACCATTATGAATGTACACATATGATACTTAATGCAGTAGTGCTCAAAACCAAACAATAATTGAATGCACATTAAGAAACGACATTATCCATGTGAATAGATTTTATCATGCGTCTCAGATAATTTGCTGTAATTTTAATTATTTGAGCAATAAGTTTGGCATAAGTGTGGTGCCTTATGTTAGGGGTGGAAATGGATGATAGGAAATCCGAATTATCCAATTTTGTATCCGTTAAAATACGAATATGGATATCCGTATCCGTATTCGTTTCTTAAATGGATACTAAAATGGATATATCCGAATTCGTTTTCGAGATTCGGATTCAAATGTGGATATCCGAATTCGAGATATATCCGATTCGTATCCGTATCCGCCAACCAGGGAACCAAATTTTGCTAAAGTTTTAGAAATTTCAGATATGAACGAAATTCCAACCCAATCAAATTGGAACAAATTTCAGTCAAATGTCAGTTAAATTTGATCAAAAATTTAAATTTCCAACATGATTTTGAAAAAAATTTCTAAAATTCCAGTCCAATCAAATTAGAACAAATTTTAGTCGAATTTTATCAAATTTCAGTCAAATTCTTTCAAAAATTTAAATTTCTGACCTGAATTTCAAAGATCGAGTAGATATCCGAATGCGGATTCGTATTCGAACTATCCGATTCGTATTCGTATTCGAGGATATCCGGATCCGTATTCGCATTCGGATTAAAATATGGTAAATTGTACTATCCGAATTCGATTCCATGCGTATTCGATCCGTTTCCATCCCTACTTATGTATAAGGTACACATACGAAACTATTTTATAGATGCATCAATCAGCATTGTTGAGTACCTAGATGTTACATAAAATTATTGAATAGAGCCACATGTATGTTCTTGAATGCATTCAAGAAAGGGTGGCGCATTATAAAATTTAAGGTAAGAGAGCCTTAAAATTAAATTTCTTATAACACATGCGATGCACACAAATCTGAAGATTTTAGAAATTGATACCGTGACCTAGAGTTATTAATAATTTTTGTCATTATCTCTAAGGTATTAGTGACCAAGGCAATCACACCAAATCTTGATTTGATCAAGATAGAAAAAATATTTTGTACTCAATATATGGTACATGTTTGATATATATATATATATATATATATAGGAAAACTAGTATGTACTTCTGGGTGTATGTACTCCCACCTCTCATATACCATTTTTATACGTGTGTTATACTTCTTTATCACTTTAAATATACTTCATTAGTAATTATAAGATACTACAATAGAAATCCCACAAATTTTTTTATGAAATTCCATGATTTTTATCATAATTTGCGTATATACTTCTTTTATGTATAAAAAAGAGTATATAGCAAAAATGAAAGGCTAACATTGAATTTTTTTCATACAACTCATATTGGAGTATCTTAGAATTAGTATTAGAGTATACTAAAAATGATAAAAGAGTATAAAGTGTTTGTTTAGGTGGTATATTGCACGTGGGAGTACATACTCCTAGGAGTATAGAATAGGTGTCCTATATATATATATATGTTGTACAAAGATGGTATATAAAGAATCTTGCCGTATCCGTTGTTTTGATTAAGAGGAGAAATTGCTCTATGTTGTCATCATGGGTTTCAATATGGAAACCATTCTGATGGATATTTCTATCACTTAGTAAGGTACGGATTGAATCGGGATACAATAGAGCATCATCAATTATGACGTGTGTACCCATAAGGAGAGTAATTATGGCACGACTGGAGCCAACAATCTTTGCATCACGTCCAACGATTGTGAAAACATTTCCTTGTCTCATAGTAAGAGTTTAGAAATATTTTATTTCTGTAAGTATAGAATTTTTGGTGCAACTATCCACAAGGCACATTTCCTCCTCCATCAGATTGACTCCCGTAGAAATCTATATATAGAAATGAAGAATTTATATGAAATTCTTATCAGATATATATATTATATACAAACTTTATTTAGTATTATAAGTGTTGTACCATATTGTGACATACAATTTAGTAAAATGATGTCAACATATTATATTACAACACTCAATGGGATGTAGGTAACATGATATCTAAAGAATTGGGAGACTAGATAAGGTCTCTAAACATGTCATGTGAAGCAAATTCATCAATCATATTTTTCGTGCTCATGGGGTTTTCTGGCTGCTGGAGAGTTTGGTTGCTACTTAGTTCTTATGGAATTTATTATGAATAACTAGCCTCCTTGGTAGTGTCAATTTAAAGATTGAAGTGTGCTTTAAATCTTTGCCCTTGAGCAGATCAGTTATGTCCCATGGATTGTAAATATAGATCAATTAAATATCTCGGTGTGCGATATTTATTAGTGGTGTGCTTGTAGCATCCACACTTGTGACAAACATTAAATTTGTCAAATTTGGGTTTATAAATATCTTTCCCCTCCTCTAGTGCATGTGACTTCTGCCTTCTATCGCGTCTATGTTTACCTTTAAAATTCATTGGTTGGTGTCTAAAGAGTCATCAAACTTGTTGTTATTCTGGACATTATCATGTATTTCAGGTAAATGAGCAGCGCCTATTAGGTGCTGATGATGATTTCTTAGAAAGAGTTAATCATGCTTTTCGGCCTGAAGGAATACATAGATTAAGTCAAAATAAACTTGGTATTCTCTTGCACGATATTTTTGTTGTAAGATCCTATTAGCAGGAAGCATAGTAGATAAAGTTTTCTCTATTTTTTTTTCATATGTGTAAGTTCTTTTTCACAAAAACACAATTTTAAGCAGATTTTATGAACAACATGATTGCAATTTTTGACCGGCTACTGCTGTTCATATCTGATTTTAAGAGCTAACCATAGAGTGCTATGATTTTGTTTCATTAGATATTCAGACTTGAGATCTAGATAAATATGATGCCCTATTATGTATAATGCTCAATATTTAACTTGATCTGGTAGCGGTGGTTCTCCCTCATGGGGAGGTTGAAGTGCTGCCACAATTCCACAGGACACAAGACTGATCTTGACATCTATTGCTCATGTTGGATAATTGTGACTATCAAGCGTGAGTTCATCGAACTCTTTGCCGGTCATTGTATTATATATGGATTTGACCATAGATTTGATTAATAAAAAAACATCATGGTAATGTTGTAATAATGATGCAAAATATATAAAGTCAAGTTGAGACTTGAAGTATATAGTATAGACCTCAAATTATGTAGCTAACACGTTACAGATAGTCACCAAATATGGTATAGATCTCGCAGTAGTAGGAGGCATAATCTTACTTTTATTAGTAGATGCCTATATCCCTAATACTTTGTGTTATGCTAAGTAGAATATTTGGAATAATATATTGAAGGTAGTCATTAATTCAATATGACAAAATATAGACCTTACAATAATGGTAGATAATCTGCAAAAATACAGTAGATTTCATAGTTCTATTACTTTGTGTTTCACAAATATTAAATTAAAGTAATCACTTAATTTAGTTTTGGTTAATTAATTACTATTGGGCATAAAAGCACTTTGGGCTTAAATAAGGGAAATTAATATATAATTCTATAAGAAAACAATCTTAATTGCAAAATTAGCACAATTTTTTAACACAACTGCATGTTATAGAGATTGCATGAAGCAAACACATTAAATATTACAGATTTTCCAGATAATACAGGATCTGGAATATAAAGCTATAGCAGTAAACAACATAATGTGTAATTATTGTAAACACCGAGGGCCTAAACATGAAAAGTACTAATACACATTAATGATAGTTGGACCATCTTGCAATTTTTTAGAAACCAAGAGTTCTTTTGCAAAATGATCTTATTAGGCTGATGCCATAGTGCTTTATGCTGCATGGGCCAAAGCAACCAAGGCTGAGGCCTTTTCAGCCTTTTTGCCCATACAGCCCAGGCAGGGTAGGCAAGAGAGGCGCACGTAGGCTGAGGCCCAGGCGGCCTTTTGGCTCAAGTGGCCCAAGCGGGGTGAGGCCACATGCCATATAAAACGTGGAGGGGCGATGATTAGTGTTTGGTGTCCCCACCCCTGTTGGAGTCTCGCTGCTTTGCCGCACCTTCGGCCAATGGCCGCCGTCGGGCAGTGAGGAGCCATGTGAGAGAGGTGCCACCATTGGTGGGGTAGGCCATATGGCCGCCATTGCATAGGGCCTCATTGCCACTGTCGCTCGAGTGGTTGTAGTGGGAGTGCGGGTGGCAGTCGAGGGCCGCCGTTGCCTAGAGGCTCGCGACCGCCGCTCGTGGTGGTTCACCACATGGACAGGGTGCGTAGCGTCGCATGAAGGGGTGTAGCACCAGAGACGAACCAACACCATGGGAGTGAGCGCGCTAGCTGAGGGTTGTCCGTGCATTACGCCATCGGGAGGAGGGCGAGTGCCGACCGATGTGTGCGCCACCGACACCTAGCCATGGCTGGAGGGCGGGGCCGCCGGATCTACCATCGTCATCACGACAGATCCAACGCTGCTGGCCTTGCACCCCGAAGAGGCGCCATCTCAAGAAGATGCGGCCGCCATAGGGTGGCACACTGATTGCCACTAGAGGGCAGAGGTGCCCAGCCGGAAGGCGGGTGCCTACCGGCCGCATCGTCGCCTTGAGGATGGGGCGTCGCCATAACAAAGAAAAAGGCTAGATCAGTGGTAAGTGATACCGATTTGTGTTCTTCAATCTGTGTTTGATGGTAAGTGATGCCGTTGGCCAAGTCATTAAGTAGAAGGCGGAGAGGATCCTGTTATGGCCTTCTTGTTTTTTTTTTTGGTTGTGTGGCCGATTAGCGATGAAGAGCGAAAGTAACTAATAACATATTAGAGCTAGATTGAACACAATAGAGACAGGATAGAAAAAATGAGTTTGTTCTATTCATTCATTGATTTCATGTTACATATATATAGGCGGAAGGGGTATATGTTGGGGAGACATCCCCTCCGACAGACGGCAAGGTTGTAACCGCTACATCAGAGAGATGAATTGCAAACAATTGCAACAGGATCCACGTTAGGTAGTCGAGTCTCTCCTCCTATGCCAATGTTGTTGCCGCTCCCGCCACCAACGCCAGCTCAGTGAAGACAAGCATTGCACCACTAAGTTCGAGGCAGTGGCGTAGCCACGTTGTGAGAGACAGATAGCAAATCAACAATAAATTTTTGAAACCTAACCATGCAGGCACCCCTCCCATCCAAAATTGCTATTAAATATAGCTATAATAAATAGCAAATGAACAATAAATTTTTGAAACCTAACCATACAGGCACCCCTCCCATCCAAATTGCTATTAAATATAGCTATAATAAATAGCAAATGAGCAATAAATTTTTGAAACGTAACCATACAGGCACCAATCATTTTAGTCTGACTTCGCCCTAGTTTGAGGGCAACGTCACCATCAAGATGAGGAAGGGTGAGCAGCGTTGAACCCGGTGGTGAGGAGGAGTGGGTCCGGTCCTCTTTGTAGATCTCCTACTAGTACTAGGTATACATCTTAAAGTACCCAAAAGGGATCCATCTCTAGCCTAGTAGTGGTTAGCGCTTCTTGCCGTCCTCTCATAGTCACTCGTCGTCCCTTTGTCTGTCATCCGCCGACCTCCTCCTCGTCATGGTGCTCTCTATCGGATTCGTGACCAGGCGGGTGGTATGCAGCCAGACTGCACATGCTCATAACACAGAGGGCGTCGAAGGTGGTGACCGCGCTGAGGTCAGTCGTGGCCTCAAGGTGGTTCCCTACCGTCGAAATCGTCTTCCCCGTTAAGCTTTGTTTGACAAATGGGAAAATCCACCATAAGAAAATTCATCCATGTTTGGGTCGGGTGAACTCCCGTCCTGCCACACCAACCCACGTGGCTTCAATAACATCTAATCCAAGGTATTAGTCTCACGTTTAGTAAAGGGAAAAAACAAAGAGACTCGAACAAATAAGCACGGAAGAAACCAGATCGAAGAAAGCAGTTGTAGGGCTATAGTGATGCGGGCCTCCGAGTGGTCGCGGATAGGGCTCAATCAACATGGAGGACTCTTGATTCTCTATGTCAAAGGAGACAAAACTATTGTTGAGGATATGCATATGACTGCATATTATTTACAATGTAAATATAGGGATAGTTGGGTGATTGTCAAAGAATATTGCAAAGAAGGATATAAACTTATGCAAATTTAGACATCCGATTGGATAATAGCCTCACATCTTATCTTACATTGATTAATCTTAGGATCATAAAGTACAAAAAGGATGTGTATGGATCTAATTAAAAAACTAAATAGATTTCTTCGTATTCCTACTGCTAAAACCTAAGTCAGATAAGGATTGCTTTTACCATGGATGTTCTACCCAACTAGCCTTCATAGATATGAAGATGCGAGTTGCTGTGAGACTTGTGGTCCTATGAATTGTCATGTCTTGAACATACCTCATCCTCACCTTTTATAGTTGATGGAACTCGGGTGTAATATATCCGAACTTCTTTGAGCATAATCTTTTCAAACTGTTAAACTTTCGAATATCTAGGAATCCCTTCCCAAATAAAGAATAACTTACCTAATCATTACATTAAAATATATAATAATTATATATCTTCATCAGCTTACGCTCCAACAGGACTCAGAAGAGGTTGCTAGTTTATTATCTTAGTCAAGAAATTCCCCAGATCACATCCTCCTAACCGAGGACTCCTGGGATCGCATGAGATGGGTCCACCCAAAGTTAATTATTGACTGAAATAAAAAAAGCTGTTAGAGATATGATAGAAATAAAAAATGAGAACAGAGAGAAATCAGAAAGAGAATAAAATAATAAAAATATGGTTGATGATGATCTTATAAACAAAGAGACCCCGGACATTATCTCATAAGCCCACGCCCACTGAACTTTAGTACTCGAGCCAAAAAAACCTCTTCCTACCTCGCCTAGACTAAACTATGATTCCACGAAGCAGCGACCCATCAGTTGCAAATAGTACATGCACACGATCGGATAGGTCAATTAAAGGAAACTCAAAGGCTTCCCGCTGCTTTCCTTTTTGCACATCCACACCGCACCTGCCTCCATCCCTAAGTCCCTCATTTTCTCCTCTAATTAGTAAAAATTGAACATCATATACTGCTAACAATGAAGTTATTCGAGTGTGATAACCACGTTTTTTAAGGAACCAGATGGTTCAGGAAGAGAGATAACACACCAGTATGATAACCACATGTTTTAAGAAACCAGATGTTGGAAGACCTCCTTTAGGTAGAGGAGCCGGCAGGGCCAGCCACACTGATGGTACTTGAGGGGAGAGGACATAGGGCACCGATTTTTTTGGTCACTGATGGTAAATGCTGGCTAGCAGGGACCGATTTGTGGTTGGCAACGCTTCATTACGTGGGAGAAGAGAGAGAAAGAGAGGAGGAAACAGAGAGCGACAACGTGTGGCGGTGCTTCGTTGCGTGGGATAAGAGGTGGGTCACGGCAAAAAATAATTTGGTGGGTTGGATGAGGCAGAAGATGGCAGCCCATCTCATCTTCCCTTCTCCTTTATTCCCTTCTATTTAACTTACGATATGTCTTATATCTCCATTTGTACGTGTCATATTACAGCTTATCAACCCGGGTCATCCGTCAGATGAATTGGGGTCATATTCCGCATCGTTAATTTGTCGTCCCAAGGAGATATTCCCCATTCATACTATATTTTTGTTAAATATCGACCCGCATCCTGTAACCCTGTTCCTCAAACCGATCAACCAAATTTCTAGTGACATTAGACTAAACTATGATTCCACAAAGCAGCGACCCATAAGTTGCTAATAGGTGCACACACACGATTGGATAGGTCGTTTCGAGGAAACTCAGAAGCTTCCCGTTGCTTTTCTTTTTGCACATCCACACCGCACCTGCCTCAATTCCTAAGTCCCTCCTCTTTTCTCCTCTAATTAGTAAAAAATTGAACATCATATATTGCTAACAATGAAGTGGTTCGAGTATGATAACCACGTCTTGTCGAATATCTAAATGAGGTATATATAAGGAGTACACTATACGTGGATAACGTATATCATACACATATATAATAACTATGGATACTATGAAGCCGAATCTACGGTACTTAATACACTCGGAAATTAAGAAGACGTATACTAGGAAGGTTTTGAAGAAGACGTATACTCGGAAATCAAGAACGACTAGTATCCAAGTGATTTATCTGTTTTATCTTGATGAACAAGATAGATAACTCCCTATCGACTACAACTGGATAGGATATAGGATATCAACCCTATATAAAGCGAGGATCTAGACCCCTGAAAAGGGGGAGGAGGGGAAGAGAGAAAAAACTCACACATCTGCAACTCGACACAAGCACCAAAACCGTAGAAAATACTCAACAACTTTAGTTCTAGATTAGCTTAGATCCGATCTGCTCCTTGTAATATGTCTAACCGCATTGCTTGTACTCGAGAGAATACATATACATCATCATCCATATAAGACGTATAATATTACTCCAACTGGGAGTCCAAACCTACCTATATTGTGTGTCTCGTTTCGTGTTTAATCCCTGATCTCTAAGATACTCAATCAGTTATGGACACGTGTTTTAAAAAACCAGATGGTTCAGGAAGGGAGAAAACACACAAGTGTGATAACCACGTGTTTTAAGAAACCAGAAGGTTCAGGAAGAGGGAAAGCACACAAGTGTGATAGTCGATTAGAAGAACACAGAGATGAAACTGAAAGTACATATCAAGCATGGAATGCAGTTTAAGTCAGTAGCCAAAGTACACAAGTTTTTTATCCTCTATGCAATCTTAGCAGGCTTTTCTATTGTCCAAGTAGGAAATTACGTGCTATACAATTAGTAGGAAGAGGAACAATGAGATGCCCAAATCTTACAATGAAGTGGTTCTATTGTGATAACCACGTATTTTAAGAAACCAGATGGTTCACGAAGAGAGAAAACACACAAATGTGATAACCGATCAGAGAAATGAAATTAAGGGGACAGGGGTCAAACAAGCACCTAAATAAGAACATGACAACCAAAATCACACGCACAAATTTAAATCACCAATGACCAACTGAATCAACAAAAGTTTCCCACCTCAAACACCGATTCAGCCCACAAAATCGCATGCGCACTTAGTTAAGAAGAGGTCCAAACCAGTGGCGGATCCAGGATTTCAACTAAGGGGTGCTAATTTCTAGGTTCTAAAATCTCTAAATCTCTACAATTTATCACATTAGATTAGAATTAGAGGATAAGAGCATTCACAGTCTCACAGACAACCCCACAAACAACAGCAACAGTTATAGCAGCAGGAGACGAAATTTTGCCCCAGACAATCGGACTAAGGCACAATTAGCTACAAAATTTTCTTTGGCTCTTTGTCTTAGCTTTTGGCCTACTGATTTGTAACACAGATGTTAGGCCTGACTTTGCAAAATATAATGGAATCCGTAAACGGATACTGCTTGAATCCAATTAAGTGATTCTACTTAATTTTTATAGGACTGCTGTGATAACAGGACATTGCACACATGGTTTGCCAAATTTTCCAAGTAACATCTGAAAGACAGAAACTGATTACCAGACTACCACAGAACTTATGCAGGGGCTAATTTAAGTTTTCTAACAGAATCAGCTTAGTGTCTGTTTGTTTGGACTTCTGTTTCTAGTTTCTCTAAAAAATTGTGTTTTTAGTTTTTTCGTAAAACTGCTTTTGGATTTTAGCTGTTGGATTTTACAACAACTTTTTAGCTTTTCAACACATTACTTTTTAAAAAAGCTATTCTCAGCTTCTAGTTTATTTTCTCAGAAGTAGACTTCTGACTTCTCCAGAAGTTATTTTCAGCAAACCCGTTTATTTGAGCTTCTGAACTTCTGACAGAAGCAAAAACCAGAAACAGTCTGAAACAAACATACTCTTAGTCTCCAACATTGGGACTCACCCGACGGAGGGGATCCGGATCTGGGAGCCTGTAGGGCGCACGACGTAGGGCGACCGGAGGCTGGTGGTGACGGGAATCGGGTCGAGGAAGTTGGGAAGGGCCGGCGCAGGCTGCAAGGCGGCTGGACCAAATCAGGCAGGGAAGGGCGCCGTCCGCCGCCGGCAAGGACCCTGGAGAAAACAGGCTTGTCGCTCGCGCTCGCTCTCTCTGCTCGCAGTCGCAGGGTTCAGGGACTGAACCAACAAAAACACACCAGCCAGATTCGAACCGGCGCATGGCTTGTTAACGGTTTAACACTCAACAAATAAAATTTGATAGCACATCCGACTAAACTATGATTCCACGAAGCAGCGACCCATCGGTTGCTAATAGATGCACACACACGATCAGATAGGTCGATTAAAGGAGACTCATAGGCTTCCCACTGCTTTCCTCTTTTAACATCCACACCGCAGCTGCCTCCATTCCTATGCCCCACGTTTTCTCTTATAATTAGTAAAAATTGAACATCATATATTGCTAACAATGAAGTGGTTCTAGTGTGATAACCATGTGTCTTAAGAAATTCAGGAAGAGAGAAAACACACAAGTGTGATAACCACGTTTTTTAAGAAAGAAACAATTTGGAAGCCTTTTTAACCAAAAAAAGAACTAAATTTTTACACAAAAAATCAAGTCATTTTCTAGTAAAAAAATTCGCTAAAAAAATTATAGAAATGCTATTTGTTTGTCGTCGAGTTTCTTACCTTTCGATTCACTTGGAGATTCGTGCACGCCCTTCTTCTCCGGTGAGCTTCTCGTCATCTCCGGTGAGCTCCCTTCAGGTTAGGGTTCGGGATTTTTACGGTTAGGGTTCGGGTTTCTATGGGGGGGGGGGGGAGGGGATTTTGGGGGGTTGCTGGCTTTGAGGGAGCTCTGGGGGAGACTGTCAGCTAGGCAGTGATGGCGGTCCTGGGGGCGGGGAAGCCGCTGGCTGCAGGCGGCGGAGGACCAATGGTTGGGTGAGGATGGCGGCGGGGGCATCGAGGTAGGAGGGGTTAGTGGTGGCGGCGGTCGAGGGCGGTGGATCCGGCGGCCGGGGCTCCGCCGGAGCCAAGCCGGGAGGCTGTGGCAGTGGGGGAGTGCGGGGAGGAGAAGTGATGGTGGCAGAGGATGGAGAGGGGCAGTGGAGGAGGGAGGGGCAGTGGGGATGGGCAGCCGCGTCGGAGCTGGAGTTGGGCATGGCGCTAGCGAGGCGGCGAGGAGCCGGCGCAAGGGGCAGGTGCAACGCGTGGAGTGGCGGCGGCGGGAATCAAGCATGCAAGGTGGGGTGGAATGAGCGGATGAGATGAGGCGGAGTGGATAAGGTTCGGAAGGGAGGAGTTAAATAGGCGGAGGATGGAATGTTCGATCTAGATCCAACGGTCCACAATTTGATAGGTTTTGCCCTCTAAAATCTGTCAACAGATAAATAGACACTCCCAAATTATAGTCAACACAAAATTTTCTAAAATAGAAAAAGAACAAGTATGGCAAGCCTGCCTAAACCCTAACCTTCCTTAGCACCGTCAAAGCCGCCACTACAAGCTCCATGTCATCCAACTATGTGGGAAAGACACTACCTCTTCTAGCCTTCGCCCAACATGGCCTCCTTCTCGGACAGTGAGGAGGTAGCAATGGAGGTAGAGGCGAAGGAGCTTTTGAGGCAATAATGATAGGATAAATTAGAGAGAGGCGGCGGGTGGAGGGAGGGGCAAGAGGGGGAAGGAGGAACCCTAGACCCTAGTCCCTGCACCAGTTATATAAGAAAAAATTGTGTAAGCCTTGGCCCAATGGGCCTGATAGCCTCCATGGGCCATGCTTTTACACATAAGCCTTAGAATTTTTTATTTAAATTTGTGTTTGTTATGGGGAAAAATTGAAAGTAAAAGAAATTGGAAAAAGAGAAGGGTAGCTAACCGATTTGGACTGCTGCAAGCTTGCAAGGTCATATAGGATCGAGCAACCGAAACTTGCCAACCCTCCTTGACCCCGTTGTCTTAGTCAAGTAAGGATGGGTGCAAATGGAGATGGGGGGCAGTAGTGACGGCTCAATGGTCTCCACCCAAGCCAAGCATGTTGTTGGCGATAGACACACACACATAATATAAAACCACAAACGTCGGTTGTAGCTTTTCTCTTAGAGTAATCTAAGGTTTATTGAACACATGGAACAAGTCAGACTTTTGTCTAGCTAAACTTTCACTTCTAACCAAAATGTTGTTGGGAGTTAATTGATGTAAGTGGACCAAGAATGGAACACATGAAAGAGGCTAAGGTCGTGATCAATGATTACGAACCACAACATAAGATTTTTTTTTTGTTTCGATCCTGTCATGACAACAGCTAATAGGATTATCATATAGAATTAGCACAATAACGATGCTATCCATGAACATAGAATCAAACACTATATTTGCATCTATCTTACTGAGAAAGAAAGTGGGCTAAACCATCAACGGTAAGCGTACATCGCATATACCGAGATATACCTCGTAGATACATGGTTGGGCATGTTAAGAAACCTCCCTAGAAGTCCTCTACGAAGGGGGGCGGCTGACCTGCCACGAGAGCAACGCCCTAGGGCTGTGCCGTGTGGCACTACTCTCTCCTTCACGGCGGTGCCTTGGTTTTCCAAGAACCAAGATCTAAATTGTGTAGCCCTAGTTGAATACAGCTACATCGAGATATCCACAAACTCTCATTGAAGTGCACTCTCTTCTAATGCAAGACTGCAAGAACATCATTTTATATTAAGTGCTCATCCATTTAATTGGGCGGCGTTGTGTGCATTAGCACCAGCTAAGCAGCACAGTTTTGTTAAACTAATGCTACGACATAGGCACCACCTCCTAGTGTTATGATTCCACTCATTGTTATGGTTCCACGAAGCAGCGACCCATCAGTTGCAAATAGTGCATACACACGATCGGATAGGTCAATTAAAGGAAGCTCAAAGGCTTCCCGCTGCTTTCCTTTTTGCACATCCACACCGCACCTGCCTCCATTCCTAAGTCCCTCCTCATTTTCTCTTCTAATTAGTAAAAATTGAACATCATATACTGCTAACAATGAAGTTATTCGAGTGTGATAACCACATGTTTTAAGAAACCAGATGGTTCAGGAAGAGAGATAACACACACAAGTGTGATAACCACATGTTTTAAGAACCACATGCTTCAGGAATAAAGAGTCTAAATAAAATAAAATAAATAATTATTGAAATTGGGGTTAGAATAAAAAAATAAGGATCCATATCAAATAGAGTCTTAAAAAAATAAATTATATTAAAAATCAAATACCTAAATAAAGAGTCCATGCGAAATACAATTAATCAATAGCTAAAATTCATAATGAAAAATAATAAGAAAATTCAAAAACTGTACTAAGACAATAAATTAAGATGAATTGTGTAGCTCAAGATTGTAGCATCAAGTAGATAACAAGCAAAACATAATACGCAGGCAAGGGAAGCTTATTCTGATTTTGGTTAGGCTGCCTACACGTGATGCACGATTTTGGCAGTTGATCAAAATGTATACGAATCACATCAATCCATGTATACGATCTAGGTACAAGTTTGGAGCATAAATAATTTTTTCTTTCACTAACATAATTTTTATCTCTTCTTCTAATTTTATGCATTTTGTAACTAAATGACACTAACCTCATAAAAAAAGCTAAAAAGATTTTAATCAAATGTTTTCGTGATAAAATATTGTAACGAGACTAGCCACGGTATTAGCATGGACCGCCTTGCTAGTTATAGAAGTATGAGAAACCAAGTTGAAATATGTGACGAGTGATTGACAAAGTTGTGGATTTCGTTTGATGATAGTCGGATTGCATGAGCATGTATATGTACTGCAATTATGATTATGATTAACTAAAGTTGCAGAGAAAATAGAGTTAACGTGTTTTTCTCTGAGTCTAGGAAAATTGTACACGCCGGATGGTCTAGCGCCTTTAATTTTGAACTCACCGGATGGTTCAGCGTTCAGATGGTGTACATGCCGGAGCATTTCAACACAGAAAAAAAGTTGAAGTACATATCGGATAGTCCAGCGATGAGCACTGTAAATGCTAGAGTATTTCTTGCAAAGAGATTGCAAGTTGGCTTTGGTGAACTTACATGCGCCTGTTAGTCTGACGATGTTGGGTATGAACGTTGTAGAGATCCCTTGAGCTTTTCCTGCAGAGAGACTACAGAATGGCTCTAGGGTGAAAGCTACTCGCCGGATGGTCCGGCAATCATGTGAAGAGAACGTCATACTATTTTTTGTAGAGACGATAGAATGTTGGTCGGTCTGATGGTTTGCACACGCTGGATGTTCTAGCGCTCAGGAGGGGAACACGCTGGGACATTCGACGTTTATGTTTTCTCTGAGATGTGCTTTGAACTGAGAATTTTGTTTTTTGAGCTAACTAGAGATGAAGTTGAGATATATGTTTGCTTGTCTAAGATTGTGTAGGTGATGGATACAACTTGGTGATCGACGGTGGGATGATTAAAACCAAGTGGGTGCTTGGTGTCAGACGATCAAGGAGGTTGGACAGAGTTAAGGGTGATCTTAGCTGTGCAAGTGGACGTCAAATAATGCATGAGAAAATAGATGAAGATGGCATGTTGATAAAGTCAAGCGAAGAGGATACCGATGCAAGTGACATGTGGCCCGAGGGATCAGGAGCGGGAGAGACTTGCCGGTGGTCAAGATCGCAAGATGAAGTACATGTATCGATATCGGGATACTTGCTTGGGTTAGAGCAAGCGACAGTGAGTCACGCTTTGAAAAGCGTGCATGTCGGTTTCGCGGTTTAGCCTCAAAATTGTGGAAGGATGGAGTGCACGTGGCATCATTGCGAAGCTTGCGGCGAAGAGAAGCTAAATCATGAAGGTGCCACGGCCATTTGATGGATGGAGCGAAAAATAGACAAAAATGCCCTGGTGGTATGTAGGAAGTCTTTGGAAGAGAAGGGTATTTTGGTAACAATGAAGCTTAAGGGCTAAGCTACCTCTCTATGTCTATAAATAGTGGGGTAGAGCTATAGGTAAAGCTTGAGCTAGTCATTTGAGCCTTGAGAGATATGTTTTAGATGAGAGGAAAGAAGAGTTTAGCCTTTGTAATAGGTGAGAGTTTTTTTGTGAGAAAAATATCTTATAATCTGTCGACAGAGGGTTGTCCTCCATAAGAAATCAAAAGACTGTTTCTTCTGATGCTTTGTTTATCTCCTTCTAGTCTCTTTCTATTAGCTCCCTTGTTTTGTTGCGAGTTTTTTCTTTTTAGCTATGATTTTCGTTTTTGTTTAAAGGCTAAATTTTTTTTCACCTTGAGAAGTTGTTCTTGTTACTGTCAGAGGCATAAAATTCACATACAAATGTATATAAGTGGGTCTTGAATTTCATTGCCTCTGTATCATCAATTTGAAAAATCTCTTCTTTCGGTGACCTTTGCTTTGGATCAAAGACTTCTTCCCTGAAGTTGCTATCTTTTGTGGCGATGATCCGTGAGATGAACTTCAATTAAACTTAGGGTTCATATACCTACGAGAGCTATAGGTTTTTCTAGAGATTTTTATAGTAACATAATTCTCTCCGATTTTGTTTCCGCTGTTGATTTTTGAGTGTGTTGAGTAACAAATAAGATAAGACTATTCGTTTCGAAAGAAATTAATAAAACATCTATTCATTTTTCTTTAATCATCATTCTCGATCCTATAAAATACTAGATAGACGAAAATAGCCTAACGGAGTCCATGATCCATCATCATGATACTATTCCATAAGAGCAGCCAATATAACTAACGCACTTACCAATTGCCAACCGAGCGGCACATCAGCTTGACCTTATATTACGGCATGAACGGGTCGGCGAGCTTGAAGTTGGAGGCAGACATGTCCATCTAGGGGGTGCACTTGCTGTTGTTGAGGAACATGATCTGAGCGTCGCTAGAGTCCCTCATCTCCGGGCGCAGCAGCTCACCAACCATCCTCTTGTGGTAGATGCGCATCGACTTAAGCACCTTGGCTGCCCCCAGGAGGAAGTTGGCGAACGCCAGCTACTGGCGGACCAGATTGTGCACCGCCCGCAGGACGATCGTCTTGAGGCTATTCTCAAGGCACTCGACCGGTCCGCCGGACATTTCCTCAAAGATGATCAGCCTACCCTTAGTGTAATTCTCGGACCTGTTCTTCATCTTAATGGGAATAAAAGGTGCAGCATATGTATATAATTCGCCAATTAATGTTGAGATTAGCTAACCTCCATGTGAAGTGTTTCCAGGAGGAGGAAGTTGTGCAGGAGTGAGATGGTCTCCCGCACCTCGTTGAAGTTATCCACGTTGGTGAACAGAGAGATGGTTCTCACCTGCTCCAACGCAACCCCGACTGCGCGTCGCTGGAAGATGGCGGGAGTATGCAACCTCGGCGTCTGTGCCGGTAGAGTCCCCTCGAAGGCGACTTGCAACGGCGCCGGCGGCCACCACAGCAGCCGTTCAAGCTTGGGCGCGTCCATGATGCGCACCAGGTCGTGCCAGCACATGTAGTTATCTACGATGGTCAGGCTCAGGAGGTTCCTGCACCGGATGTCCAGGCTCGTGTTCATCCAGCTCAGGGTGAGTTCCGTCAGGCGCGCGCGGGAGCGTCCAATCCGGCAACTGGGAGGGAACTGCAGTTGAAGATGAAGTGCGGCAGCCAGAGCTTCGGAACTGGCATCTGGAGAACAAGCTCCTCGACGACCCCTCTTTGGAACAGCGTGTCGAGCCACCCGGACACCGTGCTTGTTGAATTCAGACACCCACCATCACGTGCACAACCAGCTCACACTCCTCGACCGCGCGAATGACGAGTTCGTGCTTGACCACGCGATCAACTGTGCTCGACCATGATGGGGCTAGAGGTGCTCGACCACATTATTGACCACGCTTGACCATGCGATCTATACGGCGAGAAAATGAAGATGCCGAGTACCGGCGTACCAGGTACTCGATGAAAACAATGAAGAAACAGAAACAGATCGTAAGTTTTTTTTATGAAACTTATGACTCTATTAACTCACAAAAACTAGATATTACAACTCATATTTATAGCAACTGCTACCTAGAGATAAACCGAACTCTAAACTGAATTAGATCATCTAATTTCCAACTACAACTCTTAACTAAACTTGTAGACACTGTAAGAACCATAGTCCTACATACATACGAATGACGCCCTTGCCGTATATGAGCCATATATGAACTTCATGCTTCCATGTGATTTGAATCCATGATGTCCACACTAGGATTAAATCCAACATACTTTCCTTAATCTTGACGTAGGCTAAGATCACGAACTCCTAGTAGAGGCCGTATGGCCGCAAACTTCACCACTGACAATGCCTTTGTCAGAGTGACTGCTCGTTGCTCCTTCATGCAGATGAATTCAACCTCAATCTGGCCTCCTTCAATGCACTCACGAATGAAATAAAATTTGGTGTCAATGTGTTTGCTATGGCTATGAAACATTGGATTCTTCATCAAAGTAATTGTCAATTTATTGTCAACAAAGAGTTTGACTACTTTGGACTCTTCTCCTATTAGCTCCCCCAACAGACTTCTAAGCCACAAAGCTTGGCATGCCACCGCTGTTGCCACAATGAATTCAGCCTCGTATGAAAATAAAGCCACTATTTTCTGCTTCTATGAGTTCCATAAAACCAGACTATCATTGATATAAAAAGTCATACCTCCAATACTCTTCCAATCATCCATGCTACCTACCAGATCACTATCAGTGTGCCTGGTAATTTCTTCTTCTCTTCCTCCTCTGGTATACACAAGCCCATAATGAATGATGCCCTTCAAATACCGAAGAATCTGCTTCACTGCCTTGCGATTGCATCACCGTGGGCTTCTCCATGAATCTGTTTGCCACCCCGTCAACAAATGAAAGGCCATGTCTTGTATGGAGCAAATACCTTAGGCAACCAATGATGCGACGATACTCAGTTGCATCAATCGGCTATCTGTCTGGATCCTTGTGCAGCTGCACCCTTTGTTCCATGGGGAATTTTGTGGAATTGCAATCCAGCATACCGAATTCACCAAGGACCTTCTTTGCATACCCTATTTGCTTGATTGTAATTCGTCCATCTTCTTGCTACCTCAATCCTAAGATAGTAATTGAGTAATCAGGGATTGGTCCTCTCGAACTCACTCATCATCTGCTGCTTGAATCCTATGATCTCTTCTGGACTTTCTCTTGTCACAATGAGATCATCAACATATACTCCGACTATCACACCTGCAAGACCTAATCCTCTTGTGTATACGACATGCTCTTGTGAACATCTACTAAAACCAAGCCATTTCAAGCTCCTGTCAAGCCGAATATTCCATGTCCGTGGCACATACCGGAGTCCATACAATACCTTGCTGAGTTTGAGCACTAGATGCTCTTTATTCTTCACTGCAAATCCCTCCGGCTGGGCCACGTATACTTACACTTTGAGTTCACCATTCAAGAATGCCGACTTGACATCCAGGTGATGAACCTGCCAGCCTCGATTGGCTTCAACAGCAAGGATAACACGCACTGTGTCTAGCCTAGCCATCGGCGCAAACACGTCTTTGAAATGATTCCTTGCCGCTGCACATATAATTTCGCGACTAGCCTCGTCCTGTGCTTGATCACGTCTCCTTTTGTGTTCTTCTTCAGTTTGCAAACCCATTTGAGTCCAATCGACTTGTGTCAAGTCGGTAGTGCCGTGAGAGTCTATGTGTCATTCTTTTCTATGGACTCGATTTCCTTGGCTATGACGTCCTCCTAGACCTGCTATCTAGCGGCCTCGTGGTAGGAGGACAACTCCTCTGTCTCTACGAGCATGGCCTCTTCTTCCACGTCCTCAACAAGATCCACCCTTGGAGCTCTCTCATGATGTCGTTGATGTGCCTGTAATGAACAAGACCTTCATTTGTGATGTTTCTCCTGCTCGGCAGTGGTGTGGCCAGATCAACCATCGGCGATTCAGGAGCCGGAAGCATTAACAGAGTGCTAGGTGTTGTCGAGGAGGTTGTTGTCGTGTGTGTCGTAGCACGTGTCCTAGTTGCTGGCCCTTCTAGCGTCACCTCGCCGGCCAACGGAGTCATTGAAGGAACTTGATCAACATGTGTCGCGGGTACTAGCACACCTGCCAAACCACTCGCAAGTGGCACAGAGCTGCCTGCACCGGCTCAGTGCTAAATGCCTCCTCGATAACAAAATCAGATGGCTTCCCGCCGCCTGAACCAGTACACTAGCTCCACTCCATACTTTCATCAAATTTAACATCATAACTTACATGAGTTTTCCTGCACCATGGATCAAAGCGATGGTGGGCCTTACAACCATCCTCGACGCCAAGATACACCATCCGGTGGCTTCGGCTGTCGAGCTTCTTCAAGTGTGGCATCGTTGATGTTGGTTTACCCGATCTTCCAATGGTAATATGATAAGTCGATTTGGTGGAGTTTTGACGTTGATGATCCAAAGGCTCCGATCAGAACATATTGAGAATCCTCGCAACCACTACACCACTACTCCATGGTTATCAATCGTGCCAAGATGTGGTTGACCTCATCAAAAAGGCTTTTTCTGTAAGCGAATCGAGAACACAAGCAAGAACAGGTAGATGCAATCTAAATATTACTGATTACCAATAAAGGGCTCGAGTTTGGGGTTCTACAAAATAATATACGGTGAAACGATCTAAAACAGAATAATTTAAGCAAAACCCAAGTCTAAACTATGATGACTAATATGTATATATAGGGAAAAAATGAGGAGGTCGATCTAGGATTGTGCAGCCATGGATAGAGGCGTACACAACATGGACTCTTACCCTGACACGATTACAAGACCCAACAAGATCCAAAATAGTAATACAACACCTTATTCCTTCGACTCTGACTAAACTATAATGAATATTTGGTTGAGTTCAGATCCATTGGAAAGGGCTCGTCATAAGCTTTCCAACAAGTCCAAGATCGCCATAATTGGACTCCGTATGTGAGAGTTATGCCCATTTACTGACATACTGTCATGAGATTTTGAGCCGAATTTGGAGTCCAACTTGAAATCGACTTGTTATTCGAGTAGACTTGGCACTCGAATAATTACATTCAGGAGAGCTTGTGATGCCTCTTCCATATTTCTAAATAATAAAATAACACAAAAACTTAGTAGTATGCTATTCTTTATGAAGAAAATATGAACAATGAAGAATAAATTCACCTAGTGTGTATTCAAGGGAGCCATGCCCTTTTCTGTCGTCACCTTCGTGTGTGCCGTGCAGCCAAACACATGAAGGTGTACTAGAAGCTGCTTTCTTCAGTTTCAGACCTTGAATGGAGTGCAATCGTCCAACACCTTCATCAGGAAACAGTTCATCAGATACACCACGTGCCGCACTGTCTCTCTCCGAAATCTTCTAGGCACATTCATGCTCTTGAGAAGAGACCTCACCATTGCCATCACTGTCCTATTCCTCCACTCTACCACACATGTTGTTGTGGCGTGTATGGCGTGGTGAGATGCCACTCAATCCTGGTCTCCTCGCCGGGTGAACTCAATAGAGAGGAATTCTCCACCACAATCAGTTCTCAACGTCTTAACACGTCGCTCGCTTGTGTTCTTGGCCTGCAACTTGAATCTTCTGAACATGGAGCAAGTCTGGTCCTTCAAATTGATCATATACACCCACATCTACCGAATAAAATCATCAATAATTAACATGAAATAACTATTACCAGCGAGAGTCGAAGGTGTAATTTGTTCTTTGCTTTGTAATTTTCCGTTGCTGGGAACAGTTGTCTTGCCTGCGTCACCACCAAACACCCTTGACACAACTGGTTCAGGTGTGTGATCGGCGGCACTCTCACCACCATCTCCTTGTCAACGAGTTGCTTCATGGTAGCGAAATTGATGTGGCTGAGCCTCGCATGCCAGAGCCACGCTAGGTTTCAAGGCATGCTAAGAGACACACCGACGTCGCTAGATGGAGCTTGATCTTATAGAGGTGATTTAGAGTTTGCCTCACCTTCATTAGCAAATGTGCAGGTGTTCCATCATAGATATATAAATGTCCGGCTTCCATGATCACCTTGTGTCCAACTTCAGTGAGTTGTACAAAGTTGATGATATTTTTGCTAAGTCAGTGAATGTAGTAGATCTCCTACAATAGTCACTAGTCACTGTTCTTACAGCTGAACATGAAAGACCCTAAGCCCATGATTTGCACCATAGAGCCATCCCCGAACTTCACCTTGCCAATTGTCTAGCTCTCTGAACTTCTCTTTGTCAATGGTCATGTGATTACTAGCTCTATTGTCCAGCCTCCCTCCATTGTGTCACGCAGTTCTGGCTTCAACTTCTCCTCATTCAGCAACACGACATCCTGCCTTTGCTGCAGCCCTGATACCTCCTCTAACACTGTGAGAAGCAAAGCCAACTTGGTGTCATCGGTACATGTGAGCTGTGTCTCCTCCTCCTTCTTCTGTGGTGGATTGCATTCGTTCGTGTAGTACCCCATCTTGTAGCAATTGTAGCACTTAATGTGGCTCTTGTTGCGGTGACCGCCGCTCGAGCCGCTCTCCTCGTCAGTGCGTGGTGCCCCCATTGCGTCCACCTCTACCACGGCCTCTGCCATGTCCATGACTACCCCAGCCACGGTTGCTATTCTCTGCAGGAGCATGGAACTTTCCCTTGCTACTTGATGAGGAATCGTTGATGTCCTTCTTTTGCCGCGTCTTCCACTCGTCCTGAGTGAACAGGAGCTAGTCGTCGCCAACGCTACTGCCACTGGATGCGTGCAGGTGTGTACGCTCTTCATACATCTTCAGCCGCCCCAGGCTTCCTTCAACGACATGGTGTCGAGGTCGTAGAATTGCTCAATCTCGGGGATCACACTAAGGAAACCATCTAGCACTGTGTTAAACAGTTTCTTGACCAATGTAGCATCATCGATCATTGCCCCTAGGATTCCATACCTGACGGACATGTCGTTCAGGTTTTCGGCGTACAAAAGCAAGGCCTCTCCCTCCTGCATCCGCATGGCATCGAATTCGTTCTTTAACATCTATAGCTGTGCATTCTTGACGTGATCCATGCCAACAAACCTTGTCTTGAGATAGTCCCAGACCTCCTTCATCGTTTTCTTCTTTGCCACCTACATCAGGAGGTCCTTCGGGAGCGCTTGGAAGAGGTGTGACTTTTCCTTCTTCTCGTTGATGACCACACCAGCCGCCAGCTCAACTACGTCCCAGACACCTTAATCCTCCATAATCGCTTGCACCCGAATCACCCAACTTGTGTAGTTTGTCGCCGTCAGCTGCGGGTACTGCAATAGTCCGCCGTCGCTCTCCCACACCTCCTCACCCTGAGAGACGATCGACATCCACACATGTTGGCACTACCTTTGTTCCGGTGAGTTGCAAGACGATGATGCTAGACTGTCCGGTGGACTTGGCTCTGCGCTCTACCAAGGCTCTGACACCAGATGTTGAATTCAGACACCCACGATCACACGCATGACCAGCTCACGCTCCTCAACCGCGCGAATGATGAGTTCGTGCTTGACCATGCGATTGACCAGTACGTGCTCGACCAGTACATGCTTGACCACGATGGGGCCAGAGGTGCTCGACCACGCCTCAACCACACTCGACCATGCAATCTATACGATGTGAAAAGCACACCATTACTCCATTAGTTTATCAATACCTTTGAATAGAATAACAAGACTTAATTTGATATCAAGGAAAAGAAAATTGCTTTATATGTAAAATCTTTCAATCTATGTATTATTCTTGGGCGACTTCTTTTTTAGCAAAGGGTTATTCTTCCTTCATAGATTCCTGCTGCCGTGAGAAGACGCCCACCCATTTCTAGAGTTATACGCCAATTCTTTTTCAAAATCAGAATTGTTAAAAGAAGGCTAGTTTCGTTCCTCACTTTCAGAGAGCTGGTTTGCTCGTAACGAAGGGTGATTTTTGTACTAAAAAAATTCAACAAAAAGAGACAATCTGGAAGCCTTTTTTAACAAAAAAAACTAATTTTTTACACAAAAAATCAAGTCATTTTCCAGTAAAAAAAATTCACTAAAAAAATTCATGTTCAGCACAAATTTTCTAAAATAGAAAAAGAACAATATGGCAAGCCTGCCTAAACCCTAATCTTCTTTTGCACCAGCGAAGCCGCCACTATGAGCTCCTTGTCATCCAATTGTGTGACAGAAATACAATGCTACCTCCTTCAGCCCCCACCCAGCGCGGCCTCCTTCTTCGACAGTGCAGAGCGGCTCCTGCGGAGATGGAGGCAGAGGCAAAGGAGCGTCTGAGGTAGTGGTGATAGGATAAATTAGAGAGAGGCGATGGGCAGAGGGAGAGGCAAGAGGGGGAAGGAGGAGCCCAAGTCCCCTCACCAGTTATATAAGGAAAATTTTCTATAAGCCATAGCCCAAGTGGCCCAATAGCCTCCATAGGCCATGCTTTTACATGTAAGCCTTAGATTTTTTTTTTGAATTTGTGTTTTATATGAGGAAAAAATGAAAGTAAAATGAAAGTGTCATGGGGCACCCTCCCCTAGTGTCATGCGGCACCATGACCAAATGGACCCAATTTCATCTGGGTCGGTCCTCTAGAGCTCCTTGACAGGCTCCACCCATTGGTTCATCCAATTTCCACCGTGATGTTATCCATTGTTCCTCGAGTGTGCCAATTATCATGTATTTCTGGTAAAGTGTCATATCTATACACAAAACACCACAGACTCTCAAATGGGGTTATTGTTAGGCGCCAAGTGGCATAAATAATTGAATATCATGAATATATCCACTAAATTGATAGCAAATATGTGATGATAATTACCATCAACACGTGTGCACATGATGAGCCCATGGCTCCTCAAATTATTTCAGTTAGTGTTTCACAAATTTCTTGCAATGGTTCAAAGTTTGAAGATGGTAATTCTCTGAAGAATAATCCTCAATTTGGTTTATATTGATGTGAGTCAAGCAGAGATGAAGGAGAAAGAAAGCTGAGCTGCTGCTACTAACACATCTTGGCACAAGAAGACTTTTGTCTGGAACGGTGGCGTCTACTTGCAAACATAAGAAAAAATAGAACACATAAATGCCAAGATCCAAAAGAAACCAAATATCACACAACAAACATCATCGCATACAAGATCATGCTTTTTTTGGACAATCCGATGAAAGAACAGGACAGAACTGAGCTACAGTTAACAAGTTATGGCTTCCTAAAGATTAAAACAGGATTAAAAATATTATTTACAGATGAAATTATGTGACTAGGATTTTTCTAAATTTTTTAAGAGCCATCCATGATTTTTTGGGATTTTCTAGGATTTTTCTAAAATTTTCTTGCATTTATTTGAATTATAAAAATATACAAAAATATTAAACAAAATTAAATAAAACTATTAAAACATTATTAAATTATTTTAAAATTTATACCTATTTTTAGAATTAATTTATACTAAAATAACATTTATTGCATAATACGTATGAATTATGACATCATTACAATATTAAAATAAATAATAGAAAATATTTGCTGACTACGTCTGCCATGTGAGCGCTCTGATCTAACTTGGCGATGACATGTGTGCAAACACACTAATGTGACCGATCTACATGGAGGCTGACGTGGATAACAAACAGTGTTTGGGTCATTGATGGTGCTGTTAGCTTCATTAAATCCGATCTATCGGATCTAGATTAGACAATCAGTGACTAATGGATCGAAGAGGTACATGGCAACCTAATTGCAACTGTATAACTTTGATCGGATAGCTGCCAACTCATCGTGCTCGGCTCCAGTGGTCTGGACGATGGCGCGATCGATTCCTACAGCGGCAATCTCACTGGTGGTGGCCGGAACCTTGTCATCGTGCTCTGAACTCACCCACGAGCGGCGGAACAGAACCACGTTCTCACGGCGAACACGAATGGGCTACATGTTGACATCGACGGGCTTCCGGTGAGGCTAGTGACGGTAAGCGACAGTCTTGAGCTTCGGAGCTCGTCCGAGATAGGGTTCCTATCGCGCTCTTGGCTTGATGAGGTGGGCAAAAGGTTAATGGTGCTTTGAGGAGGCTCTGAGGCTACATATTTATACTCGAGAGGTCACGGTTGCACGTAATCGAGTCGAAGTCAATTTGGCGGAAGCGGATTGGGTTCAATAGAGATCTCGCGATTCAAACTGTATCGTCTAAAGATAGAATAGGCAAGGGATCACGTATAGCTCTAGGTTTCTTTCCCTTTTTATCTCTTAGCCCATCCCTTTCCAATTTGCACAAATTTGATTGAGCTCCTTTTCTCAGGCTCGGCTGGATTTAACGTGGGCCATATCTTCTAGAGTCTCGCATGAATCTATTTTGGTAGTCATCGGGGAACTCTAACTCGGATTTTGCGATTCTCATCTCATGGTTCCCTTAGTCACGTTGTTGCCGGATGAAAACAGAGAGAAGGGAGGAGGGAGGGATGAAGAAGAAGGGTAGATGGGCTGAAAAGAAGAGAAGAAAAGGAAGTTGGGCCGGATTTGGCCTAATAGTGATTTCTATCCTTTTCCATGTATTCTCTCATGTATTTCACTCATATACCGGTATATATATAACATATATACTTATATATATACATAAACGCACACATATCAGTCAAGCAAACAATTTTAAACAATGTTTATATATATATATATAATTCTCATAAAAAGGAAAAGAACACCCCCTTTGTATATATATAAACACACATATACACATATATTTATGTATACATGTATGCATATACATACTTAGGGTTTATTTAATTTTGCAACAAAACATTCCCTTGATAAGATGGTTTTTATTTATTTTGGTTTTAGGAATTGGGCTGTTATAGTCAACTAGCTAAATTCTCGTACCCATGGAAAAAGACTATAATACCGTTGTTGCATGCCATGTGCCTTGAGCAAAGAGTATTTTGGTAGAACCAAATTATTACAGTTAGATGGAATTATATTTGACCCACCAAATCTGTTTTACATTTACTTATTTGCACTACTACACAAACAGTTTCCAAAGGGGGTGGTAACCCATTTACAGAGATGTTTAGCCACATGCTTCTGGTCGAAGGCCTGTTAAAATAGAAGATTTTCACAGACTCAAAAGAGACCGCATGTGAAAACCCATTACTAGAGGCAGTTCCTGGAAACTCATTACTAGAGATGGTTCACTTAAGGAGCCGCCTGTGGTAATTCCTATTTCCACAGGCCGTTCCTTAAGTAGACCACTTCTAGTAATGGGTTTTCACATGAGGTGGTGTACTTTAGCATCTGTGTATAGATAGATAGAATACCACAGGCGCGTTATATAAGGATCCGTCCACATATTTTATTCCAAATTCGTAATTGGCATATATTTTATTACCTCCAGATTTTAACACATTTTCAAGACTATATATATTCAGCAGTATTTCAACACAATATTTATATCACAAGACAATATTCATCATAAGACAATATTCAACACAAGTACAACAATAACTCAACTAACATTACTAAAAGTATTGTTTCCTCTCCCACTCACAAAGCCTTGGATGGCTAGCCAATTCACCTCTGTGGTCAAAGAACATGCCATTCTTGTGAATGATTTTATGCAAGATGAACCAACACATGCTATGTTGGATGTTTTGGATATCTTTGTTGGTGAGCGGGGAGTTAGTATATTGATCCTCCGTGTTTGCAATGAAAACATAACTAAAAGAGTTAAAACACTAGTGACAACGGAAATAGAACTAAATAGGAATGTGAAAGCGCAATGACAACTTATGTCCTCGGGATTCGTTGTGTATATCCCTTACCCTAAGAAACTGGCAAACATAGTATCTATCAAGAACGGTTTCGAAACCTTGCTTATGGCATTTCAAATAATAATACAACATATTCATAGTTTGATAATACTCTTCATCATAAATAGTGAGATACAAGCATTAGAGGTGTGTTATTACAGGAAAGTATGTATGGACAAACATCTCATCCGGCTTGACCGTATCATGTCTTCCACCTTGTAGCACGTACCACTTGTAATCCCTATTCAAATGCCAAGAAGTTATTATCAATTCATAAATGAATTATAAGGATTGTTTGTATCGGTATTTTCTTTACATATATATATAATGTCGATTAGATCTTGGTAGGATGATTGGGAGAGATCGACTGAGTCAAGGATCATGAGTCTGCTCCACTTCAGCATCAATATTATACAAATAAAGTGGTCGTTACATGAACACTTATGTTAGGTTCTTGATTGACCAAGTTAGGTGCAAAATAAACTTTTTGGACTAATTGACGTATCAAACTTATTTAAAGTTGTAGGGGGCCATCATGTAGTCCTTGTCTTGCATTTCTAGCATAGCCCTTCCTATGTAGGTCGACATGCAAAGGTTGCATGATGTGGTCATTTCTTTTATGACTCTTACTTTCTCCCTGTTACTCTTTCTCTTAATCTATGCGGCATCCTTCCTCAACTTCATGACCATGTTGGGTTGAAAAATTTGTTGTGGATTAAGGAATCTAACCGTAACTTCATCTTTTCCGCATCATTGAATTGCATTCTACAGAACGAATCACTAGTCATTAGCTACTCTATCATATATTGGTAGATATATGAATATAGGTGTAGGTTGTAAGCACTTACATGCACCTCATGCTTATGAGATTGACGTTGAGTTTGGTGTGGTGGAACAAAGCGTGCATGTCCTTCAAATCCACCATGAGATATGAGTCTCTGCTTAGAAAAATGCTAACAAGGACATAAGCAGTGATTATCAAGAACCCTGCGCAACATGCCCTCATGTACCATTCGTGGAATCTCCTCATCTCCCATGGACCATCTTAGAGTTGAACCGAGGGTAGAAATAGCTTGCCATTCTCATAAGTCTCAGGAACATCCTGTGTAGGCAATAAATCCAACTGAGGGGTACTCAGTGTTTTGTCAGTCTCTTTCATGACATTCCCTTCACTAGAGATTTCTAAGCGGATGATGCCTTTGGTTTGAAGGATAAAAGCCACCTCTTCATCAGAGATGTTAGAGTCTTTTCGTATAGGGTAACCATAATACGGACTCTTCGATGCTCAGGTGAAGGTGCTGGAGGCATAGACACTGGAGGCGAAGGTGCCGGAGTCACCGACGGTGAAGCACGGGGCAAAAATGCCTGAGCAAGCAAAGGTTCCGGGGCAAAGATGCCTGAGTAAGTAGGTCATTCTCCCTGTTTGGCTCAAAAGACACTTCGTTAGCAATCTCTTGCATGGTCTGGGCCACTTCCATGGTCTCAAGGCTTTTGAAGGCTAAGTCCCCATCCTCAGTTCGTTATGACCGACTGTAGATCTAGTTCCTGCTTTGCTCATCATAATTTTCCAATGTGTTAGGTTTCCCAGCCCGGGCAGCCTCTTCTTCTTGCCTCCTCCATTCAGTAATTTTGGGGGTGTACCTAGCCGTGCCCAGGTGATGGCGGTACTTGTTCTTCTTCGTAAGGTTCTTAAACGATTCACTCAATTTTATGGCTTCAGGTGTGGCCTTCTGCCAAACAAACTTCGCCCATTGGTCTGGTATAATTTTTTCGTATTTCTTGAAGGGTACCATGTTCTTCTCACGAACTCCTTATTCAGCTCACTCTTCCGGCCTCGAAATGCATCATGAGGGGAAACAGATGGTTCTCTGCAATGTTGCCCACAAGAACTCTTTTGTCTCATCTGGCACCAACCATCAATCAGCTATTGTGATTGAGATGTACTCTTTGATAAGAAATCCACAACTATTGTGGTTTTGGCATAGACCTCATGAGGTGCAATAGGCTCTCCTTCAACCCCGACTTACGTTATTGTGTAAGTGTCAGACGACAACTTGTTTCTACTTTGCTCGCCCCGTCTTCATTTCAGCGTACTCCTAGAGGAACCCAAAGTTTTGGGCATAGTCAGGGTTACTTGCCCGATGTCAGCTCTCCCGCTCGTACGGAACAAGGCTCAGGCTGTGCCACGAGCGCCCACTTTCGCTGTTGTCAGAGGAGGAAGATGAGTGCGGGCTTGTGCTCCTATCCGACTTCCCTCTTGCATTCATGCCATCTTGTGCTGGGGTGCCCTCTAGTTTGAGCATCCTTTGTGCTTATGTTTTCTTAGAGGTACATGTCTTCTTCTTCCCCATGGTACTTAATCGACCACTAGATTACTGTTTGCCTAGAAAAAACCGAGAATTTATAAATAATCTCTCATACGCTCACTATGACCTATCAGTTGGGTCATACAGAGCATTTACTATGAATTTTAGGATTTTCTATGAATTAAATATGAGTTTATAGCTCTCTAGCATAAATAATTTTCAAACTGAGAATTAAATTTTAGTTTACAGATTTCAGTTTACTAAAGTTAATTAGATCATGCCACACACATACTAATTAAGTATAGCTTCTATCAAACTCATCGATAATATTTTTTAGTTCATACAAATCAAAAGGTACATATTATAGTCTAGTGTTTACCGTAGATAAGCCTCTCAAAGTCAACAACATTGTTTAGAGATGGCCATATTATAGTCTAGAGATGGCCAGGAACTTAGACCTTGACTTGCCTAGTAATGAACCTGCCTTGCAAGAGATATATATGCCAAACGAGATCTAAAGCTCTCCGAGTATGCACAACTAACATCTACTCATATATAATTAGGATTTTCACCAATTTTGTATAGGACAACTAGTAGATCAACAAATGATGACAACAATGGCATACGTGCACTTGATCTCTCTTACAAGTACAATCATTTTTTGCAGAAATTGCACTCTGAACTGAATTATGTGAAACGACATCAGTACATGAGTCATCAAAAGAGACTTATCCAAAGCTCAAAGATATAAACTTGAAATTGACAAGTGCAAGTATGCATCCGCATCTAATAGGTGAAACAGACATATTTTCCAAAACAATAAATGTTATCCTTGAATTTTTGTAAGGGCCACCTAGGTTTGTCATGTTTGGCTTACCGGGAGGGGACGGCGGTGGAGGGCTCGTGGTGGATGGCACATGGATTAGGGAGGATGGCGGGGTGCTTAGAGTAGGTCGTCGGGACTCCGGTTTGTCGGCAGGGAGGTGGACAGTGCATCGGCGGTGCGAAAATCGGACGAGGCCCCTCAGGCGTCAGTGGCGTGCAGAGGAAGGAGGCTAAGCGGGCATTGGCTGACGGTGCTTGGACTCCGGGAGGACGGTGGTGTGTGGAGGAGGGAGGCCGGAGAAGGCGTCAGTCGATGGCGCTCAGACTCTGGAAGGATAGCGGTGCCGGAGGAAGGAGGCCCCTCAGGCATCGCCGCATCGGCGACGCATAGGGGAGGGAGGTCGGAGGGCACCGGGAGGTGGGGCTCGAGGGCGGAGTAGGCGTCGGTGGAGGAACGAAGGCCGGAGGGCACTGGAGAGGGCATTGACAGTGGCGGCGCGTGCAGTCATCCTGTCGGTGCTATCTAAGTTCGTCAATGGGGCTAGGGTTTCGAGGCCTCATGCCGGGCTATATATAAAAATACATTTTCACAGGTTGTGGATGGAAGAAACTGCCTATGAAAATTCATTTCCACAGGCGGTAAACATAAGAAACTGTCTGTGGAAATCATTTAAATATGTTTTTGACAGGTCTATTAAACATTATCATTTTTTGTCACTTTTGAGAATCAATAATCACATTGGAAATTAAGTTACATAATATGAATGTCATATTGGAAAATAAGTTGCATAACATGAAAATCACATTGGAAACTAAGTTGCATAACATGGCACTATTTACCTTGAACTGTTTTTCATACACCATCAAGACGCATGTAGGGCATCACAGATCTATCAAGGGTTGCTTCTACAAGTTTTATCTTTTCTGGATCTTTGAAAGGCGGCATGTTGTCGAACTGATTGTATTCTTCCTCATTCTTCACATTCTAAACTCTGATAATTCTTTATTTTCCAGCAACAACTATATACTTCTTTTCATCCGCATGATCGATTATATAGAAAATATGTGCGACGTGATCAGTAAACACTCATAGATCATCTTTGTGGCCTACAATGCTAAGGTCGATAGTTGTGAACCCGTAGTTATCCACCTCCACACCATTTGGGTGTTTGACCCATTTGCATCGAAAGACGGGGATATGCATATTCACTCTATAGTCGAGTTCCCAGATTTCATCTATGAACTCATAGTAGTATCTATTTTCCCTTATTGTGTCATAGACTTCTATCCAAATGCTATTGTTTTGGGTCGTGCTCATCTTGTCCTTTGCTTTGGTATAAAATGTGTACCTATTAATGTCATACGCTTGCCATGATGCAACTAAATTTGATGGGCAATAAGCCAACATTTTTGATCTACAGATTCATCATCTGACAGGTTTTGGTTCTTGAACCATGTCGTGATGCGACGCTTGTGCTCTTTCATGATCCAATCATCTGAGCAGCTTTGATTTTCTGTGTGAAGCTCATTCATGTGTTGCTCGACATACGGCTCATCTATCTTGAGTTGTTACAAGATGTTAAAATGTGCTTCTTCCACTACTTTGTAATCCTCATTGATGAATCTTTTCTTTCCTTTGGTCCCACTCCTAGACAATCTCCCCTTATGTCGAGATATAGGTACACCAATCTATTTCGCATGTTTTATGTAATTGAGGCAACACTCAATGACTTCCTTGTTACTGTAGCCTTCAATCATGGAACCCTTTAGGTGAGCACAATTCCATACATAGCCCATGAGAGTGCCCATGTACCGCTCAAATATATACATCTGATGTAAGAATATAAGGGCCTAGTGTAATTATCTCATTCATAATGTGAACCAAGAGGTGTACTATGACATCAAAAAAGGATGGAGAGAAACACATCTTAAGTTGGCACAGAGTCTCTATCAAGTAACTATGTAGATCGCCTAGTTTTTCAGCATCGATCACCTTCTGTGCCATTGCGTTGAAGAAGTGACACAACCATGTGATGACCACCTTTATGTATCCTGGCTTGATACCTCTAATTGCAATAGGGAGCATCTGCATCATCATCACATGATAATTGTGAGACTTAATGCTGATTAGCTTCAAATCTTTCATTGAGACTAATTTCTTGATGTTGGATGAGTAACCAATCGGGACTCTCACCCCATATAAGCACTTGCACATTGCCATTTTCTCCTCAGGTGTTAGAGAGTAGCTAGCCGGGAGAAGGTAATGTTTCCCAATTAGTCTATCTTCAATGTGTAGCTCTATCTTCATTTAAAATGCACCAAGTCCTTACGTGACTTAATTCCATCTTTTGTCTTGCCCGGTATGTCCAGTAAGAGAACAAGAATACTATCACACACATTCTTCTCAATGTGCATGACATCGATACTATGGCGGACCTCCAAATCCTTCCAGTAGGGCAAATACTTAAAGAAAATTAGCATCTTCTTCCACAGTATGCCGGTCGTAGTCTCACTTTTCTTTCTCTTTTTACCCTTCGGCGGCTTCCCAAAAACAACCATGATGTTCTCGACCATTTCAAATACTAGTACCCCGCTGCGAGGTTTTGGACTAGTTCCTTGCTCAATTGTATTGTCAAAATATTTCTTCATCTCATGGTATTTGTGTTTTGAGTAAGAATCATTGGTGTCGCATTTACACTAACTTATGTGAGTACGGTAGGTACACAAACGTGGTTTCATCCAAGCATACTACACATCCTTGCTTCCCTTTAACCTGTCCCAATAGGCAAAAAAGGGCGGGATAATCATTTATGGTAACGAAAATCATGGCTTTTAGCATTGAGTACTATCGTCGGAATTCATCCCACACCCGGACCCCATCGTTCCATAGTTTCGCCATATCTTCCATCAATGATTCAAGAAACACATCTATATCATTGCCAGGTTGTTTCGGTCATTGGATAAGAATGGACAGTATAAGGTACTTCCGCCTCATACATAGCCATGGAGGAAGATTGTAGATGGCCAAGACCACTGGCCAAGTGCTATGTGAGGTGCTCATGTCACCGAAAGGATTTATTCCATCGGTACTCAATGTGAACCTTACATTCATTGGTTCTTTAGCAAAATCTAGATAGATGACAATGAACTTATTCCATTGGCTAGCATCAGCAGGGTGTCGAAGCTTAGTGGATCCTTCTTCCGCTTATCAAAATACCAACACATCAGTTCAGAGTCCCTAGGGTTCGAGTACAATCGCTGCAAGCGGGAGATCATTGGCAGGTACCACATGACTATGGTAGGTCTTCTTCTATTCTTCTCCGCATTGGAAGAAGTGTCTTCTTCGTCATGACCAGTAGTACTCTTCTTCTTCTTCGCGTTGGCGGAAGCATCTTCGTCCTCACAATCATCATTCCTCTTGTACCGACTTGCATTGCACACTGGGTATCTATCCAAGTCTTCGTACTCTTTACGGTAGAGGATACAGTGGTTCGAACACACGTGTATCTTTTGCACATCCAATGACAACAGATAGATAAACTTCTTCGCTTGATAAGTGGTAGTAGGCAAGGAGTTAGGCTTCAGAAGCATGTTTGCTAAAAGACTCAACAGATCTGAGAAACTCTTATCGGACCAACCATTGCTAACCTTCAATCTTAGAAGTTCAAGCACAAAATACAACACCATAAACTCCTTATCACATCCCTTCGATTCCTCATACTCTTTGATGCCTTCTGTAACGCCTCCAAATTATCTAAACCTCTCCTCTCTCTTAAAACATACGATTTTGCGTGGTGCAACATTTCCTCCAAATCAAAATCATCATCCATCATAACATCAGTGTCTCATTCGACTCCCTCATCATCACCATCTATTTGATTAGCGGTGATGTTGTCGTTTGATTCGCATGTACGTTTTTCGCCATGTTTGGACCAACATGTGTAACACTCGACAAAACCTCTCGAGATCAAGTGTGACTTGATTATGCTTGATTTGTCCCACATTTTTTTGTTCTTGCAGTCAGAGCATGGACAGTGTATTTTCTTTGTCTTCTTAGTCAAAGCATCCTTCTAAATGGCTTGAATAAAAGTAGAGAGTCTTTTGATGTATATTTCTCCATGTCTTGGCACATTGTACATCCATGCTCTATCTATCTTTAACTCCAACAACAAAATTAGACCCATAAATTAATTAATAACAAAATCATAATAAAAAAGATTTTTAAAAAAAAGGGAAAATGGGCTTGTTATGACTATAATATATCTACGCAATTAATCTATATTGATGCAGATTTATGGCTAAGAACAATGTGGATTGATTACTCTCACTCTCCCTCTACATCTAGATAGATCTAGATCTAAATAGATCCAAAAAACCTTATTCGTGATAAAACCTTCTAGAGGCTAAAAACACATCAAATTGAAGCAACATCTTTAAAATATAATGCTAGAATCATGTGAATCTACACAATTGAATCAACATTGGTCACAAATTTTAGCTAATTTGAGGATATAAATGGCTAGAATCATGTGTATCACTAGATCACATCCAATCCCCAATTAAGCCTTAAATCTAGATCTAAACTTCAAAAAGATGCTACCTAGGGATGTGATACTCTTACCTTAGAGAGCTACTCTAAGTAATTCAAAAATAAAACCTCATCCCTTTGTTTTTAAATCTCCAGACCATCTTTGAGCTGCTTAGTTTCGACAGAGCAAGCTCGGTTTGAATGGAGCTCCCCATGAACAGGTACTATTTATAGAGAGATTACTATAGACGGGTCACATAAGGAGCCACCTCCAGAAATACGCTTTAACAGGCGGCTAATTATGTGGCCCACATGTAGTAATCATCCCATTACCAGAGGTGGTTCACATAAGTAACCGCATCTGGAAATGACCTTTTACACAAGCGACTTCTTATGTCGCTCGCCACTGGAAATCGTACCATTACTACAGCGGCTGTCGTAACCACCTGTGGAAATTTGTTTCCACAGATGGCCCAAAACCGCATGTGTAGCGAAAATAACCCTATTAGATCATGATTGTGATTTTGGTGATTAATGACAACATAGTCATTGGGATTAACATGTTTGTCAAGAATATATGTTAGTAGATCTCATGAATGCAATACATTAAGAAGCCACCACAGCCGGGATAAAGTTTAATTGAATTGGAGATGTCCTAGGAGAATTGACCTTACTGGATAGTCCGGTCCAGAGAAGTTTGCAATCACCAGCGCTTTGTGTTCAGAGACTGTTAGTCTCACTAGAAAGTCTGGTGCTCTGTGTGGTAAACTCATTGGAGTATTTCTGATAAAGGGGAGAAGGTTGAGGACCTCACCAGATAGTCCGGTGATCTGCATTAGATAGCACCGGAGCATTTCTTGCAGAGAAGAATACAAGTGCAAAGGCTGAAGTTTAACCCACCAGAAGGTCCGGTGCTTGGTTTATGCTCACCGGATTATAGAACCAGAGCATTTCTTGCAAAGGTAACTGCAAGTGTTGAAAAATAAAGGACAACCCACCGGAAGGTCCGGTGCTCTGAAGATCAATGCACCAGAGCATTTTACACAGAGAAGAAGTGGCGCGATCTGGCTCAAGATAACTCACTGAAAGGTCCGGTGATGGATTTGAAGGCACATCGGAATGTCCGGTGTCCACAGAGGTTTTGAGTGGAGTTTCAATGGCTAGTTTCTAAGTTTGTACTCACCGGATGATCCGGTGTTAGTACTACTGTTTCACCAGATCATTCGGTGTTAACAGCTTTTTTGAGCCATTGGGAAAATGGCTAGTTGGCGGGTTTGAAGCTATAAATATCCCTCCACTCAGTCATTTGAAGATGTTGTATACTGCTGGAGTCTAGAGGAAGCTCATACACACTTGAGAAGACATCCAAGCCACCAAAGTGCTTAAAGTGATCATCCAAGGTGATTAAGCACAAGATTAGATAGTGTTTAGTGCTTATAGGTCTAGAGTGAGTTGTAGCTAGGTGCTGCAGCTTAAAAAAGGGATCAAAGAGTGATCCTAGCTTGTACCGAGTGGTACATCAGCATCTTAGAGTCATAGTGACTCGCCGACATCTTGTGCCTTGGTGGCTTAAGCTTGTTGATCCTCCGACTTGATGTGGAGAGACGGCAAGATATGCGTACAGGGACGCGAGGATTCTTGCCTTGGTGGCTTAAGCTCTGAAGTGATCATAGTGGCAAATAACCAGAAGAGAGGCTAGTGGTGAGATCTTACCTTGGTGGCTTGGTGGCTCATCGTGCTTGAGACATTGTCTTGGTGACTTGGTAGCTCAAGAGCCGTGACTGAAAGAGACTCGACGACTGGGAGCATATCCTTTGTGGAGCTGTAATGTGGATTAGGGGCGGCACTCATGCCATCAATACCACGAGATTAAAATTTTGCATCCCGACTTTGTCTCTCCACCTTATTTACGTTTCCGCATTTACATACTTGTAATTTACCTTGCTAGAGTAGGTTGCAATCCTCTTAAACGGTAGAGTAGACATAGATAAACCTAGAGTATATTTAGATAGAAATTAAGATGAATTTATCTTGCAAAGTTTTTGGAGCTGAATAGTTTTTAAGTATCCTAATTCACCTCCCTCGTAGTACGTCACCATTCCTCACAGCAGGGGGCCCCACCAACTGCTTAGCTGGTTTATCATAAGAGCCATTTGTGGAAAGGCAACCTGAGTGTCCAGAAAAATAGTTTTGTAATAGTGTTGTATGCTTTATTCCTTGTAACATGCATGGAAACTATATTTTCTTTGTGCGTGAATATTGGTTTGGAACTAATTTGAGGATGAGTGGAAATTAACAGACAAGTTCCCATCCCACGGCTACAGAACATCATATATGTAGCGCTCTATCAGTGCCAGTTTAACAGTAATCGGTACTAAAAATGTATCAGTGCTATTTCTTAAACTCTCGTGTACGAACAACAGCTAAGAAGATAAGAACCGACACTGATAGTGACTGTATTAGTGCCGGTTCTAGTTATGAACCGCCACTGATGATTGCTACTGTCATAGCTCATCTTAAAAAATTCATAACTTTTTCACACGAAATCAGATGGGGAAAACTTTATATAAAAATTATAGTTCTCGATGAGATCTACAACTTGGTAGTTGAAATTTTTTTAATTTGAGTTCATTTAAATGCCCAAATAATTATAATAAAGTTGTAGCAATGGTCGATGACAGCTTACATTAAAAAATTTATAACTTTTTCACACGAAGTTGGATAGGGAAAAACTTTATATGAAAATTGTAGCTCTCGACGGGATCTACAACTTTGTAGTTGATCACTTATTTATTTAAGATCATTTAGATATCCAAATAGCTATTCAAAAATTTTCGGTCAGAAGATGTCAAAATAATTTTTTTCTACTATATTCAGAAATGGACAATAGCTGAGATAGTTAGAGGGGGTCATACGTGCGCACAGGCTATGAGGTCTTGAGTTCGAGTCTTGCTTGCCGCATGCAAGCGAATATCATATGACTTTACGAATATTGGGTGTGGTCGGATGGGCAGCCTCTGGTCAGGTGTCTCTGGTCGCGAAAAAAATTTGAAACTTTTTTCGACCCGAAAAACGTTGAATCAAGACAGATATCAGTTCCAGTTGGAGCCACCAACCGGCACTGATAGTGATTTTCAGTGCTGATTACATACCCGGTACAGATAGTCAGTAACTATCAGTGCTGAGTAATTAATGTCGGTTTAAAATCTGCTACTGATGATGATTTTAAACTGGTACTGATGAGGTATTTTTGTGTAGTGTCCGTTGAAGTTAACTGCATCTACTACGCCAGACTCACCAGCACAGATTTGTGCTATCACATCTACAAGTATGACCTCACCACTGAGCAGGGGCGGATCCAAGATCCGTGCTGGGGGGCTGCAACACGAGCTCAACCCAGGAAGCCTAGAAGAAGATAGAGGAAAATTAAAAATATATATATCATTTTAGCCCACAAGCTCAAGAAGCTCAGAAGGAAGAAAGAATAAATTCAGAAAAAATATATTATTTTAGTCTATAAACTATGAATTTGATCTAATAGCAAGAGTTCCAGCACCTTACTTCGCATTGGGCTGGATCCGTCCCTGCCACGGAGAAAGGAGGAATCTCTTGCGCTGCTAATAATTCTGTAAAACCTCGCCTGGATAATGCTCCCCGCCCTCTCACGATCATTCAGCTCCTCGGCAGCTACACCATGGACATTTCATATTACGAGCTAAAGTTGGAACTAGACTCGGATCTTACTGCATGCGCATGATGACTCAGTTTACGTCGAGTATCCGTCAGGTGATTGGTTCGTTGGACGTTCAGTCCTTAGTGCTGCTATTGATTCTTTTTCTTTTTAGTTGTGGTGTCATCTACCGGGCATGCATGCAGTTGATCCGAGTCTAGTACTTACGTTAGCTGGAGTATTTCACATTATAATTTGGCGGCTAACTTAATCCTTCCGTGTGTGTAAGGTTCTTGATAATTAATTTGCTGCTATTGTTTCTTTTTCCCCCGGCCTTTTGTTTTAGCTTGTAAGGTTCTTGAGAATTAATAATTCCGTAAGATCTCACATAATTTGAAACGCAGTGTGGAGTAAGATATTTCATAATCACGTAAGATCTTTCATAGTGTGTGTTTTGTTAATTTTCTCCCCTTCTGTTTTAACCTGTTGCCAAAACCGCGTTCTTGTTTCCCTTAAACAAGCAGTATTTAAACGCCATCTACAAAATCTAAAAGTGAGCATGCATGGTTATCCTTTGTGTGGAAACGTGTCAAAAGGCATTCGATTTGCCAATAAATCTGTGCCAAAATAGGCAACGATGCTTCTTGGAGAGAAATGAAAGCAGATGAAAGTTGATAGGTGAGAATATGTAGCAGCGTTCGACATCGCTCCTTCATTTACAGCTGCATAGCACCTCCATTAATTTTCCACACAGATTATATAGGAATAATACACGAACAGCAGCTAAAATATCCGATGCAACCTGAGCGATAAATAGGGCCACCATCACCCGCCTTAGCAGAAGCGCTAGCACCACCATGCCTTGCACTCACTCGAAGCAATGTCGGTCTTGTCCTGCTCAGGCGACGGCAGCAATGCCCGACTGGTCCTCGCTTCACTTGGACCTCGTCCGCCGCATAGGCGACTGCCTCTTGGCAGCCGACGACGTGGACTACTACATGGATTTCCGCGCCGTCTGCCCCAGCTGGCGCTCCGCCACGGACGACCCAAGGGCGCCAGACTGCGCAGACCCCGGGCGGTTCCAGCCCAGGAAGTGGGCACTGCTCGGGCGACACGATGACCTCACCGCCAGGAACGACGGTGTCACGCTCGTGAACGTCGAGACCGGCCGCTTCCTCGTCAAGGACATCCCGCTGCTCCACAGGTACTTCTTCGTAGGCGCCACGAGCGGCGGCCTCTTCCTCCTCGGGGAGCTAGCAGATCCCCACCAGGCGCGTGTGCTCAACCCCTTCACGGGCTCAATCGCCCGTTTCAAGGCGTGCATACCCGTCGGAGGGATTAGGACCGTTGCCGTGGTGACATCGCCGATGATGATCTTCATCTCCGGCAAAGTGAAAGGCAACATCATGTGGGCAGATCAGAATAGCGAGCATTTCCGGGAGTTTTGGGTCTGCTACCCAAACGAACCTCTGTGCATGACATCATTCGCTGGTAGTGTGTACCTCACCAACCGGCAAGGATCCATCCTCTCGACTGTTGTCGATGTCGCCGCCCAAGGACGCTCTGCGCAAACCATCTCCATAGCCGCCACCATTCCTAGTCCTGACCCAAGCTACCATTCCTATTATCTCGTGGAGTCCGGGGGAGAGTTGCTGCATGTGACTAGACCATGGTACAGTATACCGGGACAATTGGTAGTCCATAGGGTGGACACCATGAGGAATGTGCTTGAGCCGGTGAGGAGCTTTGGCAACCGTGCCCTCTTCATCAGCGACATCAGGTGCCTTTCCGTCGACGCCGACAAGTTCCAAACCGTCCAAGGCGGCTGCATCTATTTTGTGGATCCAGTCCTAACTGGTCCCCACGATTCCGAGCATTCTTTCGTGACCACTGTCGTCGCTAACGGAGCCTTGTTTCAAGAGCTGACGTCGGATCTACGTACCATAAGAGGTTGTTCCCGCCCATTCACCCTCACCCAAGCTTTCGCAGATTACTGCAAGTTCATCCAATATTCTGAACTAAGCCAAATGTTCTACAGCGACGGAGAGTTCTCGTATGACTCTGAATCTGACGATGAATCCTCTGAATCCAACGAAGGATCCTCCGAACCCGACGACTGAAAGGCTATATGCATCATGCATAGTGTCGACTCTAGTAGAGCACCTCCAAGTCTAGTCTCCTACTAATATTTCTACATTTCATGCTGTTAAGTTACTTGGTTTCTCTAGCTAGCTAGCTCTCTTCAATCTGTAATCGGGCATTCTTCAATGTTGCAGCTTCGTGTAATCTTTTTTTAAGATCGAACCCATAAGGGCTGGGTGAACAACCTTGCTCAAACCACCCGAGCTACCCTTTGGGATGTAATATCTTTAATATGTCATGAATTCAAATTATAGTACAGTGTTCATACATTAATTGCAAGTACAGTTTCTCCTTATGTCCGCGCGGGTTTCTTGCGTATTATCTGTTGTAATTTATGGAAATTTCAATGTTTATGCCTTGGGCCGCTTTATGGGTTGTCAGAACTGGGCTCTGATCTGTTTTGGCCCAGGCCTACGGTGGGCACCATATAAGTACGGTTTCTAGGGTTGGGAAGGGAACTTTTCCTCTGGCTGTGGCGCTTTTCGATGGCTCAGGTGCTGGCGGCGGCGGCAGCAATGTCCGGCCGATTTCCCGGGTCGCTTGGCTGGCTGCAGCAGCACTGGAGGCCGTCGGTTCGTTGGGTGGCCGCGGGAATCTTGCTGGGGAGCTGGCGCCAGTTCTCTACAATGAGGATAAGGCCCTTATTTCTTCCCCTCTCCCTCTCTCGGTGTGAAGGCATGAGCTTTGGCTAATTCCTCTCCCCTGTGATTTCTCTCTGTGTTGCATCGGGAACTAGAGCCTGAGGTTTCTCTCGTGCTGTCTCTGGTGCTCTACTCTAGAGAAAGGGTGTTGGTGGCCGGAGCTGCAGCGTCGAGACTCGCCCGTATTGCGGTGGCAGTACGGTGGAGGGCTTTGTATCTCCGATCTCCTCTCACCGCCGGCAACGGAGGGTGATAGGTTTTTTGGGTCAGCGGCTTGCTAGCCGTGCCTAGCCATTCTTCATTTTGATTTCGATCAAATTTTCGCTGTGAGTTTTCTTCCACTTCCCCTGGACAGCATGCTCTGTGATGATTATATATGTTTAGATTGGGCTATTAGATGAGTACAATAGCTATAGATTTGTGATCTGGATAGGGTGCTGATGTTTCTGTAGTATGCACAATTTTGGACATAATTTTGTTATTGCTGTGAAAAGAATAGCAGCTGCAGACTTGTGTGCACATGTGGTTGTATGTTGACTGCAACCTTATGCGCATGTGTTGCTGATCTTGCTTGTAGCAATGTCAGTTCCTTTGAAGGTGCAGTGTGCAGCTCTATTCTGAAATGTCTAGCCATAACATACTTATGTTGATCTCATATTTTTGTATGGCTTAGTTGGTTCTGTTATGGCTAGATGGATTATGTTAAAGAATTCTTTTTCAGTCACTGTCCAGAACATAAATTGTTTAGCTGTCCAAGTTCTTTGAGCTAGTTGAGATCTCATTAATAGCTCAATCTATGATAAAGAGAAAAGAACAATTAGGGAGCAAGACTTCTAAGTCTAGGGGCCAGTTGTTACACAAATCTGAGAGCAATATAATCTCTTTCACTTTTATGCTGTCATTACATTCTGGAGATCATACTCATATGCTTTATTTTGGTATTCAGCTATTGGTGATACACCTGTTTGAGATGTTTGCTGCTGTTAGTTTTAAGTCTCTCAGCTGCTTATTCATGTGTATAAATAGCTCAAATATTTGGTATAATATTTGTATATTTGGAATAAGGTATATGCTCATTATATGGCATTATATTCTTCAACATTATCATATTTTATATTCAAGACTGTCACGTCACTAGAAAACATTAAATTGTAGTATCATATTACCCACGACAATTAATCTTTTATGTGTTCATTTATATGGTAGTGGACCTAAAACGTGAACCGAAGAAACAACTAGACCCGGTGAATTATGGTATAATCTCCAAGAGGTGGGATTTAATTATCTGTCAACTCAACACAAAATCATATGTGGCACATAGTAACTGTGCATGATACTACATATTGGGAATAGTATAAGAATCAATAAGATTAAACAATTAGAAAATATGTGGAGGATTGAACTCATATTTGTTTTGCTGATTCTATAGAGTTGAAAGTTACACCATGAAATTATATATGATCATTTTTTGTTAGATTTGTCCAATGACCTTTGGGAAATTAATAGCCCGAATAGTTGCAAAAGAAATCCCTAATCCAACATATACATTACGTTATACCATTCATTTCCTAGACACAACCTAACTGCGTAATGGTGCGGGAAATTGACTATCTAGCTTAGTATGGTATCAAACAAGGATATATTGCGTGCTTGGCAACATTTTCTTATTAGAACACCTCATGCACCAAGATCTACTACTACAGAACATCATATATATAGCATCTTAGCAGTATCGGTTCAACAGTAGCCGCTACTGAAGACGTATCAGTGCTAGTTCTTAAACTCCTATGCGCGAATAACGACTGAGGAGCTAAGAACTGGCACGGATAGTCACTAATAAATCAGTATCAGTGTTGGTTCTAGCCATGAACCGCTACTGATAAATCAGTATTAGTGTCGGTTCCAGCCACAAACCGACATAAAAAATCAGTATCAGCGTCGGTTCTAGTCACGAACCAACATTGATAATCAGTATCAGTGCCAGTTCTAACCATGAAACTACTCATCAGTATCGGTTCAAACTGGTCATCAGTGACGGGTTTTGAACCGACATTGATTATTCGACACTGATAGTCACTGATTATCAGTACCGGGTATGAAACCAGCACTGAAAATCACTATCAGTGTCAGTTGGTGGCTCCAATCAGCACTGATAGTCGATCTCGATATAACGTTTTTTGAGCCAAAAAAGCTTTGATTTTTTCCGCGACTAGAGGCACCTGACCAAAGGCTGCTCACCCGACCACGCCTAACATTTGTAGGGTCATGCAATATTCGCTCGCATGTAGTAATCATGACTTGAACTCCCGACCTCACAGCAGGTTCACGCGCACGACCCCTCAAACTATCTCAGCTATCATTCGTTCGTGAGTATAGTAGCAAAATAAATCCTTTGATATTTTCTGACCAAACGTTTAAATGGCTATTTGGATATCTAAATAACCTCAAATGGAAAAGTTGTCAACTACAAAGTTCTACATCTCGTCGAGTTCCACAATGTTGATATAAAGTATGTCCCCATTCGACCACTGTTGCAACTTTATTATAATTATTTAGGGATTTAAATAGCCTCAAATTAAAAAAATTTCAACTACAAAGTTGTAGATCTTATCGAACGCTATAATTTTTATATAAAGTTTTTTCTCATCTGACTTTATGTGAAAAAGTTATAAATTTTTTAAATGAGCTATGATAATAACAATCATCAGTGACGGTTTATGACTAGAACCAACATTGATACTTACTATCAGTGACGGTTTATGGATAGAACCGTACTAATACTGATTATCAATGTCTGTTCATAGCTAGAATTGACACTGATGTATCAGTGCTGGTTCATGACTAGAACCGGCACTGATACAGTCACTATCAGTGTCAGTTCGTGGCTGGAACTGACACCTATGTATCAGTGTTGGTTTCAACCAATAACCAACACTGATAGTAACTATCAGTGTCGTTTCTTAGCTCCTCAGTCATTGTTCGCGTGTGAGAGTTTAAGAACTGGTATTGATACATCTTCCGTAGCTGTTACTGTTGAATCGATAATGATGGGGTGCTATATATGTGAGGTTCTGTAGTAGTGTAAATATCAGTGCCGGTTTTAACCAAGAACCGTCATTGATGATTTCTACCGTCACAGCTTATCTTAAAAAAATTATAATTTTTTTATACGAAGTCTAATGGGAAAAACTTTATATCAAAATTATAGAACTCGACGAGATCTATAATTTTGTAGTTGAAAGCTTTTAAATTTGAGGTTATTTAAGTGCTTAAATCATTGTAACAAAGTTTCAGCCGCCAACCGTCGTGATCAATTAACATGTTATCTTAAAAAAATTCATAAATTTTTTATACTAACTCGGATGAGGAAAAACTTTATATAAAAATTGTAGCCCTCAACGAGATATACAACTTTGTAGTTGATCACTTTTTGATATAAGATTATCTAGATGCCCAAATAGCTGTTCAAACATTCAATCAGAAGATGTTAAAAGAATAGATTTTGCTATTATAGTCAAGAACGTATCATAGGTGAGATGCTTAGAGGGTCACGCGCACGAGAGGGGAGCTACTGTGAGGTCGTGAGTTCGAGTCCTGTGAAGCGCTTACGAGCAAAAATCGTGGAGCTACTATGAGGTTGGGTGAGCAGTGACTGGGTGAGCGCCTCTGGTTGTAATTTTTTTTTTTGTTTTTTGATTCCAAAAACATTGAATCGGGGACTGATTATCAGTACTAGTTGGAACCACCAACCGACCCTAATAGTCCACCTATCAGTACCAGTTGGAGCCATCAACCGGCAATGATGAGGATTTTAGTGTTGGTTCCATTACCGGCACTAATAGTTTAGTAATCAGTGTCAGTTCAAAATCTGTTATTAATGATGATTTTGATCCGAGAGTTTTTACAGTAGTGATCAGAGCAAATCTGAAAACATACATCCACGGGGCCATGCTTGATTTGGAGGAACAAACCGTATATGCAGTTCATCCCTGATGATCCGTGAGGACTAGTCTGGGTGAAGATGTAAACCTTAGCTGTTTTCAAAAGAAAAGGAAATATATATCTCTTAGACACCGGCCATAAATCATTTCAGTGATGTAGCAAAATTATGAAGAAAACACTACGTGAAAAAAACACAAAAGTGATGGATCATAATTATTATGGGTGACAGGTGCACCCTTCATTCCGAGTGCGTCACTGATAACTAGTTATAATTGACGGATAAGGGCCTGTTACCAATAAAATTATTGATAACGGGTCAAAACTTGACCTGTCACTTATAACTGATTTATGTTTTTCGTATTTTTTGACAGAAAAAAGTGAAAAAAATTCACCCAAGTCATCTGTCGGAGGATTAACTCCTGTCACAGGGATCCGAGAGACCCCCTTTTAGAGATTCGGCCGGGGGGATGATCCTGAATAAGTTCGTCGGAGAAATAAATGAGAGTAAATGGAACGGCCGGTGGTGGGGGTGATGACCTAGTGCAAGGAGAAATGAATGCACCGGAATTTAGACAGGTTCGGGCCGCATGGGGGCGTAATACCCTACTCCTGTATGGATGCGATAACTGTCCTGAGGAAGTCCCTCAAAGATGTTGCTGGTTACAAGAATATTGGCCTAACTAAGAGCTTAAGGCTCCTTGTTCTGCGGCAGGGACTGTGCCTTGTGCTTTGTGTTCGTCTATGGTTCGGTTCTTGCTATGTACGTCGATCCTTGGCCCTTTTTTCTCTTCTGTGTGCCGGCTCTTTTTGTACTCGCCGGCTGAGACATGCCCCGAACGGGAAGGAGGGGGGCACAAGTTCCGAGACGCCATGAATGGGAAAGGTATCATCATTTCTTCTGGGTGAAGTGACCGGGGGTGGAAAAAACGCCGCACGCCCGGTCACTTGTCACCATAAACGCCCTGGCAACGGGCGCCGTGGAGAGGGCCCACCGGGCAGCTGTAGAGCAACCCGGCATGCCCGCCCTGTCTTGTTCCTCTGCCATAGCAGGGTGGCAGACGGAACGCCTTGATCACTGCGATGTTATCCCGAGACAAGCCGGATGATACGGGACGGGACCCGTGCAATTAATAGCCCCACGCCTCTCTGCCAAAACATGGCTGGGACTGACACCGCGGCGGGAGCAGTTGGAGATGTCAGGCCACGCACGCTCATTAAATGCGGCCTCGGACCTCTGACTGGTGGACACCTCATCGGTGGGCCCCTCGGGGGCCTTTCTGGGTCGTCGGGGCACCGAGCGCTCGGGGGTACTGTTCACCTCCCCGAGCACTCTCTCCTGAGAATGCCTATCCTTGTCCTCGGGGTACCGGGTGCTCGGGGGTACTGTTCACCTCCCCGAGCACTCTCTCCTGAGCACTCTTATGCAAATCCTCGGGGAACCGAGCGCTCGGGAGCTACCACACGCAGTCCCGAGCACTCTCTCCTGGAACTTAGCTGTTCTGATCGTCGGGGGACTAGGGCGCTCGAGGGTGACCGGACACCTCCCTGAGCACTTTCTTCCCGGTACTTAGACTCTGTGGATCATCGGGGAACTGGGGTGCTCGGGGACCAGTGACTGTGGCCCCGAGCACCTTCTCCCGGGACTTGAACTTTTCTCATCCTTTAGGAGGGACCTCGTGGGATGGCGCCATGTGGCGGATGGCTGGCCGGGCCTCGGGACCCAGGGACCCCCGGTTCCTGATACACCGACAGTAACCCCTGGGCCCATTGGCAGGCAATGGCACGGAGACTGCGGATGGGCCCTTCATCTCGAACGAGGCCGAGGCTGAGTGGACGCCACTTGGCAAGCTTTCAGATGGTGGCCCTTTCGATTCGGGCCTTTGGTACGGCCCAACGGGGAGACGAGTGGACGCGCGTCCACACAACTCCCGAAGGCCATGACACCGGGACGGGCGGCACGCGTGGCTGCCACGCAGATCGAGGAAAATACGCCTGGCAGCCGCTGACACCGCATGACCAGTGCGAGATTCGCCTGGCAGTTGTGTCGATCGAGGAAACTGTCCTGCCGAGCGCGCCGTGGTAGGAGACGTTTGAATTCTCTGAGGTATAAAGGGGGGAGGGGAGCAATCCGCCCCCCTCTTTACGCCATCTTGCGATCCTGCTCTCGCTTCCTTCGCGCTCCTGAGCCCTTAGAATCCCTTAGGCGATCAGAGCACCTCTTTCTCTTTCCACCACCCAGACAACCTCCCTCTCCAACGAGATGCCGAGAGCCAGGGGAAACCGCCACGACAGGACTCCGGACAGCGTACTGCCGGAGTCCCGCTTGAGGAGCGAGGAGGCGGCGGAGAGGGTCAGGAAACTGCTGGTCCCTGAGGGCCAGCAGGGGGCCATGAAGGTGACACCGGCGAGCTTCCCGCGGGCGACGTCCGACCCTGGGCGCACCGTCCTGTTTACGTCCTTCGTGGCGGCGGGGCTGGTGCCGCCGTTTTCAACATTCTTTCTCCAAGTCCTCGAGACCTATGGCGTGCAGTTGGTGCATCTAAGCCCCAACTCAGTCGTCGCGCTGGCGGTGTTCGCGCACTTCTGCGAGATATTCGTGGGAGTGGCGCCATCGGTGACGCTTCTTCGACACTTCTTCGCCCTTCGATCGGCCGGGAAGAAGAGGGGATACTCCACGGCGGACATCGCGGGCTGCTGCAACCTTCAGCTGCGGGACGGCATGGGGGAGCGGTACATCCCCCAGGTGCTGTGAAGCAAATGGGAGGAGTGGCAGCGGGACTGGTTCTACGTCGACGTCGACCCCCACGACCGCCTCGCCCTGCCGGAGGTGGCGGCGGAGCCCCAAAAATAGACATGGGAGGCACCGCTGCCGTCGGACGTGAGGTTGGAGCCGGTCTTCGAACACATCGATTTCCTGCGCAATGCCGGGCTGACCTCGGTGATGGTGGTGGTGGACTTCCTGCGTCGCCGCCTAGTGCCCCTGCGGGAGCGGGCCCAGCCCTGCTGGCTCTACACCGGGCCCGAAGACATCACCCGGACCCAAATCGGTGCAAGCTGGGACCTGGGCCCAGCGGAGCTGAGGGGCATGCTCCGGGTGGTCACCGGCGTGGAGGACATGAGCCGGGCGGAGCTCCCGTGGAGGGAAATGGCGCTATGCACCAACCCCCTAGCGTGCGGCGATCCAAGCGAAGCTCCCGGAATTCGACGCCCAGGGGCTCGTCGACCGGCCGAGGAGCCGGAGCCCCAAGGCCCCCGAGTTCCCTGGGTTGGATGAGGCGACCAGCGGTGGAGCCGCTGCGGGCAGCAACCATCGCGTCGGAGGAGGAGGCACCACCGACAGCGGAGCGGCGGCGGCGCCGGAGGACCGGGGGAAGCGCCCCCGGCTCTACATTCCCGTGCCGGAGTCCCCACCGTCGCCATCGGCAGTGGCGGCGTTCCCAGTTCTGGAGCCGCGCCTCGTTCGGATGGGGCCCGATCCGGCGCCCGGAGACCGCGCGACGGCCCCGCCGAGCCCCCGGCGGAAGAGGGTGAGGGAGGACTCCAGGCCGGTGCTGGCGGGCCCGTAGTTCAGGATCCCGGTGGCCAAATGGCAATACCGAGGGACCAAGACCGCGTAAGTTTCGTCCTTAACTCTTTCTTGGGCGTGCTTCGCCTGAACTAAGCTTCGGTTTTGATCTTCGTCTTTCTCCTGCAGGCTGCCTGCGGGCGCCGCTGAGGGCTAGGGGCGACCGGAGGCGCCGAGGCCAGCGCCAGCCCCCTAGCGAGCGCGCCGGTGGAGCCAGGGCTGGCAAGCGTGGCGGTCGGGCCGAGGCCAGCGGACGCGGCGGCGGAGGCAGGGCAGACGGACGCGGCGGCGCCGCCGGAACTGGCGAACACGGCTGCAGAGCCGAAACCGGCGGGCGCGACGTCCTTGCTGGGACCGGCGGATAAGGCGGCCGAGATGGTGCCGGCAGACACGGCGGCCGAGGCGGAGACGCGGCCGTCCCCCGAGCGCTCGGCGCCGGTCGAACCTACCCTGGGCGTGCCGAGCCCGGGGCGGATGATGGCGTTGCAACCTTCGGGGACCCCGAACCCCCCGGAGGAGGCTCGCGGGGAACCCATCGCCCAACCGGCACCCGGCCAGCCTGCCGACCCCCTTCCGGTCGCGGTCGAGAGCGTCTGGGTGGCGGTCGAGCGGCTGGGCGCGACGGTGGACGGGGAGGTGGCGCAGCTTGAGGCGGAGCGCGCCACGCTGGCCACGGAGAGGGTGCGGCTTATGACGGCTTAGCACTCCTTCGAAGCCCAGCTCGTCGCGGTGCGCGCCGCCAACGAGGAGGAGCAAAGCGCTATGGAAGAGGCCCGGGCGGAGGCCGTGCGGGAGTGGAAGTTTTTGTAGGATACCCGCGCGGAAGTTGCGCGGAAGCGGAAAGTTTTGGAGACCGCCCGCGCAGAAGCTACGCGGGAGCGAGAGGACACCGCCCGCCTGGCTGGGGTGTCACGGTAGAAGGCTGCCGAGGCCCTTGCCAGGGAGAGGCAGGTGCAGGAGCGGGAGGAGGCGATCGCGGGCCGCGAGAGGGCGGCAGAGGACCTCCAGGCTAACCTGACCCGTCGGGAGGGCGAGGCCGACCGGGCTCGCTCCGATTTCCAGCGTTGGGCAGGGGGGCTCCAGGACATCGAAGGGGACCCCCAACGCTGGGAGGAGGATGTCGCCATCTGGGAGTTCGGCACCGAGATCACGACGGTGGACCTGGGTGCCCGGGAAGACTTACTGACCCACAGGGAGGGTGAGGCTGCTGAGGCGGCGGCGGCGGCTGCTGCCAGGGAGGTGCAACTTGCTAAGCACGAGGCGGAGCTGACCGCCCGCGAGCGGGCCCTGTCCGAGATGGCGGCGCTGGTGAAGCAGGCCGCCGGCCATGCACCCGACATCGGCTCCTCTGGCACGGCCGGGGGCCAGGGTCTCGAGGAGCAGCTGTGGATCGCGAAGGAGAAGCTCGAGGCTGCCTTTGTCGCGCGGGCCAATCTACAGCAGATGTTGGAGGACACACTCTGGAAGATGCGGCGGTCCGTGGAGAGGGACGGCCTTGGGTGACTCATCGTGGAGACGAAGGGCGACGGTCCCGGCCGATTCGTCCTGGGATTCCAGCAGGCCTGCGAGCGCCTCGAGGCGCTGCCCTGGGCCGTCCAGGAGCTTGCTGCCCGGGAAGGGCGCGACTTGGCCCAAGCGGTGGCCGAGCACGTCCTGGCCTGCTACCGGAGCAGAGACTCGAACTTCCCGCTGGAACCAGCTCAGGAAGGAGTAGTCGAAGCCGAGGAAGAGGCTGCCCGGGAAGCGGTTCGGAGCACCGCTGCCAAGGTAGTGGCCGGCTTCAAGCGTGAAGTGCCACCGCCGCCAGCCCCCGGGGGTGGCCATGATGACTCTGACTCAGACACCGACTCCGATTTGGCTTTTTGTAGTTTCTTCTTCTTTCATTTTTCTTTGACTCGATGTAAATACGGGAGTGATCCCTTAGAAATGCTTGTATTCCCTTTGTAAATATAATGGAAGCTTTTCTTCGGGCTCGCAACTCCGGTATTCTTGAGTACTTAGCGCTTCTTCTGATGTTTTGCCTTGATGCCCCGGGGAGTACTTGGTCGGTTTGATCCGACCTTTCCATCCCCGAGAACGAAGTCGTCCCGACCGTCCTTCTCGGTGTGTTCAGCCCCCGAGCCCTCGCGAGTCCGCATTGGCTAAGTCAAAAGACAAAGACACAAACTTCCTTGCTCGGGAGATAGATCGATCCAGCACGGAGCATGCCATGACCGGTGAACACTTTTCCATCATGCGACCACTCAGTCAGCAGACCGGAGACACGTGCGGGTGGGAATGCGACCAAGAGTCCCCATGGTTCGGTGGTGCCGGGGCTTAGGACGGACCAAACCGAGCACCGACAGCCCGCCCCTGAGGCCTAGGCTCCAGACTACTCGAGCGGCTCGAGCGATAGGATTACCCAGGGCGCCCAGGGACTCGGTAGTGCTCGGGACCCTTAAAAGCGGACCGAACACCACGACCACCATGAAAGACTTCGATCAGACATTATCGTACGTACGGTACACCTTTCTACGGACCGTTCTGTCGTTCTAGGAAAAAGTGGACACACGGTAGGGTTTTTTGCGCATGGAGACCATCTCACTGGGCAGATTAGAATACGAGGGCCCCCGAGGATGACTCGGGAACAAAATATTATTGAATGTAAATTCGTCTGAATTTAACCACTCACCGGACAGCTGTCGGCCTTTCGGCCAACCGATCCAGGAGAGGCGTGCGCTCTGAGCTTAGCGTGCCCGGGGGCTTGGTTCCCTCAGCCGGGGCGCCCGAGCATCAAGGGGCGCGCGAGGAGCCCGGGGTCGGGTGATCGCGACCACTCATGCTTAAGCGGTAGGACCACCCAAGGACCCTTGGGGCCGAGCAGCGACCTAGGCATCGAGGCCCTCGCGGTCGAGCTGCTTTTGCTTTGACTGTCGATCTGTGACTTAAGAGAGAATGGAAAAATCCTTGTTTGGTGCGCTCTGTTAGTGCGGTACTTGTTACACACTGCTCTCATTTTTTACCCGAGATCTCTCGAATACCCAGACCGGCGGACAAGAGCGGACAGAGGCATAACCCAGAGGTCCTATGGTTCAGTGGCGCCCGGGTATGACAGACCAGACCGAGCACCGACAGCCCGCCCCTGGGGCCTGGGCTTCGGACTACTCGAGCAGCTCGAGCGATAGGATTACCGCCCCTGGGCCCAGGGACTCGGTAGTACCCAGAGACCTGCCACGACACCGAACACCACAGCCTACCACATCGGACGTAAGTCAGCAGCAACTGCCCGCGCGCATACCGATCGGGATTCTTTTATCAGCGGGGAAAATGAGAGAGCGAACTTTCCTCGCACAATCGAGCATCTCACTAGACAGATTAAACATATGGAATCCAGAAAAACAAAATTGACACACGATTGTATTTCAACATTCATACTGAATTGACAATTTTTTACAAGGTTGGGTGACTTACCCAGCTAGTGGTAGCCCCCGGTCAACTTGGGCGGGGGGAAAGCCCCCGGCCTGGTTGACCTGAGCCATGAGCATGGCCATCTACGGGTAGAACTTGCGCAGGTGCTCGATGTTCCATGGGTTGGGGAGCGGTTATCCGTCTTCTGCAGCCAGCCTGAAAGAACCTTCTCGCTGGACCCCGATCACGGTGAAGGGACCTTCCCACATAGGGGACAGCTTATTCCTTCCTTCGCGTGACTGGACGCGTCGGAGAACTAGGTCCCCCACCTCGAGAGACCGGGCCCGGACATGGCGCTGATGGTAGCGCCGCAGACTTTGCTGGTAACTAGCCGCCCGGACGGCGGCACGCCGCCGGCGCTCCTCCAAGTAGTCGACGTCGTCGCGCCACTGCTACTCTTGTTCCCCTTCAGAATAGGCATGCACCCGAGGGGAGCCTAGAGTGAGCTTAGAGGGGAGGACCACCTCAGCGCCGTACACAAGGAAGAATGGAGTCTCCCCGGTGGCGCGGCTTTACGTGGTCCGATTAGCCCATAGCACAGTGGGCAGCTCGTCCACCCATCCCTTCCCGTGCTTTGCGAGCACGTCATAGGTCCGGGTTTTGAGGCCCCTCAGTATCTCTGCGTTGGCGCGCTCAACTTGCCCGTTACTCCTCGGATGAGCGATGGAGGCGACGCAGAGCTTGATGCCGAGGTCTTCGCAGTAGTCCCCGAATAGGGCACTTGTGAACTGGGTGCCGTTGTCGGTGATGATCCGGTTCGGGACACCAAAGCGACTGGTATTGCCGTGGATAAATTGGAGCGCCGTGTTCTTGGTCACCTTGATGACTGGGACCGCCTCCGGCCACTTGGTAAATTTGTCGATGGCGACGTAGAGGTACTCATAGCCCCCGATTGCTCGGGGGAATGGGCCCAGAATGTCCAGCCCCCAGACCGCGAAAGGCCATGACAGGGGGATGGTGTGAAGAGCCTGAGCTGGCTGGTGAATCTACTTTGCATGGAACTGGCACGCTCTGCAGCGCCGAACCAGCTCGGAAGCATCCTGGAGGGCTGTAGGCCAGTAGAAACCTTGCCGGAAGGCCTTCCCGACCAGCGTGCGGAACGATGCATGGCCACCGCACTCGCCCTCGTGGATCTCAGCGAGAAGCTCGCCGCCTTCTGCCTGGGAGATGCATTTCAGGAGAATACCTCATGCGCTATGCCGGTAGAGATCCCCATCTACTATGGCATAGCGTTTGGACTGCCGAGCAACTCTTTCGGCAGACACCTTATCCCCGGGAAGGAACTTTTCCTTCAAGTACCCTCGGATGTCGTCCATCCACGAGGCATCTTGAGAACATTCAGCAAGTGCAGCGCACTCGCCGGACGGCGGCACCCTGACGGGGCTTCCCACTAAGGGCACCGCCGTGGTCCCCTGAGTTGAGTTCGAGGTTTCCCCTTCGTCCTGTTCGGCAGGCAAGACGGAAGGCCGTGTGAGTCTTTCTTCAAAGACTCCGGCAGGGACGCGCGCACGGGAGGAGGCCAGGCGGGAGAGCTCGTCGGCCAAAGCGTTGTCGCGGCGAGGGATGTGCCGCAGCTCCAGGCCATCGAAGCGCTTCTCCAGCTTCCTGACTGCTGCCACGTACGCAGCCATTTGAGGATCCGTGCACTGGTACTTTTTGGATACCTGGTTGACCACCAGCTGGGAGTCTCCCTTGACCAGGAGGCGACGAATCCAGAGGCCCACCGCGGCTCGGAGGCCAGCGACGAGAGCTTCATATTCCGCCATGTTGTTGGATGCACGGAACTGCAGCTGCACGACGTACCGGAGTTGTTCACCTGTTGGGGAGGTGAGAACCACTCCAGCCCCTGCGCCTTTCAGCGAGAGGGAACCGTCAAAGTGCATGATCCAGTACCCGGGCGCATCGTGCCTGGGATATGCAGAAATCTCTTCTGGGACGACCTCGGGGACGGGTGTCCATTCCGCCATGAAGTCAGAGAGCGCCTAGCTTTTGATTGCCTGGCGACTGACTAAGTGTAGGTCGAACTCCGCTAGCTCCACCGCCCACTTGACAACACGCCCGGTGCCTTCTCATTTCCGAAGGATGGGTCCCAGTGGATACTTGGTAACCACCGAGACCTTGTGCGCTTGGAAGTAGTGGCGCAGCTTCCGGGAAGCGATGAGCACGGCGTAGAGCAGCTTCTGAGCCTGGGGGTACCATGTTTTGGCCTCCCGGAGGACTTCACTGACGAAGTACACCAGTCGTTGTACACGGCGGGCCCGGACCGCGGCCTCACCCGAGGGGTTGTCGCAGCCCCCAGTCTCGGCGGCTTGGTCGGGGCTGACCGGGTGCTCGGGCTCTACTCCCTGGTCACGAGGAGCCGAGTGCTCAGGCTCGACCCCCTGCTCGGGGGGAGCCAAGTGCTCGGGCTCGACCCCCTGCTCGGGGGGAGCCACGAGGACAGGTGAGTGCCCGGGGGCGGCCGGGAGCTGGGACCCAGCACCTGGCCCCACGCACTCATCGCGCTCCACCACCAGCACCATGCTTACGACTTGAGGAGTGGCCGATACGTAGAGTAGTAGTGGCTCGCCTTCGGATGGAGCCACCAGCACGGGCGGTGAGGTGAGGTACTTCTTCATATCGCGGAAGGCCTGCTCGGCCTCCGGTGTCCAGTCAAAGTGACCAGTCTTCTTCAGAAGCTTGAAGAGGGGGAGCCCCCGCTCCCCAAGTTTGGAGATGAAGCGCCCGAGGGCTGCCATGCAGCTGGCGAGACGCTGGACCTCCTTGAGTCGAGCCGGGGGTCGCATCTGCTCGATGGCCCGGATCTTCTCTGGTTTGGCCTCGATTCCTCGGCTGGAAACCAAGAAACCGAGGAGCTTGCCCGCGGGTACCCCGAAGACACACTTCTCGGGGTTGAGCTTTAGGCGGGTAGTGCGGAGACTGTTGAAAGTCTCGGCAAGGTCGTCGAGTAGGGTGGCGTGATCTCGGGACTTGACCACAAGATCATCGATGTAGGCTTCGATGTTGCGGCCAACCTGTGAATCAAGGGTGATGCGAATGGCGCGCTGGAAAGAAGACCCAGCATTGCGCAAACCAAAAGGCATTGACATATAACAATAAGTCCCCACCGGGGTGGTAAAAGCAGTTTTTTCTTCATCCTCTACGGCCATGCAAATCTGGTGATATCCAGAGTTTGCATCTAAAAAATACAAAAGATCACCTCCCGCGGTTGCATCTACAATTTGATCTATGCGGGGCAAGAGAAAAGGATCTTTAGGGCAAGCCTTATTTAGGTCGGTGTAGTCCACACACATGCGGAGCTTGCCGTTGGCCTTCGGGACGATAACTGGATTCGCCAGCCATTCGGGGTGGAGGACTTCTCAGATAAATCCGGCGTCGAGGAGCTTGCCGACTTGCTCTCGGATGAACTCCTGGCGCTCAGACGACTGCCACCGGACCTTCTGCTTCACCAGGCGTGCGTCCGGGCGCACAGCCAAGTGGTGCTCAATCACCTCCCTAGGGATCCCGAGCATGTCGGACGGTTGCCATGCAAACACGTCGGCGTTAGCCCGGAGGAAGGTGACGAGCGCACTTTCCTATTTGCCATCCAGGTCGCCACCGATGCGGACGACCTGGGAGGCGCCTTCGCCCACCACGACCTCCTTCATAGGAACAGAGGCATCGGCGGCGAGTCGGGGTTTGGATGAAGAGGGTTCCGGGCGCAGGAAACGGCGCTGCTGGAGTCGGTGGTCACAGAGATGGGGCCTGCAGGGCCCGGCATCTTGACCGTGAGATACGCGTAGTGCGCGGCCACCATGAATTTGGCGAGCGCCGGACGCCCAAGGATGGCATTGTAGGGGAAGGGGAGCTCCGTGACGTCGAAGAGGGCGTTCTCCGTGCGGAAGTTGGCCCTACTCCCGAAGGTTACGGGTAGCTCGACCTGCCCGAGGGGCAGGGAGTGCCCGGGTGTCACTCCGCAGAATGGAAGCGATGGCTTTAGGCGCCTGCGGGACACCTGCAGCTTTTCGAAGGCCTACTTGGAGAGGAGGTTGAGGCCTGCGCCCCCATCGATCAGCATTCTGCCGACCTTGACATTACAGATGGTGGGGGATACTACCAAAGGTAGTCGCCCCACGCCTGCAGTACTGGAAGGATGGTCGGCTATACTGAACGTGATCGGAGCATCCAACCACCTCAGGGGCCTGGCGGCCTCTTTGCTCGGGGTTACCGAGCACACCTCGCGCTGCATGGTATTGATGCCACGCCGCGAGGAAGGCGTGTAGGCGCCTCCGTCGATGAATGCGACGGTATGCTCGGGTTCCTGGAAGCCGAGCTCGGTGTCACCGGGGGCGGCCTCAGCATCGCCTCCCCCGCGGGACTCATCGCGCTCCCGTTGGCTCTACTCCACGAGGCCTTTGACTGTTCGACACTCTGTGGGATCGTGCCTTCTGGTCTGGTGGATGGGGCACAATTTGCCTGGCTCGGGCCCCGCGGGAGCGGGGGCTCTCGCTGGAGAAGGAGCCCGGGCGGGTGTCGGGGCTCTTGCGGGAGCTGGTGCCCTTGCAGGTGCCGGGGCCCTAGCAGGAGCTAGAGCCCTAGGAGGGGCCCTGGCCGGGGCCCTCACGGGTGCGGGCCGTCTGTCAGTGGCCGCCAGTCGTTCTTGTCGGCGGTCGGGCTCCTGGGCCGGCCTATGGGCGGGGCCCTGGGCCGGTTCAACAGGAGCGGCTTCGCGCTTTCTTCTCTTTTTCTTTTCCCACTTGTCCGAGCGGGAAGAACTTGGCTGGTCGGCGGTGGGGCGCGGAGCATGCCACGCCCGGGCCTCCGCTGCCTTAGCGCACTTGTCGGCCAGTGCGAAGAGTTCCGCAGTGGTTTCGATTTCGTGCGTACCTAGCTTTTCGAGCATCCGCTCATCGCGGACACCCTGCCGAAAGGCGACGATGACAGCGTGGGGGGCTATCCGCGGGATGGTGTTGCGGACCTGGCTGAAGCGCTGAATGAAGCGTCGCAGCGCCTCCCCCTCCTGTTGCTTGACGGCGTGGAGGTCGCATTCCAAGCCGGGGCGCATGAACGTGCCCTGAAAATTAGCCACAAACTGGTGGCAGAGGTCATCCCAGGAGCTAATAGATCCTGGGGGTAAGTTCATGAGCCAAGAACGGGCAGAGCCCCTCAAGGCAACGTGGAAATAATTTGCCATCACCTTTTCACTACCACCAGCCGCCTGGACGGCCGTAGTGTATATTTGGAGGAACTCAACAGGGTCGATGGACCCGTCGTACTTCTCCGGCAGCTCACGACGGAACTTGGAGGGCCATTTGACCCATCGGAGCTCACTAGAGAAGGCACGGCAGCCGGTGCCGTACCCCGTGGCGCGGGTGGCATTCCTCGGCGGTGAGCGCCGGTGAGCCGGGGAATCCTGGCGATCGTGGGCCGGAAAAGAGGAAGCCTGGTCCTCAGCCTCAGCCTCAGCCTCAGCCTCCTGCCGGGTCTCCCGCTAGCGCTCGAGAGTGATGCGCGCATCTTCGTGGCCCCTCCGCTCGTTGAGACGCAAGCGGAGGTCCTGGGCTTCGGACGCGGCCAAGGGGGTGGCGCTCCGCTTGGAGGCCCCCCGGCCCGTGCGAACGTTGCCCGTTGATGGGCCGATTCTGGCGGCGCCACGTTGAGTGGTGGCTCGAGAACTCTCGGCCAGCACCTGGCTGCGTGCAGTGCCGACCAGGGCAGCGACTTCTTGGATCCAGCGGCCCTCCGGGGTTTCCGGAGTCGCCTGAACAGGCGGATGCCTGAGGAGAGCATGCGCCGCAAGCAGCGCGCTCCCGGGGCTGGCCTTGCTGAAAGCGAGCCTACGCCGGAGAGGCACCCGACGCTGTCCAGAGGCGGACCTAGCGACCGGAGTTTCGATCATCAGCTGGGGGTCGGATGGTGCACCGGCGGCGACGGCGGCCCTGCTGGGCCCAGCGCCTTGGTCCCCTTGGGAAGGGAACGCCGAGCGTGCGGATCGCGGCTGTTGCTGGGACGCAGCAGCGGCTAGGGCCTCCTGTTCGAGGGGCTGCATTTCCTCGCTGGAACTGGAGCCGGAACGCTGGAGGCGGTGTCCACCGGCCATTTTTTCCTGTGGAAGAAAACAAACAAACAGATTCAGGGATGTTCCCCCCTACCTGGCGCGCCAGCTATCGGAGGATTAACTCCTGTCGCAGGGATCCCGAGAGACCCCCTTTTAGAGATTCGGCCGAGGGGATGATCCTGAATAAGTTCGTCGGAGAAATGAATGAGAGTAAATGCAACGTTCGGTGGTGGGGGTGATGACCTAGTGCAAGGAGAAATGAATGCACCGGAATTTAGACAGGTTCGGGCCGCACGGGGGCGTAATACCCTACTCTTGTATGGATGCGATAACTGTCCTGAGGAAGTCCCTCAAGGATGTTGCTGGTTACAAGAATATTGGCCTAACTAAGAGCTTGAGGCTCCTTGTTCTTCGGCAGGGACTGTGCCTTGTGCTTTGTGTTCGTCTATAGTTCGGTTCTTGCTATGTTCGTCGATCCTTGGCCCTTTTTTCTCTTCTGTGTGCCGGCTCTTTTTGTACTCGCCGGCTGAGACATGCCCCGAACGGGAAGGATGGGGGCACAAGTTTCGAGATGCCATGACTGGGAAAGGCGTCATCATTTCTTCTGGGTGAAGTGACCGGGGGTGGAAAAAACGCCGCACGCCCGGTCAACTGTCACCATAAACGCCCTGACAACGGGCGCCGTGGAGAGGGCCCACTGGGCAGCCGCAGAGCAACCTGACGTGCCCGCCCTGTCTTGTTCCTCTGCCATAGTAGGGCGGCAGACGGAACGCCTTGATCCCTGCGATGTTATCCCGAGACAAGCCGGATGATATGGGACGGGACCCGTGCAATTAATAGCCCCACGCCTCTCTACCAAAACATGGCTGGGACTGACACCGCGGCGGGAGCAGTTGGAGATGTCAGGCTACGCACGCTCATTAAATGCGGCCTCGGACCTCTGACTGGTGGACACCTCATCGGTGGGCCCCTCGGGGGCCTTTCTGGGTCGTCGGGGCACCGAGCGCTCGGGGGTACTGTTCACCTCCCCGAGCACTCTCTCCCGAGAATGCCTATCCTTGTCCTCGGGGTACCGGGTGCTTGGGGGTACTGTTCACCTCCCCGAGCACTCTCTCCCGAGCACTCTCGCACGATCCTTCGGGGAACCGAGTGCTTGGGGGCTGCCACGTGCAGCCCCGAGCACTCTCTCCCGAGCACTCTTACACGGATCCTCGGGGAACCGAGCGCTCGGGAGCTGCCACACGCAGTCCCGAGCACTCTCTCCCGGAACTTAGCTCTTTTGATCGTCGTGGGACTAGGGCGCTCGGGGGTGACCGGGCACCTCCCCGAGCACTTTCTTCCCGGTACTTAGACTCTGTGGATCATCGGGGAACTGGGGTGCTCGGGGACCAGTGACTGTGGCCCTGAGCACCTTCTCCCGGGACTTGAACTTTTCTCATCCTTTAGGAGGGACCTCGTGTAATGGCGCCATGTGGCGGATGGCTGGTCGGGCCTCGGGACTCAGGAACCCCCGGTTCCTGATACACTGACATCATCCCAACGTATGCCTATCACCACTGGCCATGAGTCACTTCTATTTTTTCAGCACTATTTCCAATCTTTGCGTCAAGCGGGAATCTAACCCGCCACCTCCCCTCGTGTGCACATGTTACCACATCAGCCTATCACCACTGGCCACGGGTCACGGTTATGACCTGTCACTTACGAAGGTTATAGGTAACGGGTCATAATCTTGACCCGTCACGGTGATTTTTTATTTTACATATAAAATATGTATTAATATTTACATATAGAATTTGATAAGTGACTGGTTATAATTTACCTATAAAATTGTATTAATATTTTATGAATTTCTGAATATCTCATGGAAACGATTGTAATTTAATAGGTGCCCCGTAGTATATTCGGTAAAATGGGTATAACTTTTGCATACGAACTTCGATTTCAATTTTTTTTGACTCTACGGACATCTACAGAAAAAGTTACATCCATTTCTCCCCTGCTTTGTTGGGTTTGGTGAATTATTCGAGGCCAAAAACGGCTTGAAAGATTGAGTTCTCATCCCCTGAAGTTTCTCCACCGTTTTCAGAATATGCGTTTGTGTCCATAGCCGCCACCCCTTACATCAAACTTGAGCAAAAATTATATATATTTCATACTCTAATGTTGCTTAGGTGATAAAAAATAAGAAAAAAATAAAAAAATATTAGTGAACTAAGTATCTATGATTATTATCATTAGTGACGAATCACAACATGACCCGTCACTGATATCAAGTCATAAGTGACGGGTCACAACTTAACCCATCACTTACGAGTGCCCAAGTGACCCGTCATATTACGACCCGTCGTTATTATCATAAGTGACTGGTCATGATACGACCTGTCACTAATTTCGTATCTATTTTTCTGTTTTTCGGATATTGAAAACTTCAGAGTTTAGAATAACCGGTACTAAAAAAAAGACATACAGTTTCTTTCAACATGAAGCGATGTGTACAGGGACATGATATAATTTAAGTGTATTTCAGTATATTATAATACTACTCCATTGAGTAAAAAAAATAGTGTTTTTTTGCAATCACTTGATATCCCGAACATAACTTTGACCACAGGCTCGGAACCACCAATCTTCCTTATAACAAGTTTATAAAACCTAACAAGAGACCATCTAGATATTAAAAAGAATATATTAATCATAATTGTTAAAAATAAGACACCACCTGCTTTTGACAAAAAGATATCTCAATTTTTCTATATAGGTAGATAGTTAAAAAATTTGTACTAAACAAGTACAACATAGATCATCATCCCATGACTTAGAACTGACTCGGGGCGACCTCCACCTCCCCACCTCGGCACAGCCATCACCAGCCAACGGAGGCGGCGGCGGCTGTCGCAGCTTGCTTCTCCTCCTCTCTCTCTCTATCCCCTCATCTTCCCCTTCATGTGCACTACCTCAGAACGGGTTATTACCAACAGATTTAAAACTCTATCGTAGACGGTTATAGGTTTCATCTCAACTAAAGTGTATATGATATCGACCTTGTTACAGACAGTTTTAACTTCGTCTGTAATAGAGTTACACACAGATGAATTTTGTAGAAAAACATATGTGCTAATAAGGATCACATACGGTTTTTGTTAAAACTCGTCTGTAAATAGTTAGAGTTATAGACAATTTTTGTTGAAATATGTCTATATTAATTGTCACATATGGAGTTGTTTTTTTTTTAAAACCATAGGTGTGACCCTTTCCCACCTATAAACAAATTTTCTTCCTGGATGCCCTCATGATATGGCATACATATTTCATGATTCATAAATTAAACAACATATTATTCAGAATATTAATCACATATTGTTCAAAACATCCATCGCACATTGTTCAAAATACAAAACATAGACATTTAGATATCACAAGGGTTAAGAACATCACACATATACACATCACGTATTATTCAGAACATATAAACCTAGCTAGCAAAACACAATGATTAGCTATACATCATTGGCAACACTGACTTCTAAAAGGATGAGATGATAGACATCATGGAGACATTGTCTTCTAGGATGACAAAATGTGATCGATATCAATGGTCGATCAACGCTGTTGAAATGATCGAATGGCTCAAGAGGGGAGTGAATTGAGCTCTAATTAAAATTACTTCTACCAAACTCTAGAACAAGTAAAAAACCTTAGCCTAGATCAATAGTAATGCAACTACACAATCAAGCTAAATGAAAGCAAGTAAACAAGCAAGCTATAATACAAAGTAAATTGCGGAATTAAAAACTTGCAAGAATGTAAATGCTTGAAAGTAAATACGGAAAAGTAAAGAGATGGACAAGAAGACACTAAATTTTTTCCTGATGTATCGAGGAGTTGGCACTCCCTCTAGTCCTCGTTGGAGCATCCACTAAGTATATTACTCCCCTTTAGCCACCAAGACTCAAGTGCTCCCTCATGATTACCACTTCTCCATATCCAGATTGGCAGGCATCAAATCAAGCACAAAGCTTCTCTTGGAGCTCCCACAAGATCTCCAACAGCTCACCAAGACACCTCCAATCACCAAGATTGGCTAGGTGTTGCTAACCACCAAGAGTAGCAAGCCAGTAGCTTCATTTGATCCCAATCAAGCCTAGACTACAACTAGATGCACACTTGCTACTCTCTATGCACTAATGATGTTATAAATCTTTAATTAAGAACTTTGTAAATCACTCTAGTGCACTATCTTGCTTCTTGATCACACACTTAGAATTTATGCTCTTCTAGAATGGCAAGAGATAGAAGTGAGACTAAATGAGGGGGTATTTATAGCCTAGAGATCCAAATCTAGCCGTTGTCCAACCACGCATATTTTCTATGAACACTGGATGATCTGGTGTACACCAACTCATACACATCGGACTATTCAGTGTGTACCTTTTCTAAACGCTGACCAAAGGCAGCTGTCACTAGCCGTTACTGCTGAAAAATGTTCCGGTGAAGTATCCTGATCAAACACCAGACCATCCCATTAGTAGAAATCCTCAATACACCGAGCCAAGAGACAAATAACTCTAGAAAATGCTTCGTTGAAGTTGTCTCAGACATCACCGGACCATTCGGTGAGTTCAAAACTTTTCCTCTAAAGATTTTCACAAGTTATGTAAAATGCTCCAGTGCGCACATCACTCCAACACTGGACCATCCGGTGTATAGACTTGAAGCACCTCTTCTGAGTTACTCTGGTGTGTGCACTTTACTGAACGTTGGACCATTCGGTGAGTGCAATTTTTCTTAAAATCATCCAATTCAATCTTCTTGAGTTCTATCTTCTTGACAACTCATTCATGGGCTTCTCTGAGCTACTTAGTACTAGAATTTCATAAGTATGCATCCAAAGAAGTCTAGACTCAACTAGGTGAAACAACCACTCTTAGCCCCTCTTTATAGCTTTATAGTATGGTCAGTGAACTATAAAAAGAACATATACTACTCTAAGTGTTCTTCATCTTCTTGTGACACTTAGAACTAGAAGATTCTTACTCTTCATGCTCTTATCCTTTGATCGTCCAAAAAATCAAATTAGGGACCAAGATTGCCCAAACATCATTGTGAACAAGATTCTATTAACTTCAAAACAAACTTGTTAGACATGATGATACGGTTGTCATTAATCACCGAAACACTTACCACTTACCTAGGGGCCTATATGCTACAACTGTCTTCCAAAAAGATGAAATGATTGACATCATCTAAGCCTTATGTGTTTCAGTACAACATCAACCCATGTATCATCTTCAATGAGTAGCTCGCAGTCATCTAGATCAAGCTCCATATTGACTAACTCACACATGAGCTAGAACCAGATTGTGTTGCTACCAAACCGCTAGACATGGTTAAGCAAGAAAGGTGTGTTCAAACATGTCTTGCATTTAACAAAAATGTCTCTATTGTGACAAACATCAATGGAGAAATTTCCATATGGAAGAACAAAAAGGAGATCATGATTCACAGCGAACATAGGGTCTGCAGAGAGGGCCTTCGCAAGTCTTTAAGTATAGATGGGTTTTCATGAAATCCATCTATGTCTATAGTTCAGACACAGATGGATTTTACAAGAAACCATCTATGACAATTTCGCAGATGGGTTTTTCTAAACGCAATCTATGTATGTACGATAGAAGTAGACAGATTTATAAGAAGCGTCTATGAGTGCAGGCACACCCAGATGGTGGTCTTGTTACAGACACATCTGTCATAACAATCATCTAAGGGTATTTTATTAGTGATAGGTTCTAAGAAACCGTTAGTGACACATCGTTTGCTTTCACTGATTTTGTGGTAGTGGTGGCTCTGAGTTGATGCACCTAGCGAGTCCATGGTGTGCCCGACAACTAGTTCCATGTGCCAACGATGTGATGCGGCGGTGCAGTGACTGGATCCACCCACCCAACAGCTCTGACTGGATCCCGCCACCTTGCAGGCTCCTCCCATGGCTAGATCTGTCTCCTTCTCCTAGATCCAGCCCATGGGGATATTTGTGGCCTGGCATTGGCTATTTGGATTGTGCATGCTTGAGGGGGTTGCTATACGCTTGCGGTCTGACTGTGTTTGGCCCCTCTATACAATTGTGGGTGGGAACACCTGGCAAAAGCCCTGTTTTTAGCCTCCTATTGATGTTGGCAACGATGACACCCTCAATCATTGTTCCCTTATTGGAGGCGGTGTTGTGGTGCTTCCTGCCTTCTCTACGAGACTCTCTGGGTGAAAACCCATTCTAGTTTTTTTTTATGGGTGATGGCAACGTCTTTAGTGTCGCTACCTTCTTAGAAGCGTCATCTAGGAGTTGTTATTCCTTGTGTTTTTGGGTTTGGATGACTTGGGTCCGGCCCTAGGTTATTCTGTTGTGGAGTTGAAAATCTCAGGCCTAGTGCAGCTAGGTAGATAGTTAGGTGTTGCGGTACATTAGGCCTACTTTAGCTAGGAGTTTCCCATTGTGTTGCGGTTTTTCTTTTTGGAACGGGTAGGCTACACCAGCGCAAAAGAAAGTTTTCTACCATGTTCAACTAAGAAACCATACGAGTAGAGGATCGTGGATTATTTCCACTAGATGTGCAGTGCAGCAGAAGAAGAGTTGGACCAGACTAGTCCAACATTGTGCGCGTCGATGTAGAGGAAGCAGTCGCGATCAACTTACGGGTTTGGCTTCCTTGTCGGGAGCGTTCCGACTACCTAGTCGGGATAGTTCCAACTACCTTGTTGGGAGCGACATTGAGCCGATCAGTGTTGCAATAGTAGCAGCGCCTCTACGGTATCCACGTGTTGAGCCGATTAATGTTGCAATAGCAGCAGCGACTAGGGATCCTTTAGAATAACATCATAATAAAACAAAGTGCTTCACAAACAAGTCACATACTTACTAATCAATGTAAATGATAATTATCTAAGTAATCAAATAACATATTATTCAAAAGTAAATAAACATAGACATGATATAATCATCTCTATAATTGCCTCTAGGGTATATCACCAATAGTTTTTTGCTTGGTCTTTCCAAATTAATTGAGCATTGTTAGCCCGTTGGGCTCTCTTTCTTATTAATATAATAGGTAGCTCCTTTTCTGGTTCATTTAAAAAAAGAACCGACAATGTTGGGCTACACAGGTGACAAGCTCGCGGCCCCGCTTGTGTGAAGAAGCGGGCTGACGAGTTTGCTGGGCGGACAGGATGGGGTTTTGGCCTCGAAGTTCTAGGTCAGAGAATAATGTATGTCCTGGTTTCGATTGGATTTTTTTTCATTTTTTAAATTCAAAATTATAAATATATGTGTCAATTTCAAAATTTGCAACTCTATACTCCTGCCGCCTGTTGGGCAGGTGCCCCTATCACCCATCCAACAACCAACGGGTTTAAAAATAAAACAAATTGCATTACATTGCTCTTAAAAAAATTCTAGCATCCTCTACACACTATTGTTTTTTAGAAATTTTCATGACTATTTTGATAGTGTTTTGAATTTTAAGATGTCGATAATTAGTAAACCGTACCGCTGATCCTACGAATACGTGATGAAAGTAGGAGATACTCCCTCTTGCCGAATCAAGCACCAAAGATAGAGATTTTATACAGGTTCAAATCTCCCGGAGGATAATAACCCTACATTATGTGTTCTTGTATTGATATTTGAGATAAAGTATAAGGGGGACGTGGCTAGCCTATATAGGATCTAAAACTAGTTGAAGGCACCTTGTGCGTCATCTGGTGAGTCGTCGATGTAGATCACAATTGTGGTTGGTATTATGGATGTAGATAGCTTGTACGGCTTCTGGATTGCATGCGTATTGCTTGTCCTCCTTAGTAGAGTCCTCCAGCTCCATATATATGGGGGTTGCTGTATAGCGTCTGTAACAGCCTAAGTTTTTAAAACCATAGAAATCAAAAACTTTTTCAAATAAAAATAATTTAGATATATATATATGCATATATTTTTGATTGCATGTTTGATTGCTTGATTACGCGAGCTAATGTATTTGTATAAGTAGTATATATGCATTGTATGTGTATATATACATGTGTATATACATGAGAGAAAATAGTTTTGAAATAGAAAAGCTTTAAAAATGAAAAAGGCCGAAGCTATCTCTCTTTCTCTCCCTCTCTCAGTTTCGACCCGATCCAGCTAGCCCAGCCCACCACCATCTCCCTCCCCTCTCTTCTCCTTTCTTTGGGCTGCAGCCCAACTCACCCGACAAGGCCCAACTCGCTCTCTCTTCTCTTCTCTCCCTCTCTATTTCAGCTCAGCGCAACATAGCAGCAAGCCGCTGGCCATCGTGAGCGTTGATGCCTCTGTGTCCAAGCCAGAGAACAACCACCCAACTGCCACATGAGAACACCAAAGCATCTAGAAGCTAAAGGCCGATTCATTTTTGCCAGCGCCCGAGCCAAAACTGACATGGACACTTGAGTTCAACCACCAGCCGCCCGAAATCCCAATCCAATTCGTGAGGTAGAGATAGAGATGAGCTATGGATCAAAGGAAGGAAGAATCACAAAGCCTTACGGGAAATTTTGCCCAAAAGATGGAAGCCCAAGCTAGTTTGGAACGTCGGAATCAAGTTCGGACTGCTGCTGCAGCCCCTTTTAAAATCCGACTTGAATTGGAGATGAGAGAGCCGTCCACTTATATATATGTGCCCCTAGACCTCCCCTCAGATCATCCCGAGCCTTTTCCGCAACTTTTTGCCGATAAATCGATGCCTAGAACCCCTTGCCGATGAGAGCCAAAGCTCCAAGCCACCGCCCACTATCGCTAGCTTCAACCGTGCGTCACCGATGACTACACGTAGCCCAGCTGAGTTTGCAAGGTGCCGAAGTCCGGGTTTCGCCACTTGCTGGAGTTGCAGGAGGTTGGATGTGATTCCGACAATTTTTCAACGAGTCACCACCGCGTGGGAAGTTGCTGCCGCCATCATCTTTGATCGGGAGAAGAAGAAGCAAGGTGAGCCGTCCGATCTATAGCTAACGGTGCATATTAGAACCCCCTCATACCCCTTCACCGGCCAACTCGAGCGCGACACGTGGCTTACATAAACCCAGTTAGCCGGTCTGCCATCTCACTTGCCCAGTCACCCGGCCATGTCAGCATTTTTGCTTAAGTGTATGCCACATCAGTGTTAGCAGCCCAGTCAGCTTTTGTTTTTCTTTTTAATTGTTTTATCTGTTTTGCTGACATCATAAAGCTTAAATATTGTGCAATAAATAGTTTTCAGTAGAAAAATAATAATCAATAGGAAATTAATTTCTTAAAATGTTTTATGGGTTTATTTAATTATGTTTAATAGTTTTAAATAGTTTATAATTCAATAAATGCTAGAAAATTCCAGAAAATTCCCAAAAAATCGTAAATGGCTTTGGAAAAATCCTAGAAAATTCCTAACAACATAATTTCATCTGTAGATAATCTTTTTAGTCATATTCTAATCTTTAGAAAATCATAACTTGTAAATTACAGCTTTGTTCTCACCTGTTCTTTCGTTGAATTATCTGGAATAGTGTAATCTTATGATGATGATGTTTGTTGTGTGATATTTTATTCTTCTTGATCTTGGTGTTTATGTGTTATTATTTTTCTGCGTATGTTGCGAGTAGACGCCAATATTTTTGAGGAGCTAGAAGGTCTACAGGATCAAGATTTTGAAGACCCAACTGAGTTCAGTGAAGGCAAATTGTATTCTTGATCATTTTTATCCCAGTTTTACAAAAAAAAAATTATAAATATGCATGCTAATAATATGTTGGGAATCCCAAGTGTTAGGCGTTACCCTAATTTTTCCCTTATCATCCTTGTCGTCATAGTTTGGTTTTGGGTTATGGATGAGTAGATGATGCTTAGCTTTGCTTTGGATGGTAATCATGATAACTGTTCCACGAACTTGATAATAGTCCTATGCAACAATGATAAAATATGATAGAATAATTTTTGTAGAACCATGGTATAGGGATTTGAGCAGGTGGTATGGTTGGATGTATGGCTGGGAAAGTGGTAGTCTTGCTCAAATCTAAGGAATGGTTCGTGGGGTGATCTTTCGGTGTTTACAGTACAACCACAAGCCTAGTATAAGACGGGTCTAGCTAAGTAATTTGCTTACTTTTAGCATAGTGTAGACCGAGAAGAAGAGCGGTGAATGGACGATGTCTTGGGATCCGAAGGGCTCAAGAGGGAGCTTTCGTTGTTGAGGTGGAATCACGTGGCAGTAAACCTTAGCGGGTAGAAATGTGCTGAGAGGGGGTATTGTGAAGGCTTTGTAGTGGATTTCTAGTGTACACCTCGGTAGTGTGTAAGTTATCCATCGGCCAACAGATGCTCTGCAAAGCGGGATGATATGTCTTGTTTGTAATGTACAACCTCTGCAGAGTTAAAATTGAATATTCAACCATGCTCATGGTCATGAATAGCACTGAAAACCTACCATGATTATAACTTGATGTTTTGGTTAGTCGGGTCAACAGTGATGGTGGGAATCATAGTTGAGGATGTTCAATCATAGTGATGGGAACTATGATTGACGGTTCAGCCTTAGTGGATGGAACTTTGGTTGAGGTGTTGGTTAGTTGGTTTAGTCAAGATTGATAGAATCTTGAGGTGGTTTGTTATTCACTTAATTATATTTTCTTTTCAAATGTTTTTACTTAAATGTTGATTTATGCAAGTGAGTCATATAGCCTTATTCTTGTCAAGCCTTCATATGTATACTATTTCCTTCACAACTTGCTGAGAACGACAAGTGCTCACTCTTGCTATCACCACACACTTAGTTGGAGAAGGTATCGAGGAATACACTGAAGGTGGATCGTTCTAAGATGCTTTCTACATCGATGATGCTTGTGGGAGGGTTGTAAAGGATTAGAATCTTCGTAGTTCATTTAGTTTCGTTGTTGTTTATTTGGTTCTTTGACCCTTGAAGGTCACTTTTGTAAGACGGTTAATTCGATTAAGTATGGATATTGTAATATTTATCATCAATGAAGTCACTATGTGTTGGGATTGATTCCTGGGCTCAGCACATAGATGAGATTGGTTTGTTTCTTGAACTGGTCTCGACATATCCGGACTCTTTTCTAAGTAGGATTCTGTCATCCTTAAACTTAGGGATAGATTTCTTTCTTTAAGGGATATCTTGGCACCGCAGAAAGTTTCCATAAGTCTAGGGATTCCCTTCCTAAATATGATAGTATGATTCGGGTATCTAGGGTACCCTAGGGACTTGTATATGTATTGTACATGGTAGTTTTATACTAGTCATCATCAAGACCCCCATCAACACATGAAACGAGGTTGTGACAGATCAAAAAACTTAGCCTGGCCAAGGAAGGCATCTCGGCGGATTGCATCTGTGAGTAATAATTGGGAGTTTCGAGTAGGATTTACATCTAACCAGGTTTCGTGTTGTCCTCGGGTCATCTAGTTGGGATATTAGACCTACTCTGGGTAGCTCTAGGAAAATATGTTTCATCCGAGTAAGAATCCTGGGTCATCTGAAAATATCAAGCTGGTTTGTCAAACTCCTGATAAGGATAGAAAAATCTGGCTCTCTGTACATCAAGTCTTTCAAAATTTGAAATGTCGCAATGGAGATTTTGTGTGGTGGTGAAGGAATATTTCCTCTTTATTTGGCAATAGATCCTGATGATGTTTTGAAACTAGAGTGTGTGCAGTGGAGAGTGTTCCTACTCCCCTAGGTTTTCACGTCAATTGTCATGCATGCATCGAAAGAGATTCGAGCATAAATGCAACGGGACATTGGCCCTGAGTGGACCTTGGAACCATCGTGGGGCTAGTCAAAGATCTACCAGACACCTCTATAAAAGGAATACGGTGCGACTCAGGCAACACTTTGGCTTCCTAGTCATTTATTTCCATGGGCTCTTGCCTTGCACCTGCAACCGTCCCTCCAAGCCATTCTTTTCCCTTTCATTCCTTTAAGCTCCATGGGTCGCACGAAGCTAGGAAAGCAAATCACCTCCTCCGACAACGACTCTGCGATCCTGACTTGGGCTTTGTTGGAGGTCTCGGAGGTGATCCCCTCGCACGCTTTGGTCGCCTGTGCACCGGCGAAGGCCCAAGAGATCCCAGCCCAGATATGAACTGGGTTGTGGTCTTCGTCATGTGATTTCTGGTTCCCCCTTCTAGAATCTTCCTATTGGTGCTCAATATCTATGGAATTGAGCTCATCCATCTCAACCCCAACTCCATTGTGATGCTTAGCATCTTTGTACACCTATGCAAGGCGTATTTGGGCATGTGACCCATCCTCGACCTGTCCTGCTTCTTCTATGTGGTTAAGAAGTTTTCAAACAAGGTCACTGGTGGTGCCGGCTTCCACCTCTGCAAAGGGAAGGCTGCGGAGTACATCAACTTCACCACCAAGAGCTCCTGGCCACGGTGGCATAGGAAATGGTTCTACTGCCAACCACCCCCACTAGGAGGCATTGGATACTGGGGTCTTGCGTCGTACCCGACGCAAGTCTGGATGGGCACACTATACGTCTCTGGGATGATCCAGATCTTTGTCACCGAGATCACAGAGTTGAAAATGCAGGGATTAACGGCGTGGGACATCATCAAGGATTTCATCAGGTGGTGGATGCAGGGATTAATGTCGTACGCCTCTGCACTTGAAGGTGTCAGCTACCTGGCAGTACATGGCCGGGGAAGACCCAGTTCAAGAAGGTGGAACATGTACTCGTTATCCTGTGTAGTGTTAGTACTCGGAGGAAGTAGGAAGTCCTTTATTTCATATGATTACTTCTCACTACAGATCTTTGCATGGCAGAGGTGGTCCAGAGGACAAGCTTCCTCTTCGAGATGGTTCTCGCAAAGTACCGCCCACACCTCCCGGTGACCATCGTGATGATGGAGGCCGAAGTAAGGGCAAAGATCTTGTTGGTAAGTTTCATCAGATTTCTATTTTTCTTTTCCCAGGTAGCCCTAACTTTTAGGACAGAGGTTCGCATGTATGATGAAGTACTTGGGCCGAGGGCAGCGCTACCCGGAGGCTAAGACCGCAAGAGTGCGGGACAAGGAGGAGGAGGAGGAGATCGAAGTCATCATGATGTCTAGCCCGAGTGGTGGTGGAGGATGGCTGGATGCACTGTCGGCCCTGGATTTCTTCGACGAGAATGTGCTGGAGGATCTCTTGAGAACTGATTCCCATGCAGTCACCTCCAAGGCCTTCACCTCAGGTAAATCTGCCCCTAACCTTCTGACTTCCTTCCTATATGAGTAAGATTCTCACAAATCCATGGGTAGGTGTAGGTTCAAAACCGCGGGAAGACAGTCGTCGACGTGGGGATCTCGGTTGGTGGAGCCTTGGTCCCGCTGGATACCGTGACTGGTGAGGCCACCCCCGAGTCAAGACAGCCAAGCGGGGTTTGAGCCTCACTACAGTTAATGTGTAGCGCAACCTCAGGTTCAAGAAAATGAGCTATATGTGTCTTTCTTAGTTGTCTTCCATATTTGGGAATGTGTTTTGGTTTGTCACTCGTAGGATGGTTAAGGTGGACCCATCATCGACCGCACTGGAACCTATCCCCGAGAATGTGGGTACCCTTGGTTTGGAGGACAACATCTCTAGCTGGGGGGGGGGGGTTCTCGTCGGAAAAGGGACGAGTGGACGAGACCATCAAACCCCTGACCCCTTTAGCTGTAGGGACCCAGGAACCAGTAGTTGCAATGGTGTCGGAGGCTGAGGTCCCGCTACTCGGACAGATGACCCAAGTGCCTTGGCGGGAGGTCATTTAGGGGGGGTCCGATTCATGGTAGGCCACAACCTTGTGGTCTTTCTGCAGCACCTTCTCGAGGTATGTCACAACCTATAAGATTTTTGGCAAGATTTCGTTCACACTTGGCTCCCTAGCTAGTTCATTTCCTTACTAATATTTGGCCAATTGACAGGTTACAGTTTTTGGCATGCCAAATTTTGCAACACTTGCCTTACCCAAAATTGGCATCAAATTAAACAGTCCTCAAAAGTTCCATGACTAGTTCTCTTTATCCAAACGCCCCTTAAAATTAAGGTATTTCATCACTCTAGAACCCGAAAAAATACATATTGCCAGTCCCAATTGCTTAACATTTTTTGGCTGAACAATTGCTTATTTTTGAGTAAAATCAAAGTAGTATGTAAACAATGATCTATTCGAATTGCTTATTCTATGTATCTTAGCTTCGGTAGAAAAATAACCCATGCCTTCCCAAATTATCAGATCTATTCTAATGGCTGAGAGGGAGTCAAGGAGTTCTCACAACTCTGCGAGTTGTGTCTATGGCCGCCTTTGATGGGGAGGGACTTGAAGCCATCATAGTCAATGGCACCGCGCTCACGCCGGTGCCTCTCCGCCCGTCGGCGTCTACACCTCGCCCACACTGTGGCCGCTGCCCCGCCCCGCTAGCGCCGTGCTCGAGCCGTCGCACCCAGGCTCAGCACCAGCGGTCCCCATGCCATGTGCCCTACAAAAGGCACCGCACTCATGCCAACATCACTCTATCCCGCCGCCCCAGCGTGCTCGCACCACCGCCGCCGCTGCCATGTGCCTCAAACTCCATCTTGGCAAGTCGGGTGTGGAGGTGTGTGCAATTAGGTCATTGGGTCATGGGCTATGCAGCGTGCGTTTTGCGCTGGCGTTGTGCTCTAGTTGCTGGTTAGATTGCCTTTCGGGAGTTGGGCTGGGCCAGTATATGACATATAGAAAAAAAATTACAAAAAATGTCCCTTGACTGATCCCGCCACTGACGGGGCTAGAGGGCTCCAGCCCTCCCTACCAACTAAAAATTCATTGAAGATTAGAGGTGGAGGAGAAAGAGGAAGGAAGGAGAGGAGAAGGAGGAAGAGGAGGTGAAGGTAGATGAGGAATAAGAGAGAGCCCCCTATCCACCAGGTATGCGTCCGCCACTAAGTAGCCACAAAAGTGGTTGTGATCACTGGCAATGAGGCAGCAAAGAGACGGAAGGAAGCTGCAAAGGTCATCTGTTGGCGGGTTTCAAACATAGATGAGGCCCCAGCTTGTTCTGCTTCATTTGAAGAACACACCAAACCCTTCTAAAATATTATTTCCGTGACGCCCAAAATCTACCTGCTCTGAACTGTTCACTCCACTGGAAAGCCTGTTTGATTGTTGCCCGTTTGTAACTTGGTTTGGAGAAAGCAATGGAATTGACTGCACATCTACGCCAACAAAACTTTCTTGAGGCATCTCATGTCCACACCATGAATCAGAGCTCAGACCAGGAAGTGTTTCCCTAACCTCTTGAGGGTTGAACTCAATGCAGCGGTTAGTAACACAGTCAGCTTGGAGCGTACCATGATTGGAAGATGAGGGTAGTGTGCTTCCATGAGCATCATTCAGCTCCTTACATCTAGCGTGAGGAACTTGCTGCTGTGGTGGCGAAATAGGTGTCACACTAGCAATTATGCTTGCGATATCTCACTACCATAGAAAAGGTCATCATTGCCGGTTCAAAAAACGGCAGTAATGAACCAGTGGTGAATAAGCGGCAGTGATAATCCATGATTATTACTATCGATTCACATAATGAACCGATAGTGATACAAACTATTATTGTCGGTTCTTAAGCTTGTTTTGTCGATTTGTATACTTATCACTACCGGTTTCAGCTACGAACCGGTAGTAATACTCAATCCAGAATAAAAAAAATTAACCATCCAGACAATAATTTAACCTAGCTTTATAATGCTAATATCCATAATATTATGACTTATATCACACTAATCTATAATTAACTAACTAAATCTATTACTATACACCAAAAACAAAAGTCATGCACGACCAAGCGCAAAAAACCCTAAACATGACTACTGACCGCCGGCCATGACAACGAAGAAGTAATCGTCATTGTCATCGCCGTTGTCCTCGTCCTCGGCGTCGCCGTCCCATCCTCCTCCTCCTCCTCCTCCTCCTTGTCCTCCTCTGAGCTCGATCGGGGCTTCTTCACTTTTGGCTCATCGACGAAGAAGTCCCACACATTGTCCTCGGAGGGGGACCCTGCTGAGTCACCGGAGTCTGAGGTCGTCGGCACCTCACCCGATGGGCCTCTTCCTCCTCCATGAACGATGGCGCGGATGTGGGAGGCATGGTTGGAGAAGACAGCGGTGGAGTCGGCGGTGGTAAATCCATCGGGCGGCGGTGGTGGAGGGGGAGAAGGTGAGAGTGAGAGAACGAGCGAGAGAGCAGTCGAGTGAGGGCTTGCAATCGGGTGTGAAATATTTAAAGGTGCTCGAGAGAAGCTGAGTATGCGTGCGCATGAAGACATACGAATTTTTGGATATCACTGTCGGTTCTTAAATACAACCGGCAGTGATAGCTATTATCACTACCGGTTATTAAAGGCACGTATTTTGATGAATAAATATCACTGCCGATTCGTGTCATAAACTAGCAATGATAATCACTATCACTGATGATTCTTGCTGCTCGGCTTTTTATGTGCACCTGAAGCTTATGAACCGGCAATGATGTAGTACCACAGACATTTATTACTGAACCAACAGTGAAAGGGGGCAAAGATGACCCCTTTCGTGCTAGTGTCTTATTGATCGGAGTTATTTTTATTTGAAGAAGAATTTAAGAGTTGGGTGAGCTCATTGTCCATTGGAATTGTTGGCTTCTTTGCCAGCCAGTTACTATACCGTAGTTGGAGCCTTTCCCTTGGAGAACTTGTTGAACAACACTACTACGGAAAGGGTTATCTCTATCCCCCTTTCACTGCATGTTCAAAAATAATCAACAATGCTAAGGTATCACTGACGGTTCATAAGCTGACCTGGAAAATCTAACCATGATCCCTTAAGAACCAGTGGTGGTAGTTTATACGAGCCAGTAGTGATATCAACTATCACTATTGATTAAAAAACTCACAGACAGAGAAATAATTGAGCCAATATGAACCAGCAATGATAATTATTATCTCTGTCATTTCGTATTCCAAACCAGCAATGATAATGATTCTATAAATCTTGAGTCTGTCTCCCTTAGTCTGCGCCCCATCTTACTTCGCTCCCAATCTCCTAAAACCGCTCCTCAGGGATAGTGGCACTCGAAGTGGTGTGATGGTCACTGTTGCCATTGTGGCCGCCTCTACCCCTTGGGCCCGGTTTCCACATCCTCTGAGCTCGTCGTTGTCTCCAGATCCCAAGCCACCTCACAACCGCCCTCGTTTCCCTAAGCCCCCGCCGTCTACCAAACCCGTCGCCGACCTCTCCATCTACCGACCTTGTCGCCAACCTCGCCATCTTCTGTGCCCATCGCTGACCTAGCCATCTCCTGTTCCCATCGCCCCTTCTCCTTCTCTCCTAAGCTCGTTGCCCGTCTCCCCAACTAAATGAGTGGAAAGTTGAGTGTTCAAGCTAGATTGTGGCAATAGACAGGTATAAATAAGTGGCAAAAAATACATTTGCTTCAAAATGATTGTGTTTTCACCATTTATTTAGATGCAATATTGTCTCTGGGATAGCGCAAGATGTAAAACATATGGGACAAGGCGACTGTACCAAGAGCTCTTCGACATATGGTGCAATAGTACAAGCCTAGATCACAAGCCGAAGAGCTCCTGGTACAACAGCTTTGCAACATCTGTTTCTATTTGTCATCGTGGTTTCAACAAGATTGTAGTTTTAAATTTGGATCTAGCTTGAGCGGGAACATTGCACCATTCATGTAGATATAAAATATTCTACCATGAACATTTCGGTCTGGGGTCTCTGTCTAAGTTTGAAACTTAGGCAAATCCCCATGATGAAGTGTTCAAGGTAAAGTATTTTTTACATATATAGATGAATTATCACTGTCGATTCTCGGTTTGAATCAACAATGATACTTATTATCACTGTCAGTTCATAAGCTGGTAGTGATATCCCTTATTATTACTACCTCTAATTTACTGTCGGTTTTTTAAAATAAAAACCAACAATGATAACATGTTCTGTAGTAGTGCCAGTCCTCTTCTGACTCGCACCAACACTTTGTTTACTCATTTTCCTCTTCTGATTGCATATGGTTGTTTTGCTTCCAGGCTCCACCTGTAACTGGTCTGCATGACCCCCCCCCCCCAATGGATACTCCATTTGCCTGCTGTTCATGAGCATGTTGATGATTTTGAGATTCTATCAGCTCTTTCCTCCAAAATGGATACTGTTGGAAATTAATCTTGTTTTAGTGTCTTTAGGTAAGTTAAGTATTTAGTATAGGCAAGTTAGATGTATGCACGTAGAAAACTAGGATAGTTTTGGTTGGTCAGTTGCCGTATACGTACTCGTATAGAAGATCTACAAGTCTGCGGAATACACGGCGGCCAATCAAGTCTGAGTCGTATGCTTGCATGTGTCCAGGTTGTAGAGTTTGAGTCAGAGTCTGTATGCTTGTATGGCAAAGTACACGTGCAGGTGCACGGAGTCCAGATCGTATACAGTCGGAGATGATGGCTTGTATGTCTGGCCGATCATGTACTCATGGCCTATATAAGCAAGGGCATGTAATAGGAGTTTAGATGAATCGTGGAAAGCTCAAAGTACTTGGTTATGTACTTGGAGAGCTCGGATCTACGATCGGGTCGAGGAAAGCTCTAAGTACTCGGTTAAGTACTCAGCGAGCTCGGATCTCGAATCTAGACTTCAGAAGAAATAGAAGAAAAGAAAAGGCTAAGCAGTTGCAGCCTCGAATTTTTGTGTGTTCTTGTGTTCTCTCGTCAAGTTCCGATTGACGGATCATCCGTCTTGCTTCTCACCGGGTTGTTCGTGTGGTCGTGGCACTCACTTGGTCGGATAGCGTGGTCGTGCACGTGCTAGTCGCTCGCGTAGTCAACCGTGGACTGGTCGGACGCGTGCTCGCTGGTCGTGCGATTACTGCTCGTGGGAGCTGGTCGTGAGACTACTGCTCGGAGCAGCTGGTCGTGAGTGGCCCTGGTGGTCGGGAAAACCCAACAATTAGTATCAGAGCCTTGACGAACTACTCGGCAAGCTAGGAAATCTGTTGTGTGTGATCGACGGATAGCAGAGGTAGTGAATCAACATCGGCGATGATGTCTAGATCGGGAGCACCGGCAAAAGAGAGTTCACTAGTGTCGCTACACTATCCAATGCTCACAAGGAGCAACTACACAACATGCGCGATCAAGATGAAGGTGTTCATGTGTGCACAAGGCGTTTGGGACGCTATCGAGCACGATGACCCGAAGGAAAAGGTGGACATGAAGAAGGATTAGATAGTGCTCGCCGCCATCTATCAAGGCATCCTAGAGGAGACACTGCGGGCAATATCCGAGAAGGAAACTTCCAAGGAGGCATGGGAGTGCATCAAGATGATGTACCAAGGTGCCAAACATGTCAAGGATGCTCATGTTAAAACCCTTAGAGAAGAGCTAGATGGCTTGAGGATGAAGAGCACAGAGTTGGTCGACGACTTCGCGATGAAGGTGAATCCCATCGTTAGCACGATTCGTGGGCTCAGCGACAAGATGGAGGACTCGTATGTGGTAAGGAAGATCCTCAGAGCCACACCGAACAAGTTTTTGCAGATTATTGCTTCAATCAAGCAATTTGGTGACCTCAAGACCATGACAGTCGAGGAGGTCTTCGGCAGGCTTCGGGCGTATGAAGAAAGGTTGCGCGAAAATGACTCAAATAGGAAAATTCAAACTATCATGTTCCAGAGCTTTAGCCACAGTAATCTCCTGTTCATAGCAACGATAATGTCGACATCATGTTACAGGAGAAGGCGTTGTTCATGGCTGTAGAGGAGGGTGACCACCCGGTGCTGCTCTAACATGAAGAAAACAAGATTAAGGGGGAGTGTTGCAAATTAATCTTTGTTTTGGTGTCTTTAGGTAAGTTAAGTATTTAGTATGGCAAGTCAGATGCATGCACGTAGAAAGCTAGGATAGTTTTGGTTGGTCAGTTGCCGTATACGTACTCGTATAGAAGGTCTACGAGTCCGTGGAATACACGGTAGCCGATCAAGTCCGAGTCGTATGCTTGCATGTGTCCAGGTCGTAGAGTTTGAGTTGGAGTCTGTATGCTTGTATGGCAAAGTACACGTGCAGGTGCACGGAGTCCATATCGTATACAAGTCGGAGATGATGGCTTGTATGTCTGGCCGGTCATATACTCAGGGCCTATATAAGTAAGGGCATGTAATAGGAGTTTAGATGAATCGTGGAAAGCTCAAAGTACTTGGTTATGTACTCAGAGAGCTCGGATCTACGATCGGGTAAAAGGAAAGCTCGAAGTACTCAGTTAAGTACTCAGCAAGCTCGGATCTTGAATTTAGACTTCGGAAGAAATAGAAGAAAAGAAAAGGCTAAGCTATTGCAGCCTCGAATTTTTATGTGTTCTTGTGTTATCTCGTCGAATTCCGGTTGACGGATCGTCCATCTTGCTTCTCGCCGGGTTGTTCGTGTGGTCGTGGCACTCACTTGGTCGGACAGCGTGGTCGTGCACGTGCTGGTCACTCGCGCAGTCAAGCGTGGACTCATCGGACGCATGCTCGCTGGTCGTGCGACTGCTGCTCGTGGTAGCTGATCGTGAGACTACTGCTCGGAGTAGCTAGTCGTGAGTGGTCCTGGTGGTTCGGAAAACCCATTAGATACTCCATCTGCCTGCTGCTCGTGAGCATGTTGATGATTTGGAGATTCTATCAACTCCTTCCCAATCATTCTAGGGGCAACTGCAGTTTTCTGTTTTGCATGCCTTGAAATGACATCGGTTCCAAGCAGGGTTAAGGTTACCGACCGGAGCTCGGTTACCGAGCTCCGGCGGTAACCGAAAATTCGCGGTTACCACGGTAACCGGTCAAAAATTCAAAAAAATTCAGACAAAATTCATTTGGCAAAATTTGAAATTTGGAAAAAAAAATCGCGATTTTAGTCGTTCGGTAACCGGTCGGTTTGGACCGGTTACCGAGCGGTTTTTGCGATTTATCGAGCGGTTTTCTCGAATTTTTTGTAATGTTGGTAACCGCTCGGTTTTCTTGATTTATTGAGCGGTTTTCTCGATTTTCAGTGAAATTCAACAAAAAAACCCAAAAAGTATCTCAATCTTGTAAAATCAATAACTAATTCATCTGAGCTTCAATTCAAGTGAAACAAATTTTGTTGGTTTCCTTGTGACATGATCTACATGATAAAAAGTATTTATACTCATAAAAAAGTTCAAAATTTTCTGTGAGAAATTGTATTTGTTAAACCAAGTTAAATGCATAGTTTACTCTTTGCTAAACCAAAAATCATGAAACTAATTTTGTTAGTCTTCTTACATGATCCTATGTCTTTTAAAAATACATGAACTCATGAATTAGTTATTGTAACATGCATGATTGTGTAAATGTGTTGCGACTAGATTAATTCATAACTGACCTATCACACCTCAAAAATTAGTGAAACCACTTTCATTAGCTTATTTATACTATGATTTATGTAGGAAAAATAATATTAGACATGAAAAAGTTAATTACAGTGTTGTTTCTTAACATATTCACTTTATGCTTGTGAATTTTGTAAAAATCATAGAGAAATTAATAAAACTCTAAATAAAGTGAAATCAATTTTAAAGATTCTCTTAAAATACGTTTTACACAAGAAAAATATGTGTTTGAATGTTACACTTTTCTTTAACATGAGTTAATAACTGAGCCGCACTTTTTCATTTTTTTCATTTTTTTCAAACTTCCTCCCTATAGAATATGATGCAAACGAAATTATTTTTGAAAACATTTTCACAGAAGGTCTAAGAATTGTGTCTAGTTTTTTTTAAAGATTTTTTTGATTTTTTTATTTTTTTTATTTTTCGAATTTTTTGAATTTAAATTCGGTTGCCGTTCGGTTTCTAAAACCGGACCGGACCGAGAAGATCGGTAACCGTGATTTTTGGGCGGTTACCGTCGCATTTGTGAACCGTGGCTCGAAGTCGTCCTTGAGGCTGGTTTGAATGAACTGGATAGTCCGAAGACTCACGTTGAGCCTGTAGTACAGGGATAGCCTTTCTCTGCAACGCTAGATTGAATTATAGACTTTCTCTTGCTAGATTGTTATTTTTCAATAGGCACTCTTATGTTTTTTTCAGTAGTGATAAGTCCTATGGAGTGGCTCAATATGTGAGTCTTCTACAGAAACCGAAGGATTATAGGATTCACCGTGAGCTGTCTCACCATGAATTGACACCCTCTTGTCTGCCTCTTAATGAACTGAATGGCTCATCTCTATAGGTTGCATGGTTAGGATGCAATCCTTGTGACTGCTCCAAGCGGATGGGCGTCTTATACCTTTCTAGATGCACCTGTCCTGCATGACTTCGGGGATCTCCAGGACCTGATTCCCAAAAAGTGGCGACATTAGGGAAAGCATGAATAGATAAAATATAAGCGGTGAAAAATATAGCTAAATTAATAAATGGTCTAGAGGAAAGCGGAAACTGGATCGATGTACCCTCCGAATTTCGACAACTACAGCTCACAAGGGTTTGAAAAATCATTGAAAACGACTCAGTATTTGCGAATATCGACCAAACCCATCGTCGACCGAACCCGTCAAGATCGTTTCCCCAAGCCCCCACTGTCTACTGAACCCGTCGCCAACCTCTCCATCTACCGAGCTTGTCGACGACCTCGCCGTCTTCTATGCCCGTCGCTGACATGACCATCTTCTGTTCCTATCGCCTTGTCTCCTTCTTTCCTAAGCCTGTCGCTTCGTCTTCCTAACTAAATGGGTGGCAAGTTGATTGTTCAAGCTAGATTGTGGCAATAGACATGTATAAATAAGTGGCAAAAAATACATTTGCTTCAAAATAATTGTGTTTTCACCATTTATTTAGATGTAATATTGTCTTTGGGATAGCGCAAGATGTAAAACGTATGACGTAAGGCGACTGTATCAAGAGCTCTTCGACATATGGTGCAATAGTACGAGCCTAGATCTCAAGCCGAAGAGCTCCTGGTACAATAGCTTTGCAACATATGTTTCTATTTGTCATTGTGGTTTCAACAAGATTGTAGTTTTAAATTTGGATCTCACTTGAGCGAAAACATTGCACCATTCATGTATATATAAAATACTCTACCATGAATATTTTGGTATGGGGTCTCTGTATAAGTTTGAAACTTAGGCAAATCCCCATGCTGAAGTGTTCACGGTAAAGTATTTTACATATGTAGATGGATTATCACTGCAGATTCTCGATTTGAATCGACAATGATACTTACTATCACTGTCAGTTCATAAACTGGTAGTGATATCCCTCATTATTACTGCCGCTAATTTACTGTCGGTTTTTTTAAACAAAAATCAACAATGATAGCATGTTCTGACCCCCCCCCCCCCCAACCAAACGGATACTCCATCTGCCTGCTGCTCATGAGCATGTTGATGATTTGGAGATTCTATCAGCTCTTTCCCCCAAAATGGATACTCCATCTGCCTGCTGCTCGTGTGCATGTTGATGATTTGGAGATTCTATCAGCTCCTTCCCAATCATTCTAGGGGCAACTGCAGTTTTCTGTTTTGCATGCGTTGAAATGACATCGGTTCGAAGTCGTCCTTGACATCGGTTCGAAGTCCGAAGACTCACGTTGAGCCTGTAGTACAGGGATAGCCTGAGTAGGGGCAGTTCACCTGTACTTTCTCTGCAAAGCTAGATTGAATTATAGACTTTCTCTTGTTAGACTCTGTATAAGTCCTATGGAGTGGCTCAATATGTGATTCTTCTACAGAAACCGAAGGATTATAGGATTCACCGTGAGTTGTCTCACTATGAATTAACACCCTCTTGTCTGCTCTTAATGAACTGCTCCAAGCGGATGGGCGTCTTATACCTTTCTAGATGCACCTGTCCTGCATGACTTTGGGGATCTCCAGGAACTGATTCCCAACAAGTAGCGACATTAGGGAAAGCATGAATAGATAAAATATAAGAGGTGAAAAATATAGCTAAATTAATAAATGGTCTAGAGAAAAGCGGGAACTGGATCAATGTAACCTCACAACTACAGCTCACGAGGGTTTGAAAAATCATTGGAAATGACTCAGTATTCACGAATATCGACCAATTCGGTTCGCGCTAGTTTTCGAATTTGAATTCAAAAAATTCACAAAATTCCCAACAATCTAAAAATACTAGAGACAATTCTAAGACCTTATGTGAAAAAAAATTCAAAAATAATATCGTTTGCATCATATTTCATGGAGATGAAGTTTGAAAACAAAAAGAAAAATTCTAAAATGGGTTGAATGAACATGATGATTTAGCCCATCACGCTAAGGAAAAACTTAATATGCAAACATATTTTTTTATATAGGGAGTATCTTAAGAGGATCTTTAAAATTAGTTTTACTTCATTTAGAGTTTTATTAATTTATCTATGATTTTTACAATGTTCACAAGCATAAAATGAATGTGTTAAGAAACAAGATTGTAATTAACTTTTTCATGTGTACCATTATTTTTCTAACATAAATAATAGTATAAGTAAACTAATAAAAGTGGTTTCACTAATTTTGGAGATGTGATGGTTTAGTTATGAATTAATCTGGTTGCAACACATTTACACAATCATGCATGTTAAAATAACTATTTCATGAGTTCATGTATTTTTAAAATACATATAGTCATGTAAGAAGACTAAAAAAATTGGTTTCATCATTTTTTAATTCGCAAATAATTAACTATGCATTTAACTAAGTTTAGAAAATACATTTTCTCACAAAAAATATACACCTTTTTTATGAGTATAAATACTTTTATCATGTAGATCATGTTACAAGGTAACCAACAAAGTTTGTTTCACTTGATTTGAAGCTAAGATGAATTAGTTATCGATTTTACAAGATTGAACTATTTTTTAGTTTTTCTTGTACTTGAGCGGTTTTTTATAAAACGAGCGGTTTTCGATGAAACAGAGCGTTTTTTGATCGAAGTCAAATGGTTTTCGATCACAAATGAAATACGGTTGGCTTTCGATGGAATTCGAGCGGTTTTTGGTTCAAATCGAGTGGTTACCAAATCGTCGATTAGGTCGGTTTTTGCCTCTGATTTATAAATTTGATCGAGTGAATTTGAACAAATTCTCACTAAATTTTGAGCGGTTCTGGTGATATTCGCAAATTTTGATAAATTACGGAGTAGCGAATTCCGAATCTCGCTCACTAGACCTTGAACTGCCTGGTACACCTCTCTTGAGTTATCTCAAGCTATCTGCTGTCCTTCCACACTGCTCTTGATCATTCCCCAGCTAAGAGCTAACTCAAAGTCAGACTACCTAAAGCATTTGCTCTGACCTCTCAAGATCACTTCTGTTTTCTATTTTCCTCCCAGCTAACTGAAAGCAAGTTCAGTTGAGCTCTCTGGTCCAATATCAAATTGGTGGCTTCCAAGGAATATGTTACAGCAGAACCCCAGGATACATCAGGCTCTAGAGCCAGCGGCTGCACAACTGCGATGGCAACCGCGCCGGCGCTGCTGGCCTGGGGGCGCCGGCCGGCGGCGCCGCAGATCGGGCCGGCGAAGCTCCCGAACCCCGGCGGAACGCTGAGCGGCGAGCCGCAGCCTCGTGCGCCGCCGCCGCGCGCCCGCTCGCCGGCGGCAGCGAGATTGCGCGGCATGAGCTCCGGCGGGAGGCGCTGCGCTGTGGCGCAGCCGGGGCAGGCGAACTCCGTCGTCCCGTGGTGCACCTGCAGCGTCTCGCCGCACCCCGCGCACCGCACCTCCGCCATGGCTTCCCGGGCTGGGAGGGTTTTCTTCTAGTGTACAGCTTCTCTCGAGTTTTTGGCAGCGTTGAGCTGACTGCGGGCTGCGAGCGATTTGCCGAGTGTTGCGGCACAATCGACTAATCGAGTGTGTGAATGGATGCAATGAAACCACCGGTGCCGGGGGAGAATGAAGTGCCGGTTTGGAGCTAAGAATTTTACAAGAATTTGAACGTCCTCGTAAGAATCGGTTAAAATTCCAACGTTACAAATAGGACCTAAGCATCTCAGGTGCAAATGGGCTAAAGATGGAAATGGCGCGAATTCATTAGAAACCCCAATTAGACATTCTCAAATAATTTATGAGTGATGACGTTTGCCAAATTTCAAATAATTCGATACTGTTTCATACTCTCAAACAGGATCGAATTTTGACTTGGTACTCTCAAACGGGATTAATTTTGAACTTGAAATTTTGCATGGACGTAGAACGTAACCTCACCTACAACTCATGATTTTTTAGGATTTTTTAGAACTTCTCAGTAGGATTTATAAGAAATTTGTACCATTTTCAAAAACTAGCTCATTTTCACCTGAGTTGCACCAAGATCAATGGCTGGACCATGTTACGTACACCTATTGTTTTTCAAAAAATTGACTATATATCATATGTAATAGCTCCATATGTCAGCAGTTATTAAGTATCTCATAACTATGTGATGTATTTCGACTCAACAGACCATTTATATTTTTATGAGCCTTTTCTCACTACCACATTTAACCATCTCAAAACTCAAATAGCTCCCAGTAGCTCAAATGTGCAACATAGCTTGGTTTGGTCGCTGAGTCATTGGAAACATGAAAATGTGTCCTTGAAAAAAAAAAATGTGTGCATGGCTACACGAGATGGAGGTGCAAAGCGGACCAGGGCACAACGGTGGTAGGGTAGGCGCACAACAGTTGATACCTACTGTCTGGCCGATCTTTTTATTACGCTTGTTAAAACTAAGAAACGCGATACTTTTGAAGTTTACAAGCTTTTCAAATTGGTGCAAATTCTTCCCGTAGCAAAAACAAGTGTTGAGATAGTGTTTTCTCAGATGACTTATGTGAAGAATAAGTTAAGAAATAAAATGAATGATTGCTTGATCACATTTGTTGAGCGAGACTTCTTTTTGCAAGTTGAGGATGATGCCATCATAACTACATTCTAAAAGATGAAAAACTGTAAAGTTGTATTGTAATTTCATTTTTTGTTTTGTAGTTCATTTATATTATTTGAGATGTTGTCATTGTTATGAATAATTTGTACTTTGGGTATTATCATTGTGAAATCTTTATGTTCATTGAACAATTTTTTTTAACTATATACACCTATTGTTAAAATATTGAGCCTACCACTGACCAAGATACACAGATGCAATATTTTATGGACACCAAAGAAGAAACTGTCTCTCAGTGCAATATATATTTGATCGAGCCCACACCATTAATACTCTCCCTCCTACATTCTATTATGTCAGCTCTCCCGTCCCCTTTTCTCTCTCTTAGCAAACTCATGTCTGCAACTGCAACTGTCGGAGGATTAACTCCTGTCGCAGGGATCTCGAGAGACCCCTTTTTAGAGATTCGGCAGGAGGGATGATCCTGAATAAGTTCGTCAGAGAAATAAATGGACGTGGAAATAATTGCAACGGCCGGGTGGTGGGGATGATCGACCTAGTGCAAAGGGAAGTAAATGTACCGGAGTTTAGACAGGTTCGGGCCGCACGGGGGCGTAATACCCTACTCCTGTATGGATGCAATAACCTTCCCTGAGGAGGATCCCTCAGGGATATGTCTGGTTACAAGAATATATTGTCTAACTAAGAGCTTGAGGCTCCTTGTTCTAGCTCTGCTCAGGCTTGCTTGCAGTGTTCTTCGTCTAAGTGTGGCACGGTCGATTGCTTGGGCTTGTTCTCTCCTCCGATGTTTCGATGTCTTGGTCGTGTCTCTGATTCAATCTATCTTCTCCTTCTTGATCTTTCTGTATGCCCATCCTTTTATGCACTCGCCGGCCACGACATACCCCGAACGGGAAAGAAGGGGCACAAGTTCCAAGACGTCACGACTGAGAAAGGCGTCATCATTCCCTCTGGGCGAAGTGATAGGGGCGGTGGAAAAAATGCGGCGCGCGTCCGATCACCCGTCACTGTGGACGCCCTGGCGACGGGCGCCGTTGAGAGGGCCCACCAGGCAGCCACAGAGGCACCCGACGCACCCACCCTGTCTTGTTCCTCTGCCACGGCAGGGTGGCAGGCGGAACGCCTTGATCCTGGCAACGTTATCCCGAGATACACCGGATGATACGGGACGGGACCCGTGCAATTAATGGCCCCACGCCTTTCTGCCAAAGCACGGCAGGGACTGACACTGCGGCGGGAGCAGTTGGGGATGTCAGGATGTCAGGCCGCGCACGCCCATTAAATGCGGCATCGGACCTCTGACTGGTTGACACCTATCGGCGGGCCCCTCGGGGGCCTTTCTGGGTCGTCGAGGCACCGAGTGCTCGGGGGTACTGTTCACCTCTCCGAGCACTCTCTCCCGAGCACTCTTGCTCGAACCTTCGGGGAACCGAGTGCTTGGGGGCTGCCACGAGCAACCCCGAGCACTCTCTCTCGAGCACTTTTGTACTGACCCTCGGGGAACCGAGCGCTCGGGGGCTGCCGCACGCAGCCCCCCGAGCGCTCTCTCCCGGAACTTAGCTCTTCTGATCATCGGGGGACTAGGGTGCTTGGGGGCGACCGGGCACCTCCCCAAGCACTTTCTTCCCAGTACTTGGACTCTGCGGGTCATCGGGGAACTGGGGTGCTCGGGGACCAGAGGTTGTGGCCCCGAGCACCTTCTCCGAGAACTTAGATTTTCCTCATCCCGCCGGAGGGACCTCGCGGGATGGTGACACGTGGCGGACGGCTGGCCTGGCCTCGGGACTCGGGGACCTCCGGTTCCTGATACACCGACAGCAACTATAAAAATAATCTTGCAACCGCAAAATCTTATTATTTTTTTATGGCCGTGGACCTCCAACTGTACAAACTACACTGATTTTATGGTTACAAAAAGCTTTTACGGTCACGGTTGTCAATTTTTATGGTCTTGGAATGAGTTTTACGATTATCAATTTTTACAGTCTCAGAATGGGATTTTTATGGTTATGAGATGAATTTTATGATCGTGGGCTGATTTGATAGGGTTTGGTTGGTCAGCGTGTTGAATATTATTTAACACATTGTGTATTAAATAGTGCCACCGTGTATAATAATACTGAAAGCAACTACTATGTAGATGATCCATCTATGATCAGGGATCAATGACAAAGATAACTCCAGCTCAGGGAAGCACTCTTGCAGTGGAGCACAATATAATCATGAAGCATAAGACATCATTCCGGGATTTATCCCTTAATAGAAGTGAACGACTGTAACCACATGTATCACTAAATGACGATTGCTCTTATCTAAAATTCATATAAGGTGGCACTACATGGAGCCTCTCTACCCCTATCCCTAAAGGAACTTACTCACTCATCGCAATAATCTAGAGGAATCAATCTTACTACAATCTCCCTTCTTAGCCCACAGTTGCGGTGATATGCTTGAGAAATTGCTTTATGGAAGAAGTACACATATCCTAAGAAATTGCTAATTGTAGTAAGATTTTTCTACGCCTAAGAAATTGCTTCCAACTAACTTCGTACTTAATTCTATAAGTAAACAAGTGCTTCAAAAAAATCATCACAAAGATAAACAGAGGCTTGTCTGAATATTTCTCGCACTCCATCACATAATATCATACGATTAGCAATGTAAGTTTTGTATTTTTTGAGTCATTGGATTGATCCAAAACTAAAAAAAAACTAGAGATTCATTCTCACCTAATTAAGTTAAAATAAATAAATTAAATACTCAAAATTTCTCATTAAATATCCACTTACAACCCTACATACAATAATTGATTTATGCATAGATGCTTCCTTACACGTGAAGAGTTGTTGAGAGACGAGTAAAGCTAGAGGAGGCCATCTATCGATGATGGGAGGAAATAGGTTCGTGCTTTCTTGTGTTTTGAGTTGGGATTTTAGTTCATATTCTCGCTCTCTCCACCTGTGAAGGCCGGGATCTTGGCCCATCCAAATAAGTCATATGTGCTGTTTTTTTTTTAATGAAATATCTAGACATTTTTTTAAATGGAAGGATCAGATTCAAGCTAATGTATATGCCATCTCTGCAGTAGAAAGTCCTAACGCAGAGGATTCATATTTCGGACAGGATAACACCGAAACAGCTAATTCAAGTCTCCGAGTTTCCAGTTCCAAGAGAGAGAGAAAAAAAAAGATTTGGCGCCAACTATAGTCTCCGAATTTCCATTCCGGCGAACCGCGAAATTTTACTTTCACCGACAGCTTGTCTGTCGGAGCTAGTAAATTACCACAACACCCTCCCGCGTCTTGTCGTGCATAATTGCCGCTGTGTCTCTCCGTGCACTTTCCCCAACAACCCCCTTGAAGAAGAAGAAAAAAACAGAGAGAAAAGGCAAAACCCTAACCCATCGGTTCGCTCCTCGTGGCGCCGGCGGCGGCAATGGCGGCTGCGGCGGCGGACGAGGAGGGGATCCTGGAGGTCCGGTGCGCGGGGTGCGGCGAGACGCTGGAGGTGGAGCGCGGGCTGACGGAGTTCGCATGCCCCGGCTGCGCCACGCCGCAGGCGCTCCCGCCGGAGCTCATGCCGCCGCCGCCGCCGCCCCCGCGCCCGCGCCGCGCGCTGCCTCTCGGGGCGGGGCCTGGGGCCGCGCCATGGCGTGTCCCGTGCGGGGGATGCGGCGCCGTTCTGGCCGTGCCGCGGGGTCTCCGGCGCTTCCTCGCGTGCCCGCTCTGCGGTGCCGAGGTCACCATCGACGGCGGCGGTCGCCTTGCTTCCCACATCGGCGTCCATGTCGTTTCGCCGCCGGGAGCTGTCGCGCTCGCTGCCACGTCCTCGCAGCTGCCGGAGGTGCGTAGCTCGAGCTGCATTGTGCGTTTCAGTTATGGGGGTTACTGGCTTGAATTGAACTAATGCAATTATAGTCTTACAATCTAAAAACTTTGTCTAGGCAACTGTAATTTTTCTCCTGATAGCAGCAAAATTTGACATTGACATACCTCGCAAAATTGATGCCTGCATATTTTCTTGAGATGTTTGATGTCTGCATTGGACAACCGTTGCCATTAGATAGCTTGAATGGGAATACATGGGCTAATCCTTTGTCACACCCGGTTTTAAAACCAAATCAAATGTAAACTAGATATATGACACGATCAAGTTACATACATGTAATGACGTCATAAGTGAGTAGCAGATACAATATCCATTATTACAACATATTTTATCATATTAATAATCTAAAGGTTTAAGAGAAGATTACAAAGCAGCGGAAATAAACTTAGCACGACGCCCAACTCCACAGGCAATCAACCAAAAAGTCGTCTACCTAGAACTCAGTTCCATCTTCTGCAAAGTCCTTGTAATCTTCACCCTCTGAGCAGCAACAATATTATGAGTAGAGAGAGCAAGCGTGAGTATATAGAATACTCAGTAAGTGTGAGAAAATTATGACATGTGGGCCAAAAGTTAAGATAGGCTTAACTCGAAGGTTTATTTGCATAAATACTATTTTAGTAGTAAAACAGTTATAAAAACAACATATTTCTATGTGAATGATTCTTTAAGACATGAGCTAAGGTTCCAACCACCTTGCTCTACAACCGAGACAACAACCACCTCTAAACAAAGCTAACTAGAATTACAGTTTCCACCACTGTGATCCATTAGATCCAACCCGAAAACCCGAGAATCACCCAACTAATCATGTGAGGAGTCCATGCCACTCATGATCGTGAGCACGGCTGATATATCAGTTTTCACTCTGCAGAGGTCGTACACTTTACCCACAAGACGTGTCCTCCTTTTTGCCCGTATCGAAAAAACACTTACACACTTTCAAGGTGTGCAGCTAGGATTCCACTGCAAAGCCTTTCCAACGCCTCTCTCAGCACGTGTTGACCCGCTGAGGTTTCACCGTCGTACATAAGTGGAGTATTGCGTCTTATGGTTTCAGGAAGTACACCCTTCCATCCCTGTACCACCAAGTGATCTTCACAATGCTGAGAGAAAAGTGAATTACTGAGTTAGGCCCGTCCCATACCAGACTTGTGGTTGTACTATTTTCATGGGTGGTCGCTCCACGAACAGGTCCTTAATATGGTCTGGGCAAGACTGTCATCAACCCAACAACAAGGTAATAACCAATTATCCGAAAGCCAACAATTCTGCTTAGAACACATCCACAGGCCAACCAACATACCAACTTGCCCAGACCCTACTATCTTAGACTAAGCACATTTACCAAAGTTCATCATTATGAACATAATTTGTCTATGCCACCCATGAGCCAACACAACTAAGCACATTCTACCCATAACACGAAAACCAATCTACGGCTACGAGGAAGATTGAGGAAAACTAGTAAACCCTAACAATGAGATAATACATATTTGACAAGCATGCAATTTATAGAACAAATATTTTCCAAAAGTAGGTGCAATATGTTCAAGGACACTTGCCTTCTCCGATGAGTTGCTCGAAATCTCCGAAATCTTGATCCTGGATGTTCTCGAATGCCTCCAAAACAAATTCTTCTACAAGTGAGCAAACAAGCACCACTAAGAACAGACATTAAGCAAAGTAAACACATAAAACAAACACTAGAACAAACTAGAGCACGATTTCAGGAAGATTTGTGCCCAAGAACTGCCCAAATCAGAGCAACAAAGCGAAAACTATGGCTAAACGAATTTCTAAGTGACTAAAAACGACAAAAACTATTTTCTGGAATTAAACCTAATTTTTAAAAGGCCTAAAATGTTTATTTAAATTTTTCTAGGATTATTTTATAGCATAAAACTGATTGAAACAATTTTATGAAATTTATTTTCATTTTTCTAGAAATAAAACAAATTAAAAACATTTATTTTATCAAAGAATTCATTTTTAAACATTATCAGAATTAATATATATTTTCTAAACTATTTTCCAAAACAAAAACATTTATTCTATCCTTAAAAAAGTATTTTTTTAGAAATAAAACAGAATTGAAAACCTATTAAAAACATATTAAAACAATTATATAAAGCATTTTCTATTTCTGGGATTTTTAATAAAGAAAACCTATTTTCGGAATATTCAAATTATCAGGAATTATTTTTCTAAGGGAAAATCGAGTTTATTGCGCAATCGCTGACGTCATCGCTGATCGGGCTGCTGACTCGGCTCAGAAGTGTTGATCGGACTCGTCATGTCGGACACAAGTGCACACATGGCTACTGACTAGGCTATGCTGACTCGGCGTGAATTGCTGGTTGCATATATATGTTTAGGTGGAGTAAAAATTATTGGATGAGTACATAATCATAGAGTTTTCAGAACATCAGAATCATAGAGTTCTCCTTGAACCTTCTTCCTTTTCCCTAATCCTATATAGTGGTGGATCCAGGACAAAAATGATCAAGTGTTCCACTTGTTAGGCTAGAGGGTGTCCTATGGATCTGGTACATGTGATGGATCACTGAAAAATGAAAATTATTTGGTATCCTGTGCACCCCCAACCTTGAATGTGGCTCTGCCCCTGACCCTATATCCTCCAATGCATTGGTATTGATTGTTTGCATGGAAGTTGCTTCTTTCCCTTGTAATAGTTTTTTTAATCATATCACCGTATTTATATTATTACATTCCGTAGAGTCTTTTAGGACATCTCAATAAGTAGGATGTTCTATTTTTGTTACATCTATGTATATGTACAAGTGTGTGCTGTCTAGTACATTCTTTCCTTTACCACTTGCATTGTTGTGGATCATGTGCAGGAAGAGCCCATAAGCCGAGCAATTCGTCTAGAACAAGTGCAAGTAGGTAGATACAATAAGCCAATTCATTTAGAGCAGACAGGAGGCCCTTTTCCTGCTCGTTCATTTAGAGAGGAGTCAATCAGTTCACTCAGATCAAACACAAGGACTGCTGTTCATGTGGATTGGGCAAAAGGTGCACCTGTCAACCAATCAGTTCATAGAGAGGAGCCACGCATTAAGTTACTCAATGTAACTGTTGACAGGTATGATTTTAGGAAGAAATCTAGACCATTAGCTGGCCCCGGATTCGTTTGTGTAGACAAGGTAAGAGTGGAGCATCCTAGTAATGTTAGCCATGCACCACGAGCACAAGGGCCTTCCAATCATTCAGTGCATACAGAGGAGGCGCATGGTGAGAATGAAAGTGGCACCATTGGAAGAATTGGAATCCGAAAGGCTAGCCATGCTGCTATTTCTAATATTGCGGAGCAGAAAACATTAGAGCCTAAAAGTCAAAGTGCTTGTGCAGAACATATGGAAGTCGATTCGTGTGGTAACTCAACTAGATGGAATCAGAAGAGGAAAAGGAGCAGCAGAACTACTGCTGGGGGTCATGAAGGCGAAAAAGGGAGCTTGTGTTCTTCAAATAAAGAGATTCATCTTACATGTAGTAAGAATACTCAGCCAGAAGGTATCAGCAACAGGAATCCTATCCAGGAGCCAGGTCCTTCTCCAAATGAAAATCAATTTGATGCTATTGACAGAATCATCACTAGTTTGTGCCCCAGTGCATTGCCTCAGAAGCAGGTGTCGCAAGCAAGATCAAATGACTTGGACAACATTGATGCAACCTTGCCACCTGTCTCCATAAATCATGATACATCTCAAGGTGACTGCTTCCCACATGGCTACAGACAATACCAAGCGGTGGCTACAGGTTCCCTTTTCAACCAGGGCTTCAGTTCAGCACAGGAACATGAAATACCTCAAGAAAGTTCAAATGGCATAGACTCTCACGAGAAAAGTAGCCCACAAGTGAGGCCTAATTCATCCCTTGGTATTCTGCACAAGCAACATATCCAGGAGTACCCCAGCCATGACAGTCAGTCAGAGCAGGCGCAAGTTGGGACTCACCACAACAAGATTGTGAAGCATTACAAGAATACAGCAAATGGCTCCATGTATTCATTAAATGAGGGGGATTATATTGGGGAGCAGCCCCACAATGGTGCGGACCAGCAAGTGACCCTTGTTACTGCCAGTAGTAACCCTACTACTTCACCACCACTGCTGACTGCCACTCCCTTGCTCATTACAACTCCATCTTCTGTCGTCACAAGTTTGTATCCACCTCAACTCTCTTGATATTTCTCTAACATTGTTTTGTTTTCTAGGATAACCTAGCACTGTTTTATCTTTTGGTTTCGCTCGTGCAGGACCACTAGTTCAGCAACCACCACAGTATTACCAATCATCAGACACCCTCCACTCTCAGGTACATCCCTCTCCATTGCTTTTCACTTTTAAGTATCGATCACCGAATTCAATGGCAATTTCCTTAGTGGGAATGTCTCACTAATACCAATGAAATGTCTATTTGAAACAAAGTATATGCAAACATTCTTCATTTTAAGTAAATGTACTTGAGCACGTGCAGGGTGCACAGGCTGTTGGCATAGGATCTATAGACAGATCATCGAAAAAGCGCAGGGGGCGGGGCCCTACGAAACTCATCGAACCACGTAGAGAAGCTGACAGGCCTGTGCTGACTCCAAATAATGCAGAGTAATTCTTGTCATTTATATGCATATCACCAGATGCTGGGGGCGACTTGTACTTTATAATCGACATGTACTTGACATATTGACTTGTCCTACTAGCAGCACCTGGGATGTCAATCCTCCTTGTCCCAAGGTGGCCTCCACCATCTCTGCACTTCTCAAGCAGTGGCACCCAGGGTCAGCCTATGTGCCGGCTAATCAACACACAAATGAAGTGCACCAGGAACAACTGATTCTCCACTGGCACCAATATCATTCAGATACAAGGGCTATCATCATGGATGAATTCCTCGTAATATTGATAATTCAAGAATGTGTTTCAAAATTCGTAAGGTGTGATTGAACACCATTCTATTTTATTACTGCAGCAACGCTACAAATGGGCCCCTGGGCAAGAAGAATTGTGCCTGAAGCTATTTGACCGCAAAGTAGTCAGACAATTCACTGGACTCCTCTGTGATGAGAAGCGAAGGGCTAGAGTGGAGTTGGCTGCATCAAGGAAAGCTAAGGAAGCTTTGGATGCTGCCAGGTCCAAACAAACAAATTTGGATGTTGAAGATGCTGGAGAAGAGATGAAGCAACGGCGTAGAGATCCAGCTGCGGTGGGGCATGAGTATGATAACCCATTGCAGTGGAAACCTTTCCCCCCTGAATGGATGCAACCAAAGTGGTGGGAAATGCTATGTGAGCACTGGGCTTCAGAAGAAGTCCTGCAAGTCTCTGCCCAGAAGAGGAAAAACCGATATACAGGAGGCTCTGCCCAGCACACGGCAGGCTCACGGAGCATAGCTATGCACCGAAAACTTATGGTAAGACTGACATTATTGCCTGATTCAAACTCTTAGTCATGGACTTATGATTCATATTGAATTAAAATAGATCATAGAAAATGGTGGAAAGCCAGTATCGGATATCGAAGTATTCAATAAGACTCACAAACGTGATGGTGGTAAGGGGGAGTTTGTTACCGAGAAAGCTAAGAAAACTGTGGTGCGTACTCGATCACATGCATCATATCAGTTAATAATTACATTGCCATGTTGTCAACTGTCTTAGAAATTAGTTTGATCTATTTCCTGGGGTCATCTGTGTTTGCATACAACGATATTTTTCAGGAGAGCGTTAAGCGTCGTTTGGAGGCAGGTGATACTGAACTAGATCCACATCTTGTATGGGCACAGGAGGTAGGGGGGCGGAATCGAGGTAGGTACTATGGGCTCCATGGTATCATTGACAAAGCCCGAATTGATGCCATGGCAAAATCCGCCCCAGGTTGTTTAGATAAAGAGACACAGAAAGAGATGTTCACGCAAGACCAGGTGCAGGAGATGATTAGTCATGCGATGCAACAATTAAATGAAACTTGGGAGAAGAGGTTTCAGTCCTTGGAGCAAAGGATGCATGGCATGGTGTCATTAGAAGCTCCTCAGGTGCACACCTGAAGTCCAAATTAATTTCTTATCCAAATGAAGATTGCGATTTTCATACTGGTATGCTTATCTGCAGCATGGTCCATGGCGCTGTGCTGCCAGACCAGTGGCTGAGGAGGGCCAGGCGTCACACCAGGTAAATGGCAATTTGGCTATGCACTCAGCTCCATTAGGTTGTATTGTCGATTTTCTATATAGACAAGTCATCAGTACAACATCCTTGTGCTAAAGAACACTTTTGCTATACATGTGGAACCAATGTTCTGCACATCATCTTCCTATTGATTCTACGCTCTGGTTATCTGCACTCATGCGCTGTACCCCGAGACGAATGCTGAAAACACAGTTGGCTAAATTAATCTTTTCTCTCTGATCCATTGCTGATGCACATTGCACCTCACGAGTCTATGCATCTTTTTCAATTGGTGAAACCATAAAACTGATGTAATTCACATGCTATGCTTTACAGGATGCCTCAGATTCTTCACATGAAGGGATACATCAATCTGCAACAGATGACGATGAGGACTAACTAGGAGCATTTGAGCCTGCTTCTCTGTATTTCTTTTTAAAAAACCTAGTAAGATAATTGGAAGGTTCCTCTTTTGATAACAAGGTTTTGCTCTGCAATCATGTAAAAATAAATGATTATGATGAACTTTGTCTGGTACTGCATGCTCTCACTCTAGTCACGAGGATATAAATTACCAAAGCTAGCATTGTTTGTTTATGTGAACTCTTTGCATTTGATACTTTCAGTGTGAACAGAAGATGTCGATTTATGATCTGCGAAGAATCTAACATGTGAACCATTGGGTCTCATGGTTCTCTACCAGTAGTTTCGAGGAATTATATCGAGTATTTGTTCTTGACAATGAGTCTAGAAATAACAGGATTATCTTCGTGGATTAAAGATTGAACATGAAGTGACATCCTGTGTGGATGATTATGTTTGTGTATTCATTCGATTACAAGTAATGTAGCTAATATATTACAAGAAGTAGATCAAGTTTAGTCTAACTTAAGACTAAAGTCGTCGAGTTTCTCCTACGCTAAGATCCTGATGTCTGCCTCTAATAGGTGAAAGAAAAGAGAGTCCTTTAGGGGTCTAGATCCTCTCCTTATATAAGGGTGATGTATCCTATCCAGCTGTAGTTGATAGGGAGTCATTTCCCTTATAATCCAAGTAGATAGTCTGCAATGGATATTAATCTTCTCGAGTTGGGTAAGAATCAAGGTCTTCCTAATATACATCTTCTAGATTCCGGACGTATCAGGTACTGTAGATTTGATTCCATAATATCCGAAGTTGTTAAGTATACTCACGGTATACTCCGTCCGTATATGGTATATTTCTTATACGTATATACCATATAGTTAAATATTCAACAAATTATCATTTGCAATTCTGAATTCGGATTATTTTCTCTGCCCCCACAAACCTCATCCAATTAACACGATTGATGATCACTGTACAGGTAATGCCATCCGGAGTCTTTGGAGAACTTGTTGAGATGAGCTTTATCCAGAACCGACGACATCGTCTAGGGACAATCCTGTTACTTGGGTCCATCGTCTAGGGACAATTATGTTACTTGGGTCCGATGGTACTGCTTTTGTATCACAAAATCCTGAACTGAATCACTGATCAAGCCAGCCACAATAGCATTCAGTAATCACTAGTGAGTATTGTCGCGCACAACAGAGAGAGATAATGGCAAAGAGGCATGTATTGGTTATAAACAACAAACTTCCAGTCCGTTTGAAAAAACCTAAACACAACATATATTTATTCTATTTACACCCTTTACAAAGAAAATTCCTGGAGGAAAAATAACAAATTGATCTTGTTACAATCAGTACAACACATCTGTTTATATCTCACAGAATGGTACCAAAAAAAAAAAGACAAGTTTCTCTGCCGTCTATTTACACTGATGCACAAGAAACCGCTCTCGGCTTTTTACAGATTTTAACTTACACAGAGGACCTAATTATGCAGATATATTGTTACTTGTTTGACCATTGGAATTCAACTTACAGGCTCCTATTAAGACCACTTTTGTTCTCAGGTAAGTCTAGTCGGAGCAGCTAAAGTCAGCTAAGTTCCTGTTTGTTTCAGCTTGCCGATTATATATTGTGATTATAATCTGCAAGCTAAAATAAATAGATAAATTGTGCAATCTAGTCTTTATATTGTAACAATCCAGCAATTTATCTTTCACCAACTTATACAGATTATGTAACGCAGCTTCTTACAATTCATGTTCCCGATTCAAAATCCAATTCTCGTCATCATCTTCCTCCGGATCTCCCTCCCTTCTCTCTCATTCCCGATTCAAATCCAATTCTCGTCAATACTTGGTAATCGACGCCCGTATTGAAGACCCAATCAAACCAGATCAATTTCGCAAAGGAAACGGTGCAGGAAGATGGAAATCGGGGCCCTAATTTCCGCCATCGCATTAAGAATCGGCTGGCCGAATCGATTCCCCCTCCTCCATCTATAAAACCCAAATCCCACCCTCGATCGAGCTCCTCTTCGCATTATCGCACCCACAACCTAGCATCTTGTTGCCTGAGCGCCACCATTCCAACTCTAGTCGCCGCCGAAGTTCGCCATTGGAGCTCACCGTCGCCGCACTTCCCCGAGTTGTCCCGATGCCATTTGAGCTGTCAATTGAGACCGAATGCTCCATACTGTGCTCCTCCGCCGTTCAAAGTCATCTTTTGAGCACCACAGCAACAACCCGAGCTTCCTTCGGCCATCCTCCATCGTCACAGAGCTGTCACCGTCCTCCCCGACATCATGCGACCCTTCAAACGAGATAGTAGATGACATCTGGTTACGTTCCGCCATTCTCCATCATCTCCCAAGCACTGCAGTGGCATCTCCACTCTTCTCTGACCGTCCTCCGTCGTCTCGAGCTAACCGTCATGGCTAATCTCACCAGAGCCGAGGTAGCCCCCTCCCCCACCGTCCGATCTTAGAGATGCGGTGTAGATTAGAAGCTCTAGAAATCGGTTTGGCCAGTAGATCTAGACCGTTAGATCGATTTTGAACGCACACCATTTTATTAGGTTTTGTCCACGTCAGCTACGCCTGGTTAGCAGCCACGCCTGCGCATTTGTCCGACGTGGCGACCCCAGTCAGCAACCCAAGCTCAGTTAGCGTCTGCATAGGCTTGATGATGTCAGCGATAGCGCAATAAATAAGATTTTCCTTTAGATAATAATTCGATTAAATCTGATAATTCCGAAAAACAGATTTTATATTTAGAAAAAATTCCGTAAATTAGTAAATGATTTAGATAAATGTCTTAAAATCTTTTCAGCTCTATTTTTAATTCTGTGATTAGTTATTAGTGTTAAAATAACGTTAGATAAATGTTTTAATGCGGACAGTAGTTTCAGAAAACCTAGTATAATTCTAATAATGTTTTAAATATGTTTTGGTAAAATAAATATTTTAAATATGTTTTTATGTATATAAAATTAGTTTTAATTTCTAAAAATGAAAGATGAATTAAGAGAAACGGAAAGAAAGGAATTCGAACCAAATAAATTCTATAAAATTGTTATAATTAGTTTTATGTTTAAAACTAATTCTAAAAATTGGAAATAAATGTTTTAGGATTTTTTAAAAATTCAAATAAATTAGGTTTAATCCTAAAAAAATAATTTTATCTTTTTAGCCATTTAAAATTCGTTTAGCCGTAGTTCTCATGTTATGACTCTAATTTGGATGATTGTTGTATCCAAATCTTCTTAAAATCATGTTCTAGCTAGTTTTAGCGTTTGTTTGATTTGTTAGCTTTGTTGGATACTTGTTCTTAGTGTTTTCTTTGTTCATGTCTACAGGAGTTTGTCTCGGAGATGTTCAAGAACGTTCAAGATTAGGACTTTGGTGATTTCGAGCAACACTTCGGAGAAGACAAGTGTCCTTTAATATGGTGCACCTATTTTTGGAACGTATTTGTTTTATAAAATACATGCTTGTCAAATATGTGAACTATGAGTAGGGTTTACTAGATTTCCCTGATCTTCTTTATAGCCTTAGTGTTATTTTTATGTTATTGATAGAAAATGCTTAGTTGTGCCTACTCATGGGTAGTATAGGTTTGATAAATTGATTAATGATATATGGATCATGATGTTAACCTTGGTAAAAAATACTTAGACACATGGAAAGTTGGGTCTATGCAAGTTTAACATGTTGGTTGGCCTGTGGATGTTTTTCAGGCAAAATTGTGGACTTTAACAGATATTTTATGACTACCATGTGTTGAATTGTGGTGGTCTTGCTCAGACCATGTTAAGGACCGGTTTCATGGAGCGACCACATATGAAAATAGTATAACCACAAGCCTGCTATGGGACAGGCATAGCCTAGTAATTCGTTATCCTCTCAACATCGTGAAGATCATTTGGTGGTACGGGGATGTGAAAGGATCGAATAGCCCAAGAGGGGGGGGGGTGAATTGGGATATTAATTTTTTTTTAATTAACTACTGCTTGACCAAATAAAACTTATAAGAAATGCAAGTAAGGAATTTTAACTAGCACAAGATAGCTAACCACGCAAGAATTAACTAAGAAAGACAATTCCTAAGAAGAACTTGCAATAATAACAAAGCTCAAAATAAGATGCAAGAAAGTAAAGAGTTGGAGAAGACAACACCGATTTTTTTTTTCCGAGGTTTCGAGAAGTTGGCACTTCCCCCTAGTCCTCGTTGGAGCATCCACCAAGGATGTCGCTCCCCCTTGAGTCACCAAGGCTCAAGTGCTCCCTCTTGATTACCCCTTCTCCATCTCCGGATTGGCGGGTATCAAACCAAGTACATCCTCTTTTTCCGGGGCTCCCACAATTGCTCCAAGAGCTCACCGAGAAATCCTCCGATCACCAAGACCGTCTAGGTGTTGCGAACCACCAAGAGTAACAAGCCTCAAGCTTCACTTGACAAAGACCAAGCCTAGACAACAGCTAGATGCACACTTGTTACTCTCCAAGCACTCAAAGAAGTCCTTAATCCTCAACTAAGAACTTAAAATGGACACAAGTGCTCCCTCTCTTGCCTCTAAATGACACACCAAGTGTATGAGCTGCTACAGGGTCGCAAGAGCAACTGTTGAAACCAACTGAGTGGGTATTTATAGCCTAGAGATCAAAAATTAGCCGTTGGCTAACCACTCTCATTTTACTGTAATCACCGGATAATCCGCTGGCTATATCCTTAAGATCACCGGATAGTCCGGTGGGTTCAAACCCAGAGCCAGCTGTCACTAGCCGTTGCACGGCAACATTTGTCCGGTAATAAACTCCGGTGAACAACAGTCAACACCGGATAATCCGGTGAGTACAACTCACCCGACCCTTCGAATTTCAGAACCTTCTGCAAGAAATACTCCGGTGATATTTTTGCTACCACCGGATAATCCGGTGAGTTCAATTTGTCTGAGTTTCTTCACAACATTTCTCCGGTGGTCTGGCAGCTAAGTCACCGGATAATCCTGTGAACGTAATTTTCCACTGTGGCCCGAAGCAATGCTCTCTGCAAGAAATAGTCCGGTGTTCATATTATGCATTCACCGGATAATCCGGTGGGTACAAAATTGTTTTTCTCCGAAAATTTTCTCTGCTGGAAAAGCTCCGGTGGTCACCGGACTTTCAGCACCGGATATTCCGGTGTAACACTTCTGAAATTTTTCATATAATTCGGATGCCTCAATTAGTGTTTATCCGGTGAGTATTAGACATCCATCAGAGGATAATCCGGTGAATAAATGTTTTGTGAACTTGTCCAATTCAATTCTCTTTGAGCTCTAATTCCTTGACAGCTTCACCATGGACTTGTATGCTCTACCTAGTGCTAGAATTTAACAAGTGTGCATCATCTACGTCTAGACTCACTAAGTCAAGCTACTACTTTTAGCCCCCCTTTATAGTACGGTCAAAAGACAAAAAGAAAAAGGAGACCTATACTACTCTAAGTATCCTTCATCTCCTTTGTGATACTTAGAACTAGAAGATCCTTAGTCTTAAAGCATATGTCCTTTGATTGTCCATATAAGCACTTTAGGGACCAAGATTAACCAAATGTCATTGTATACTGAATTTTTGATTCCCTTCAAAACAAATTGTTAGTCACAGTAATATGGTTGTCATTAATCACCGAAACACTTACCACTTACCTAGGGGCCTAGATGCTACAATCTCCCCCTTTTTGGTGATTGATGACAACACAAATAACAATAGAGATATGAATTTGAAAAGCAACCTATCATACTAGGCAAAAGAATGTATAAAGCAATAAAAGCGAGATAAAGCCTAGCGCTACAAAACTATCATGCTAGAATAGGTAGGAATTATGCGAGCATGAAAATAAACACAATGTGATGACAGGCGAAACACATCCATATACAGAGCCAGATAGCCTGTCATAACATCAAAATCAATCCATAAGATCATTTCAAAACTAGCTACCCAAAAATCTAACCTCCCCCTGAATCAAAATCTCACTAGACCCACCAGCTACTTTCTCTACCAACTCCCCCTATTACTAGACTCTCCCCCTTTGGCATCTAAGCACCAAAAAGAGAAAAACTAGGACATGACTAAGCAGCCGGAGCTGGAGAAGATGGAGGACCCGATGCTGTCGAAGAAGGTGCCACGACGAACTGAGAACCGTCGGCCTCGGAGTCGGAGCTAGACGAACTGTGACCCGCAGCTGCTGTCGCCTCAACGATCTGATCCTGCACTGACTGAAGAGTAGCATCTGGAGCGTCAAGTGCTGGCTCAGCGACTGAAGAAGGCACAACTGACAGCTGAGGGACATGAGGAGAGATGACTGGCTGCTGCTGCTCGGGGACTGTCGGCTGTGTAGTGTCCTCGAAGCTCAGAGGGCCAGTGGGTATAGGAGAAGACAACGATGGTAACACTAGCCTCTGAGACATCCCAGCAGGCAGAGAGTACACTCCGGAGGCTAAGAGAGCTGACAGAGGGAAATCGGACCCTGGAGTACGCAAGAGTGCACTGACACTGCCTGGGAGATGACTCGGGGCAGGAGCTGAAGCAGGTGCTGGAGCTGGCAACTGAAGGCCCTGTGCCTGGAAAAGAACGGAGAACAATCTGGCGTTGTTCTCACGGTCTGCCTGAAGTGCTGCAAACATGGCCTGCTGCTGCTGCTGTAGTGACTGCATCAGTGCAAACTGCTGCTCCTCTCGGCGGCGAGCATCCTCTGCCTGAGCTGCCTGCTGCTGCTGCATCTGCCGAAGGATAAGAGTGATCTCCGAAGGCACTGCAGCAGAGGGCTCGGTGGTAGCTGTCTCAGTATCTGAGGAAGGAACTGATGTCTGAGGCGCACCCTGAGTAGAACCACCAGCCTCAGCATCATGACGTCTCGGGAGTGGTGGAATGAACTCGATATCCTCCGAGTCACTATCGTCGTCATCCAAGTCTATGAAGGCATGAGGTAGCTCTGCCTCGGCCTCTGCAAGGGCCTGGTCCTCAGCGGCAACTCTGTCTCGCTCCTCTGCTGGGATTTGCCGCTGAGCCTGCGCCATAGCACGCTGTCCACGACGTCTGTCCGTCGGAGCGCTAGGAATATAGTCCGGGAATCGCTTCGGGGATCGCTGGTAGACGCCAAGATGCTCTGGATAATGAATCGAGCGAGCCAACAAATATGAGATGAAATGCGCGAATGGCTGCTGTCTGCCCAGACCCTCTGCTATGTTATCCTCAATCTCACACAAGATGAGATCTAAAATGTCGAACTGCTGATGAGTGAGGATGGATAAGAGCAACCACTGCTGGATACTGGTAATAGCCTCTGCGTTCCCGATCCTAGGCAACAGGCTGCGTCTGAGTGCAAAGTGAACTGCCCTCGCCTCTGGAGTCAGCATCTCTGGCAGTCTCAGTGAACCTGGAGGAAAAGGCGACCTGAACAACAGACGGATCTCGTCATCCGTCGGGAAAACGCCACCGGTCAGAGGACGACCAGGAGGATGAGCGTTCGGATGAACGACCTCATGCAAGAATCTGGTACTCTCCTGAAGCCTCAGAGCCTCGAGCATATCTGCCCGGTACAATTTGTAGACCTCTCCCTGAAACATGAACTGAATGAACGACCTGTCGGGAGCGATCCATACTGTCGCATAGAATACTCTGACCCAATCCCCAACATATCTGTCCACCTGAGTAAGGAGAGCGGTGAGACCGGGGAATGCATCAAAGTGTCGTCTCACATCTGCTCCCCCTGCAGCTGACTGCAAGTACTCCCATCTCAGCGTCCTGTGCTGACTTAACTGAACGCTCTTCCTGCCAAATGAGCGATAGAAGCTCTCCTGTACCACTGTCCAGAAACGGGGATCAATCCCCTCCTCTCTGACCTCAGGGAACCACTCCTCGACTGGTACGAATCTCAGCCTCTTGATCCTCGGACCCTTGCAGGACGTGAGATCAAGCAAACGGACCTCTCCCTGAGCTGGAGGCTGCTGCTCAGACTGCTCGGACTGCTGCTGCTGTTCAGACTGCTCGGACTGCTCGGACTGCTGCTGCTGTGTCTCTACTGCCTCTAGCTCCTGGCGAACCCTCTTCCGGCCCCCTGACCGGCTGGAAGGCGTCGAACCTGACCTCCCGGAAGCACGAGTACGGGTGGAACGACGTGTAGGAGGGGTGGTCTCATCTCTGATCACAAAACCCTCCTACCTGTTGTAGGCATCAACAGCAGCAAGCGCTCTGTCCCATTCCTTCTGAGTCTTTGACTTCTTCTGCTTCGGCTGCTCAATTGCCTTGCCCTTGCCCTTGTCACTGCGATTACGACCCATCTGACAGATGCAACGTGAAATAGAGATGAGTGATCATATTGGGTTTAAGATTTCGAATGAAATTAACCCTAAACGGAACCCTAAGCATGGATGGATATGAATTGAGACAATCATGCTATGGATATAGGCAAGAGACAATAGATATTGATCAATTGCATAGAGGAAGACTTGAATTTGGGCAATTTAATCAAAATAGGCATGAATTTGAAGCAAATGTGAACGATTTTGCTTGAATTTGAGTGAAATGAGCGATATATGGTACAAACAGATGAACATGCCCTAGTAGGTGATAAAAAGGTGGAGATGAAGCTAATTTCTTGATTTGATCACAGCAAGAGGCAAGATTTGACACAATTCATCTAATTTGACATGAATTTGAGGCAAATTTGTATTAAAGTCAACGGATTTAACAAGGAAGACGCATAATTGATGATCATGCTCTCAATTTATGTCAATTGAAACTGAATGATCACAAATTTGAGAGAAATTGACTCAAATTTACATGAATTTGAATGGAATTTGCATGGATTGTCTTGAATAATCACGAATTTGGCCAAATTATGCGCAATTTTGACTATCATGTACTCAATTCATGTCTAAAAGATGGAATAGCAACAAATTGGATCAAATTTGCTTTGATTTTTGAAGAAATTTCATGAATTTTGGCACACAATTGTATGAATTTGATCTAGGGCTTCATCAATTTGAGTACACCGGCCACAAATGTGCTCACCACGATGAAGGAGAGAGAGAGGAGGCGGTGGTGATGCCGGAGATGATAGCCGGCGGCGCAAGAGGAGCGGCGGCGGTGAGGAGGGCACGGCGGAGGCAGCTCTGCGCGCGGGATCTCAGGGCAGCGACGGGCGGAGAGCCGGCGGTGGCGAACTGGTGGCGCCGGTGGACGGCGCAACTCCGGCGGCGGCGCTACGGAACTGGGAGGCGGCGAGTTGGCGAGGTGGCGCGACAACGTACGAGCGGCGGCGAAAAAATGAGAGAGCCGGCCGACCGGGAAGACATATATGACAGGTGGGTCCCGCAGTTTTTGAAAGCACCGGATAATCCGGTGGAGGCAACAGAGAGCACCGGATAGACCACCGGACTATTTTTTGCAGAACCAACTTTCAGGGACCGAAAACTCTGTTCACAGGATGTTCCGCTGAGCTTATATTTAGCACCGGATGACATCACCGGATATTCCGCTGATCACCAGGAAAAGACAGCGGACTAATTTTTGCAGAACTAAATTTTTGAAGGCCGAAACCTATTATACTCACCGGACTTTCCGCTGATCACAACATAACATCACCGGACTTATGTTAAGATTTTGAAGTTCACTGAACTGATGAGCACCGGAATGTCCGCTGATAACTAACTGATCACCGGACCATTGTCATGGTTGAACTGATCTGAGACAGAGATCACAGGATATTCCTCTGGTAAAATGAAAGGAGCGCCGGACTATCTGGTGATATGAGAAAAACCAGGCTGAACTAATTTCTCTCACTGAGTCCAAGTTTCAAATAACCACTCAACATAAACACATATTTGGACCAGTTTGAGTGAATCCCTTACCCTCTCAAACTCTCATTTACAAATATTTGCCAAAAAGGCTCTAACATATATAATTTTTGAAATAATCAAATAAGAGCCAAAGAAGATGGTAGAAAACACCAAGGAAATATTTGAGCCATATTTCCTATGAACTTAAAGATGAAGGCTTTAAATTCGCTAGGTCATGACTCAATAGGCATTAAGCACTTATATCTTTCTAATCACACTTTTAGAAGTGTACGTTCACATTGAGAGCGAACTATAATCTCAAAGAGTGATATTCTCCTTTGTGATCTCTCTACCACCAATGCTTAAGCAATGTAAGACATATGCATGAAAGTAGACATGAGTGCATATTATATGACATGTGAATGCGAAGCGTAAAATTTAATCTATCTTATCATATTACTTCCCTTCTCAAGCTTCTTCATGGTGAACCCAACAACATGCCTTGAGAAGAACTAGTGACCCACCATTTCAAGCAAAACCCATGTCCACCATTACCTTGAGAAGGTTAGACAAGGTCCTATTATGAATGCATCTATATGACAAGGTATCAAATGACATTAGAAGCATCGATCACATTTAGTTCATTTCGTAATCTACTAAAAGTGGCTTCATCTAGAGGTTTAGTGAAGATATCCGCCAGTTGATCTTCCGATCGAACACTACTAAGAGAGATATCATTGTTTGCCACATGGTCTCTTAGAAAGTGATGACGGATATCAATGTGCTTTGTGCGGGAGTGTTGAACGGGATTGTTAGCAATTTTTACGGCACTCTCATTATCACAAAGGAGTGGAACCTTCTCTAGACGAACACCAAAGTCTAACAAGGTTTGCTTCATATAGAGGATTTGAGCACAACATGCTCCGGCGGCAATGTATTCTGCTTCAGCTGTGGACAAGGCTACTGAATTTTGCTTCTTAGAACTCCAAGAGACTAGGGATCGCCCTAGCAAGTGGCACCCACCCGAAGTACTCTTGCGATCCACACGGCATCCGGCAAAGTCCGAATCCGAGTATCCAAGCAGTACGAAACTAGCGCCTTTTGGGTACCACAAGCCTATGCTAGGTGTATGCTTTAGGTATCTAAGGATTCTTTTTACCGCACCAAGATGAGATTCCTTAGGATTAGCTTGAAAACGAGCGCACATGCATACACTAAACATTATGTCGGGCCTAGATGCGGTAAGGCAAAGGAGTGACCCAATCATCGAACGATAGAGTTTTTGGTCAATCGATTTACCCGTTTCATCCAAGTCGAGATGTCCATTTGTAGGCATGGGGGTCTTGATTGGCTTGCACTCTTCCATCTTAAACTTCTTGAGGATATCTCTCGTGTACTTCTCTTGATGGATGAATGTCCCTTCCTTTAATTGCTTGATTTGGAATCCAAGAAAGTAATTTAGCTCACCAATCATCGACATCTCGAACTCCTTAGACATCATATCACCAAATTCCTTGCAAAACTCTTTGTTAGTTGAACCAAATATTATATCATCAACATAAACTTGACACAAGAAAAGCTCATTGTCGATGATTTTTGTGAACAATGTGGTGTCCACCCTCCCGATCTTGAATCCTTGGTTGATGAGGAAGTCACGTAGGCGTTCATACCAAGCTCGTGGGGCTTGCTTGAGACCATAAAGTGCCTTGACCAACCTATAAACATGATTAGGATATCTAGGATCTTTGAAACCGGGGGGTTGTTCAACATATACGAGTTCATTAATAAGGCCATTTAAGAATGCACTTTTCACGTCCATTTGATAGAGTTTTATGTTATGATGTGAAGCAAATGCTAGAAGGATACGGATGGCCTCAAGCCTTGCCACGGGAGCAAATGTTTCGCCAAAATCCAAACCTTCAATTTGTGCAAAGCCTTGTGCGACAAGTCTTGCCTTGTTGCGTACCACCACACCATGTTCATCTTGCTTATTGCGAAAGACCCACTTTGTTCCAATTATGTTCTTGTCTTGAGGCCTTTCCTCAAGTATCCATACCTCATTTCGAGTAAAGTTGTTGAGTTCTTCTTGCATTGCCATCACCCAATCAGGATCAGTGAGAGCCTCATCTACATGTGTGGGTTCTGAACAAGAGACAAACGAGTAATGTTCACAAAATGAAGCACACTGACGAGAGCGAGTTTGTACTCCCCTAGATGGACTTCCAATGATCAAGTCAATCGGGTGATCCTTGGAAATATGTGTATGCTTCACTTGTGGTTGTTGAGATGTATTTTGTGGTGATCCAACATCTTGAGCTTGAGCTTGAGCTTCCTCTTGAGAGATATGGACATCATGTGATGGAAGTGGTTGATCATCTTTGTCTTCATCTTTATCAACTTGTGGTGCCATTGAGGTGTGTGGTATTGAAGTAGAGAGTACATCTTCATCGTCCTCCTTAGGCTTGATATCCCCAATTGCCATATTCTTCATTGCATCTCTCAAGGGTTCATCACCTACATCATCACAAGAAATATCCTCTCCTTGGGAGCCATTAGATTCATCAAACTCCACATCACAAGTTTCTTCAACAAAGCCGGTGGCATTGTTGAATACTCGATATGCTTTGGAGTTTGATGCATAGCCAACAAGAAAACCAATGTCACAACGTTTTTCAAACTTGCCTAGGCGTTCCTTTTTCTTGTAGATAAAACACTTACACCCGAACACCCGGAAGTAGGAGACATTGGGTTTTCTCCCAATAAGAAGCTCGTATGGTGTCTTTTTCAATAATCGATGGAGGTAGACTCGGTTAGAAGCATGGCATGCCGTATTGATTCCTTCCGCCCAAAACTTCTCCGGAGTACCATACTCATCTAACATTGCTCTTGCAAGTGTAATCAAGGTCTTGTTCTTCCTCTCTACTACGCCATTTTGCTGAGGTGTGTAGGTTGATAAAAACTCATGTTTGATGCCTCTTTCTTCACAAAAATCTTCAATTTGAGTGTTCTTGAACTCCGTCCCATTGTCACTCCGGATCTTCACAAGTATGGACTCAAACTCATTTTGAGCCCTTTTTGCGAACTTCTTGAAGATTTCAACAGTCTTTCCTTTGTCATCTAAAAAGAAAGTCCAAGTATATCTTGTATAATCATCAACAATGACAAGACAATATAAATTACCACCAAGACTTTTGTAGGTAGTTGGTCCGAAGAGGTCCATGTGTAGAAGTTCCAAGGGTCTTGACATAGACATCATGGACTTGTATGGATGAGGACTTGCAACTTGTTTTCCGGCTTGACACGCACTACACAACCTGTCCTTCTCGAAAATCACATCCTTCACACCAACCACCTTCCCATTTTTGAATACCTTCTTGAGTTGGCTCATCCCAATGTGTGCAAGCCGACGATGCCAAAGCCAACCCATAGATGTCTTGGTGAAGAGACATGTAGTCAAGCTAGCATCATTAGAGGAAAAATCCACAAGATAGATATGCCCATGTCTAAATCCTTTGAATATTAGGTCATTATGCTTCTTACTCGTTATGATAACATCAACATCACTAAACAAGCATGTGAAACCCAAATCACATAGTTGAGCTACGGAGAGTAGATTGAAGCTAAGTGATTCTACTAAAAGAACATTGGAAATAGAGAGATCTTTTGAGATAGCCACCTTACCCAAACCTACCACATTTGCCTTAGAGTTATCACCAAAAGTGACTTTATCATGATTATCCACTTCATCTTCTAGCGAGGTGAACATCGTTACATTGCCGGTCATATGTTGTGTACATCCGCTATCAAGCACCCAATGTTTTCCACCGGCTTTGTAGTTCACCTACACACATGTGATCAAGCCTTTTGTTTAGGTACCCAACCAAGTTTGGTACCTTTTATGTGAGATACAAGAGATTTAGGCACCCAAAGTTGCCTAGGAAGTTTGCCCTTAGCTTGAGTTCCAATGAATTTTGCCATAATTTTACCATTTTTAAGCTTATGTAATAGAAAATGATGATCATTAAATGTAGACTTGTATTTAGAAGGCAAAATAGGGAGAGGTTTGGTAGGAATTGGACACTCCCTTGTGTGGTGTCCAGTGACTTGACAATGTTGGCAATATGAACCAACTTCCTTGATGAAACAATTCTTGATCTCCGGTGTCTTTATGACCCTTTTTACCGGGTTGGGGAAGCATCCAAGTCCTTTCTTGTTGAAGTACAAAGCATTCATCATGAGGATTTCCTTGTGCTTGTACTCCCCCTTAGTCAACCGGACCACACAAGATTTAAGACTTGCAATTTCACTTTCAAGCTCTTGCTCCCTTGCATGGTTAGTCTTAGATGATGATGTAATATCACATGATATATCAAGAAGATCATCACAAGAGGTAGATGCATTGACCTTAACTACATCATTATCAACCAATTCATCCAAGCTACGATCAATGGCATCATAGGCATATTCAAGTTCTTGGTGTTTGTATATTAGGCCATCATGCTCAAGTTTTAGCTTATAGTTACTTGCTTTAAGAGACTTGTTGGATTCAACTACTTCATCATATTTTCCAAGCAAATTATTGTGTTTAGTGAGCAACTCATCATGTTTAGAACTAAGCATGGAGTTAGCATTTTCAAGCAACTTGATTTTAGCCTTTTGCCTCTTGATGATAGCAGCATAGTCATTCATTAGCTTAGATAGATCATTAGGAGAAAGACCATTATCATCACTACTATCATCTTCCTCACTACTCACCTTGTTGTTACATTTTGCCATGAGGCACATAGGTGGTGGAGGTAGAGGTGGATCATCATTGACGATTGCGAGACCCGCGAAGTTGTTGTCATCATTATCACTTGAGTCATCACTTGAGCTCTCACCGGAGACCCATTCACCAACAATGTAGGCCTTACGTCCTCCACCTCTCTTGTTAAAGAGCTTCTTCTTCTTCATATCTTGATCCTTCTTCTTGTACTTGTCCTCATCTTCACTTGCATCAAGCTTCTTGGACTTGTTCTTGTTCACTTGCATCACTCCACCACCGAACTTGTCAAATTTCTTTGGACGAAATTTGTTCTTCTTGGGATCATAGTTGTAGCCCTTCTTTTGAAACTTAGAGATCATCCTTGTGGTTCTTCTCATGAGAAGAGCAAGCTCGGTGTCGGAGTCATCATCATCATGTTCATCATTATCGTCATCTTCATCACTTTCACTTGATGATGAAGGAAGCTTGATCTTCTTCTTCTTGTTGCCGACCATCTTTGCTTTGAGAGCAAGGTTTTTCTTGGATGAGGACTCATGATCTCCAAACAAGAACATTTCATGCGCACATATCTTTCCAACGGCATCTGTGATGGTCATGTCATTGATGTCTCTTTCATGAAGAAGAGAGATAACAATATTGTATTGTGGCTTGGGAAGTACCATCAAGATCCTACGAATAACATCTCCATCGGACAATTGAGTGAGTTCAAGAGAATTGATTTCTTCCACAAGCATGTTCATACGAGAATACATGTCATTGCATAATTCATTTGGAAACATCTTGAATTGATTTAGAGCATTCATAAGCACATGATATCTTTCTTCACGAATTCTCCTAGATCCCTCATGAATTTCACAAAGAGCGACCCAAATGTCATGAGCGAATTCCTTACTTCTAACTCTAGAGAAAACTTCTTCACTAATTCCCTCAAATATAGCATTCTTAGCCTTAGCATTCCACCTAACTTCTTGTTCGGTAAAAGGTTGTTCAAACCCAACGGAGGTTGCTTGCCAACACTCGGGGGAAATAGCCTCTAGATAGCTCGCCATGCGAACTTTCCAATACGCAAAGTTCTTTCCCTCGAACCTTGGCACGCTACTCCCGCTCTCCGGGGCCATTTCTCTAGGATTTTAAGCCTATCAAGAGAACGTGGCTCTGATACCAATTGAAATGATCGAATAGCCCAAGAGGGGGGGTGAATTGGGATATTAAATTTTTTTTTAATTAACTACTGCTTGACCAAATAAAACTTATAAGAAATGCAAGTAAGGAATTTTAACTAGCACAAGATAGCTAACCACGCAAGAATTAACTAAGAAAGACAATTCCTAAGAAGAACTTGCAATAATAACAAAGCTCAAAATAAGATGCAAGAAAGTAAAGAGTTGGAGAAGACAACACCGATTTTTTTTTTCCGAGGTTTCGAGAAGTTGGCACTTCCCCCTGGTCCTCGTTGGAGCATCCACCAAGGATGTCGCTCCCCCTTGAGTCACCAAGGCTCAAGTGCTCCCTCTTGATTACCCCTTCTCCATCTCCGGATTGGCGGGTATCAAACCAAGTACATCCTCTTTTTCCGGGGCTCCCACAATTGCTCCAAGAGCTCACCGAGAAATCCTCCGATCACCAAGACCGTCTAGGTATTGCCAACCACCAAGAGTAACAAGCCTCAAGCTTCACTTGACAAAGACCAAGCCTAGACAACAGCTAGATGCACACTTGTTACTCTCCAAGCACTCAAAGAAGTCCTTAATCCTCAACTAAGAACTTAAAATGGACACAAGTGCTCCCTCTCTTGCCTCTAAATGACACACCAAGTGTATGAGCTGCTACAGGGTCGCAAGAGCAACTGTTGAAACCAACTGAGTGGGTATTTATAGCCTAGAGATCAAAAATTAGCCGTTGGCTAACCACTCTCATTTTACTGTAATCACCGGATAATCCGCTGGCTATATCCTTAAGATCACCGGATAGTCCGGTGGGTTCAAACCCAGAGCCAGCTGTCACTAGCCGTTGCACGGCAATATTTGTCTGGTGATAAACTCCGGTGAACAACAGTCAACACCGGATAATCCGGTGAGTACAACTCACCCGACCCTTCGAATTTCAGAACCTTCTGCAAGAAATACTCCGGTGATATTTTTGCTACCACCGGATAATCCGGTGAGTTCAATTTGTCTGAGTTTCTTCACAACATTTCTCCGGTGGTCTGGCAGCTAAGTCACCGGATAATCCTGTGAACGTAATTTTCCACTGTGGCCCGAAGCAATGCTCTCTGCAAGAAATAGTCCGGTGTTCATATTATGCATTCACCGGATAATCCGGTGGGTACAAAATTGTTTTTCTCCGAAAATTTTCTCTGCTGGAAAAGCTCCGGTGGTCACCGGACTTTCAGCACCGGATATTCCGGTGTAACACTTCTGAAATTTTTCATATAATTCGGATGCCTCAATTAGTGTTTATCCGGTGAGTATTAGACATCCATCAGAGGATAATCCGGTGAATAAATGTTTTGTGAACTTGTCCAATTCAATTCTCTTTGAGCTCTAATTCCTTGACAGCTTCACCATGGACTTGTATGCTCTACCTAGTGCTAGAATTTAACAAGTGTGCATCATCTACGTCTAGACTCACTAAGTCAAGCTACTACTTTTAGCCCCCCTTTATAGTACGGTCAAAAGACAAAAAGAAAAAGGAGACCTATACTACTCTAAGTATCCTTCATCTCCTTTGTGATACTTAGAACTAGAAGATCCTTAGTCTTAAAGCATATGTCCTTTGATTGTCCATATAAGCACTTTAGGGACCAAGATTAACCAAATGTCATTGTATACTGAATTTTTGATTCCCTTCAAAACAAATTGTTAGTCACAGTAATATGGTTGTCATTAATCACCGAAACACTTACCACTTACCTAGGGGCCTAGATGCTACAGGATGAAAGGGTATACATCCTAGATCTGTAAGACGCAAGAGGGGGCTTCTGTAGTGGAGGACGTACTCTCACGGTGGTGAAACCTCAGCGAGTCGACACGTGCTGAGAGAGACGATATAAAAGCTTTGTAGTGGATTCCTAGCGCACACCTCGAAAGTGTGTAAGAGTCATCCATCGGCTAATAGGTACTCGGCAAAATAGGAAGACACATATTGGCTAAAGTGTACAACCTCTGCATATCAGTCGTGCTCACGGTCATGAGCAGCATGGACCCTCACATGATTAGTCAGATGATTCCGGGTTGGTTTTTGGTTGGTTCTAGTGGATCATAGCGGTGCGAACTGTGATTCGAGTTTAGGATTGTTTTTGGAACCTCAAATGTAGAACAAGTTGGTTGGACCCGGCTCAAGTTGTTGGAGAACCTTTCACCTAGTAAATAGGTTGCCTTTATAAAAGTTTGACTATAAAATTGTATTTATGCAAATAAACCCCTAAGTTGAGCCTATCTTGACTTTTTAGTTCACATGTCATATTTTCGCACACTTGCTGAGTATTTTATATACTCACGTTTGCTCTCTCCCATCATCTTGTTGCTGCTCAGAAAAAGAAGAATTCGAGGATCTCGGAAGACGAAGCTAAGTTCTAGGTGTGCGGCCTTTTGGTCAATTGGTTGTGGAGCTAGGCATCGCGCTGAGTCTTTCGCTGCTATGTAATTTCCTTTTAGACCCTTGGGTTCATTGATATAACAAATTAACATTGTAATAATAGATATTGTGTCTGTTACTCACTTATGACATCACTATATGTATGTAACTTGATCATGTCAAACATATAGTTTACATTCGGTTTGGTCTTATACCCGAGTGTGACATGAATGTAGTACATCACTCCTATTTTTAGTTTGCAACCATCCAAATGCATGACAAATTCTTGGGCTAACAAAATTTTGGCAAGGTATGTATGACGTCATTTTGTCGCATATTTGCACCGGTGTATATACGTATACATGAAAAGAAAAAAGAAAAAAAGAGAGACTTGGCCTGCCCTTTTTTCCCTTGGCCGGCCCAGCCTCTTCTCCTTTTGCCTCCTGGCCCAAGCCGACCTCCTCCCCTCTTCTCTCCTGAATCGACCCGGCCCATCTTCCCCTCTCTCTTATCCACACTGAGCCGCCCCCTTTGCTCGTCTCCTTCACCAAGCCAACTCAAGAGAGGGGCCGCCCCTGTGCTTTTTCGTTGCTCCTCTCACCGGTTGAGCCGCCCGCTCCTCTCCCCGGGCGCACTATCACCGGCCGAATCACCCGCCTCTCTCATCTCTATCTCCAATCCCTTCTTATCCCAACCAATCCCCATTCAAATCCCCTCCTTATCTCTAACAAAATCCAATCAAATTGCTACTAAATCGGATCCGAGGCTTGAGTTGCCACCTATATAAAGGGTCCGGGTTCGATTTGTTGAAGGGGGCGTGCAGAGGAGAGGTGGGGCAGAGCCCTTGGCCGCCATCTATAATGATGATGCCGCCCACATGAGGTAAAAGAGAGGGAAGGGCAGAGCCCCTACCCCCCCTTCCGCCATTGTCCTACTGCCGCTTCTGTGACGTGCGCCGTCGACGAACAGGTTGACGAATAGGTTGCCTTTGTGCCATGTGCTTCCCCTCCTTATTTGCTACAGGTGCGCCGACCAATGCTTTGCATCATGGCTGTGTGAGCAGGTGTTCTTTGTGTTCTGACCAGTACCCTTGTGCCCGTGACCATGAAGGTGATGCCGTGCTGTTTTGCTTTTGTGGTGGCTGACTGTTTTGGGTGATTGGTGATCCGGTCGGTGCCCTCGTGCTACGATCGAGGAGGTTGTGTTGTGGTTTGGTTCGGCTTTGTTCTTGTGGTAATCCGGCGGGCCCTCGTGTCCTGACCGAGGAGGTGATGCTGTGAGTTGGCTACCAGCAGTCCTTGTGTTGTGATGAAATCCGACTGACCTTTGCCGGGACCATGGAAAAGTCCCGTGCTTTGGTCGTTGTTTGTTCTGGTGCTATGATGAGAGCCGGCTAACACTTTGCACCATGGTCGTGAAACCATGCGGGCTGTCATGAGTTGGTAGGCGCATATGTGTTGTTGCCCCTCCTTTATGTTTGCTGAAGTGCTCATATATTGTTGGCTGGGAATTAGAGAGCCACCGGCTTGCCGGCAGGGTGTCCGAATGTTGCCATGTTTAAGCACCGTTGATTGAGTGATCTGTTGCTGTGTTCGAGCGCCATAGGATGTTTGATTTGAGCACCATCGTACTCAGGACGTCGGCAGCTGGCTTATATGTGTTGTCACCGACGGTGTGTGTGTTATTGCCATGATCTATGTGTGTGGGATGTTGCTGGGCGTATGTTGTTGTCGCCCCTTGAGTCTAGGTATGGTGGGCTGGTGTTTGCGCCCTTGTGTTGCTTGCTGCTGGTGCCCCTTTTATTTTGGCTGTGATGTGTACTGCTACTTTGGCAATTGTTAAGTACATTGCTGCTACTGTCATGGCCTCATTTTTATGGTGGCCGAGTCCTGTGATGCTTGGTGTCGGCCATATAGCTGGTCTTTTTGTAGTCCTGGGCAGTGACTTCATTAGTGTGTTGTTGGGCTTCTGATGGAGCCCCTTCTGTTGTTTTCTTCTTCTGATCTGTCATCATTGAGGAAGTGCTGGAGCTTGCTCTTGCTTGATCAATGCTGTTGGCTCCCTTATTGAGCTAATTGCTAGCTGGTTTTATCTATTGTTGGTTCAGTCGATGGGTGAATTACACAGGTCGTGGCTTGTAGGGCAATGGTGGCATGGTGCTCCCAACACTGATCTAGCCATGTCGCTAATATGGCCTTACTGTTAGTATATTTTGTGGCTTGATCTCACCCTTTATTGATCCTGCCCTATTTGTACCACTACTTGTTGCCACACCTCTTTGCTATATGCGGCTTGATATACATGGTTCTGGATGATGGAGCACTTTTTTTATCTTTGGTCATTGTATTGTTGCCTTTGTGGCTCCCCTGGTGGTTAATGGTTCAGCCTGGTTGTGATGCATGAGGCCCTTCTATTGTGGCCCTATTGTTATGAATGTTGTGATATGGTTTTGTGTTAATCTGAGACCCCTTGGTTGCTGTTGTTGATAGTGTGATGCTCATAGTGGGTCAATGATGATTAACGATCTCCTTGAGTTTGGTATTGTGTTGTGGCCAATGACATGCGGTGAGGCCCACAGTGCAGTTGCCTCTTCGGATGCCATTGTTATTACCCTTTTGCCTTTGTGGTGTTTGCCTTCGTGGCTGAGTTGCCTGTGGGATGTTGTCGAGATTAGGGGTTGTAGATAGGAGTTCAGAAACGCTGCAGTTCACAAGCCCCCGAGAGGTTGTAGTTGGTGAACTGTCGAGTAGCTGAACTCTCTCTCCCTCTATCTCCTTGTAGTACCTGAGGCTATGGCCGATGATGAGGGTTACAGATTCTAAGGCCTACGTGGTCGATGATGACACGGGATATATAAACAGTCCATAAAGCTAGGAGGGTACTACAAGAGAGTGGTATTTTGGGGAAAAGCTAGGAAACTTAGGGGTCAAGTTTTCCTAGACCTATAAATAGAGGCGTAGGGCTATAAGAGAGTTTGAACCAGCCATTTAAGGTCCTTGTGCCACCCATATGAGAGCCTTGTGTTAGGGTTGTAGTAGAGAGGAAGATGAGTGCTTAGCCTATGTATTAGGTGAGAGTTTTGTGAGAAAAAATCTTTGTAATCTGTCTAGAATAGGGCTGAGCTCTACTGCAATGAAGTTTATTTTTCTTCATGTTATTGTGCTCACCTCCTTCTAGTTTTCCTCTATTGGTTCCCTTGCAAGTTTGCAAGTTTTCGATATTTCTTTGTGATTTTCGTTTTGGTTTTTGAGCTGAATTTTCAGCACCTTGGGAGGTTGCTCTTCTTGTTGCTAGAGGCATAAAAATTCACATATGAGTGTACCCTCATGGGTCTTGAGTACCCTTGCCTCTACATCATCAACTTGGAGAGGTTCCTTGTCCAGTGATCTTTTCTTTGAGCTGCAGTTTTTAACCTTCGCAGAGTTGTTCTTCTTGATGCTAGTGGCTTAAATACTCATATACTCATGTATTTGAGCGGGTCTTGAGTCTCCTTGCCACTAGACTATCATCTTGGAGGATAAACTTGTCCGGTGACCATCTTCCCTAGTTTCTTTGAAAGTTGTGAGTTTTTGTGCACAAAGACATATGGAATGATCTTGAATGGAACATATGGTTTATATTCCATCTGTTGAGTTATGTTGCTATGGAACTAATTTTCTGCTATATCTCTCTGATTCTTTTGCTTCCGCTTGAGCGTTTTGAGGTGCGTTGGGTGAGAAATAGAAAAAGACTATCTATTTTGAAAGAAATTTGTTAAGGCGCCTATTCACCCCTCATCTAGTTGTCATTCTCGATCCTACAATCTTGTTATAGCTTGGAACTTTAGAATACACATACAACTATTTTGAGTCACAGATATTTAAAACTGTACCTCATATTTTAGTTTCTCAATGCCCAACCTATAAGGCAAAGGAAAAAAATACGATTTTGTCCATTTTGGGTGTTCTCAATTATGCTTAAATTGTTGAAATAATTTATGTGGGGAATCCTAGGAATGACAAAAGGAAAAACAAAACATTTTGCTCCAAAATTTGCAGCCACAGCCATCCACAAATCTCTCTTTACAATCGCTTCCAAATGCATATCATCATGACGCCAATAAGACCAAAGGTGGCAACAGAAATTGGGGGGGGGGGGGGGGGGACGAAGCGCCTTACCTTGTGTTGTGCTTCCCAAAGTGTCACCTTCGACGGCGGAGTGGAAGATGTCAAGCCCGCACCAATTACTACATCTTGTAGTAAACCTTCCCTTAGCTAAGAATCGCCCGATGGCAAGTTTACAAATGCAAAAATTTGATATGAAATGATCAACAAATAATATAGCCAATTTAAATAACTAAATTAATCATCCAAGCTACTGGTTCATTTCAAAAGAGTTTATATTTCAGCAATAAATGAACAGAAAAGGAATCTAGGGGTGAAACTAAAGTGCAAAGGCATGTCTAGATATCAAAAGATTATCAATTACACAGATGTTACCTCTTGCTCGAATTAGGAATCTGAATAGTATCTACTTGTTGCTACTTGCCAACACACCATAGGCATGTGGTATAACCCTTGACTCCTTACAATATGACATAAAACTCTAGCTAATTTGATTCCTCAAAAAACTTAGACAAATGTACAAAATGACAAACCTTTCATCTGTCAGACACGTAGAAATAACCACATGTTAAATGATACAGTGTAGTATAAACGATATAAGGAGAAAATTATGCGTAAAGTAAGTCAAATTCACTTAGAGAACTTTGCAAAATTTGCAACACTTGGAAAATGAAGAGAATTGACGTTGTAATATGCAGATACTTGATGGCATATAAATATGTGAAATTGAGACAGAGCACCACCTCTACGGGTACTCATCTAAGTAGTGGCAAAATACCAAATGCCATGTCAAACTAGTTTGATGAACCTACCTAAATTTCTCATATCCATATAACAGTCCGAACAACTGAGTGTCTGAGTCTCTCACCATCAGAGTACCAGATCACCACACAAACCACAACCCATTTTAATAATCTCGTGCTAAATAAGTATAAAATCATGCAAAAACCCAATCATTCACTGTTAAAATCCATTATTAGCGCATATGCTCCAATTGCCTTACTAAACTGGTTCTAAATCTATAGCCAAACAATCTCATGTCTATTGATGAAATATTTGGATGCATATCTTTGCAGTCGTTCTTGGACACCTGGTGCTATTGTTGAGCCGATTTGAAATGCTTCTAATCAAGTGATTTCTGGAACAAATCACCAAGATCTGCCCCCAAATACACCAAAGAAGAATGAAGGATATCTCAGTCTGAGATTCCGAGATGCAGCCAAAGGGACCCCAAAGCATAAATCACAAGAAAACCAAAAAGATTCTAGCTTTGAGTTCTTGTTGAATGGACAATTAAATTACATGTAGCTTCAGAAGCAGCAATTCCATATTCTCGAGGACGCGGAGCATCACCGTCGATCCATCAGGCAACAATCAAGAGGGATCACGCTTACCTCGTTCGTCATTGTCGTCATCACTTCGAGATGGAAAGGAACAAATAGCAACATACTTATAGGGCGCATGGAGGAGCTGAAGGGCGAGCGGAGCGGAGAAGCTACAGGGCGAGGCTAGCAGTAGCGGATGGGGCATTGTGGTGTTTTTGGCGGTGCTAGCGGCGGGATAACCACCATGGGCCCACGACAAGGCACGGAGAAGTCATAGGGCTCGAGGTGCGGAGAAGCCGGGGGCAGGGCTGGTAGCGGTGGGTTGGGGGTGCGCTATGCATCAAGATGGGAGCGGGCTCTCCTCCTTGGGACCACACGACGACAAAAAAGCCAAGGCAGCAGATGAGGATGGGGCGAGTGGCGATGAGGATGGGGATGGGGTGGCGATTTCGGGAGTGGGGTGAGGAGGATTGGGCGCGAGCGGAGAAGCTGAGGGCGGGGAATCAAGGAGAGAGGGTGGGGTGGTCGTGCGGTTGTGTGAAGCGGGGGCACGTGTGTCCAATTGGGAGCGAACAACGATAGGAAACAGACAATGGTAGAGGAATCGAGAGGGCGGACAAAACACGTCTTACTGTTTATCTAAGTAGGAGAGATTTTAAAAATAACCCTTGCCCATCTAAATTTTTAAAAATAACAGTTTTTCCTGCAAATAATAGCTCACATGACTTTTTTTTTATTTCCATGCATTTTTATTTTTGTTGTTCTCCTGTATTTTTTTGTAGTGCTATAGCTTTATTTAAAGACTACTCGTTCATCTCACTTTGCATATTTAATTGTTTAACTTTGAAAACATTATTGTTACCTTGACACTTGGAAAGAAATGTCTTATAATTCCTTCGAATCCATTAATGTGATTTCACTCCTTGATGTGCTTACACTACACAATTGTTGGAGGGCCTATCGGCAAAAAGTGAACTATTTGTTGCAAAAACTTCTATTCATGCAAAGGATATGTCATGTTGTAGAAAATATTGCCCAACATATAAAGTCATATTTTGCTACCGACAGACAAAAATAGTGGGGCATGGTGTAAGTGTCCCGATATGAATTATGAAATGTCTAAAAAAATAAGTATATTATGCAAAGTAAAAGTGTGACATATTATTTGAAAATCTATCTTTTATCTTCAAGAAAAACTTAAATTGTTCTTACATTCTCAATTGCGGGATACCCCTTTGCTCCTGTCAGTGTCTCTATAATTATAACACCAAGACTATATTTGTCTAATTTGAATGTGATTTTTCCACTGTAGAATTTTGTTGCCAAATACCCTCTGCATGAAAATATATACAGTTAATGCGATGATGAATGGAAAATCAGCAATTTTTGGCACCATGTTATCATCTAGCAGTATATTTGTTGGACTGAGATCTAAGTGAACAATATGCAACTCATGAAGATAATGTAAACCCTCGCAGATTCCTTGATCATTTGATAGCGCACTCTCCATTCAAGTCCACGAGATGCATCTGTGAAAGGGATAGTAGAAATGGGGTTTGCATTTTCTAATGCCAGATAGTATACCATATAGTATGCAATTTCTATAGTTCTAATGCTAATTACTATACCACACATCAAGCAATTTCTATTTAGTTCTTCCGGGAAAGAAAATAATATGTATATAAACATTACATATCACATGATCCTACCGGTATTATACTCATGGAGACTCTTGTTTGGTACAGACTCAAAGCAGAGCAACCTAGCTGTTTCGTAGATATGCCATGACAAACTTGCCCTCATAGTCAGCCATTTCTCCTTGCGTGTCAGCACAATTCCAGAAATCGCACTATATTTTGTGCCGCTCCTTCATGAGACATTGAACCTCTTGGTTGAATTTCTCCTCATACATATCAAGCGTTTTGGACAACTTCAAACAAGAGCATGAGAAAGCATGAGGCTGCAAGACCGATTCATGCGACACAGTAGGTGCAAAAGCCCCTGCCAGGCTGCCACAACTATATTTGATCGTCCTGAACCTTCTTACACCAATGCAATTTGGGCTAAGGTAGTGTTTGGTTGGTGTAATTGTAATGTGACTTGATTACAGTTTTGTTTTAGCCCTATTGTAATCAAGTCCCCCCCCCCCCTCCGGTAATCAGATACGGGACTATACAAAGTTGACATCGCTCCCACCCCAGCATTATCCGATACCAATCGATCATCGTCTCCGCTCGACATCTCCACCCAGTTCGACAACCACCCGTCCCCACCGCCTCCTCCCTTCCCAATGGCGGTCCCATCCCGCCCAAGCCTCTTAACCTCCACCTCCTCCACTCCATACCACCCCTCTGTTGTTGTCTCTCACTCCTCGCTTCGGCCGTCATCCCTGCAGGTGGTGGGAAGCCACCAAGGAGACCAACAAGGCTCGGTGGCAACTGAAGAACTGAAGAAGCATGTTGTGTTTGCTTCGTATCTATGTAGGCTCAGACATCATCATGCTCTCATATCTGGATAGGCTCAGGCGTCATCGTGCTCACGTGCATCTCCCGCGGTAGCTTAGACAAATTTCGTGATATGATCCATCTTTGTTTCCCTTTGCTCTAACCCAAATCAGAGAGCATAGATCTAATTTAGTTGGATTATAGAGGATGGCCAGGAGGGTCTTGTGCATGCTTATCTGCATTTGATGTGGAGTTTGCTTTCAATTCTCAAACTGTTGTTCAAAGTTTCTTATATCTGATGATTATATAACTGGGATTTGTTTTTCGTTCAAAAAATGTGTCACATCCCAAATCTCACAAACATGTCAGTAAGCATAATCATGCATCATGAGCGTCATATTTAATTGTTAAGCTTTTGTTGAGTGCTTGTTATTTTCCTTGGCGGCTTAACTGTTGTTGAGAGTTATGAAATTAACCTGGTCTTAGAGTTTTCTTTTAGTTAAGTCCCGCATAGGCGTAGTGGGTGAATCCATTTGTATGGAGCCAGCGTCGTTCCACTTTCACAGGATGGCTTTCCTCATGGGCGCCACCCAGACTCGTATGCTTGCTTCGTAGTAACTACCTCACTGGCGAGAAGGGCTACTCCTCGATTTTGCCATCAACCAGAGAAGGAAGAATCACTGTGTCCGCCGCAAGAGAAAGAGAAGAGAAAGGACACGACCTCTAAGCGAGTGAATAGGTTCATCTCATATTGTAATCCCTACAACAAAATTCTTAGAATTTTTAGAACACCGGAATACCTTTTATGGAGTTGAGAAGAGAAGGAAAAGAGGATTTGCTGTTTTTAGAAACAAAAGACACTTACACGTGGGCCCATTTGAGCTGGCCGACCCACCTCCCTCTCCTCCCATACGGCTGCAGCAGTAGCACCCCCTCCCTCACTCTCACTCCCACTCCCTCCCTCCCAACTGAACAGAACAAGGGGCATCAGCAGCTCCTCTCCACTCCTCTCCCTTTATCCCCCAAAAATCTCTCCTTGGAATCAAGGTATGCATGTGGTACCATTGCTTTCCTCACATCCTTAGCTCTCTCCATCCATCCAACTATTTCTTGCATGCACGGAGTTTTGACGTCGTTCTTTATCTCCCATGTTCTTTGGTTGAGGCAACATGAGCAGCAGCTTGTCCCCCTCTTCTCCAAGCTTTCCCTCCGATTTTCTTCCCCAACCGACGGTCACCGACCTTGACAAGAACCTTGGGTAAGTCTCCTAGGATCTCATGGCAAGAATGCACGTTTTTAGTTTGGTTTTGGATAGGTTTTTGAGCTGCAACTGGGAAGTGGCAAAACATCATTGTGCTCTTGATGTTTTAGAGCCAATAGAAGGATTTTAGAGGGGATAGAACCCGTGAATCATGTTCATTGGTCGGTAGATGAAGTTTAGAATCCATGCACTAGTGGTTATACATGTTTATGTGGGTTGAGTTGGGACATGCAAGTTGAATCGATCGATGAATCGTTTAAAGACTCACCTCTGCTAGAACCCAGAAGTTCCGGATTCTAGCTTGAAAGTTCTGGGTTAAAGCGAGTTAAAACATCCCAAGAAACCCCTACCCAGAAGTTTCGGATTCTAGCCCGAAAGTTTCGGGTTAATGCATTTTAGCCAAATCGAGTGCCCCTGTTCGGAACCCCACTCGGACCTTCCAAGCACCTAAAAGTTCCGACCTTCGGAACTTTCGGACTAAATAGAACTTGCCAACCCGAGAACCCCTATTCGGAACCACACCCGAGGGCCCCTATTTAGAGTATGCCCCATAATCTTTGACAACCTGGAAGTTCCGACCTAAATCCAGAACTTCTGGATTTCAGTCAGAATGTCAGACGATACTTGGATTGGATACTTCATTGTTCTATCACATGTCTTTACACACTTAGCTTGTTGTATTGCATCCTCATGCTTTATGAATCTTGTAGCATACCTCATTGCACCTCATTCATGCTCATCGCATAGCATGCTCTTTTCTTTAGAGAATGAAGGTCGGGAGCGTGACGCGGGTGCAATCGGGGGCGATCCGGAGTTTGTTGCTGTGAGTTGTGAAGCTGAGCACTAAGGCAAGCATCTAAGCATATTCTACCTTATACTTTGGATCACGTGGAGTCTCAATTGATAAATTACCGTTTTATGTATGTTATGCATGTCAGTGAGTCTTGTCTGGTTTTATGGTTAGAACATATGTTGATGTATTTCCTACCTTGAACTATTGATATTTTCTATCCTTGTAACCTAGGTATAACATATCGTTGTCTAACTTAAAAGTTATCTGAGATGCTTAGAAATGCATAGGTCACCGGTAGAAATTGAGCGGTGGTTCGATCATCGTTCGCGAGCTTAGGGCTTATTAATGTTCGCAAATATAACGATGATGTTGGTTTGTATGAGTTGTGAGGATGAGATGAGATGTGGGCGGTGTAGGGGTAGGTCGGGAGATGAACCCGAATGCCATAGACCACTTGCATCGATTAAGCACCGTCAGTTGTTGTATTTGGCTTTAACACTTTTTCATACTTACTACGTATTCGTATATGTGACGGATGAGCTGAATATCTTTGTAGTTGTGACCCTTTGACATGTGAGTCTATAGTGTTGCGGGCATAATAGGCTTGTAGAGGTATCTAGTTTACTCGAGGAGTGGTTCTAGATGACCTTCGCACCTATCTATTCGTGAGATGTCATGGGCACGTGTTGGGCTGATGCTTATGGGCACGTGGCACTACCCATCTTTTGTCGTTCACGTATTTATTTTCCGCTGTGTAGTAACTCTAACCAACTAGGAGTTAAACTGTCTTTTGTCCTCCTAGTGTCCGTGCTATGTAAATTATGGTGAAATTGTAATAACTTAAAGACTTGTGATATAATTCCATTACTCTCTCTTTATTATACCTTGATGTAATGAATCATGTTATAAAGGCTTGTGTTCCGATCTTGGGTATAAAACACTTGTCAGGACTACCGAGATTGGATTCTGGTTAATCATTGTGGTCGTGATTGTGTAAATGATCGCCCTAGTGGTTAATTAGAATACAATCTGGACGGTTCCTCTCAGTGTGGCATCAAAGCTTGGTTTAATGAAGTGGACTAAAGATATTAGGATATGGGTTAATAAAACTTGTCCACCTCATTAATACAACTCATTAAAGTTTAAATTCCATATTCTAAGTATGTGTTCTTCTTTTATTCCTTACCTTGTCTTAGAGCTTTTTTGTACCTTTTCTTGTTGATAATATGATTAATCTTGATCTCTGACTCATATCCTTCTTAATGGTTAAGAATGGTCGATTTTGCTATGGTGATGGCTACTCGTGTCGAGGGTGTGGAGGGTTTTCCTGCAGTCCTCCGCGAAATGTTGTGGCGTGCAAATTTCACCTTTGCGCCGGAGTATGCGGTTTATGCTCGAGGAGTTGGGCCTAACTTGGTGGACTACTTGGCGACCATGGACATGTGCGCCACGGACTAGTGAACCACGAGGTGTTGTATGGAGAGGACCACATGATGCAGTATGGCATGGCACCTCATACTCGTCATTTTTTAGTGGTGCTAGGCACACGGGTACCTTGTCCCCATGGCCGAAGCACGAGGGCATCCAATGGGTTGCATATGCCTCAGTTCCATCATTTGGATGTCACGAGGGAAATGCTATTAGGCGAACCGCAGCATCTCACGCACCCCAACGCCATTGATGATATGGGCTCTCCTCAATGTCATCTCTTGGATGAATTTCTGGAAGACTTTGTTCGGAATCCGTATCGCGGGTGGTTTTAAGTCAGTGGAGATAAAAATATATAATAGGGTATAGTTTCTTTTCGTGAACTTTTGGACGATTGAAATTAGTTGTATTACACCCTAAGTATAAGACCTGTTTGATATACCTTTATGTTGTATGAGTATCATGACTGCTTTCTTGTATCTTTCATTCAGATGGTTGCTATATATTTTTGCAATTGTCTTACATGTTTGGGGGTGCTTATTGTGTTATTCTCAATTATGGTGTCTTTGTGATTATGTTGTACCGATGCAATCAACAAAAAGGTAAAAAAGTAAGGGATGCATCCCGATAGCGGTAAATATCGGGGGCTCAACCAGTGCGAGATAGGGGCCTTGTGTGTCTTGGTGGTGATGGTACGGGAGGTCAACACGTTAATAATAACGTGAATATTTACCATACAATGGTGACCATGATCATCTACCATACGATGGTGGTTATAGTCGTCTACCCATGTGACGATTACATAGGGTGTCCTATAAGACGATGGTACGAGAAGTGAATACGATGGCAACAACATATGAAAAGTAACTTGTGCGGCGAGTTGCACAAGCATCGTTCGCCCAAACACTTATTCTCTCTCTCACGAAGGGTGATGTTTGGTGAGTCAATTTATATGAATGTCTATGATGATTGACCTTGATGCTTATTGGGGAGTGATGAACTCGAGAAAGAAACGTGTAGATAGGGATCACTTTCATTTTCCTATCTATCATGATGCACACTTTTACATATCGCAGGCTTTAAGGAGCTTGACCGTATTCATGTTGATTTATCCATTCCTTATCATCCTAAATTTCTATTTGTTGTCTTCCTTGTCAAGATGATGTTGTCACTAACTTTAGGATTGACGGCAGGATGAGGACCCGTCAAAACCTCAAAATTGATCTCCCTAAGAGTTCCCACGAGAACAACCCAAGACCGCCTCCACCGCCGAGCATGGCAGATGTGCTAATGCAAATTGAGCAGAACCACCAGGCTCAAACCGTTCTTCTCGAAGCTCTCGTGAGCAACACAGCCCCTCACGAAGGAGGCGGGGCCGCACACCAGGATCCTCTCGACATGGGCCATTGGCTTCGCACCATTGAGCAAAAGCTTGCTCTCCTTCAGTGCGAGGACCATGAGAAGGCCCTCTTTGCCGTCCATCAACTCTAGGGCACAACCGGCGCATGGTGGGCCAACTATATAGTCATACACGCCACCGATCATCACGTCTCTTGGATGGAGTTTCATGAAGCCTTCCGCGACTATCATATCCTGAAGGGGATAATGGACATCAAAAGGTGGAAATTTCTAGATCTCAAGCAAAGAGTCAAATCTGTTATGGAGTATGTTCAAGTGTTCAACCATTTGGGACAATATGTACTGAAAGAGATCAATACCGACACAAAGAAGAAAGATCATTTTGTGAACGGTCTCTCCTCCAAGATGCAAGACTGTCTATCAGCTCACGAGTTTGTCGACTTGAAAAAGTTGGTGAGCACCTCCCTCACGGTCGAATTCAAGATGAAGAACCACTAGGAGGAGAAGAAGTGCAAGAGGGTTCTATTACCTTCTGTGGGCAGGAACCCCTAATGTCCCCGTGCGGAGAATCACCCTCCCCCATCTCATATTTTGACTTTGGCTGCTCCACGACCAATGTGGATGGTGCGATGTTTGCCTCCCTCATCGCAAGGATAGACTCCAAGGCCTGCAGGATCACAAGGGAGTGCGATAGGTGGCCCTGGAGACCCATGCTAAAACTGTGGGCATGTCGGTCACTTCACGCGGGATTACCGTTTCCCAAAGCCGGGGGCTATGGTGATTGCTCCAAGGTCGTCGCTACCAATGCAACCCCTTCAGCAAGCCTCCTAGGCTACGTATGTTCCCAAGCGTGGCTGAGTGAACCACATCACCGCCGAAAAACTCAAGATGATAAAAGCGTGCTCGTCGGTACACCACTTGTGAATTCTAACCCCGCATTTGTGCTTTTCAATTCAGGAGCATCTCATTCTTTCATCAAGAAGGGTTACGTCTTGTGTCACAATATGGTCACCAAGACCCTACCCTCATCATATCATATTGATGCACCCGATACCCAGTTACATGTCAATCGAGTCGTCCCTTTTGCCATGATCCTCATTGAAGAAGTTTTGTTCTCTATGAACTTGACCGTGATCGACACTAGAGGAGTCGATGTCATCTTAGGAATGAATTGGCTGACCGGTTATAGTGCCCTTATTGATTGCACGAAAATGGTAATTTCTCTCAAAAATTCGAGTGGTGTGTGGATTCCCCTTCACCTTAGAGAGTGTGGTCCCCACCTATACTCCTTGACAGTTATCGCAACCATGAATCTCCTGAATAATCCTGTGGTGTGCGAGTTTTCTGATGTTTTTTTAGAAGAATTACCAAGAATGACATTGAAATTGTCATCGAACTTGCGCTCGAAACGGCCCCGGTATCTAAGCGACTCTATCGTATGCCTCCCAATGAATTGATGGAGTTGAAGAAACAGCTAAAGGAATTTCTTGAGAAGGGTTTCATTCATCCGAGCTTCTCACCTTGGGGATGCCCAGCTATCTTTGTCAAGAAGAAAGATAATATCACGAGGATGTGTGTTGATTATCATCCTCTCAACGCGGTCACCATAAAAAATAAATATCCTCTTCATCACATTTAAGATCAATTGATCGGTGCTCATTTCTTTTCCAAAATTGATTTAAGGTTGGGTTATCACCAAATAAAAATCCGAACAAAGGACATTGCAAAGATGGCTTTCTCTACTCATTATGGGCTCTATGAGTATACTATTATATCTTTCGGCCTGATCAATGCACCAAGGTATTTCATGTACTTGATGGACACGGTCTTCATGGAAGAGCTTGACAAGTTTGTCGTGATCTTCATCGATGATATTCTCATCTATTCCAAGACTAAAGAAGAACATGCAGAGCATCTCTGAGTTATTCTTGAACGACTTTGATACCATCGTCTCTATTCCAACTTTAGCAAATGTGATTTCTGGCTCAAAGAAGTTTCCTTTCTCGGCTATGTCCTTTACAAAAATGGTGTCATAGTTGACCCAAGAAAGGTTCAAGATGTACTCAATTGAGTGCAACCTCAAAACGCCACTAATATCCAGAGTTTTCTTGGACTTATGGGATACTATCGCGGGTTCATTAATATCTTCTCCAAAATTGCCATGCCCATAACCGAACTCATCAAGAAGGGCGTGAAGTTTACATTGTACGATGCTTGTGAGCAAGCTTTCCAAACATTGAAAAATCTACTCACTACTGCTCCCATCCTTGCTCAACCGAGATGAACAAAAGTTTCAACATTTATTGCGATGCTTTCTGTATAGGCTTCGGTTGTGTTCTCATGCAAAAGGGTGGAATTATCACCTATACTTCTCGCTAATTAAAGTGTTGTGAAGAAAATTATCCTACTCACGATTTAGAGCTTACATTTGTTATTCATACTCTAAAAATCCGGCACCACTATTTCTTTGAGAATCTTTGCAATATCTATACCAATCACAAGAGACTCAAATATATCTTCACTCAAGCGGCCTCAATATGAGACTTGAATTGATCAAGGACTATGAATTGAAGGTTCATTATCATCCCGGCAAAGCGAACGTCGTTGCCAATAAGTTGAGCCAAAAGGATTCGTGCAATTGCCTTTTAGTTAGGCATCATCGTGCTCGCGTGCGGCTCCCGCGGTAGCTTGGAAAAATTATGTGATCTAATCCACCTTTGTTCCCCTTTTGCTCTAACGAAATCAGAGAGCATAGATCTAATTCAATTGGATTATGGAGGATGGCCAGGAGGGTCTTATGCATGCTAATCTGCATTTGATGTGGAATTTGCTTTCAATTCTTGAACTGTTGTTCCAAGTTTATTGTGTAACTGATGATTATGTAACTGGGATTTGTTTTTCCATTCAAAAAATATGTCACATCCCAAATCTCGTAAACATGTCAGTAACCATAATCATGCATCATAAACATCATGTTTAATTGTTAAGCTTTTGTTGAGTGCTTGTTATTTTCCTTGGTGGCTTAACTATTGTTGAGAGTTATGAAATTAACCCGGCCTTACAATGTTCTTTTAGTTAAGTCCTGCATAGGCATAGTGGGTGGATCCATTTAAAATGTGTTCATCTCGTATTGTAATCGCTGCACCAAAATTCTTAGAATTTTCAGAACACTGGAATACCTTTTATGGAGTTGAGAAGATAAGGAAAAGAGGATTTGCTGTTTTTAGAAACAAAAAACACTTACACGTGGGCCCACTTGAACTGGCCGGCCCACCTCCCTCTCCTCCCATACGGCTGCAGCAGTAGCACCCCTTCCTTCACTCTCTTTCACTCTCACTCCCACTCCCTCTCTCCCAACCGAACAAAACAAGGGGTAGCAGCAGCTCCTCTCCACTCCTCTCCCTTTCTCCCCCAAAAATCTCTCTCAAGAACTTGGAATCAAGGTATGCATGTGGTACCATTGCTTTCTCCACATCCCTAGCTCTCCATCCATCCAAGTATTTCTCGCATGCACGGAGTTTTGACATCGTTCTTCATCTCCCATGTTCTTTGGTTGAGGCAACAAGGATCAATAGCTTGTCCCCCTCTTCTCCAAGCTTTCCCTCTAATTTTCTTCCCCAACCGACGGTCACCAACCTTGACAAGAACCTTGGGTAAGTATCCTAGGATCCCATGGAGAGAATGCACGTTCTTAGTTCGGTTTTGGATAGGTTTTTAAGCTGCAATGGGGAAATGGTGAAACACCATTGTGTTCTTGATGTTTCAGAGCCAATAGAAGGATTTTGGAGGGGATATAACCCGTGAATCGTGTTCGTTGGTGGGTAGATGAAGTTTATAATCCATGCATTAGTGGTTATACATGCTTATGTGGATTGGGTTGAGACATGCAAGTTGAATCGACCGACGAATCGTTGAAAGACTCACCTCTGCCAGAACTTGGAAGTTTCAGATTCTAGTGCAAAAGTTCCAGGGTAAAGTGAGTTAAAACATCACATGAACCCCTACCCGGAAGTTTCAAATTCTAGCCCGGAAATTCCAGGTTAATGCATTTTAGCCAAACCGAGAGCCCCTGTTCGGAACCCCACTTGGACTTTCTGAGCACCCGGAAGTTCAGACCTCAATTTAGAACTTCCGGTTTAAATAGAACTTGCCAATTCGAGAACCCCTATTTGAAGCTAAACTTGGATGTTTCAGCTCACCCGGAAGTTCTTAGCTTAATTCAGAACTTTCGGTTTAATCCAATTTTCGCAACTCGGGGACCCTTTCCCGAAAGATAGTACGGAGGTTCCGACCACTCGAAAGTTCCGACCTTGACCCAGAACTTCTGAGTCAATCAAAAGTTGCAACCCGAGGACCCATGTTCAGAGTATGATCTAGAATTTCTGACAGCCCGAAAGTTTTGACCTAAATCTGGAACTTCCGGATTTCTGTTAGAATGTCAGACGAAACTTGGAGCGTATACTTCGTTGTTCTATCGCATGTCTTTGCACACTTAGCTTGTTGTACTGCATCCTCGTGTTTTATGCATCTTGTAGCCTACCTCATTGCACCTCATTCATGCTCATCGCATTGCATGTGTTTTTCTTTACAGAACGAAAGACCAGAGCGTGACGCGGGTGCAATCGAGGGTGATCCGAAGTTTGTTGCTGTGAATTGTGAAGCTGAGCACCAATACAAGCATCTAAACATATTTTACCTTATACTTTGGATCACGTGGAGTCTCAATTGATAAATTACCGCTTTATGTATGTTATGCATGTCAGTGAGTCTTGTTTAGTTTTATAGTTAGAACTTATGTTAATGTATCTCCTACCTTGAACTATTGATGTTTCCTATCCTTGTAACATGAGTATAACATATCGTTATCTAACTTAAAAAGTTATCCGAGATGCTTAGCAATGCATATGTCACTGGTAGAAGTCGAACGGTGGTTCGACCATCGTTCGTGAGCCTAGGTCTTATTAATGTTCACAAAGATAATGATGATGTTGGTTTGTATGAGTTGTGAGGATGAGACAATATGTGGGTGATGCTAAGGGTAGGTCGGGAGATAAACCTAAATGACATAGACCGCTTGCATCGATTAAGCATCGTCCGTTGTTGCAGTTAGCTTTAGCACTTTTCTGTACTTATCATGTATCCGTATATAAGACGGATGAGCTGAATACCTTTGTAGTTGTGACTCTTTGACATGCGAGTCTATAGTGTTGTGGGTATAATAGGCTTGTAGAGGTAGTTTGTTTGGGGAATAGTTCTAGATGACCTCCGCACCTATAGGCGAATGTTCAAACGGTTGGTGCTTATTGGAAAAGGTTGTCACAAGTACCCCTTGTGTGGACTTTAGCAGGTCGCACAAGCCGAATGGTCCTCATATCATGTGGGTAAAGATGTACCCCTACAGGATGTAAGATCAATTCAAATTGTCGTGCTCTCGATCATGAGCATGCTTTTGTCTATTTGCATCAGTCATAGATTTCTGATGTTGGAAGTGGTTGTAATGGTTGAGGTTGGTCATGAGATGGTTTCTTATACAGATATGTTTACGATGTTGATATCTGGATAGGAGGGTACAATTGGTTAAGTTGTAGGTGCTCACATTCTTATGTCAAAACTGCTTTGCTTTGGGGGCATTTTAGACTTTTTTTTAGCAACATTTTGAGATGTAGAGTTTCCAGTGCCACTACAAGTTTGAACCATGAAAATTTAGATCCCTTCTAATTACTCTAGTAGAAGTATTTCTCTATTTGATAGTGATATCATTTCTTTCGGGTCCTTTATTTATCTCAGAGCCCCTCTAAAAGCAAAGCACGAAACCTAGCGGAAACCCTCCTCTTCTCTCCACGGAAGAAAGCACAAAACCCTTTGCTCCCTTCCCGATGGTCGGCTACTACGCCTCCCCCGCCGTGGTGGCCACCATCCAGATCTTTCAATTGAGCAATCCTGCATGTAAGAAATACTATCTCTTAATATATAGGCTTTTGCTTTGGGTGTCATTTCAAACTTCTTTTATCAACATTTTGAGATGTAAAGCTTCCAATGCCACTGCAAGTTTGAACCATGAAAATCAGCTGAGCCTCCGAAAGAAAAGAAAAAAGAGAGGGAAAAAGGAGGAGATTCAAGAAAAGGTCTTGCAAGCAAGTAATGATATTCCATTCTCGAGGTTTTGGAACATCAAAATCTATGTCCTTGACTCCTCCAATCTTTTGTTTCTCTTCAAGAGGTCCTTTCAATCCCTAAGTTTATAGCCAAATCTTGATATTACTGCCCAAAATGTTGAAATCTTGACGTATGTAAATCTTTGTGCTATCTAGAGAATCACTGGTTGTAATCCCACATTTATACGATGAAGCTTGATGCTTCTAATTATTCTATATACAAGACATCCTTTACTACATGGATTTGTATAAACCAATTGTGAGAGACAAGATACCCAATGAATGTAGTTACTAAGAAGGAATGGAGGGTGATCAATCGGAAGTCAGTTGATATGATTCATTTATATGTCAACTGCAATATTTTTTCATCACATTGCTAATGACACCACTGCACTTAAATTGTGGCAAAAATTGGAATTAATGTATGAGCGAAAGACCAACTTTGAACAAAGCTTAGATGGTCAAGTGTCTTGCAAAGCTAGAATACCGAGATAGCAACAATGTTATTGCATACTCGATTGTCTTCTAAGGCCAAGTTGATGATGAAGTTCAAGCATTGTTGTGCTGTTTATAACCCACATGACTGTCTATATGATAATGATAGCATTTCTTTTTAGGTCCATCCTTTATCCTAGAATTAAGGACGACAATCAGGTGTGATGGGTACGGGTAGTGCTCTCCCATATTGTTGGTGAATCAGGAACCAGGGGTCCCCAAATCCCAAGGCCGGACCAGCAATCCGCCACGCCCTCCCGCGGGGATCATCTCCGCGAGGTACGAAAAGACTAAGTCCCGGGAGAGGGCGCTCGGGGCCATGAACAGTGGTCCCCGAGTACCCGGGTTCCCCGATGATCTGCGAAGACCAAGTGACTGGAAAGAGAGTGCTCGGGGTCATGAACAGTGGCCCCCCCGAACAGTGGCCCCCGAGCACCCGAGTACCCCGAGGATCCAAGGAAGGTAATTCCGGGAGAGAGTGCTCGGGGCTGCGAACAGTGGCCCCCGAGCACTCGGTTCCCCGAGGATCCAAACAGTCAATTCCGGGAGAGAGTGCTCGGGGCCGTGAACAGTGGCCCCAAGCACTCGGTTCCCCGAGGACCAAGAGAGGGCGTTTCCGGGAGAGAGTGCACAGGGAGGTGAACAGTGACCCCTGAGCACTTGGTTCCCCGACGGCCCAAGAAGTCCTTCATCGGTGGCCCCCACAGGAGTCCAGCGGTGAGGTATCAGTCAGTGAAAGGCCCGATGCCGCATTTAAGAGGGCGTGTGGCCTGTCACCTCCAACTGCTCCTGTCACGCTCGGTGTCAGTCCCTGCCACATTCTGGTAGAAGGGCGTGGGGACATTTAATGCACGGGTCCCGTCCCGCGTCATCCGACGCGCCTCGGGATAGCATCGCAAGGCCCGAGGCGCCCCGCCTGCCGTCCTGCTATGTCAGACGAACAAGACCGGGCGGGCAAGCCGGGCTGCTCTGCGGCTGCCCGGTGGGCCCTCTCCACGGCGCCTGTTGCCAGCGCCATCATGACGACCGAGACTGGGCGGGGGGCGCATTTTCAACCCCCCGTCACTTCGCACAGTAGCCCATGATGACTGCCTTTCCATTTATGGAGCCTTGGAACTCGTGCCCTCCCTTTCGGGGCACGCTACTGCCAGCGAGTATTTAAGGGAGCCGGCGGGCACGGACAAAAGAAGAACTTTCAGGGAACTCGGATACACATTCTCAGAGGCTGAAGAGCACCTTAGTACAAGCACAGAAGCTGAGACCACCGAAGAACAAGGAGCCCGAAGCTCTAGGATAGACAAACATTCTTGTAACCAGCAACATTCCTGAGAGACATTCTCAGGACATTTATAGGATCCACACAGGAGTCGGGAAGGCCTTCCGGCAAGGTTTCTACTGGCCTACAGCTCTCCAGGATGCTTCCGAGTTGGTTCGACGCTATAGGGCGTGCCAGTTTCACGCAAAGCAGATTCACCAGCCAGCTCAGGCTCTCCACACCATCCCCCTGTCATGGCCCTTCGCGGTCTAGGGGCTGGACATTCTGGGACCATTCCTCCGAGCAATCGGGGCTATGAGTACCTCTACGTCACCATCGACAAGTTTACCAAGTGGCCGGAGGCGGTTCCAGTCATCAAGGTTACCAAGAACACGGCGCTTCAGTTCATCCGCAGTATCACAAGTCGCTTCGGCATCCCGAACAGGATCATCACCGACAATGGCACTCAGTTCACAAGTGCCCTGTTCGGGGACTACTGCGAGGACCTCAGCATCAAGCTCTGCTTCGCCTCAGTCGCTCATCCTCGGAGCAATGGGCAGGTCGAGCGCGCCAATGCTGAGATACTGAAGGGGCTCAAAACCCGGACCTACGACGTGCTCACAAAGCACGGGAAAGGGTGGATCGATGAGCTGCCTGCTGTGCTATGGGCCAATCGAACCACGCCGAGTCGCGCCACCGGGGAGATGCCTTTCTTCCTCATGTACGGCGCTGAGGCGGTCCTCCCCTCCGAGCTCACTCTTGGCTCCCCTCGGGTGCATGCCTACTCCGAAGGCAAACAGGAACACCTAAGGCGCGACGACGTCAACTACTTGGAAGAGCACCAGCGGCGTGCCGCCGTCTGAGCAGCCCGCTACCAGCAAAGCCTGCGGCGCTATCATCAGCGTCACATCCGGGCCTGGTCTCTCGAGGTGGGGGATCTAGTTCTCCGACGCATCCAATCATGCGAAGGAAGGAATAAACTATCCCCTATGTGGGAAGGCCCCTTTACCATGATCGGTGTCCCGCGAGAAGGCTCTTTTCGGCTGGCTGCAGAGAACGGGCAGCCGCTCCCAAATGCGTTAACATCGAGCATCTGTGCAAGTTCTATCCGTAGGTGGCATGTATGTGCTCGGGCCAACGAGGCCGGGGGTCCCCCCCGCCCAAGTTGGCCGGGGGCTACCACTAACCATGTAAGTCACCCATGTAAGTCACCCAGTCTTGTACAGAATTGTCAATATATATTACCATTCTCCAGTTCTTATTTCAAATTTTATTTTTTCTCTAGAATCCATATGTTTAATATGTCTGGTGAGATGCTCGATTGTGCGAGAAAAACATGCTCTCTCATTTTCCCTGTTGATAAAAGAATCCCGATCGGTATGCGCGTAGTCAGTTGTCGCCTGACCTAAGTCTGTTGTGGTAGGCTGTGGTGTTCGGTGTCATGGCAGTACCCTGAGCATCACCGAGCCTCTGGGGTTCTTGGGTAATACTACCGCTCGAGCAAAGAGTGGTCGGGAGCCTAGACCCCAGGGGCGAGCTGTCGGTGCTCGGCCTGGTCAGTCCTTCTCGGGCGCCACCAAGCCATAGGACCTCTGGGTTATGCCTCTGTCTGCATACTTCGCCGGTCCCGGTATTCAAGAGGTCTCAGGTCGAAAATGAGAGCAGTCTATAATGAGTACCGCACTAACAGAGCGCACAAAACAAAGAGCCTTTTCCTATTTTTCTTATGCTACAGAGCAACAACCAAGAACAAAAGCAGCTTGACCGCGAGGGCCTCAGTGCCCAGGTCGCTGCTCGGGCCCAGGGGGTCCTCGGGTAGTCCTACCACTCGGGCATGAGTGGTCGGGACTGCCTAGCCCCGGGCTCCCTCTCATGCTTCCCGGTGCTCGGGCGCTCCGACCGAAGGAACCAAGTTCCCGGGCACCCTGAGCTCGGAGCGCATACCTCTCTTGGATCGGTCGGCTGAAAAGCTAACAGCTGTCCGGTGAGTGGTTAAAGTCATACGAATTTACATTCAGCAACCTACTATTCCCGAGCTATCCTCGGGGCCCTCGCATTCTAATTTGTTCGGCGAGATGGTCTCCTCGCGCACAAAACCCTGCCCACGTGTTCACTTTTTTGGAACGACAGAAAGAACAATAGAAAGGTGTACCGTACGAATGGCAATGTCTGACCGAAGTCCTTCATGGTGGTCGTGGTGTTCGACCCGCTTAAAAGTACCCCGGGCACTACCGATCCTCTGGGGTTCTCGGGTAATCCTACCGCTCGAGCAAAGAGCGGTCGGGAGCCTAGACCCTGGGGGTGGGCTGTTGGTGCTTGGTCCGGTCCGTCCTAGCCCGGGCACCACCAAACCGTGGGGACTCTTCGTCGCATTTCCACCCGCACGCGTCTCCGGTCTGCTTGTTTGAGTGGTCACAAAATGGGAAAGCATTCACTGGTCGTGGCGTGCTCCGTGCTGGATCGACCTATCTCCCGAGCACGGAAGTTCGTGCCTTTGTCTCTTGACTTAGCCGCTGCGGACTCGCGAGGGCTCAGGGGTGAACGCGCGAAGAGGCCTCACTACTCGGGTGATGAGTGGTCGGGGCGACTTCGTTCTCGAGGGGGGAAAGGTCGGGCTCAGTCCGACTAAGTACTCCTCGGGACATCAAGTGAAAAGAGCAGAGACTTCATCAAGCATCAAGACAGTACTGGAGTTGCGATCCCAAGGAAAGGCTTCCATTATATTCAAAAAGGACAACTGTTCAAAGGGATCACTCCCATATTTACATCAAGTCAAAGAAAAAGAAAAATACAAAAGCCTAATCTAGGTCGGTGGGCTCAGGAGGCGACGAGGAGTCCTCGCTGCTGCTGCCACTGCTCGACAACGGCGGTGGCTCCCGCATGAAGCAAGCTGCCACCTCAGCGGTGACACCCCGGACAGCCTCCCGGGCGGCCTCCTCCTCGGCCTCGACCACCCCTTCCCGGGCTGGCTCCAGCGAGAAGTTGGGGTCCCGGCTCCGGTAACAGGCCATGATGTGCTCGGCCACTACTTGGGCCAGACCACGCCCTTCTCGGGAGGTAAACTCCTGCACGGCCCGGGGAAGCGCCTTCAGTCGCCGGCTGATCTCCTCGAAGCTGAGGGCGATGTGGCCGATGGTCGCTCGCTCCATCCCCTTCTCGCCCATGTAGACTCGCCAGAGCCCGGCCACCCTCACAGACCTCCGTGCTTGCCGAAGGATGTCTCGCATCATCAGCTTGACGATGGCCCACTCGGTGGTAACGGTCTCGAGCTCGTCCTTCGCGATCTGCAGCCACTCCTCAAGGCTTAGCTCCTCGGCCGCGCTGGTCGGGACGGCGCTGGGCGCCGGGGCTTCGGCTTGCTTCTGCTTCACCTGCTCGGCGAGGGTAGAGAGGGCTTGTTCCCAGGCAGTCAGCTCTGACTCCCACTTGGCGGCCTGCTCCTCACGAGCAATTAAAGCCACCGACGCCGAGGCAGCCTCTGCTTCACGGTGAGTCAGCTGCTCCTCCCGGGCATCCAGAGCCGTCGCTGTAATTCCGACGTCGTTCTCGCGGATCGCGACCTCCTCCTCCCGACGGTGGACTTCGGCGCGGCTCCGCTCAAGCTCGTCCTTCCGACGGGCTAAGTCTGCCTGGGAGGCCTCCACCGCCTTCTCGCGCGGCAGGATGACATCCAACAGAGCTCGCACCAGTCGCTCCCTAGCGAGCAGCTCTGCGGCCCGCCGCCGCGAGATCTCACCCAAGCGGGTGGCTTCCTCTTGCGCGGCGATGGCCTCCTCGCACACTTCATCCAGGGTCTCCCGCTCCGCGTCCATCGCGCACCTCTCCCTCTCATGGGCGGCGCGGGTCGAGGCGATGCGGGCCTCCAAAAGACGGCTGACCTCCTCCAGCTGCCCCATCTCCTCTACGAGGGCGGCGCGCTCAGCCTCGAGCTGTGCTCGTTCCCCTGCCACGGTCGCCTTCAACCGCTCGATCACCTCCCGGGCGCTTCCTAGCACGTCCGGGAGGGGTTCCGCGGCCTGGTTGGATGGTGGCCGGGCGCTGGGTCCCCTGCGAGCCCTCTCTACATTGGCGCTCGGGGTCCCCGACTGCTGCCTTGACGGCGCCGCCCTCGCCGTGGCCATCTGCCCCGCCCTTGAAGTACTAGGGGCGGGCTCAGCCGGCACCGGCGGCTCGGGTGCGGCCGCTGCCCTCGGCTCAGGGCTCGACGGCGCCTGCGGCTCCGGCTCGGCCAGCGCGCTCGGCTCAGGCGTGCTCGGCTCTGGGGTGGGAGCCAGCCTTGGTGCTTCCGGTCACCGTTGGTCCCAACGGCGTCCTTGGGCGGCTTGAAAGCAAAAACAGGTTAGTCCCCGAACTCACTCCGGGCGAAACATGCTCAGGGAAAAGAAGAACATCCAGTTGGGGCGGACCCGCTCCCGCAGAGGCACCAGGCAGCGGCGCAGGTAGTCTGCCACCACCATCACCAACGTAAGGCCGGGCCGGCGCAGGTAGTCAATGCGGTCCAGGACCGGCTGCATCCGCTTGTCCTCCACCGGCGCCGCCTCCTAGATTGACCTCTGGGGCTTCGCCGCCAGCTCCGGCAATGTGAGATGGTCGTGGGGACTGACGTCGACGTAGACCCAGTCGCGCCGCCAGTCATCCCACTTGCTCTGCAGCACTTGGGGGATGTACAGCTCCGCCAAGCCATCTCGTAGCCGAAAGTTGCAACATCCGGTGACATCCGTGGTGGAGAAGCCCCTCTTCTTCCCGCCTGGCCGCAGCACGAAGAAGTGGCGAAATAGCGACACCGACGGCGGCACTCTGACGAACATCTCGCAGAAATGCGCGAAGATCGTCAAGATGACGACCGAGTTTGGGCTGAGGTGCGCCAGTTGGATCCCGAACGTATCGAGGATCTAGAGGAAGAAGGTTGAGAACGGCGGCACAAGCCCGGCCGCCACGAAGGAGACGAAGATGACGATGCACTCCGGCTGGTCCGTGACGAGCGAGAAGCTCGCTGGCCTCACCACGGAGGCCTCCCGCTGGCCTTCGGGCACCATCATCTTCCGCACCTTGTCCGCCGCCTCCTCATTGATGAACCGTGACTCCGGCAGTATGTTATCGGGTGTCTTGTCACGACGGATACCTCCCGCTCTCGGCAATATGTCGGGGTGGGAGATGTGCTGGAACGGTGGGGGAAGAAGGGTGCGCTATTCGCCTAAGGGAGGGCGAGAGCTCTGGAGCGCAAGGAAGAAGAAGAAGGTTCGATAGCGAAAATGGCCTAAAGGGGCGGCGGTTCGCTCCCCTCCTCTTTTTATACCCCAGGGATTTCAAATGACGCTTGCCGCGGCGCACTCGGCGAGACGAGCTTCCTCGGCCGGCGCAACCGCCAGGAGAATCTCCCTCGGGCCGCGCGGATGTCAGCAGTCGTCAGGCGCACTACTCTCGATCTGCGTAGTTGCCACACGCGCCGCCTGCCTCGTTATCACGCGCCGCTCGCCTCGTTATCACGCGCCTCGGAAGTCGACTGGACTCGCGTCCGTTCGGCTCCCCGCTGGGCCGTACCATAAGCCTGGGCCGGAGAGGCCAGCGCCTAAAAGCATGCCACGTGGCATCAGTGCTGGGTTCGGCCTCGATGAAGACGAAGGCCCCATCCGCAGTCTCTGGGCCATCGCCTGCCAATGGGCCCGGGGGCTGCTGTCGGTGAATCAGGAACCAGGGGTCCCTGAATCCCGAGGCTGGGCCAGCAATCTGCCACGCGGTGCCCTCCCGCGGGGATCATCTCCGCGAGGTACGAAAAGACTAAGTCCCGGGAGAGGGCGCTCGGGGCCATGAACAGTGATCCCCGAGTACCCGGGTTCCTCGATGATCTGCGAAGACCAAGTGACCGGAAAGAGAGTGCTCGGGGTCATGAACAGTGGCCCCCCCCGAACAATGGCCCCCGAGCACCCTAGTACCCCGAGGACCCAAGGAAGGTAATTCCGGGAGAGAGTGCTCGGGACTGCGAACAGCGGCCCCCGAGCACTCGGTTCCCCGAGGATCCGAACAGTCAATTCCGGGAGAGAGTGCTCGGGGCCGTGAACAGTGACCCCCAAGCACTCGGTTCCCCGAGGACCAAGAGAGGGCGTTTTCGGAAGAGAGTGCTCGGGGAGGTGAACAGTGACCCCCGAGCACTCGGTTCCCCGACGGCCCAAGAAGTCCTTCATCGGTGGCCCCCACAGGGGTCCAGCGGTGAGGTGTCAGTCAGTGAAAGACCCGATACCGCATTTAAGAGGGCGCGTGGCCTGTCACCTCCAACTGCTCCTGCCACGCTCGGTGTCAGTCCCTGCCACATTCTGGCAGAAGGGCGTGGGGACATTTAATGCACGGGTCCTGTCCCGCGTCATCCGACGCGCCTCGGGATAGCATCGCAAGGCCTGAGGCGCCCCGCCTGCCGCCCTGCTATGTCAGACAAACAAGACCGGGCGGGCAAGCTGGGCTGCTCTGCGGCTGCCCGGTGGGCCCTCTTCACGGTGCCTGTTGCCAGCGCCATCATGACGACCGAGACCGGGCGGGGGGCGCGTTTTCAACCCCCCGTCACTTCGCGTAGTAGCCCATGATGACTGCCTTTCCATTTATGGAGCCTTGGAGCTTGTGCCCTCCCTTTCGGGGCACGCTACTACCGGCGAGTATTTAAGGGTGCCGACGGGCACGGACAAAAGAAGAACTTTCAAAGAAGTTGGATACACATTCTCAGAGGCTGAAGAGCACCTTAGTACAAGCACAGAAGCTGAGACCACCGAAGAACAAGGAGCCCAAAGCTCTAGGATAGACAAACATTCTTGTAACCAGCAACATTCCTGAGAGACATTCTCAGGGCATTTATAGCATCCACACAGGAGTAGGGTATTACACTCAGTGCGGCCCGAACCTGTCTAAAAATCTCTCTAGTGCATTTACTGCGTTGTACATTAGATCATTCCACCCCACCTATCATCGCATTTACACCCATTTATTTCTCCCGCAAACATATTCAGAATTATCCCCCCGGCCGAATCTCAAAAAGGGGTCCCTCCGGATCCCTGCGACAAGAGTTCAGCCTCCGACACATATCTATACTCACTAGTTTTTAGCTTGTCCATGGGTATACCCATGAACGGCCATGGGTATACCCATGAACAGCCATGGGCAAAGAGTGGGGAACAAACCTGTCGCTTGTGGGTCTACTCGTTTAGCCACCACGAATGGGCAGCGAGGCACTCAGGCGGCGGGCGACGTATGGGCGGCAACACTCTTGGGAGGGGGCACTTGGGCGATGAACAACTAAGGGGCGGTGGATGGGGAATAGGCAGCGGATGGTAGACGAGCGATGAGGCGGGCAAGCTACGTGCGATGAGGCACTCAGGCACCAAACGGGTAGCAGATTAGGGAGGGGCGGCGGGGTTGGATTGGGGATTAGGGTGGTGGATGCGGGGTTGGATTGGAGAATGGGTCAGACGATGAAGGGGATGTGGGGTTGGATTGGGGACTAAGCCCATCTGTCATATATATAGAACGGCAAACCAGTGTCACGGATATGAGTAAGTTTTTCCCATATCCATACTTGTATACCCGTTGGGTAACGATTTGCACCCATAAACATGACTATGAGCAACAAATAAAAAATAAATCTGACTCTATTAGGGTATTTATCAGTGAGTAAAGGGGTAAAACGGCCATTCCTATACAGAATCCCTCTTAGGGCACCTTTGGGAAAAAGAAAAAATAAGGAATTTTAAAGGATTTGAATTCTGCGGGAAAATTTTCTAAGAATTCCTTTAGAACAAATGATTGACCCTCGAAAATTCTTTTGAAAGTCCTATAGAATGATTTGTTTCATAGGAATTTTGAAGGATTTCTAGCATGAGGTTCAATCTCATAGAAGAATTCCTTGGATTTTATCTCTCTTCTCTCATGCCTATGTTTTTCTTTTGTTGCATTCAAACTATCCACTAGAAGTTTTTGCTATATTTTAAATTCCTATAAGATTACAAGTGTCAATCATGTGTTTTTTCTATTCTTACCTTTTCAAAATCCCTAAAATAAAAGCTCAGTTTTCCCCTAAGACTATCCCCAACGCATTCCCGTCACCATCTGCATTCCCTTCCCGATGGGAAAACGAGCGCGACGGGAAGCGCTCGTGACCTTCAACGGAGTCCCATCGTTAGCTGGTGCGGGACGGGATAAGAAAGAGGTTCCCACGCCCGTGGGAACCTCTCTCCTATCCCTTCATGGAGACACCATGGGAGGAAGTGGGTGGAGGTTGGGCTCGCATGCTCGGGTGGAAGGGGAGGCTGCGAGGGGCGTCGACGGCGGCGCATGCGAGGAGGGCAACGGAAGCTTGGCGCCAACGGCGATGGTCTCCCGGAGGACAGATCCGCACTTTGTGTGGAGGGAAGCATCGACTTATCCGAAGACGGCGCTGCGGAGACGATGAGCGGCACGGGAGGTACCAATTTCTGGCAAAGTAATTCGGATCTGTGGTATTTGTGAGGTTAATCATGAAAGGGTTGAAGTAGGGGCGCGGCTTGTTGTGAGCAGTAGGTCAGTAGGGGGAGGAGCGCCGATGAGGGTAGTGGGGCTGTTTGGCCGTGGCGTCAGGTGACGGCGCCAGAGGGTGGGGGGTGTGCGACGGGAAGGGGACTTGTGGCCTCTGGCGCCCTCTCAGTTTGGACGGTGTCTCGGGTAGGGCCGGTTGGGCGGCACTGGGGGGCCAGATCTGTGTCGTTGCAGTGCATCATCGGACTCAGCAGGGCTTTCAGCGACCTTGCGTGCTCATGGACTCCCTCCTCTGTGGTTGTAGATGGACTCCACCATGCTTGCCGCGCTTGTGTCCAACCTGCAGGACCATGTGCAGGAGGCGGCATCCATGTTGAAGAAGGTGGCCGACGAGAACTTGAGTTCAGACAGCACCCCTGATGCCGCGGAGTTCAACAGAGCACTTCTGGAGATGGAGACCATTGCATCGAACTTGGAGCAGCTTGTATTCCTAGTTGAGGATGCTATGCGGGTTGGTGTCGTGGGAAACCAAGTTGGTTTAGTGAACAATAGCAGTGTGGCCGTTGACGACGAACCTTCAGGATCGAAGGACATTGACAACGATGACGTCCTTCCCACCGACTGGACCCCGGATGACGATCCGTGTGCTGATACAAATGACAGCTTGTCCATTGAGTCAGATCGTTCATGGAGGCTGTAGTCAGGTCGGGAGTGTGTTAAATAGTAGAGTCATATGGTGTCGAGTATTGGATAGCCGGCCTTTTGATAATTTGGGGGTTCAGCTGTCACTTGAACACTGCAAGGCCTCAAGATGTTCAATGTAACAATGCCACGCTGGATATGGTTGTATGATGTGTGAGGTTATGTACTAAAGACTTGTTTACTTTCAGATTTCTAGGATTTGGGATTGCAATGTATGAACTATGAAGCATTGTGGTATGTATAAAGTTGCCGGTTTGTATTTTTTGGGCATGTTGGATGTCATGAATCAGTGGTCACATAGATATGATGGTCTCCCACTGTATTTTTCCCACTGTGGATATGAAATTTAGGGGGCATGATTCATATGTGAATCAGGCGAATATCAACAATGTATTTTTGTTAGGTTGATGTATGATGTCGTATCAAGGCGAATATCAACAATGTATTTTTGTCAGGTTGATGTATGATGTCGTATCAATATAAATGGTGGGGTCCTAGGAGCAATGAGACAGTAATACAATTTGCTTGTTCTATAATTTCCTTGGAACATGCTTGTACTTCATATGCTTGTGCAAATTTTATGGTGACTTGATATCCTTGTACAAGATATTGATGCTTTACCTGAAATTTGCCGTTACATGTTGTTAATTGTCTGTGTGATCATCTATTATTGGTTGAATCCTTTTGTCGAAAAAGAGATTTTACATCAGAATGGACATTATTTTCCTAGTATTTTGTCATAGCTATGGTTCCAGCTCCTGACAATCACTTGCTGGGTATGCATCTGAGAGCTTGGGTAGATGTTATTGGTGCTATCATGGTATACAACCTGCTCAAGTTTGCATGCTTAGTATCATACCTGCTGAGATTTATCTTTCTGGCACATTGTATAGAGGTGGTCATCCTGATATTTGATGACAAAGCTTGTAGTCTGGCATAGGTTTTGCAGGAGCACTTTATTGCGTGACAAATGGAGGTACATTGCAATGTAGAGCTGCATGAGGTGTGCTGCCAGTACAGCGCACTAGGTTGCTGAACTGGCAGGATATGGAAGGCAATTGGGAGGACATTGTGTTACTTTTCATTTGTATTCGTCTAATTTTGATGGTGCATGAAAGTTGAACTGTAACTTGTGTTTTAGGACTATGCAAAAATTGTATTGTGCGTTCATACATTGCGAGTTCGTATGCAAGCTCATGTTCCCTTGTTCTTGTCATGTGCAGTTGCTCCATGGATCCATTTTACGAGAGTTTTCTTCAGGACAGAGTGCAGCGGATGACATGGTCGGGGCCGCCGATGCAGGGGGACCTCCACTGTTGATCCAACGGCAGAGATGAATCATTTTGTGGTTGCGGACAGTCAAGTATTTTTCCCCGCAACGGATCAGGAGGTTGCCTAGTTCAGCCTTGGCAGCGATGACATGGGAACGAAGAAGGTGACCTCCTCAAAGAGGAAGAAGAAGGCGGAGCCGAAGACGGACAAAACAAAATGGACAGACGACGAGGATGAGCTGCTCGTGTCCACATGGTTGAACGTGAGCCAGGATCCGGTAGTTGGAACAGATCAAACTAAGGAGACGTACTGGGGCAGGATTGCCAAGTACTTCAACACGTATAGGAAGCCGAATATGATGCCTAAGTCGGACAAAGCTTTGATCAACCACATGAAGCTCATTACGGACGCAGTTAGCAAGTTTGCGGTGCACGTGAGGAAGGTCGAGCAGCTCAATCCTAGCGGGACCAATGAGCGTGACAAGGTACATACCTCATTTCTGAACATTGATATGATTGGGTGGTAATTGTAGTTGCACATGTAAAACTTGTCTCTTGTTTTATTTCTTTCTTGTTTACTCTTGATTCTCTGCAGTTAAGGTACATGAGATAGTTTCTGTTTCAGTAAATATATACGGCTCAAGACCAGGAATTCTTGAACTAGTCTTTGACTGTGAAATGATTAGGTTGGGTTCCAATGAAGCTAGAGGGCATATGTACTTAGGTCGTGTTCGTTTCCTGCTTCTGGTTCTGCTTCTGCTACTGGCAGAAGCCAGAAGCCAGAAGCCAGAACAAACGGGGTTCTAGAGAAGTGGCTTCTGTAGAAGCCAGAAGCCTGCTTCTGAGGAAAATGAACTAAAGTTGAGAAGCTCGCTGAGATATGCTTTTCTGAGAAGCTATGTGCTGAGAAACCAAAAATTTATTGTAGAAGCCAACAGTCTATTTCTAAAAGTAGCTTTTCAGATAAACCAAAAGCACAGCTTTTCAGAAAAGCTCAAAAGCAGAAGCTCAAACAAACACGGCCTTAGTTCCATGGAACTGGAGGGCATTTGAAGATCCCTCTCCCAACCGAAATTGGCTCCAAAGTGAACTGATGGATATAACAGGTGATGCAAGTGTCAATCAGTTGAGGTCATTCTCTGTTAATGGCCTGGCTGCAAGAGTGAGCTGGACATGGAAGGAGTTTTTTGCGATGGGTATTCAGTGGGCTTCAATATATCATCCTGTACTGTGGTGCATTCTTTCCCTGATATTTTAATTGCTTCTTCTACCACAAGTCAGTAGACATATTAGTGAACTGATCTTACGATAGTCAGCAGACATTATTGAAGAATCTAGGTGGTGGTTTCATCTGGCTCTTTGTTGAACTGGCCAGGGTTAGTCTTGTATGGTTTTTGGTCTTACCTTGGCTGTGTGGTCACCCCATTACTGAGGATGGTAACCTGACATACAGACAGGCAGCTTCTTCTTTTTTAGTCAAGCTCTAATACGACATATATGTGTTCCCACTAAATGGTGCAGAATACAGCGAGTTCCGGTTTTCATTGTAGATCTGGAAGTATATGTTGTACTGTGTTTTATGGAGGGGCATCTGTAGTACTGTTGATGTTCAAATTGTCCTTTATGTTTATCAGAATCTCATGGTTTCCTTGATTCGCAGATGGTACGGGCTTGCACAGTATACAAGGGGATTGAGGGGCAGCCTTTTGCTTACACGCACTGTTGGGTGATGCTTGCCGATCACCCCAAGTGGCATGCCCACGAGTCCACCAAGGCGCAGAAGATACAAGAGGGTGCCGAAGCACAGTCCAGCCCAACTGCTTGCAACGAATTACCGAACGACGCAGCATCTAACGCATCGGCTAAGCTTCCTAGGCTCGTAGGAAGGGACGCAGCTAAAGCGGCTTGTGCTCGAAAATCAGTTTCCAGTACATTTTTGCCTACCGTGTCGGGTGGGATGTACCAAACTCAACTGATCGACATTAGTGAAACAAAGAAGGTTATGGTGGAGCTGAAGAAGGAGCAGATTTCGGTCATACGTCTTCACGCATCCGTCTGAATAAATGATCAGGACAAGCGTATAATGAAGGTCGACTTAGACAGTGTTAGTGGTCTCCTGAGAGAGTACTACATGAAGAGGCAGGAAGAGATCCTGGGGCGATGGAAAGCCAAAGGACATATCCCGTAGCCGCTCGTTGACTACGTGTTTGCAAGGTGCTTCAGCCGATTTGTGAGAACTCTTCGTGGTGCCTACCTGTGTGTAATAATTACCACAACCTTTGGACCTGTGTGTGGAATTGCGATGTCTCCTTTCCATGCTCCATCGATGTAGGGACTCCCATGTTTTTACATGGACCTGATCGCTGTCATCTGACAGGTATTTGTGCATGGATCCCGCTCGTTGCATGGACCTGTCTGCGTTATGATATTACCTCGGTAGAAGTACGAACACATGATCATTTTGCTTCAATGCAGCCTCTGCAATTTCCCGAATGAGTTCACTTGTGTGGTGCCTATTAGTAGCTATGTGTTATGCCCTGCCATGCATCTTACTCGTTTCATGCCATCTTCATTATCAAGCGCATGTAGTCAGCTAATGTGTTGCTTTGATCGATGTTCATTTTTATTTTTTGTGTCATGCAGTAAGCAGTCCGCTGTGGCATGTTCCATTTCCCCAATTTTTCATCAAGAATTCAGATGCATGCTTTATTTCTTTGAGATAATGATGTACTATATGTTCCTTTGGATTGAGATCAGATCACCTAGATTTATGGCATAGAGTTATCAAATAAGCTAGTAGTTCATTGCAGACATACGATCTTTCACTTACGGTACACATTAACGATACAAATTCTTTAGACAATAACGGTGACTACCATTGCATGTGACATAATTAAAACTGACATAACCACTCTACTGTGCTCCATGACAACTCCATAGGTGCTCCACGAGATCATCGCGGAGTTGGTGGTGCAATGCCCAGTTCTGAATTGCTTTAGTGACTTCTATGTATTGCACGAAAGCTTGGTCAGGATTGCGGCGTATTGTCGCTTTCTCGCCCATATAGTCATACACCTCCTCCACATCGATGCCGTCCCTCTCGTCCTCAATGATCATATTGTGCATTATGACACATGCGGTCATAATGTTGTGCAGTGTGCTTTCATTCCACATTCTGCCTGGACCACGAATTATGACGAACCTCGATTGCAAGATGCCAAATGCGCGTTCAACATCTTTCCAGACAGATGCCTGCATGGCCGAGAAATGCATACTCTTGTTCCCCTAGGTGCTGAAATAGGCTTCACTATGGTTGCCCATTCGGGGTAAATTCCATCACCTAGGTAGTACCCCATGTCATACGTGTTACCGTTAATGGTGTATGACACAGGGGGCGTAGTTCCGTCCGTGAGCCTGCTAAAAATGTTAGAGCGGTGCAAAATATTTATGTCATTTAGACTAACGAGCATTCCAAAGAAAGTATGCCATATCCAAAGATCGTACGACGCAACCGCCTCCAAAACTATGGAGGGTTTGCACATATGACCGGTATATGCGTCGTGCCACGCTTTCGGACAGTTCTTCCAAACCCAATGCATGCAGTCGATGCTCGCAACAGTCGATGCTCGCAGCATCCTGGGGAACCCTCTCTACTCGCCAATGGCTAATATTCGAGCAATATCCTCCGCAGTGGGAACGCAGAGGTACCGATCGGAGAAAATCAAGACAACATCTTGCACAAACTTTGTCAGGGTGAGCATCGATGTGCTACCCCTGATCCGAACATACTCATCCACTGCGTCTGCGCTGACTCCGTATGCCAATTGTCGTATGGCAGCTGTCATCTTTTTGGAGGAGGCTTAGGCCCAGCTTTCCGGTGGCATCCCACTTCTTCCGAAACCATGGATTGTGGTTCTCCACAGCTGCAGCAATTCTCGAGAACAATGGGCGACTCATCCGAAACCTTAGAGGGTGAACATTCATTAGTATGGATCACAACCTACAAATATGTATAGCTGGGAAGATGGTCTCACCTACAACGGAATAATGTATCACCATACACTGAGATGTCGGCGAAGTAGTCCCGAAATAGCCTGGCAGCACCTTCCTGGTGCCCACGGTCTATGATCGCATGTCCTGGCACGAAGCCGTGGGGGCGGCAGCGACCTTGGGCAACAACTTGTTCCTCCTCCATGGCGACCAAGAACAACAATTCGTCCTCTTCATCGCTCGAGTCAAATGAGAACATGAACATATCTTCGGACGTAGACGAGCCCATTTTGTCAATGTAAAATGTGGAGGCAATTGTGCTTCTCTGCTATGGTACCCACCCTCTTTTATAGCGACGGCATTCTTCTCATCCAAGGAACCCGTGCTTGACTTCCCCTACAAGCTTCCAGGCATGTGGGCAATTGCTTCCATACGAAGACACTTGAACATGAAGCCAACACGCATGTGCTTCCTGTCTTCCACGAGAAGAATCTTGTTCACGAAGGTAAAAGCGAAACAGGTTCGGAAATAAGACTATTGTACGAAACACATGTACATACTACTATTTTATTATTGGTTGCTGCCATGAAATGGGTAGCCTGCATCCGCATCTGCTCTTCGGATTTTGGAAAACAACAATACATAGAAAGATAGTGGTAGAGAGATTTAAAATATTGTATATTTATGGTGGAAATGATACAATATTTGTATATACAGCCGTATTGTATGCGTCGTTGCAGTTATAAGAAAATTATAGAATACTAGTTGACTGCCCGTGCGTTGCAACGGAAACAAAAATTGTACAAGATGACATCAAGCATATGCGAAAGCTATGAACTTTAGAGTCAGGAATTACATTGAAGATGCCAAAAAAATAATGCAATGACTGGATTATGAACCTTAGCAGGAATCTTGTAAGCAGCTAATTTTAAGAATAAAAAATATTCCTGATAAAAGCAAAAATGTACACTACATTGGATTCTAGACCTTGCCTATGTCGTAAGGACCTCTCTGTAGACGATGTTCCTCGTATATGTCCCACTTTGCTTTGAGCACTTCTTTTTTTTTTGGCATCAGCTGGGACGGTGAGGATCCTGATGTTCGCTCTGGCGGTGGCTCTAGATAGCGCAACGTATAACTGACCATGAGAGAACACTGGCTCGGGCAGGTAAATGCCGACGTTGGGGATGGTCTGCCCCTGTGCCTTGTTGACTGTCATGGCGAAGCTGAGCCTGATAGGAAACTGCTTCCTTTTAAACTGGAAAGGGAACATTTCATCATCAGAGGGGCACAGGGGGATCCGAGGTAGAAAAACCCTCTTTGCAGCATGCTGCCCCAGCACAATCTCTGCATCGATGGCATTTCTCTGGAATCCCTAGACCACCAGCCTCGTTCCATTGCAAAGTCCATTCGCGGGGTCAATGTTCCTAAGTAATATGATAGGACAGTTCATCTTAAGCTTCAGAACATGTGGAGGCAGCCCGTTAGGTGTCAACGAGATAAGAAACTCAGAGAGTAGTTGTCGGAGGATTAACTCCAGTCGCAGGGATCCCGAGAGACCCCTTTTTAGAGATTCGGCCGGGGGGATGATCCTGAGTATGTTCATCGGAGAAATAAATAGGAATGAATACAACTGCCGGTGGTGGTGGAATGACCTAGTGCAAAAAGAAGTAAATGCACCAGAATTTAGACAGGTTCGGGCCGCACGGGGGCGTAACATCTTACTCCTGTATGGATACTATAAATGCCCTGAGGAAGTCCCTCAAGGATGTTGCTGGTTACAAGAATGTTGATCTATCTTAGAGTCTGGGGCTCTTTGTTCTTCAGCCTGTCTCGTGCTGCTCACTTCTCAGCCGTGTTTCTCTTGTGCTGTATTCTTATCTATGCTTGTGCGCCCTCTCTCTTTTCCATACTTTTCCAGGATGCATTCAGCTGCTTTCTTCTGTGCCGCCGGCTGCTTTAAATACCCGCCGGCAGCAACGTGCCCCGAACAGGAGGGAGGGGGCACGAGTTCCGAGACACCATAAATGGAAAGGGCTTCATCATTTCCTTTGAGCGAAGTGACCGGGGGTGGAAAATGCGGCACACGCCCGGTCATCCGTCACCATAAATGGCTTGGCAATGGGCGCCGTGGAGAGGGTCCACCGGGCAGCCGCAGAGCGGCCCGGCGTGCCCGCCCTGTCTTGTTCCCCTGCCACAGCAGCACGGCAGACGGAATGCCTCGGCCCTCACGACGTTATCCTGAGACGGGCCGGATGGCACGGGACGGGACCCGTGCAATTAATAACCCCACGCCTCTCTGTCAAAACGTGGCAGGAACTGACGCTGAGCGCGGCGGGAGCAGTTGGAGGTGACAGGCCACGCACGCTCTTTAAATGCGGCCTCGGGCCTTTGACTGGCTGACACCTCATCGGTGGGCCCCTCGGGGGCCTCTGCCAGGGGGCTTTCTGGGTCGTCGGGGTACAGAGAGCTCGGGGTACTGTTCATCTCCCCGAGCACTCTCTCCTGAGAATGCCCTTTCTTGTCCTCCGGGAACCGAGTGCTCGGGGTACTGTTCACCTCCGCGAGCACTCTCTCCCGGGCACACTTGTACGGATCCTAGGGGAATCGAGTGCTCGGGGGCTACTGCACGCAGCCCCGAGCACTCTCTCCCAGAACTTCCTTCGGTGGGTCCTCGGGATACTTGGGTGCTCAGGGGCCACCGCCAGCGGCCCCGGGCACGTTTCTCCCGGTACTTAGCTCTCCTGGTCATCGGGGGACTAGGGTGCTCGGAGGCCACCGTACACCTTCCCGAGCACCTTCTTCCCGGTACTTAGATTTTGTGGATCATCGGGGAACTGGGGTACTCGGGGGGCCACGGACTGCAGCCCCGAGCACCTTCTCCCGGGACTTGATCTTTTCTCACCTTGCGGGATAGACTCCGTGGGATGGCGCCATGTGGCGGATGGCTGGCCTGGCCTCGGGATTCGGGGACCCCCGGTTCCTGATACACCGATAGTAGTAGTTATGGGGATCGTCTTCTGCATGATCAAAGCTATAATACACCACCTCCTCCCCTCGAAAGCGACCGATCATCTTCATATTAATCTGGTCTACACAATCATTCCGTGTGGACAAGATGGCTCTCGAGGTGATGTAGTTTGGATCCGACATACAATATAGATTTACCAATTGTAATGCGCATATAGGCCAGCACCAAACTGCACACAAGGCACTACACTTGAATGCAACATTCAGGAGAAGTTCAGATTAGCAAATTGTGAGGTTAGCCTGAGCAAAGATGGAATATGAGTACAAGATTAGAAAACATTGGAGGGTCTAAACACCAAAAGGTTGATCTCATTAGGAGATACATCTAAAACACATTCTAGAGTTAAAATCCATTGTCACACTATGAAACTTTCAACCATAACACCCCAGGATAAAAACTAATGCTTCAGAATCACATGAAAGGTGAATTTCAGTACCAGAGCGGACCTAAAAAAAAAGGTAAACCAAACTACGATTCTTAAAAGAAACAAGGGTCTTCTAGGGACTTTTTTCTTTACAGTTCTACACTACATAGTTCCTAATATTTTACTAATTGCAAAACAAGGAATCTTTAAAAGATTAACAGGTAGCACCAGTACTAAATAAATAGCTAGCTCCTAAACCTTCACTTTTTAGGAAAAGAAAACAGGACATGCGTTGTGGCGGCAAGATTTGCAAGGCGGGGATGAGGCGTTGTGGTGGTGTGGATCGAGCGAGCAAGGACTGCGGCGTGGATTGGGAGAGCGTTGTGGTGGCATGGATCGAGCGAGCGGGATCGAGCCACGTTGGATGGGCGCTGAAGATGCATGCGGACGCCGATTGGACGGATGACACACGTGTGCGGACGAAGGCAGACGGGAGATGCGACGTACGGAGGGTAGCAAAAGTTGACATACATGGATTACTGATTTTTTTTTTTAAAGTAGGAGAATCTAGACCATATTCAAGTCAATCAAAGGATATTCAGTCATCTTTGGATGAAAGGCAACCATACCTCTAAACGAAAAGGAAAACATATATTAGCTATTGTAGCTTTCATGGTTCTATCCTCAACAAACAAGTATCATGGAGACCAATATGCATCTATTAGCAATATTGGTTCTGAATCCAGAACCATAACTAACGGATATACAGCTGCAAATGCAATTATCAGTTGCTGTCTCGGAAATTGAACAGTTTCACCTTGAGAGCACAATACCAGAGTACACAAAAACTAAAGTTTTTGGCACAAAAACACAATCAGAAATCGCTTACAGTTATTTATATCAAAACTTTTGTTCTTTGTAGCCTCTTCAAGGATTAAACACTTATATTGGCACAAAAACACAGTCAGAAATCACTTACAATTATTTATATCAAAACTTTTGTTCTTTGCAGCCCCTTCAAGGATTGAACGCTTAGACTTTCTCAGCCAATCTTGAAGTTTATCCTGCAGAAATCAACAACAAAAATAAATAATTAGGAAAGCAATATGAGAGGTTAACAAACCAAAGTTTGAACTAAGAAAATTTTGGATCCGGAATAAAAAAACCAAAGAAACAGCACCAAGTATTAGAAAAAAAATAGGGGGAAAAGTTGTTAGCACTGCAAAAGTGCCACTTCAGTAAGATGGCATTACACAGTGGCTAATACCTTCTTTTGCATATGTATATCTTTTAGAAACCTGCTTATAATTGTTTCTTTGTATGGATATCTTTGAAAACCTCACAATGGTCTACACATGATCTTATTATGCCAAAAAGAAGTCGCCTTAAAGTAGATACATACTCTTTTGTTTCCTTATCAAACTGTATGACCTTCACCACAAACCACTCATCTTTTTCATCATCTGAATTTAGCCTAGCTGCAACCTGAAATGACAGCATGAATGGGAAGTACTAAATAATTAGATGAACATAGATACAGCATGCATGTGCACTAACAGAGGGAGAGAGCTAAATTATTTAGCAACAATGCATTGCTACAAAGTGCAAAAAATAAGTTGCCAAGCTAGGACATTATCATCTTATAAGTACAGTAGTACAGTATAGTCTGATTGCTTCTACAGATGTCAATTCAACGATACGTTAACTTCTATGACAGGATAATATTAATAGCAAACTTAATTTCGATGGACCTTGATGTTCCTGATAATTAGTTTGATTTAGTATTTACCAATTCTATTTCACAGTACAAGCCAAAACCATGGATGCTCCGCAGTGAAGATCAAGAAATGCGTAGGCAGCTAAACCTTGCTATTGTAAGCAACAATTGCCCTTTTGTTGTTTCAATCATTCTAGGTTGGTCATGTTGATTATGGGAAATCAACTTTATGCGGTCGATTACTACATGCATAAATATGAGAAAGAAGATAAAGAAAAGGTCAGTTCTATATTTCAAATTTTTAGCACATCTAAGCTTACAGCAGTAAGAGATGTAGTTATTGTAGCAGTAAGCAAGAAGATAAGAGCGATGTATCCTTAAACCATGAGACTCCAAATATTTGATCAGAAACATCATAGAATGCACATTTGGTTCCAAAATTACAACTTCAGTCAAGATTTCAAGCTAACAAATTGAATCCAACATAGCTAGCTACTCCAGCATCTTGCCCGTGCACAGTGCTTTACATCAGGTGCTATAGTTGCTATTTGTGCAGTCAATTTTTCAACTATCAACCTTTTTAAGGAAAAGAAAATACAGCATAATTCCACATTAGTTTGCTTGCAAAAAAAAAGGGCGCAAGGCAACGAAAATAATACCAACACTCAGAAGTTGCCTCCCTCTTCTGTTAAAAAAAACAAGCACTTACCCAAAATCAGGTGACAAAATACCAGTTTGAAAGCGCATTACATTGCAAAAATGCTTTTGATCTTACAAAAGGTGGAGTACAAGAAATTCTTTGGATTGCCAAACAAGCGAGCAATCGATTTCTTTAGTAGGGGAAAAACAAATACTGCTTGTGGCTATACGTTTTGATCTTTGATTTTGAAGTTTGATCATAGCTATAAATTGATTGCTTTAGTAGGGAATGTTGGAGTCAACTGGAATGTTGTAAGTATATGAAGTCAACAATATAGTTGTAAAATCAAAAGACACAGAGCAACCTCACATGGCACACCTACATTCCAGTTGACTGAACCATATATTGGTCACTTTAGTAGTAGAATTAGCCACTTTCAAAAAGACTGTTGACCATAATCATGTAGATTGTTACCATTCTTGTCTCGATGGTGATCAACCCACCCAAAGCCCCAACACTTAGCATTCCCTTTTATCCCAAAGGCTCTGCAAATTGTTTAGTGTGCCATTGTCATGCTAGATCATCAAGCGGGTCATTCAAAGGCATATTACCGAACTCCGGGCAACTAATTAACCAACGTATTTTTGGGTGGGTTGATCATTCAAAGGCATATTACCGAACTCCATGCAAGTAATTAACCAACCAGCATAAGAGTAATGTAGGTGAAGAAACATAATAATATTGAAATCGTATTTTTGCCAATTGAGATGCATCAACAATTTGTCGAGAAGAAATGAAGCTGACTTTTGATTGCTTAATCTTATGTTTCTTACGCAATACCTTAACACAAGCTCACCAATCCACAAGCTAGATTAGCTGAAGCCACAGTAGCTCGGACAAGAATCTGTTGATCCGTCGGTACAAACCCTTCGAGAAAGGCCTTATCGACAAGAACAAGACAGCCTGCAATGTTTTGTAAGCATAGGAAGAGATGAAGAACAATGTAGTAGTAAATGGTAATTACATTATAGAATCAATGGATAAGAGAAGAAAAATTTGCCAATTCGAGACCAGTATCTAGTAACAAGGCCATTACATAAACTTCTCGATTAGCATAGCAATGGACAAATCTGCTGAATTAAGCAGCTGAATTGGAAAGGTGTGGCACCAGATCAGACCCAAAAACACCAAATGAAATATCTCGAAAAGGAAAGGGGAGAACAACGTTAAAATCAGCAAAGACAAATCAACCTAGACCAAATTGGTACCTACAGGAAGGAACTGGCAAGCTGGAGGAGCCGACCGTCCTAGATCCAATCGGCTGCGACGGCTCCACAGTCCCCTGGATCTGGCTGGTTGCGAGGGCTCCTCGCTCCTGGATCCAGTGGGTGGAGACGACTCCTCACTCCTCGATCCGATGAGCGGACTCACGAGCGGATGACGACGGCCGGCGACCCGTCTGGATCCGTAGGTGGTGCCTATGCGAGGATGGAGCACGATCGTGTGGGAAGAGGGCCTGAGATAGGGCGGCGGCGTGGGAGGAGAGGTATCCACGGGGTTGGGCGTGGGAGGAGGTGCGTGTTGTGCGGGATAGAGAGGCGGCGCATGATAACTACGCGTTGCGGAAGGAAAGGGAGTGGGGAGGGCAGAGCGGCATTGGAGGATCGTGAGAGCGGGATCAGCGGGAGCGGGGTGGTGTGCGTGCGGACAGGAGAGCGAAAGAAGGATGGGAGTAAAGATGTCTAAATGGGCCGTGCCTACTGGGCCGGCCCGAGGCACAGCACTGTAGGCACGGCCCAGGCACGGTACGGCCCGAGTCAAGATGGGCCGGGCCGGCACGGCCCATCTTGACTCGGGCCGTACCGTGCCTGGGCCGTGCCTACTGGGCCGGCCCGAGGCACAGCACTGTAGGCACGGCCCAGGCACGGTACGGCCCGAGTCAAGATGGGCCGGGCCGGCACGGCACGAGGCCACGGGTCGTGCCTGGGCCGAGCGCGCGGCACAGCGGGTCGACACGGGCACGGTCCAGCCCAGGCGGGCACGGGCATGGCACGGCACGGCCCGGGCACAAGGCGGCCCAGGAGGCACGGCCTGGGCACGTGACGGCCCAGCACGGCACGGCAGGCCCGTCATGGCACGGCCCACCGCGTCAGCTCGGCACACCGCACGGCAAGGCCCAACGCGCGGGGCACGGCCCGGCCGGCACGTGGGGGCACGACGGGCCGGCGGGGGCACGCATAACCCGATATTTTTTAATTTTATAGCCGTTTTTTGACCGTTTGAGCTCCAAAAAATTCGAAAAAAATTGCAAAAATCACCATTTTCACATATAAAATAGAGGAGAACCCTGCCCTTCCATTCCACACCAGCAACACCATTTTCTCTCTTGTTTTCTCCTCTCATTCTTGTCACAAAGTTCTTGAGAATTAGCGATAATTTGGCAAATTTAGTTTGAATTGTTGCAAAAAAATCCGAGCAATTCCAAAACCGTCATCCTGCTGACTTGTTGTCTTGAAGTTGAAGAAATCTTAGTGATTTTTTTTGCATCGTTGTTGAGTCTTATTTTATTATTAGTTTTATTACTTGATTATTTCTAACTCTGAATATTTGCAATTTTTGTAGTGTCATTCGACATTGATCATGGATGCCGGTGATCATGATACATCCATAGATCATGATTTTTTTTCTCCAATGACTCACAGAGGACTACAACCCCTTTGATACCAGTGCTGCAGGTGATGATGGACCCGACGGTGAACCTCCGGTTGGTTCACATGCATGTGATGCAGCAGCAGGCTCTACAAGTGTGCACACATTAGCAAGCACCGGGTCTAAAAGATCAAGAGTCGGTACTTCCGAAGTTTGGCAAGACTTTTAAAAGTTCTACAAAGAGGAAGATGGGGTAAGTGTCAGGTATGCTAGGTGTTATATTTGCAAACATGAATTATCTGCAAAGCCCTCAGGTGGAACGGGGCACTTGAAGAGGCACGCCACAAGTTGCAAGCGAAAGAGTGGAGCAGCCATGAAGCAGACGGTGTTGCAGTACAACCCCGATGGCTCTGTTCGTCATTGGGAGTACGACTCTACCAATGCTCAAAAAGAACTATGTCGCTTCATTGCAAGAGCGGATCTATCACTCAATATCGGTGAGTCTGCTGCATTTGAAGATTACATTAAGCAAGCTCATAATCCTAGGTTAACGCATGTTTTTAGACAGACAACTAGTAGGGATATGGTAAAATACTACAATACGTGTCATAGCAAGCTTAAAGAAATATTGCAAACATGTACATTTTTAGTTGCTTTGACCTCGGACATATGGGTAGGTAGGGCTAGAGAGGATTATCTTAGTGTGGTTGCTCATTTTGTTAATAATGATTGGGAATTAGAAAAGAGAATAATAGGTTTTCATTTGATTGATAATGCGCATACCAGTGAAAATATTGCTGAAAAAAATATCTCAAGTAGTTGCAGACTTTGGTCTCACGAATAAAATATTTTCTATCACTTTAGATAATGTCGGTGCAAATTCTAGAGCAATGTATATTCTTACTCCGTGTTTAGTACTTATGCTGAATCTTTCTTGTTACATCAACGTTGTGTTTGTCATATTATCAATCTTATAGTAAAATTCGGTTTGAAGAGGTTGTCGCAATACCTAGACGATTTTTGTACTGCAATATCTTTTGTGAACTCCTCTAACCAACGAATTACAGCATATAAACAGTATTGTGTTGCAATTAGTGTGTGTCCACGTAAGTTTGCTCTGGACATGCCGGTGAGATAGAACTCTACTTTCTTGATGCTTAAAAATATTATACCATATAAGAGCACATTTGGTGTGTTTCTTCATACACATTACCATCAGCATGGGGTCAAACTTTACTCACGGAAGCGCATTGATATGTTGCTGAAAGGATACTAGAGTTTCTTGAATTTTTTTATGATTCAACTGTGAGTTTATCAGGAGTTTATTATCTAACATCTTGTTTAGTAGTACATAATATTGTTGAAATTGCTACTCATTTAAACAACTATGAAAATGACAATCTTCTAAGAGATTGTGTAGTTCTTATGAAATCTAAATTCTTAAAGTATTGGAAAGAAATTCCTTTGTTGTACGTCTTTGCCTTTATTTTAGATCCTAAGCTAAAATTGCAGCTTTCTGTAGAGTTCTCGCAATTCTAGATGATGCTTTTGGCCACGATTATTTTAATTATTATACTAATATTTGTTCTAAGTTTATTCGAAGTTTATGGTAAATATGAAACAAAGTATGGCGGAGTTCGCCTGCAACGACCTCCAGTAGCACCCACAACAAGTAAGAAAACGACAACGTGAGGGAAAATATTTGGTGCAGGTTCTTCATCAAGAAGTTCAGACTCTTTGTCACGATTGTTTACGAGCACCGGAATTCTAACATCCGGAGGGGAGCTAACTACCTTCATCGACAGTGACGTTATTAGCCATGAACAAGAAAACTTCAATATACTGCAATGGTGGCATGAGCACAAAATGAATTATCCAGTACTTTCACTGTTAGCGCGAGATTTGTTAACGGTTCCTGTATCTACAGTTTCTTCTGAGGCTGCCTTCAGTCTTACTGGAAGGATAATCAAAGAGAGGAACAAATCTGTCAAGTGAGATGGTTGAAATACTCACCATAGTAAAAGATTGGGAACAAGCTGAAGCACGAATGCAACACACTGTAGAAAACACTGAGCTTGAAGAATCATTCCAAAATTTGTATCTAGATGCTGATGAGAACATGTAATTTCAAATTTTCTGAGCTAGGTTGTACTCTTTTTCCTTTACTAGAAAGGTTTTTAATGAGGCAACCTATCAATAAAGCTCATTTTTAGAATTAATCATGTGTCCCTATTATTTCTAAGTTTTTTATTTTATTTATGTTTTTTCTTTATTTTTTTTAAATAACCCCCACGCCCCACCCCCACCCACCTCTCATCTCATCTTGACCTATAAATATCATCTCAAACTCCATGTGATCTCATCGACCACCCATCTTTCTTTTCCTAGTTGCTAGTTAAGTAGCCAGTAGCCACTTCACATCAAGAAATCAATTTCATATTTCAATTCATAGATCAAGACGCCAAGAACTCGCGTGCATGGTCATGGGTGTGGCAACATTTTAAAAAGATCTTTAAAGAAATTAATAGGGAACATGTAAGATTTGCTAAGTGTAATATATGCAGCAATGAATTAGGTGCCAGATCTCTAAATGGAACGGGACACTTGAGGAAGCATATTAAATATTGCAAGCAAAATTCTGGGGTTTCTAATGAAACCATATAATTTTTGGAGTATAATCATAGGTTGTACTCTTTTTTCCTTCCAGTAGAATTGATCTTCTTCTTTCTTGAACGGAATTTCTTAGGATTAGCATAAGAATTGGTCAAAAAAGCCCCGATCTTCCATTGAGAATCATTGATACAGCTCGCCATTTCTTCCATTATCTCATATAGAAAAATTTGATTGGTCTTAGAAAGGTTTTTAACGAGGCAATCAATCAATAAAGCTCTTATGTATTTATTTTCTATATTTTTATTATTTTTTGGAATTTTTTAGCTATTATTTTTGATTTTTTCCTATTTTTAGAGTGCTGACGGGCCGAGCGTGCCTTTACCGTGCCGGCCGAGCCTGTCGTGCTTCCACTGTGCCGACCTGGCCCGTCGTAACTCCACCGTGCCGGTCGGACCCGTCGTGTCAAACGGGCCCGTCGTGCCTCTACCATGCCGGCCGGGCCTGTTGTGCCTCCACTATGCCGGCCGGGCCTGTTGTGCTTCCACCATGCCGGCCGGGCCCGTTACAGTAAATGGGCTAATCGGGCCGTGCCAAGCTAGGCCCGTGCCGGACCGACCCGATTGGTCAATTTGGTTATCTTTAGATGGGAGCAGGAAAACACTGACGATACATGGACTATATCTTTTTTAAGTAGGAGAGAAGAGATTTAAAATCTGTTGAGGAAGAGAATGAGAAAGAAAACACTGTTAGAGTGTAAGAACTGAAGAGAACGAATCTGAGAAGGGAATTAAAGGATTTTGGATCGGGAAAGGAAGGAAACGGTTGGGATGTTATAAAGCACGAAACCCTGGCGGAAACCCCCCCTCTCCTCTCCACAGCCGAAAGCACGAAACCCTTTGCTCCCTCCCCGATGGCCGGCCGCGGCGCCTCCCCCGCCCCGGTGGCCGCCATCCAGGTGCGCTGCGCCGGCTGCCGCGGCGTCCTCGCCGTGGCCCCTGGCATGACCGAGTTCATCTGCCCCAAGTGCCGCATGGCGCAGCGCCTCCCGCCCGAGCTCATGCCGCCCTCCCCGCCCAAGGCATCCTCTACTCCGCCGCCCCCGGCCCCGCCTTCTCCTCCTCCTCCTCCCCCTTCTCTACCGCCGCCGGTTCCGCCTCAGCATCAGCCAGCGCCTCCCCCTCCTCCCCCTCTCCGCCGCTCCGCTCCCAGGGCGCAGGGCGTGGACCCCACCAAGATCCAGCTCCCCTGCGCGCGCTGCAAGGCCGTCCTCAACGTGCCCCACGGTCTCGCCCGCTTCCGCTGCCCACAGTGCGGCGTCGACCTCGCCGTCGACATGTCCAAGCTCCGCCATTTCCTCGCCTCCACTGGCCCGGGCTTCGTCCCGGCCCCACTGCCACCTCCGCAAGTGCCAATGCCGCAATTGCCCTTCCTCCCGATGATGCCGCATCTGCCCATGCCGATGCCGCCAATGTTCCCTCCCGCTGAGGTACCTGAGGAGATCAATGAGGTAAGCGTGCAGTGAGCATAGTAGCAGTCACGCTTGTGGGGATGCCTGACATGAGTCAAACGGCATAATTATCATGTGAGAGCTTGTCATATGCATATATGGATGCCCTTATTCTGGTAATACTTGGAGCTTGAGATTACCAAAATCCTTTCAAGTTTAAAAGCTGGCTGGCTAGTGGAACCTATGTTCAGGGGTTGTGAGCTTCACACAAGAATCCTGTATTTGTTTTGTCTGATTGTCTCTGGATGCAACAACTAGCTCAGCTAAATTTTAGTTTATTACATCATGCTTTTATGGGGTTGTACTGATCCCCTTGTGACCTTGAATTCTCTGTAAGACTATAACTGAAATTTTGATTGCACAAGAAACCACAACATATATTCTTCTGTTCTAAAATGCTGTCGTATGATTTCACCAAATATCACATGAACCTCATAAGGAAGGTCATCCAGTGAGGCAACCACTAATTTTTCTCCAGTCTTCTGAATAGATAAATTTATAGTTTTAAATCTTAATAATCATTAATCAGCTTATTGGTATAAATACCTACCTTTAGTGCTAATCATACACCAAAATGAAAAAAAATAGTTTCACTCACTGGCAAATTAATTGAGGTTCTATTATATAGTCACCTGGGACCCTGATTAGCAGTTTGATTTGCTACAGTAATCAAGTGTATTGCGCGTACAGTGTGGCGTATCGTCAGCTTGTGCATGCTCCAACCAATTAGTTCGCCTATTCATCTCCTTTGTTAAGTGTAGCATAGAGATGCGTATGTTGTAGTGGGTCTGTGGTCATACAAGAAAGGATCAAATTTGAAATGACGATATACATGATAGGGTAGGGGTGGCACCAATTGAAGAAAAGCTTGTCCAACATTGCTTGAGATGGTTTGGATATATCCAACGGAGGCCTCTAGAGGCACCAGTGCATGTCGGAATTCTAAGGCGTGTTGATATTACAAGGAGAGACAGGGATCGGCCAAATTTGACATGGGAGGAAGCAGTTAAGAGAGACTTGAAGGAATGGAATATATCCAAAGAATCGGATAGGAGTCGGAGAAATTAGCAACCCAACACCTAAGATATAGATCTTTATTATTACTATTCCTATTCCTTTTTTTTTTGTAAATATTATATAATTTTTTTGTGGCTCGTGTTGGGTTTTGTGACTTTTGTCTCTAGCCTATCCCAGCTTGCTTGGGACAAAAGGTTTTGTTGTCCATATTTAGTTAAGTTTGGTTGTTGAATGGTGCATGTGAACACTGAACAGTCCATGGTATTATATCAGTTGTCATTGCCATTATCATTGTAGAACTTCACGCATCAATGCCTTGCTGATATGGTACTGGCTTTATAACTATAATTGGCTTCAAGCAGGTTGCGATTGATGTCGAGCGTGAGGAAGATGAAGGTGGCACTGTCGGGGAAACTTTCATTGACTATGTAAGGTTTTATATTTTAATTGTTTTGATGAAAAAATGGAGAGCAGCTCTGGACTTCTTAGATCCCTTTCTTTTGTAGTTTTGTTATTGATTCGAGAAATTTACATATGCATATTCTATTTCTCAGATTCCTCCCAAGCTGTCTCTTGGTCTTCCTCATCCAGATCCTGTAGTAGAAACAACCTCTTTGTCAGCGGTGCAACCTCCTGAACCTACTTACAACTTGACAATTATGGATGAATTGGATGAGACCAATGCATTGTCTTGCTTACAAATTGAAACAATAGTGTATGCTTGTCAGGTCAGTTACTTTTTGTTATTGACATTTTCTTTTTCACGAAGTTTATATATACATATTGCACCTCTTGTAAGTCTACATTCTTGTGTGGCAGAGGCACCTTCATCATCTCCCTACTGGTGCTAGAGCAGGGTTCTTCATTGGTGATGGAGCTGGTGTTGGTAAAGGCCGTACTATTGCTGGATTGATATGGGAAAATTGGCAACAGGGAAAGCATAAGGCTCTGTAAGAACTTCTGCAAGAAAAGGAATTCAGTAACCACCTATCCATTTTTTGGCTGTACTTGTGTTATTTGTTGCTTGTTTGTATTTTAACCGATGGATAAATTATACAGGTGGATTTCCATTGGTTCAGACCTGAAATATGATGCTCGTAGAGATCTGGATGATGTTGGAGCAAAATGTGTGGAAGGTGCGAATTACAAATTCACAAGTTTTTGAGTCATGAGCAAAACGAATTGTAATTCATTTTAATTGAGGCTATCGACATGCAAATAAATGGCATTGGGAGACAAGATGCATACATGCCAATGTGATATTGTAAAAAACTGCTATCAAAGCATGTAGGCTGACATATAGAAGAGAAAAATATTTTAAATCAAATAGAAGTATCAACTGGTACCCAACAATATGGAAGGATTGGAAGCTTTCTTATCTTCCCATTTATTTTTCAGATGTCTTTACAACAGTCTCCATGAGAAACAAGACTGGCAAGAATTGTGAAATACTTAATAGAATTAATTGATCAAATTACCTGTCTTGTACTTTTAACAATTGAGTGGAAATGAAGAACTCAATAACACAACCCTTAGTTGAAGAAATTTACTTCTTTTACCTGGCAAATACATCTATTACCTATTTCATGTTTATTGCTGATATTTGCAACTGACGCCCATATTTTTGTCATGCAGTGCACGCTTTAAATAAGCTTCCATATTCTAAGCTAGACACTAAAGCCATTGGGATCACAGATGGAGTTGTTTTTGTAACTTATAGCAGCTTGATAGCATCCTCTGAGAAAGGCTGTTCCCGTTTGCAGCAATTGGTGCAGTGGTGTGGATCTGAGTTCGATGGTCTTCTAGTGTTTGATGAGGTAAATCAGGATCTGGTTTGAATGTACCAACAAAAAGGATATAAAGATCTAACGGAATGAATTTGGGATCTTCTAGAAAACATCAAATTTTCTATTTAATCATGCTGTGCATTAATTTGGTGAGATGAAATGATATGTCACTTGCAGTGCCACAAGGCCAAAAATCTGATTCCTGAGGCAGGGAGCCAGCCCACTCGCACTGGTAAAGCAGTTCTTGAGATTCAGGTGTGTGTTGATTTTTGTTCTGTGATGTTTCCATATTCTATTATCCTTGTGGTCAATAAAGCCTTACTAAACACATTCTGCTGCTGTAGCGTCATGTGTCCAGTTTCTTGAATGCTACTATAGCCTTTGAAAACAAACATTTTATATTTAAACTACTGCCTGCTAGTGCTAAAATATATGTTTGAAACCATAAACCCGAATTGTCCTGCCATCAGAGCATAAATCTAGTCATATATATGTAAGGCAGATTATTTAGAGGAAATAACTTTTGCCACCTTACTCGATATGCCAAGTTCTGGAGTTCATGTTCGTGAATGTTGTGGCTGGTCTGGCAATTAGTGTACTCTGGTATTTACCATAATTTTTGTTACGTTTCAACAATACATTATGGTCATATGGATTTGCCTCTTTTTGTGATATGAAGATCCTTTACTTTCTAGGGTGTGGTTGTATAACTACTCAGTTTGGCAGATTACTTGGTATTTGAGACGATTTATCAAAACTTTCCTGACGATATGTTCATACTGATGGCACCAAACACCACAGGAAATGCTTCCTCAAGCTCGGGTTGTTTATTGCTCAGCAACTGGTGCATCTGAGCCTCGAAATCTAGGTTACATGGTTCGGCTTGGTCTCTGGGGAGATGGAACATCATTTCAGAATTTTCACCAATTTCTAGGTTTATATTGGTTCTTGGATTCTTAATTTTCCTTTTGTTTTCTTTGTGCATACCTTTTTCCTTTGGCATTTATTATCTCAATTCAAATGGAAATGATCACTGATCTACTTATCCTGACAGCAATTACAGTGCTTATTCCACCTTTTAGTTGTGAGATATCCATCATAACAGCACACTCTCAGTATGTATAGGCAGGAATAAGTAGACTTGTAGTTGTCCATATAAAAGCAAGATTAGCAGTAGTTTCATTTTGTTGTGCAAAAGATGACTTGGAATCAATCAGATAGAGAACTTTAGGACCATCTGATGTCTTTAGGGTTAATTAACATTTAGAGATGAATGCTGCTCAAATTAATTGGAAATGAACAGGTGTTTTATCTGCATTTTTCCTTATCGAGTGGTCAGGCTACCTACTTCCACTGTTTGGTTCATTGGTCTAAAAGGTTTAGTGATCACCCGTTTTTAGAGGGATTTATGATGTTGCAGGCATGCTGCTAATTGGAAATTGCCATACTAAAAATGCACACTACTAGGAAAATACAATATACCGTCAGTTCTTTGCACTAGCACTGGTATTAGTTCAAGGAAAAGAATTCCATTGTCTTTGCGTTGATCAATCTGTCAGTTTTGTGCACAAATATTCAACAATCCACAGTACTAAGTACCGTATGCCTTCTGTGATACTTTCTATGCTCCATTAATTGTTATCAGAAATCGGAAATGTGAAATTTGAAGAAATAATAATGATGTATGCTTTTGTTCACACTCTATGAGAACAATTTTCAGGTGCTGTTGAGAAAGGAGGTGTGGGTGCTCTTGAACTTGTTGCTATGGACATGAAAGCCAGGTTAGTGTTTCTGGAACTGCTCAATGACCTAGCTCTACCTTATATGTGCACAACTGCACACTAATTGACATGAACAGCCCATATGCAATGGATGGCTTATGTCTAATGTTCTGTGCATACTGTATACATAGGTCGTGGAGTTGTCTTGTTGCTAAATTTTCAAATTCAATGTTTGCTCATCAGTATTGATTTATACTGCTTTTGTTAAATCTGTCCCAGGGGTATGTATGTTTGCCGTACTTTAAGTTATAAGGGTGCTGACTTTGATGTTCTGGAAGCACCTCTGGAGGAAAGAATGATGGTAATTTGACATGCTGGCTTTTTCCTTTTGTTTTGTTGATATTATTTGTTTGTTTTGAATCATTTTTATCTATTTTGTAATAATGTTTTTGTTGTACAGTGTGATTGCTCATCAATATAAAGACTGATGTTCGTTTAAATTTAACTTTTTTTCCTAGTAATTTGTTTCGCCTGAAGTTGTGATTGGTGGTAGTGGACTGAGGTCATGCTGAAATGCTTGTTTTTATCTCATGATGCAGAATATGTATAGAAAGGCAGCTGCACTTTGGGTAGAATTGCGTGTTGAGCTCCTATCAGCCATTGAATATTATGCAGAAGAGAAAGCCAACTCAGCTCAAGTATGGCGGCTGTACTGGGCCGGTCATCAGGTGGTTCTCTTTCATTTTATGCAACAATATGTTTATAACGATAACATGCTGGCCAATTAAGGGAGTTCGTGGTTTCCCAAAAATAACATTACTCTCTGGTGTTTTCAACTCAGAGAATATGAGACCAGAGAGAATTCTGATGCTGTACTTGTGAAGTTTGACAGATCATTTGCTTCATATGCTCTAACTCTATCCCATATTGTTAATAATTATATAATCTTTCTGCAGCGTTTCTTTAGGCATATGTGTATGTCTGCAAAGGTACCTGCTGTTGTGAGGTTGGCAAAAGAGGCCTTAGCAGAAGAAAAATGCGTGGTGATTGGTCTTCAGAGCACTGGAGAAGCTCGAACAGAGGAAGCCATCACAAAATATGTGCGTTTGTCATCTACTAGCCATTTTCTCCATCTTGTGTATTCTAGAACTTGGCGAGGTGAACTGATGTTCCCAAATTTTGTTTCCTAATTCAAATGTATGTGGCAGGGTGCTGAATTGGAAGATTTTGTTTCTGGTCCTAGAGAGCTGCTTCTTAAGCTGGTAGAAGATAATTATCCTTTACCTCCAAAGCCTCATTGTTTTCAGGAAGGTTTGCATCGAAACAAACTTTATAGATGGATGAGAATGCTAGTGGAAGTTTTGGTGAAATGTTTGTAACATCATTGCATCAACCGGGATGAGAAAACACCCTCATACAACAGTGCACTGCGGATGCCAATTGGCAACTCAATTAGTGTGCATGTGTCTTTTTTTGCATTCATAAATCATAATAGATAACTGGGTGTAGGCATTGTTTGCGTAGATGGTCATCTGATGACTAGTGACTAGACGCTAGTCGAGGGCTTGACGTTTAGTGTAGGTGACGACAAGACGGTCGTCTAGCGCGTCTAGACGATGACTAGATGCTAGTCACGGGGTGACCGTCTGTCTACGTCTAGCATCTAGGTGAACATTGGGTGTAGGGCTGTCAATAAAGCTCGAGGCCCGCAAGGTACTCGAGCTTGGCTTGTCAACAACTTGATTTGAGCTTTGCTCAACTAGAATTTGAGCCGAGCTCGAGCCTACTACGAAGCTTGTGAGATCCAATGAGCCGAGCTTGAGCTATTTGACAAGGCTCAATAATTTTCACAATCGCGTTATGCCTCCCCACTGCTATCGATTTCCCTACCCCAATATCGAAACAATAAAGTGCGAGCTCAGGAATCATGTTTTCATGGACACACCCACACCCTCACTGTACCCTGGCCCCACATAATATAAGCTTTGCATGCCCTCCCACACTTTCCTCGATCTTTTCTCCTCCCTTGGCTCTTCTCACCAAGTCTACGCATCGAAATGTCGCCACGAAGGGCCTCCACGCTGCCGCTCCACCGGCTTGTCCTCTCCACAAAGCAGCCCTGCCGCCTCTCCAATCTCCTTGCCCAAACCACAAAGAGGACAAAGCAGTGCATGTGCGTTTTGTGTGTGCAGGTGAACAAGCTGCACTAGCTTGTGCTCTTTTTTGTTGTGCGTGTATTTGGTTCCAATATCCACCATTTGTTTGATTGTTGTGTTTTCTATAGCAGTTGAGGATTATGTTTTTCTTCATGATATCCTCTTGTCGAGCTTAGTCAAGCCGAGCTTGAGCCTAGGCTTGAGCTCGAACGTAGCCTACCTTGGCTCGCTCGAACTAGGCTCATTGACAGCCCTAACTGGAGGCATATCTACTACAAACCATCGTGTGGGGGCACACATGAATTATCTAGTTTAAGCATCAAACAACAACAACAATCCAAGTTGGGGTAGGTTAGAGATGAAACCCAATAAGAGCCATTTACAACCAGGAGAAAAGAAGATTGATAGTATAGGACTCCAGGTCATGGTTCGGGCACGTGGATTATTGATCTCCACACACTCCTATCCAAGGATAGTTCTTTGGTATATTCCAATCTTTCAGCTCTCTCTTTACTGCCTCCACCCATGTCAGATTTGGCCGAGCCCTACATCTCCTTACATTATCGGTGTGCCTTAGGAGGCCTCCATTGGATATGTCCAAACCATCTCAATCGATGTTTCAGATGTCAGCTGTTATAACTTTTCATAAAAACTACATTTTGAAAATTTGGTCATTCATATTGCAGAAAGTGGGTTTAGCACTCTGTTGCTTGTCATGTAGAAGAGAATATGATATATAACTTTCTGTTTGGTTAGATTCCTTAATTTATGCAGTGCAGTCCTGCTTGCTTGCTTACTTCTTTATTTACATATGCTGTTGTAGGTGAAGAAAAAGTCATGGAGTTTCAGCACAAGCGGCATTATGGACCTGATGTATTCTTAAAAAGACGAGTTAGTAAACTTACAAAAATGGAAGATGTGAGTGACGATGGAAGTGATGAATTTTCTCCACGTAAGTTTCTCGACAAAGTTGTTGATAATGATTTCTATGTGTGGTACTGCAGTGGCAAAAGTATTTCTATTTTTGATATAATAACTACTTGGAAGCATCTTTTTCACTTTTTGGGAGAGCAAAGTATTACTGAAGTTGGGTAAAGATTACTGTGTCCATCTAGGTTCCATAGCGTAGCACAGTCACAAACTGGCCCTTAATGGATGTTCTCGACCACTTATAAATTTTGAGACAGTGGCTTAAACCACATAAATTTTGAGACAGTGGTTTACTATATTTACTATCACTAATACCTTTTCTTTTTTTTTACTTTTTCATCATCTTTATTTGTGGATTTTGTTGGATTTCATCTCTAGCCTACCCCAACTTGCTTGGGACTAAAAGGCTTTGTTATTGGTTTAAACCACATAGGATATGATCCAATGGTTATTGGTCAATATAGCTTATTTCTTATACTCCCATGTCAAGTAGTGGTTGTCATATGGCAAATTCCCTCTCCCGATAATTGTATTATTTGTTAAGGAGTGGTTGTCATCTGACAAATGGGATCTGCCTGTTAAGAAATCACGTGGAATACTGTGGTTACTGCAAGAAATTGCAGGAATAATTATTTTGATGCTTTCGCATTAAAAAAGTGATATGAGGAAATCACCTTTGTATCTTCAAGAACTAATCAAACCTGGTTTGATTTTACATGCTATGATTGCATCTATCCGTTTAGTTTTAGTAAAGCAGGATAGTTGTCTGTTTTGTTGAATGTGAGTATGCACACGCATGCACATATAGATGCCATGCTTTATTACTAAAATAATTACAGATCTTCGGTGAGATCACTTGGAAATAGTAAAGTATCCAATAACACGAATGACCCTCTGAACTGTAAAAGTAATGTTTTCTGATAGTACTACTGTGTGGTGTTTGAAATATTTAATTGTTAATACTACATGGATTGCTGGAGGATTAAGTATGGTCTCCTTCCTAATAATTCTATGAGGTACTTGCTGGTTACTTATTGGTCTATTTTGTAAAATGTCGCTGCAGAGTCAGACCATGAATCAACAGAATCTGATGAGGAGTTCCATATTTGTCAGATCTGCAACACTGAGGAGGTGATTTGTTGTCTTTCAGCAAAAACTAAATGTTTAAACCTACTTGTGATGTAAATGGACCTGACACTTTTAGCTATTGCGCCAATCATTTTATGTCACCATCAGAGCTTTTTTTTTGGGAAAAATCCCAGCACATGTTCAGTACCAGTTTGCCGGCAACTAGTTTAAACTATATCTCCAAATTTAAACTTAAATTTGAAACCATACCGTGCATGTTCAGATCGTAGAGGTACATGCTAGTAAGCCGCAGGTTGTTTCTGATTGGATCATCAACAATAATTTGCCCAAGCCCAAATGATCTATTTCTTCGTTGTTTTCAGCATATGTTTTATCATTCTGGCAGCCAATGTTGCAGAAAAATTGAAGGTCTCACCTTTACTTCCCTATCCGAATAGATGTAAAGGACCCAACCTCCTTAAGTCCCTTTAAAATTGTCTGGTTTCTAGTTTGCTGGTAATTTAGAATAATAAAGAGGGGAAATAAACTCTGTTTCACAGTTTGCTTTAGTGATCTCAATGCCTTATAATTTTCTTAGCTAAAGCAGATAGGTTGTAGTTTTTTCACAAGTACCATAATCACTCCTTTTTATTTATATTGTGTTTCTACCATTTTATATTTGTCTTCAGTGGTTGAAAACTTGAAATTGATATATATGCCACTGTACAAAAAGCAAACATTGCTTACAGAGTGCTTGCATTAGCATACAAGACTGAGCTCTTCTGGAACTTGAAGACTGAATCCGATTTTTCTTTTTCTTTTTAGTTTGCATAACCCTTTCTTTTGCTTGTTGTTTCAGGAGAAAAGCTTATTGCTTTATTGCTCTGTTTGTGCTACACGTGTTCACCCTGGTTGCCTGACTCCACCTTGGACTGGAATGATAACTGATGATTGGTCATGTTATGGTTGCAAGGAGAAGTTAGAAGGCTACTTCAAAGAGAGAGATGCTTATGTGACTGAACTCTCGAAGAGGTACCTATTATGTGAACCAATTACGATTCACTAGACATGCTCATATAGCCCAGTTCCTAAACTTGTTACCTGGTAATTTATCGTTAGGTATGATGCGGCAGTGGAGAGAAAGTCGAAGATTTTAGACATTATTCGTTCATTGGATTTACCTAATAATCCTCTAGATGATATCATCGATCAGGTAATTAACTTATTTCCAGTTGGTAATCCTCTTGTGCATCTATTGTTTGAATTCTAATAATACTGATCAATGTGGAGGTATGGTCGTATGGATTTTGCTTTGTAGGATGGTTTTTCCTGGTTTTGTTGTCCTTTGAAAGGCCAATACCACCTTAATTTTCCCACATGTGTTTGATCTGCACTGCAGCATTAGTGTTACATTGTGTTCATCTAGCTAAACATTGTCACCGTGTTCGGTACACCACGGAAATATGGCTTTCATGAACTATGGCTTTCATGATTGGCTTGTTGGTTTAGTGCTCACCTCTTTTGATTATCTGTTTGATTGTTTCCCCACCCAGTTGCAATATTATCATAATTGGAACCTATATCTGGTAGCCGACTTTTCAAAAGGAGGATGTGAACCCCAAATTAAGCCATGGAAATATGGAATGACCTATCGATTGAGTAAATCATGATGGATTGCTAATGTCACTTGGTGGGACATATGAGTAAATGTTGAATAATTAGGTGTTTTTGGAAGGTGCCAGCGCCTTTTGATGTATGATCTAAGATATCCAGAGTTGATCTAGCGATCATCTTGCTAATTTATTTCTCCTATCTGTGAACCTAATTAATCCACCATGCACTCTGTAACTGCAAAAACAGTACAAGCTGCATGAAATAGGGTTATCTAAAGTGTTTAGCTGATTATTCGATCTATCCCTTTAGACACTCCGTTTGTTTTGTATTTTGTAGCTTGGTGGCCCTGACAATGTTGCAGAAATAACTGGACGGCGCGGTATGCTAATAAGAGCATCAGATGGAAAAGGTGTTATTTACCAGGCGCGGAACACGTAAGGGAGCTTTCTTATCATGGCTTGTTATCTTCCCTAATTCAATTATTTTCATTTAAATATATGCCATTTCTAGGAAAGAAATTGCATTGGACATGATCAATATGCATGAAAAGCGGCAGTTCATGGATGGGGAAAAGCATATTGCGATAATATCAGAAGCAGGATCAGCTGGTGTTTCTCTACATGCTGATCGAAGGGCAAAAAATCAGGTCTGCTTTCCTTCATCGCTCCATGCAATTGTCCAAGACGGCTGTCTATATGAATGCTCCTTATCCTGCTTAACTAAACATGCCAGAGGAGAAGAGTACACATAACACTCGAGCTTCCTTGGAGTGCAGACCGTGCAATTCAGCAGTTTGGGAGAACCCATCGTTCTAATCAAACTTCTGCTCCTGAATATAGGTATTCTATGAATACGAAAAATTTCAGTTTGCTCATTTATACTTTTTGTTGTTGTTAATTGTTGAGAAAGTGGTTGCAATCAAGATTTTAACATAGCGTTTGGTTGAACATGAATTTATTGATGATTGGTAAGTACTCAGATAATCATGAAGTACAATAACTTTAAGTTTATGCTCAAGAGAGCAAAATGCTCAGTGCTGGAAGGAAAATGGCCCCTTTGTAACCTAATTATATCTGAACTGTGAAGCATTAATTCTTGAAATGCCAATCCAGGCTTCTTTTTACAAACCTTGGTGGTGAAAAACGATTTGCATCAATCGTGGCGAAGAGACTGGAGTCTCTTGGAGCTTTAACACAAGGAGATCGAAGGTTCTTTCATTTTTCTTTTTGGTTCATCTCAGTTAGCTCAGATCTATGATAAGTGTAACCGTGAACATTTCTGAGGAATACATCGTGTGATCTAATTTTTGTAGAGCTGGACCATCATTTAGTGCCTTTAACTATGACAGTAATTATGGAAAGAAAGCCCTGGCTATGATGTACAGAGGAATAATGGAACAGGTTAGTTAATATTTGTTTTTTTCCTATGGAAGGAAGGCAAGAGGTTTTTTCAAACTCGTTCACTGTTCTAAAGCATAGTTTTCAACCAGGATGCATTTCCAGTCATGCCTTTGGGATGCTCTGAGAATCATGCTACCCTCCAAGAGTTCATCACTAAAGCAAAAGCTGCTTTAGTGTCAGTTGGAATTATTAGGGATCCCGTAATGTGTAAGTTTGTTTACAAACTTATTTTTATTGCCACATAAAAAAATTTGGATGCAGGCTTTAGAAAGTTCTATTTTGTTTGTTTTGCTATCAAGATATCATGTTTTTCTGTTCAAAGCTAGTGATGCTTAGCAGTTTTGTGAAATTTATCGTATAAATGCCACTTTTAGACTTAATACTTCAGCTGTTTCATTCTTCTGTTTGTACTAAACCTGTTCTTATCACAGACTAAAATATCACATTCTAGATGGCGTGTTCTATGGGTATGCTTCCCAAAGCTATAGATGCTGCTTAGCTACTAACTGTATATGTTTTTGGTCAATTTGTCATTAATCCGCTTCTGGATTTGTTATATTCCATCTATTTCATTCTGCAGTAATTCGTTTGATGTAGTGCTTTGGCTGTGGTCTGTGTTCATAATCATGGGTTTATTCATTGTTTTTTATTGCTTAAGTGGCAGAGTCATGCAGTGCCTTTTAAAATTAGTATTTTAAAAATTGAAATAATGGTTGCAAGTTCAACTTACCATGCTTGCAGTGCAAGACAGAAATTCTCTACTATTTTCTACATAATAAACTATGCTATTTAGTTTCAAATGTAGAATCAGGGTTTTTTTATTTCACTTTGCAAACAAAAAAAAAATCAGAGCTCATTGAAACGAATGAAATACTGAAATTTCGTTTGTTTCGGATGAAATTCCATTCAAAAATTTAAATGCATGTTTAAATGATAATATTAAGGATAATAACATAGAACCGATCCTTAACATGGTCTGGGCAAGACTGCCATCATCCAACACAGGGTAATAAACCAATTATCTGATAAAGCCCACAATCTTGCCTGGAACACATCTACAGACCAACCAACATACCAAACTTGGCCAGACCCTACTTTCCATGTCTAAGCATTTTTACCAAAGTTAACATCATGATTCAAATATCAGTAATCAATTTATCAAACCTATACTACCCATGAGTAAGCACGACTAAGCACATTCTACCTATAACATGAAAATAACACTAAGGTTACAAGGAAAATCAGGGAAAACTAGTAACTCTACCATAGGATATCATATTTGACCATCATGCATTTCATAAAACAAATACTTTCCAAAAAGTAGGTGCAATATGTTCAAAGACACTTGCCTTCTCCGAAGTGTTGCTTGAAGTCACCGAAGTCTTGGTCTTGGAAATTCTCGAATGGCTCCAGGACAAGATCATCTACACGCGGAGAGAACAACACACTAAGAACAAGCGCCAAACGAAGCTAACACAACAAACAAACGCTAAGGTTGGCTAGGGCACAATTTTTGGAGAATTTGGGTGCAAGAATCGCTCAAATCGGAGCCACGATGCGAAAACTATGAGTAACCAAATTTTTAAACGGCTGAAAACGACGAAAACTATTTTTTTTTGAATTAAACCTAATTTTTAAAAGGCCTAAAACATTTATTTAAAATTTTCTAGAATTATTTTATAGCATAAAACTGATTACAACAATTTTATAGAATTTATTTGCATTTTTCTAGAATTTAAACTAATTTAATACGCAACAAAACTTATTAAAAGCGTTCATTTTATCAAAGAAAACATTTATTAGAACTAATCTAGATATGATAAAACTATTTCCCAAAATAAAACATCTATTCTAACATTTTAGAATTAATTTTAGCACTAAAAATACATTAAATAACATTTATAGAAATAAAAGAGCTAAAACATATATCTAAATCATTTTCTAATTTCTGGAATTTTTCTATTATATAAGAAAACCTATTTTCGGAATTATTCTATTTTTGTGATTTATTTTCTAACTGGAAAAGCGGATTATTGCGCACGGGTGATGTCATCACGCTGACTAGACCACTGATTGGACTCGCTACGTCGAATAAAACGTCAACATGACAACGCTGACTCGGCCAAGATTAACTACGTGAACCGGTATGCGATATATCTAATCCTAATCGCAAAATTGAGATCGGACGGCGGGAGGGACACCTACTTCGGCTCCAATTGTTTCGAGGGTGTCGGCGGCTCATCATTGGAGTAAGGCTGAGGCAGAGCTGCGATGGTCGTACATCGACGGCGAGTGGCGAAATGGGACGCAGGGACGGCGACGACTCCATTTGAGGGCTCGGACGGCGTTGGGGAGTCCTCTAGAAGCATATCGACAGCGGCTTCTACAGCGACTGTTCGCCCACATCTGGAGCTCGATGTGGAGGCTAAAACGCGACGAGGATTTGGAGTTTGGGTGCAGTGGGGCAAAAGGGCGCTCGACCGAGGGGTTGAGGTGGCTTAAATAGACAGGGGGGAGGGGGAGCTCGGCTCGGCTAGGGTTAAAGACGGCGAGCGGTGATTTTGGCTTCGGTTTCCAAATGTTGCATTGCAAATTGATTTGGCTGGAGTGATGGCGGGCCAGCTTCCTATTTGCGCGTTCAATTGACGATCAATGGCATTGATTGGGGTGCTAGCTCAGCTGGATTCAAATCAGGCATTAGTGAGCAGTAACGGAAGGGGGGGGGGGATCGGGAGGTGGGAGATGATTATGACAGGTGGGGCCCACTTGACAATGAGAGAGGGGAAGAGGGGAAAATTGGGCTGTCACAACATGTCTAAGCAAATCTACCCTTTCCATAAAACCTCAATTATCTAGTGACAAGGATTATATGGAATTCTAAGGTAGTTCCTATCTTTGGGATTCCCAGCAGATTATTAGCATGCAATTTTGTAAACAAAACATTTGCAATATTAGGTACAAAATGCTTCAAGGACAACTTGCTTTCCTAATGCTCAGTGGGTTCTTCAAACTCTTGGTCCTGAAAATTCCCGAACTCTTCCTTTGGACCATCGGTATCTAAACATGAAAATACAAGGCAAATAAACACCAAGAACCAAGAAAGAACTAAAATTACTCTCAAAGCAGCACAATTAATTAATCAGGATTTTTGGAGAATCAAAATTGTTAGGAATAGTAACTTGTATTCAATGGTAGCCCTATAGGGGCAATATATAGAGTACAAGAGGGAAATCCTAGACTAGGAGATTATAATAATACCCTTGACTATTATACCCTTAACAGATATTTGGGCTATTACAATTTCGGAGGGGAACGAAATTTCTGAAATTTCGTGAAATTTCGCATGAAATATTAATCCCTGTGTAGAATCAAAGCTCATGGTTGGCAATTGTTGTTGCAGGCAATGGAAAAAATGGAGGAAAGCTTACTGGTAAAATTATTGATTCTGATATGCACGATGTGGCTCGTTTCCTTAATCGTATTCTGGGATTGCCTCCAGACATCCAGAATAGGCAAGTTTTTTCTGAACACAAGTTTCTTTCATTATATTTGTATCTGGTCAGTAGATACCTCAGTAACATACTTATTTTGACAGATTATTTGATCTTTTCACAAGCATACTTGATATAGTCATTCAGAATGAACGGATTGAAGGACAACTTGATTCTGGTATTGTTGATATCAAAGCAAATAGTGTCGAAATGAAAGAATCACCGAAGGTAGTGTTTCTTTCAGATAGACCTCTGCTGTAGTAGCTCTACTTCCTGTATTAATAATCCATGTTTATATGTGCAGACTGTTCATGTTGATGGCTTGTCTGGTGCTTCTACAATATTGTTTACTTTTACAATTGACCGTGGAGTTCCTTGGGAGGTAAGCAACGTTCGGAAGCCATGACCTGTTTTTCTTAATAATTTATGCGACATAAATGTTGTTATATTTCAGTTTGATTCTGCACTGGTTTTGAGACTGCACATCTTGACAACTGCATTGTTCTTTATATTTTCAATTGCAAACGTTTAGTTAGCAAATGCAATACTTGAAGAAAGGCTGAAAGATGAAGCAGGTTCTTCTAGTGATGGATTCTATGAGTCCAGAAGAGAATGGATGGGGAGAAGACACTTTCTGCTAGCTTTTGAAGGGTAAGACGGTTGGATGAGTATGCTTTATTTATCTTTAGTTTCTTTTTATGAGATGTCTGTCAGGACTGTAAATTTCTTTTTTCTTAAATAGAAAAGGAAACAAGTAGTGGAAACTAAATACCAAAAGAACATTGTCGAGAAACCTAACTTTCATGAAGTAAAAATACATGGTGGAACTTCTCTGACATCTGATGACGACAGAAGCGATTCAGCAAGTGATATGTAATGGTGGTTGTTTATTGGAGGGAGGAGAGGAGGGGGGGATGGCGACCATGGAGGTTGCCAGCGGCTATGGTGGGCGGCGGCTAGGGTTTGGGGGCAAGGAGGCAGCGGCGTGAGAGAGAGAAGGCGAGGGTCGGCCAGGTGCCAAGCGGCTAGACGATAAGAAGAAGGGTTTTCCTTCTAATTCTTGCAATCTCTTTATTGATGATTTGTCTCTCTTTATATAGAGGCTAACTTGGCCTCCAAGTAATCTATTACAATTTAGAAAGTTCTAGAAAACCCTAATCTACTTAAGCAAACGAACTCAAGCAAGAGAATTGAATACTTAAGGAAGATAAAACCCATTATTTTCATGAAAGATGAAATTCATGTATTAAGAATGGTTGGAGGTGGGTATATTGATATTGAGATAGTTGTTGTAAATAACAGAAGCTCCATTTTTTCCTCGAATATACAAGAGAGCTGCGTATCATTTTATTAAAGAAGAAAAAGAACCAAGTACAACACCAACTCCTCCCCTTAACAGTTTAGTAACATGCGCGCCACTGACTCAACCGACCTAAACAACCACTGCACCTAGATAATCCCAGAGAGTTACTCTAGGAGCTGCTTTGCCCCAGCAGCACACCACAAAACACCTTCTTCTACTACAGCACTATTTACATCAGGAGAGGTAGAGTTGAAGACGCAATTGTTGCGGTGCTTCCAAAGCTCCCAAGCAACAAGGATGATCAAAGAATTAAGGCCATTCCTATGTTACTTGTCGACTTGTTTGAGTGATCGACTCCACCATCCTGAGAAGCTGCCAACATCAGGAGGCGGAGATATCATTTCAAGTCCAACTCGCTGAAAGATGATGAACCATACTTGCTGAGATACGACGCAGGAGATGAGAAGGTGCTGCATAGTCTCATCTTGTTGATCACAGAGAGGGCAACAGGGAGGATGAGGAAGACTTCGTTTGGCTAGCCTTTCAGCCGTCCAACAGCGATCGAGTAAAGCCAACCATATGAAAAACTTACAACGCAACGGTGCCCATGATTTCGAAATCCTTTTCCATGGTGCAAACCTGATGGTGCCCATACAAAAAGCTTTATAGGCCTACTTGCAGGAGTATGTCCCTGAGCTAGATAGTTTCCAAGTATGTTGATCCTGCACATCATGTTGCAAAACTATATCTTCTATCAGGTCCCAAACCAACAGATATTCCTCAATGGCTTGAACAGTCAGCACCTTTAATAACCGAAACCCAACGTTGATTTTCACCCAACGTTGATTTTCTAGACCCTGTGCAACAGTCCTTTGATTAATCGCCCTTTTGGGAACCAAAGCAATGAGATGAGGGGCCAACTCAGCCAAACCCATGTAACCATCTGTCAGACCAAAACTTGGTGTCTCTCCCATTTCCAACCAAAGTCATCGCAGCCATAGAAAACATTGCTCGAGCATTCGAGCATTATGATTACAACACTACTGTTTGTTTGCTTGGCTGCCAACAAATATAATGCCACATTGTAATTGCAATTATGCTTTGTTGCAATGTAATGAATTGCCCTAATCCTTATTGTAATTGTTCTCGCTTTTGCTGTACCAGCTCAACCGAAGGTATGTACAGAGTAATTCGTCCTGCTGTTGGGGAGGCCTCAAGGTACTTGATTCTTCATTTTTCTGTTCTTTTTCTTTTTTACTCCTGCTTCCTAAATACTTAACTCTCTACAGAATTGAGTTGTTCTATGACTTGGGTAAAAGCATAGCTGTTATTTATGGGTTGCTATTGAATGTCTTATATGATTGGTGGTTGGTTCAAAATGTTAATTATCACTGTCTTGTTTTAAGGGAGATGCCTTTGGTTGAACTTAAAAGCAAGTATAGGAAGGTCTCATCAGTTGACAAAATTGGCAAAGATTGGCAGGAAGAGTATGATGCGTCATCCAATCAGGTAATACTGTCGTTAGATATTTTCATTCAGTGTGGATTGTAATGCTTGTATAAACTACCAGAAAATATATCAACATTCAACTTGTGATCTTTTAGTGCCAATGGATTTACAAATTAGAAACAGAAACACTAGTAGCTTTTCACCATTAGGGCAATGCTTGAGCATAAATCTGACTTTCCTTGTTTTAACTATTGTTTTGTCTCTAACGTCCAAAGGATCTTTGTGTGTGTGGGTGGGTGGGTAGGTAGGCACGTAAACTTCCAAAGATATTTTTGAACAGTGATATGTTTGCTCTCCAGCCCTTCACTTCCCTTGTTTTTTTTTTTCAATATTTTATAGTTCCACCATCTCAAGAAACTAAAGGTTCCAGGATTAAGCTTTACTTTGTATGCTGCTTTTACCTGAACCTAACAGTCCATTTTTAAGAACAGACATGATTGATCATCTTTTTCTGCGCTTTAACCAAGTTGGGTTAGGTGCATCCATTAATCTTGTCGCTTTTGACTTTGTTTCAGTGTATGCATGGGCCAAAATGCAAACTTGGAAGCAATTGTACAGTGGGCAGAAGGTTACAGGAGATTAATATCTTGGGTGGTCTAATATTTCCTGTATGGGGCACAGTACAAAAGGCCCTAGCTAAACAGGTCTGCTTTTATTCATTTTTACTTTGTTCTCTCTTACTACAAGCTGCTGCCACAGTTGTCAGTTCATTATCACAGATGTTGTATCAGACGGCAGTAAAATGAACTTAATGGAATAGGTTTGATGATCGTACATGTGCAAGAATCATAGAGGGTGTTTGATCTAGCGCTTCTCTAATTGGCTATTACTTTGCTGACATAATCAAATAGGTCCGACAGATTCACAAGAGAATACGTGTTGTCCGCTTGGAGACGACAAATGACAACCAGCGATTTGTTGGGCTTATCATTCCAAATGCAGCAGTGGAGTCAGTACTAGAAGGTCAGTTCCAGTGTTCCACCTTCCGAGAATTTCTATCTGCTAATATTTTTAGTTATCTATAGTTCAAAGGGTGGTTGTGCATGCACGACTGGTGAACAACATCATCACTCTGTAGATACTGTTTAACAGTTTATCTGTGAGTATTACGGGAATGCTCAAGAAACTAACTATATTTGTTGGCCAATGTTGGTTTCATGTTATGATAGAGCGCAACATTTTTTTTTTGGTTGAATAGTTAGCTTCTGCTTTACATGGGTTTATTTCATTATAGTCCACAACAAGAATAATGGATAAGTTCTTTTGTCAACCAAAGGACTCATCCCAGTCTGTAATTTCTTGTCCTCTGATGCCCTAATCCCATTCAAGCAATATGTCATCTGTCTCTTGCATATGGTTCACAAATCACAACAAATACCTTCCATTGTGAAATAAGATTAAAAAAAAAAAACAGTATTATCTTGTAGCAGTTTGTCCCCCAGAGTTCACTTGGTGTTACAGCTAGTGCTACTCTTTGGCTCCATATTTAATCTGGGTATTTTCCTTCGTTATTGTGGAGTTGAACGGTTTCTTATGAAATTCATGCAAAAATCTTGTGTCTCAAATAAGCCCTTAACCCGCTCTAAGGAAAGTTGAAAAGAAAGGAAACCGAATACATAGTGCACCGTGTGATGGAGCACACAGGATATAAAGAAAATACAGAAAGTATAATAGTTCTCTATAAAATTATAGTTCACATTGTCATAACATTTTTTCCAGGTGAGTTCTAGTATATTTTGCCGCTGAAAATTCCACCTTTGATTTTCTGTGTTTTCCTATTTTTCGTTTCACGTGCCCTATCAAGATTATAACCTCCATGTTGCTTACTTCGAGTGTTGCGTACCTTTTGTTGTCCCGTGGCAGGTTTGCAATGGGTCCAAGATATCGACGATTGATTTGGAAAGAAGCTATTCTTTTCATGTTCTTTTTGTTAGTGTGGCGGACCAAATTTGTGAAGCTAAAGAGGCGGCTTATGAGGCGCAGCCACCTGGAACCTTGTTTAATCTGGTGTGATGGTATTTAGATTAGCGATTAGAGAGTAAGTACAGCGCTTTCTTTCAACGTTTACAACCCCCTACCAAAAAGAAGTGTTATTTAATTTAGGTGCAGTTTTAGTTAGCCTGTTGCTGAAATTTCAGCTGGGGTTCATCTGTCAGACTTTCAGCTAAATGGAATGATTTACTTGTAAGATGCATTGTCGTGTATTGTGGCTGTTACCCATCATGTCCGCGGCTCTTACCTACCATTGTGACCGGCCTGAAGAGGAACGAAGAAGTTGAGGTATCAAGCTGATTGCTGTGCTGATCTTTTTTTTTGTTTAAGAACCGGGCCCCCTCCTGAAGCCTTCTCGGAGGCTTGGCCCCTTTCTGAAGCCTTCTTGGAGGCTATTTGACAGGGTGTGAGACCAGGGGCTCGAGTCCCTGACCGGTTCTCTTCACTCATAGAGTTACACCATTAGGCTATAAGCTTGTTCGCCTGAGCTGATGTTTCTTGCGCGAATTAATCGTCGTGCTGGTTATTTTGCTGCTGAACTGGAACTTTCGGTGAACTGAACCGAAACTATTTGCGGTTTACATCTCATTGTGAATTTTCAGTTGACACCTCATTTTGTTTTTGCCACAATGCTGAGGGAGGGAATTCTTGCTTTCCAAACAGGTCCCGAGTGGACTAGTGTTTTCGACGGCCAGGATTCACCAAATAAACGGGTCCCGGATGGACAGTGCTTTCGACGGCCAGGATTCACCTAATCCCCAACCCGATGTTTACTCGGTACTTGCAGCAGTCGTTGTGTTTACTTGGTTAGAGGTGGGGCCTACAGCAGTGGTTGTGTGGTGCGTTGTTTGACTTCCCACGATCAAGCTGGTGAGTGCTGACTGCCGCCGGCTTGCCCTTTCTTCCCCTGTCTGGTGGGCCCTGTTCAACTTCTTCACCTCACGCTTGTGGGCCCTTTCTTTCCCCTTCGTCTGGTGGGCCTTGTTTGACTGATTCGCCTTATGCTTGTGGGCACGCGCTTTCCCGCTGATCGGATCCATGCGTGCGAATACTATTTTGTCGGGGATTTAAATAAAAAAATATTAGCACCCATGCAAAGTTTGTTCTAAAGAGGACCAAATGGACCACTCGGACCGGTCTGGTACGAATCCAGCTCGACGCGACCCGATAGACCTGTTTACTGTAACGGACCGTGTCGTGTTAGTCCGCGTGCCAAATCGTCGGCCCACAGCACGGCTCAGTTTTCACCGTGCCGTGTCGGGTCAGCCCACGGCACGGTGGAGGCACGACGGGCCCGGTCGGCACGTTGGAGGCACGACGGGCCAGGTCAGTACGGTGGAGGCACGATGGGCCCGACCGGCACGGTGGAGGCACAACGGGCCCGCCGGCACTCCGAAAATAGAAAAAAATAAAAAATAATAGCTAAAAAATTTCAAAAAATCAAATAAATTATAGAAAATAAATAAATAAAAACTTTATTGATTTGTTACCTCGTTAAAAACCTTTCTACTAGAAGGAAAAAAGAGTACAACCTATGATTATGCTCCGAAAATTACATAATTTCATTAGAAACTCCAGAATTTTGCGTACAATATTTAATATGCTTCCTCAAGTGTCCCATTCCATTTGGAGATCTGGCACATAATTCATTGCTGCATATATTACATTTAGCAAATCTTACCTGTTCCCTATTAATTTCTCTAAAGACCTTTTCAAAATGTTGCCACACTCATGACCATGCACTCAAGTTCTTGACATCTTGATCTATGAATTGAAATATGGAATTGATTTCTTGATGTGAAGTGGCTACTGGCTACTTGGCTAGCAACTAGAAAAAGAGAGATGGGTGGTCGATGAGATCACATGAAGTTTGAGATGGTATTTATAGGCCACGACGAGAGGTGGGTGGGGGTGGAACCGTGGGGGTCCTTTTCAAAAAAATAAAAAAATGAATAAAATAAAAAACTTAGAAATAATAGGGACACATAATTAATTCTAAAAATGAGCTTTATTGATAGGTTGCCTCATTTAAAGCCTTTGTAGAAAAGGAAAAAAGAGTACAACCTAGCTCAGAAAATTTGAAATTACACGTTCTCATCAGCATCTAGATACAAATTTTGGAATGATTCTTCAAGCTCAGTGTTCTCTGCAGTGCGTTGCATTCATGTTTCAGCTTGTTCCCAATCTTTTACTATGGTGAGTATTTCAACCATATCACTTGACATATTTGTTCTTCTCTCTTCGATTATCCTTCCAGTAAGACTGAAGGTATCCTCAGAAGAAACTGTAGATACAAGAACCGTTAACAAATCTCGCGCTAACAGTGAAAACACTGGATAATTCGTCTTGTGCTCATGCCACCATTGCAGTATGTTGATGTTTTCTTGTTCATGGCTGATAATGTCACTGACGATGAAGGTAGTTAGCTCCCCTCCGGATGTTGAAATTCTGGTACTCGTAGACGATCGTGACGAAGAGTCTGAACTTCTTGATGAAGAACCTGCACCCAATATTTGCCCCCACATTGTTGTCTTCTTACTTGTTGTGGGTGCTAGTGGAGGTCGTTGCAGGCGAACTCCGCCATACTTTGTTTCATATTTACTATAAACATCGAATAACTTAGAATGAATATTAGTATATTAATTAGAATAATCATGACCAAAAGTATCACCTAGAATTGCGAGAACTCTACAGAAAGCTGTTTAGCTCTAGGATCTAAAATAAAGGCAAAGGCATACAACAAAGGAATTTCTTTCCAATACTTTAAAAATTTAGATTTCATAGGAACTACACAATCTCTTAGAAGATTATCATTTTCATAGTTTTTTTAAATGAGTAGCAATTTCAACAATATTATGCACTACTAAACAAGATGCTGGATAATAAACTCCTAATAAACTCACAGTTGAATCATAAAAAAATTCAAAAACTCCAATATCCTTTCGATAACATACCAATGCGCTTCCATGAGTAAAGTTTGACCAGCATGCTGATGGTAATGTGTATGAATAAACACACCAAATGTGCTCTTATATGGTATAATATTTTTAAGCATAAAAAAGTAGAGTTCCATCTCACCGGCATGTCCAGAGCAAACTTACATGGACGCACACCCATTGCAACACAATATTGTTTATATGCTGCAATTCGTTGGTTAAAGGAGTTCACAAAAGATATTGCAGTACAAAAATCGTATAGGTATTGCGACAACCTCTTCAAACCGGATTTTACTATAAGATTGATAATATGACAAGCACAATGTTGATGTAACAAGAAATATTCAGCATAGGTACTAAACAACGGAGTAAGAATATCCATTGCTCTAGAATTTGCACCGGCATTATCTAAAGTGATAGAAAATATTTTATTTATAAGACCAAAGTCTGCAACTACTTGAGATATTTTTTCAACAATATTTTCACCGGTATGCGCATTGTCAATCAAACGAAAACATATTATTCCCTTTTCTAATTCCCAATCATTATTAACAAAATGAGCAACCACACTAAGATAATCTTCTCTAGCCCTACCTGCCCATATGTCCGAGGTCAAAGCAACTAAAAATGTACATGTTTGCAACATTTTTTTAAGCTTACTACGACATGCATTGTAGTATTTTACTATATCCCTATTAGTTATCTGTCTAGAAACATGCGCGAACCTACGATTATGAGCTTGCTTAATGTAATCTTCAAATGCAGCAGACTCACTGATATTGAGTGGTAGATCTGCTCTTGCAATGAAGCGACATATCTCTTTTTGAGCATTGGCAGAGTCGTACTCCCAATGACGAACAAAGCCGTCGGGGTTGTACTGCAACACCGTCTGCTTCATGGTTGCTCCACTCTTTCGCTTGCAACTTGTGGTGTGCCTCTTCAAGTGCCCCGTTCCACCCGATGGCTTTGCAGATAATTTATGTTTGTAAATATAATACCTAACATACCCGACACTTACCCCATCTTCCTCTTTGTAGAACTTTTAAAAGTCTTGCCAAACTTCGGAAGTATCGGCTCTTGATCTTTTAGACCCGGTGCTTACTAATGTGTGCGCACTTGTAGAGCCTGACGATGGAATTGCTGCTGCATCACCTGCATGTGAACCAACCGGAGGTTCACCGTCGGGTCCATCATCACCTGCAGCACTTGTATGAAAGGGGCTGTAGTCCCCTGTGAGTCCTTGGAGAAAAAAAATCATAATCTATGGATGTATCATGATCACCGGCATCCATGATCAATGTCGAATGACACTACAAAAATTGCAAATATTCAGAGTTAGAAATAATCAAGTAATAAAACTAATAATAAAATAAGACTCAACGACGATGCAAAAAAATCACCAAGATTTCTTCAACTTCAAGGCAGCAAGTCAGCAGGATGACGGTTTTGGAATTTCTCAGATATTTTTGCAACAATTCAAACTAATTTTGCCAAATTATCGCTAATTCTCAAGAACTTTGAGACAAGAATGAGAGGAGAAAACAAGAGAGAAAATAGTGTTGCTGGTGTGGAATGGAAGGGCAGGGTGCTCCTCTATTTATTGATGAAAAATGGTGATTTTTGAAAAAAAAAATCGAATTTTTTGGAGCTCAAACGGTCACAAAACAGCTATAAAATTCAAAAATATCGGGTACCCTCGCATGCCCGTCGTGCCCCCGCGTGTGCGCTGGGCCGTGCCGTGTCGTGGGCCGCCGCATACCGAGCCAGCACGGTGGGCCATGCCGTGCCGGGCCGGCCGTGCCGTGACGAGCCGTCACGTGCCCGAGCCATGCCGTGCCGGCCCGTGCCGTGCCATGTCGTGCCAGGCCGTGCCAATGTTGGCCCGAAATATCCGGGTCGGGCCGTGTCGGCCTGCCGTGCCACACGCTATGCTCAAGCACGGCCCGAGGCTTCGTGCCGTGCCGGTCCGGCCCATCTACGCTCGGGCCGGGCCGGGCCTGTACCGTCTCAACAGTGTCGTGCCTCGGGCCGGCCCATGTTGCATGGCCCATTTGGACATCTTTAGTTTGTTCAACTACAAGCATTCTATCTGAGTTGTGTTTAAGTCTGTTTTGCAGAGTTTTAGATTTAAAATTTTTGGAGCTGGTTATCTTTAATTCTATAAATTCTTAGAGCTGGAGTTATGGACAGATTGATAGTCTTTGGCAGAGATAGTGTGTTCGTATTTTGGATTGAAAACGTATATTTAAACCATTTTATTTTACCTTATAAACTTTAATCCTGTATGGATCTTGAAACTGGAGTTTTATCAAACATAATTTTGATTCACAGATGAACACATTTGAAGATTGAAAAGTGATCTTTTTCATCCTTTTATAATATTACATGTCCCTTGGTGCTTCAGTAAATGTTACTTAACCCATGTACTCTATTATTTTACAAATACTTAGTAGTTTGGACACCAGCATTTTTTACTTCAACTATCAGTTTACAATATGTTTATAAAGCCTAATAGAGTTATCCTAAACATAAAAGTGCTATGAGATTAGCATCCTCAAATATACTACCATCTTCGAGCATTATAGAGTCAAACACATCTTCACTCAAAGCATGAATTAAAACATTAGCAGCTTGAGCATTTAGATATATGCATTTCTCTTCCTTTTTGGGTAAGTTAAACTAATCAACAGTAGGAGGAGAAACGCTCACATCTACAATCCGCTCGAATTGAGGACCCATGGCCTGAAAAAATACTAAGCACGCGAGCGGACCACAAAAGTAATTTGAGCAATCTAACAAAAGAGGTTCTAAAGATACATCACTGATAATCGACATCTTCTCTCAAGGCGGTTAAGCTCAAAATTGAGAGTCTTGGCTCTGATACCAATTAAAAGGATTGAGATGTCGCCTAGAAGGGGGATGAGTAGGTGATTCCATACAATTCAAAGAAACTTGCAGCGGATTAGTTAAAAGTGGAGTCTTCGCAAATTTTGTGGAGTCTCCGAACTTTTGTGGACCTTATGCAAAAACAGAGGAAGCTCGAATGTAAATTACGTCTAATGAGTTTTAGCTCAAACTAAACTTGATGATATGCGTCTAGAGGTGTCCACTAGCAGATCCACAAAGCACCTGAACTCATAAATACGCACAACCAAGTAGAACTAGTGGAAAGCACAAATCAAAGCAAGAACTCTAAAGTAAACAAACTGAAGTGGAGACACAAAGATTTGTTTCCCGAAGTTTGGATTCACCATTGTGAATCCTATGTCTTCGTTGAGGAAGTTCCAAGGAGCCGGGTCTCTTTCAACCTTTTTCTCAATCCACTAGCTTGATCTCTTCTCTTGCGAAGGTGAGATAGACATTCACAAACTTTCCCATGCTCACCACGAGCACGGGAGCTCACCGGGTGATGCCTAGCCGTCGAGGAGGCTTCACCTCCAAAAGTAACAAATGCTTCACGAATTGCTTGACGAAGCCCACAAGTGCTCAAGGACGGATTGTTCTCTCTTGTGCTCTCAAACACCAATCTCTCAACCTTAGAATTTCTCACAAATCACGCACACATCTCACAAAGAGGGATTGTGAAGAGCTCTACAAGCCATTATCTTAGTTGTGGACGTGAGAAATACCAGCACTAGCATCAACACCCCTGCAAATGAAGGGAAGGGGTATAAATACCCCACACATAAGAACTAGCCGTTATATTCAGAAAGGTACGGAGTCTCCGCAAAAAACTAGACGTTAAACTTGAAATTTGCAAACCCTCCATAAAAATACAAACTATCGGCAAAAAGGTGCGGACACTCAGCAAATGCGGACTATCCAAAAAAAGTACGGACACTCCGCAGCTTAACAAAACAGCCCAGGTCACCGTAGTAAAAATACCTACCATTTTACTACGAACTCCGATTTCGATGATCTTGAACTCTACGAAAAGCTTATTAGGAGAGCTATCCATCCCAACCAAAAACAAGCTCCAAGATCACTAGGTGCAAGTGTTGTGATATGTGTTTCTCTCAAGTTAGCATTTAGGTTTGGTTAGTTTGAGCACTGAGACTTGTCAAACCATTCTATATCGCATCCCTCTTGATAGAGTGGTATACCTATACTCAAGATCAAATATGAAATCTATTTCAATCTTTTAAGCTTGATCAACTTCAACTCATCACTTCTTTTCAATTTCACCTCATGAGGGTGCAACCTTTTCTTGTCTCTTCTTTTTTTTTTAGAACATCCTCCTTGAGCTTGTGACTTGGGATTCTTAAACACATATAGTCAAGAATCAACTTGACATCCTCAAGTCACTTTAAACCTTATGATTCAACAATGATTTGATGCTTGACAGTATATGACTGCTTATGACCTTGATCGGTCCCTCGGTGTTAGGTCAATACTTGCTCCTTCTCTATTGCATAGGTCCCTCGGCGCCAAGCTATTTGCTTTCCCTTATCCACTTATATGGTCCTTCGTAGCCAAGCCATTGCCACCCCTTTACCATATTGCCATCTTGAGTCATACATAGCCTCACATCAACAATATGCATTCATTGAATTCCATTTCTTCAATAACACGATATTTTCTTCTTTCTTAGTTAAGAATACCATCCATGTGACCAAGCAACCTATCATTGCAATTCTCTTTGATTTATCATTGCTCTTGATCACATATCTCTTCATCATCAATATGCACTCAAGTATTATATTTCTTCAACTTAATCTTCATTTCATTATCTTTCTTCATATTAATTATGTGAACAAATAAGCTTCCATATAAACTCTTCTTGATTAACTAAGCCTTTGATCACTTGTCTTTTTTCTTGATCAATATACCAATTTTGTGACTAAGCAAGATCTCAACTAAATCTACCTTGATTTGCAAAGCTTTTGAAATACTAAGACTTTGATCACTTTTCTTCTTAGCGTTGCAATCTTGATCAATCTTTATGCACTTCCAATTTTCCTTTGATTATGCAAGCAAACAACCAATGGAAGCAAATAATTACACTTACATCTTTATCTCTTTTGCCCTTTTTAATATTTGCTCGTCATTTATTTTCTTTTGCATACTTCATATGACATGAGCTTGACTTTGTCATTTACAAGTAGAAACTTATTCAAGCTCAACAAACTTATTAGTCCTTTAATTGTTTTGTTATTCAACCATCAAAACCCATTAAGGGGCCTAGATGCATTTTAAATCTCACCTGTTTTGGTGATTGATGACAACACAATTAAAGTTTACAAATGATTGATAAAAATAAGATTTTGAATTCTATGATATAAAGAGCTCCCCTTAAATATGTTCATTGAATGAGTTTCAAATTTTTGCCTCAAATGCCAAATGCACATATTTAAGGTAAGTGTGGAACTTCCCCTATATCTTAGCATCCGTGTGGTGCATAAGGTGTGTGTGAATAAAAGTATCCGTGATACATATAACAAAATATACACAACAATAGAAAGCTGGGTCTCTGTCAAACTGCGGACAATTCGCAATCAGATGCGGAGCCTCCGCAACTCCAAAAGTGCGGAATTTCCATACAAATTTGTGGACTCTCCACAAATTTCGCAGAAACTAAAAAGACATCACATCACAAAACATATGACCACATACTAACATGATGAGTATCTAAGTTCATAAACAAGTCCAGCAAGTTTAGCACACACCATGCAAATTTGAAAAAGAAACTTATATACCTTCCCCTTTCCCCTTTAAATCTACGAATCAATGTTTCCCCCTTACACTCTCCCCCAAAATATCTCCCCCTTTGGAATCAATCTCCAAAAGATCTTTCCACCAAAAGGAAGAAATTAAGATAAACAAGTGAAGGCAAGAGTGGGGTAATTGTTTAGCATATATGATTTCTCCCCTATTTGTTCTACCAAATAAAGTATGCAACACCTTAAGACAAGATTTTGAGAAATCAGTAAATTTAGCTCATACCTCATTTAGATGACATTTTTAACACGAGACAAACTCATATCATCATCATAACAAGAGGTATCAACCAATTATCTAAATAATTCTCTAATCACCACCAAAAGACAAACTCATGGTGACTCAAAATTTTACATACACATGCACACACTAGCATGTTAGGGCCTAAATGCATAAAGGTAATACAAGAGTTCATATAATGATATACCTTTATTCTAAGCCTCACAATCTTCATTTAGGTGAAGACAACTCAATAGCTTGTATATGATCAATTTTGATACCCATCTGCTATCTCCTTTTGATATCACCTTGATTTACTCACAAAGACAAGAGATAGTATTAAATTACACAAGCTAGAGTTTCACATTTAGTAACCCTTTGAATGTGGAAGATAAGTGGATTATTAAATGGTGAAACCTCATAACATAGACTAAGTTCTCCCTTTTTGATAATACATACATATGTATATGCCAAACACGTACATATGCACTTTTGATCAATTAAGTCCAAACAATAGAACTTAAGCTATATTATGGAGAGTAGCTATATAAGAGATAAAAATGCAATCCAATTGAAATTGATAGATACTTGTACCAATTTGGATTGAGTTAAGGTAGCAGATCCTTGAGAAACTCATTCTCACCAAGAGACTACACAAATTCACTAGAAGAAAAGGATATGCTCAAAGACACAAAACATAGGATAGACTCTCTCCTTAATATATGCATTAAGTACTTGAATTACTTGGGACATGCACTTGATTTAATTTAGAGTCTAGATGAATTTACCCGACATCTTGGTCGAGGCATAAGAAATTTGCAGAATTGAAATTATGCCAAGAAACTCTTACCGTCACATAGGCATGTAGATCACCATATGATATAGGTAATTTTGATAATCCTTATATGATGCTCTTATCAAGTGAAATTTCATTGATTTGAGTGATGAATTCCTTCACTCGATGTCTTGTGATGAACTTGAGTTTCTCTTGCATGTCCAAGCTCCAACTTGAATTCCTAATTCTTTTTCTTACCTAAAGCAACTTACAAGGAGAAAACAAGGTAAAGTTCATAAAATTTGCAAATTGTGAACTAGGAGTTACCATCCTTTGAAGATATGGTTATGGATGATCAATGGGATGATCTCTTGGATAGATGAGCTCTAGAGTGGAGGGCTTGTTTAGAAAACTAAATTCCATTTTTTTCCTCCAACTCAGTCAAACCCAATTCCACGGTAGGAATCGGACCATCTGGTATTAAACTAGAGTACCCAATTTATAAAGATCGGGACCTCCCAGAATAATTTTGGAGCATCCGTAAATTCCTAGGGAACCATTCCTCTTCCTTTGATATCTTTCTTTCTTCAGCAAGTAAAACTATACAACATAAACTTGGAAAAAAGCATTAGTTCCACAAGATATAGACTAAACTTCTCCTCAAGGTGTGCATACAAGAATACACAAAGTATACTCATGCACATTTTCAAAAAGAGGTCAAGAGAGAAGTTTACACTATATCTTAGTTCAAGCAAGCAAACTTTACCAAAAGAAAGAAATTTAAGGATTGGGAAGTAAAGCATATATTCATGAACCTCAAACCTCACAATGAAGGAGATTAAATGATTTTATCCCACTTTATCCTCATTGTTTGGTTGTCTTGAAAATTCAACTCCCCCTTGATCCATTATTATCCCTTACTTGCTTCGGTCCCGATTATGATCTCAATTGAGGTGACACTAATTGAAGAGGAGCACACTTAATGGGATCATGACTAATATATAAGAACTTTGAAGTCAACTTGAAAGTACTTAGAAGAACCTTGATGCAACACATAGAAAAGAGAAAGCATTAAAAGCACAAGGGAGAGTTTTACGAATAATAATCCTTTGGATGTGGAAGGTAAGTGAATCAATTATTCATGAAGCCTCATAATATAGACTAAATTCTCCCTTAAAGTAGTGCATACATATGATGGAAGGCAAGTTTATGTGCACCATTAGACATTTAAGCCACAAGAGGAATTTAATCTATATTATGGAAGGTAGCCAAAAAGATACAATGAAGTACCAATTAAAAGAGAGAATTTTGCATAGCTTCGAGGGTGTTTTCACTTCTCATTAGACTAAACGTAAATTTCACTTGTAAACAAGTTAGTCTCAAGATCACAAAACATAGGATAAGCTCCCCCAAAATATGTGCATCTAAGTATTTGAATTTATTGAAACATGCACGAGTTCATTTAAGACTCAAGAGGAGTGTACCCTATATTTTGGACCAAAGCACAAAAGAGATTTAAAAAAAAAAGAAAATACTTGTGCCAAGAACTACTTACAACTATGAAAGCATGTAGAGTACCATAAGATGTGAATGATGATTTGACAATATAGCATATATGAGCTTTTATGAGTGGAACACTCTAGAATTAAATGGTGTGCTCTTCCACTTCATTTGATCTTCACATTTGGCTTCTTTGGCTTGAAATTCAATTTATTCTTCAATGATGTGAGCCAAGTATCATCTATATCTTGCTTAATATGGAATATCAATATGATTCCAATCATGACCTTTTACTTGGTCTTCCCATCAATGATCCAATTCATTCATTTGAAGTCATTTAACTTTTCTTGCAAGGTCATCAACCAATGTAGGTCCTCAAGTGTTTCTTTTATCCTAAGTGGCACTTCTTTTTCAAATATCTTTATGAATATAGTTGACAAGGTAGTCTCTTGGATTCTTGGATGTGGCCCTTTTGGATTGATCTTGACTTGGTCCTTCTTCATCATTCTTCTAGAAGTTCATTGGAGTCCTCATTGGGTTGATCTTGACCTTGATCTTGATCATGAACTCGGACTTGGCCACTCTTCTTGCAATGTGTGGACTCTCCGCACTTATTTGCAGACTCTCCGTATTTTATCACAGCTAAAGGAATTTGATCGTTTTCTTCATCTTCTTCATCCTTCTTTTGATCTTGAGCTTCTTTGTGGCTTCACTTCTTCAATGGCTAGCTTTTTGATTGCCATCACCAAATATCTATCACCTATATTATTAACAAAATCTTGCTCTACTAGAGACCAGTTAAAAATATCATATTACACAAAGTATAAATTTTGCTCAAAGTTTACTTAGCCACCTTCAATTGCTCACAACCATGAAAAATTATGAACATTAGCACATATGCTAAGCTAGGTGACTAGATAGCTCAAGTTAGATACTTGTTACTGAGATGTTATTGAAGATTGAAATAAAGCAATAATCCACACTCTTGGCACTTATTTCCAAATATTATGAGAAAGCCCAATTTGAAAGAATCTTGAGATGAGATATCCAATATAGTTCCTCTCAAGCAAGCTAAGTCTTCAATATAACTCCAAGTACCTATTTAACCCTTTTAAGTATATTTTGGTATTCAAGCTATGTTAGGTCCTTCCTGGTTAGTCACAAAAGACTTATGCACCCAAATGACCTTTGTGCTAGCAAATGATGAACTAATCATCTTAGTAGCACAAGTTTTATTTTTGGCATTCCTAAGCGATAAATCATAATCAATTGAAGATTTAAGCTTAGGGATGTTACTAATGAGATAATTCTTACCAATATGTCTATTGGCACGGCAAGTGTAGCAAATGCGGTGCATATCCTTGCAAGATGTCTTCTCATCTTGCTTCTTGCTTGCTTTCTTACCGGTGAGCCTCTTCCTTGATCATATCATGTAGAGATATGATGCAATTTTATGTCCCTTCTCATTGCATCTATAGCACTTTCTCTTGCTTCTTCTTGTTTTCTTCTTTGGAAGTGTGCTCTTGTCATCAACCTTGTTCGAACATATAGAGGCATAGTGTCTCATGCTTGAGCACTTGAAGCACTTCACATGAGCCTTGTTCTTATATTGGCTCTTACTCATGTCCTTCTATTCTTTCTTTAAGGAGCAATATCTCACATGATGACCCTCATTTTTGCACTTGAAGCAAGTGATGAGAGCCTTGCTCTTCTTTTGTTCTTGTCCTTTGATCTTGACATTATTGGATTTGTTCTTCTTGTTGGATTTTGCTTCAAGTTCATGATCCTTGTGCTTCTCATTTTTACCTACATGATCTAAGTCACAAGTAGTGCTTAGGGAAATGTTTGCTTGAGAGCAACAAGAGTTAGCACAAGGTAATTCAATATGAACTAGTGAGTATGTGCACTTGTGCATGTAAGGTTGGTAGGATTTTACCGTTGTTAACACAACCTCATAAACTATTTCTAGCATGGCATGTGAGTCCACAGGATTTTTATGAGAGCACACAAGCTCATCATGATTTTCTTTCAAAGCCACATACTTGCTAGTGAGATCTTCAAGTTGAGCCTTTAGCTCTCAATTTGCTTTCTCCAATTGAGCTACATAAGAAGTAGAGTTAGTAGCATAAGTATGCTTAATGATAATTTTTCATATCTATGGACCAAGAATTCATGAGAGCACTTAAGCTCTTCATGCTCTTTGATCAAAGTCTTCAACTCTTTAAACTTCTTAATGAGACACTCTTTTTTCTTCTCATGATCTTCCTCTTGTCTCTTGATGATCTTTAAGAGCTTCATCACTTTTAGCTTGTCCTTCTTGCTCAAGTGATCAAATCAAGGTCTTCATCTTCACTCTTATCATCACTATCATCCTCACTCTCATCTTCACTCTCACTTTCCACCTCCTTAGTAAGCCTCTTCTTGTTTCTTGCTATATAGCACATGTGGGCTTCGACAAAGGAAATTGAGCAACTAGGTGAGGTTGATTCTTCACTTGGCTGGTGGCGGCCATAATCTTCTTCTTCTTTCAAAAGGTTAGTTTCAGAAGAACTAGAGGAAGTAGAGGTACCGTAAGTAAGGCTATTGTTCCTACTCACTATTTTATTATCTTGATAATAATCATATATTGGTGAGGAGGTGAATATGGCAAAGTCATCTTCACCATCGGAGAGCACTTCATCACCACTATTGGACTTGTCATATCTTTATTTAAGAGTTGTCCAATAAGATTAGCATCCTCAAACATACTACCATCTTCAAACACATCTTCACTCAAAGCATGGATTAAAATATTAGTAGCTTGAGCATTAAGATACAGACATATCTCTTCCTCTTTGGATAAGTTGAACTAATCAACACTAGGAGGAGAAACACTCACATCTACAATCCGCTCGAATTGAGGACCCATGGCCCGAAAAATACTAAGCACGTGAGCAGACCACAAAAGTAATTTGAACCATCTAATAAAAGAGGTTTTAAAGATTCATCACCGATAGTCGACATCTTCTCTCAAGGCGGTTAAGCCCAAAATTGAGAGTCTTGGCTCTGATATCAATTAAAAGAATTGAGATGTCACCTAGAGGGGGGATGAGTAGGTGATTCCTTACAATTCAAACAAACTTGCAGTGGATTAGTTAAAAGTGGAGTTTCCGCAAATTTTGTGGAGTCTCCGCACTTTTGTGGACCTTCCGCAAAAATAGAGGAAGCTCGAATGTAAACTACGTCTAATGAGTTCTAGCTCAAACCAAACTTGGTGATATGAGTCTAGAGGTGTCAACTAGTAGATCCACAAAGCACCTGCACTCATAAGTACGCACAACCAAATAGATCTTATGGAAAGCACAAATCAAAGCAAGAACTCTAAAGTAAACAAACTGAAGTGGAGACACAAAGATTTATTTTCTGAAGTTTGGATTCACCATTGTGATCCTACGTCTCCGTTGAGGAGGTTCCAAAGAGCCGGGTCTTTTTCAACCGTTTTTCTCGATCCACTAGCTTTATCTCTTCTCTTGTGGAGGCGAGATAGACCTTCACAAACTTTCTCGCAGCTCACCACAAGCACGGGAACTCATTGGGCGTCCACTAGCTTGATCTCTTCTCTTGCGAAGGCGAGATAGACCTTCACAAACTTTTTCACGGCTCACCACGAGCACGGGAGCTCACCAGGTGACACCTAGCTGCCGAGGAGGCTTCACCTCCAAAAATAACAAATGCTTCACGAATTGCTTGACGAAGCCCACAAGTGCTCAAGGACGGATTGCTCTCTCTTGTGCTCTCAAACACCAATCTCTCAACCCAACTCTTAGAATTTCTCACAAATCACGCACACATCTCACAAAGAGGGATTGTGAAGGGCTCTATAAGCCTTTGTCTTAGTTGTGGACGTGAGAAATACCAGCACTAGCATCAACACCCCTGCAAATGAAGGGAAGGGGTATAAATACCCCCACACACAAGAACTAGCCGTTACAGTCACAAAGGTGCAGAGTCTCCGCAAAAAACTAGACGTTAGACCTAAAATTTGCGAACCCTTCGCAAAAATACGGACTATTGGCAAAAAGGTGCGGACACTCAGTAAAAATGCAGACTATCCGCAAAAAAGTGCGGACACTCCGCAGCTTAACAAAACAGACCAGGTCACCATAATAAAAATACCTACCTTTTTACTACGAACTCCGATTTCGATGATCTTAGACTCTACGGAAAGCTTATTCGGAGAGCTATCCATCCCAACCAAAAACAAGCTCCAAGATCACCAGGTGCAAGTGTTGTGATATGTGTTTTTCTCAAGTTAGCATTTATGTTTGGTTAGTTTAAGCACTGAGACTTGTCAAACCATTCTATGTTGTATCCCTCTTGATAGAGTGGTATACCTATACTCAAGGTCAAATATGAAATCTATTTCAACCTTTTGAGCTTGGTCAACTTCAACTCATCACTTCTTTTCAATTTCACTTTATAAGGGTGCAACTTTTTCTTGTCTCTTTTTTTTAGCATATCCTCCTTGAGCTTATGACTTGGAATTCTTAAACACATATAGTCAAAAATCAACTTGACATCCTCAAACCACTTTAAACCTTATGATTCAACAATGATTTGATGCTTGACAGCATATGACTGCTTATGACCTTGATCGGTCCCTCGGCGTTAGGTCAATATTTGCTCCTTCTCCATTGCATAGGTCCCTAAGCGCCAAGCTATTTGCTTACCCTTATCCACTTATATGGTCCTTCATAGCCAAGCCATTACCACCCCTTTACCATCTTGCCATCTTGAGTCATACATAGCCTCACATCAACAATATGCATTCATTGAATTCCATTTCTTCAATAACATGATATTTTCTTGAATATTGGTTTCTATATCAATCTTGTGATCAAACAAGCTTATATGTTGATTTTCTCTGAATTGCTAAGCCCTTGATCAACTTTCTTCTTTCTTGATTAAGAATATCATTCATGTGACCAAGTAACCTATCATTACAATTCCCTTTGATTTATCATTGCTCTTGATCACATATCTCTTCATCATCAATATGCACTCAAGTATTATATTTCTTCAACTTAATCTACATTTCATTATCTTTCTTCATATTAATTATGTGAACAAACAAGCTTCCATATAAACTCTTCTTGATTAACTAAACCTTTGATCACTTATCTTTTTTCTTATCAAGATACCAACTTTGTGACTAAGCAAGATCTCAACTAAATCTACCTTGATTTGCAAAGCTCTCAACTAAATCTTTTTTTTATTATGCAAGCAAACAACCAATAGAACCATATAATTGCACTTGCATCCTTGCCTCTTTTGCCCATTTTAATCTTTGCTTGTCATTTTTTACTTTTACATACTTCATATGACATGAGCTTGACTTTGTTATTTGCAAGTAGGAACCTATTTAAGTTCAATAAATTTACTAGTTCTTTAATTATTTTGTCATTCAACTACCAAAATTCATTAAAGGGCTTAGATGCACTTTCACATAGGAGAGCTACCGAACGAATACGTCAGGAGCGATACCGTAATTTGATTACAGATAGGATCCAAAAAATTAGTAGATAATCCTCTATTAATTTTTCTCCTAATTTCTTTATTTATTTTCATCATTAGTAAAATAATTTATATATTCGTAGCCGGTAGGAGGCGCAGAGGCCAGAGAAAGAATGTGGATATCAAAAGTGAATAAAATATTTAAATTTAAAGGTTTTTATTAGATATGAGGGGAGTAAGAGAAGAGCTAACGCGAGAACAGACTTATGTTTTATATTGTAATTTTTTAATATAATTTCTCTTCGAAAATAAAAATTTGATTTTTGTTTAATACCGTCCCGTCCCATTAACCACAAGAACTCGCAGAAAGAAAGGGAAAAAATAATTGAGGCCAAAAAAGGACAACCAGACCAAAGTAAAGCGAAGGCACGAGGAAACCGAGGGCGAGACCAAACCCGGGCGGCGGCGGCGGCCCCATGGCGATGACCGGCGGGAAGGCGGCGGACATCCAGCCGCCGTCGGCGTCCTACTCCTCCTCGTCCTCATCGTCCTCGCCGTCTGCCCCGCCGGCCGGGTGGCCCCACCGCGGCGGCAGGAGGCGGCCCGACATCCTCAGCATCCTCCGGGTAACAAGCAAATACTGTTCCGTTCTCATTCGATCTCTCGACGCCGGCGAGCCAGGCTGGCTCGTTCGCCATTCGGTGGCGTCCGGCGGCCTCGCCGATGCTCGATAAGAGCCTTTAGTTAACGAGCCTGTTGTTATTGTGAATTATGAACACTAATCAGGGCATAGTTGCTTCAAGTTAAATTTGCTAGCGTTTGCTTCCGGTGCTGGGTGATACGTACGATCATCTGGCTCCCAGTTCTTCCTATTGAAAAGAAGGAAGGAGGAAGAGGAATTGATAAGAACAATAGGGGAAGCGGAATGGAAAAGAAGGAAGGCGATCCGTGCCTTACAGGAGAGGATGCAACTTTCTCTTGGGTTGCTCACAGTGTTGGAAGGTGTAGATAGCGTGGGGATTTGTTTGATGGTGAGGCCGGTAGAAGAGGAGAGGGCTGGGTAAATTAGAAGTGGATGCAAGCAGGGTTTGGCACAGGCGCGCAAGTGGTAATATGTGAGGTGAATTTAACCCCAAAAAAGAAAAAAAAAAACATGTGAGGTGGATTTGGTGAGTTATGGATTATTCAAGTCAGGGAATGCTAAAGTCAGGCCTTTTATAAATTTTTGTTCTATACTTTTGCGACCCTTCAGGGTCTGTGGAAGTGGAACTGGAACATTGCCCTTTTTGGTCTCAGACAAAAACAATTCTCAATCTGAATGTCATATCGCAATTTTCAGTAGTTGTCTACGTGGGTTAATTGAATTATGATGGATCATTGGATTCTGACGAATGCCACACAAATGTTAGTCAGCCCAATGCATAGGATCCATGCGAGAGCGTATCATGTGGAAGTGGGTTGACTTTTGAAAATCGCAAATCCATTGAAAATCACATGTAGAAGTTCTCCAAAATGTTTTAAATAACTGTGAGCTATAGGTAACGAAATGTTCTACAGACATGCATAATTCTGAGAACAAAGTCAACACCATTTGTGAGATACAAAAAGCTGAATTGCAACTTGTGAGTGTATAACAATGCTAAATTGCTAATGTACCAATGCACATTATTAGGAACTGTTACAGGAGCAATCTGTTTTTCTTTTATGTCGCAAATGAGATTTAATTTGTTCTTGAAATTTTGATAGGTTATGGACCGTGTTCTTAACTGTAGCTACAAATATTGAGAACTTTGACGTATTGTTTCAAAGAATTCGCATCGTTTTCAAAAGATAGCCCATTTTCCCCAGACTTATGCACATGGCTAAGTATATAGAAGATAGGTTGTGTATGTAATGATCCCTATGCCCCAAAGTGTTGTCTACATGGAAGCATGGGAATGTCCACATGACCATCAGGATTTGGCCATGTCCACTGTTTTGGAGATAGAGAATTATAACCAACTCTCTCTAGATCATCCTTTTTTCTCCAGTTGTGTGCTTTCTTTTGGGCGTATTCCTTTTATCAGATCACGCTCCTTTAATATAGGAGCATTGCTATCAAAGTTTTTCTTTTACACTTCGAAAACATACCATTCCCACTTGCCATCTTGTCCAACTAGCACTGGGCATCTTCATTCTTCGATGATTTGCCTCTCCCACCTACTCTCATACTCTTTCGAGCTCCTTCTCCAAAACTAGCAAGGCGACAAGCTCCCGGGTGATGATGAGCTTGTTAGTGGCAGAATGACCTCTGGTAGGTTGGGGGTGCGGGATACTAGGTGGATGTCAGTGGTAGGTGGAATTTCACGGCAGGGGAGATGTGATGGTGGGTATTGGATGGTGACAGGGATCTAATGGTGAAGGGTGGAATTTCGTGGTAGGAGAGTTGTGATGGCTGATATTTGATGGTGATAGAAATCTAATGGTGAAGACGACAATATTGGGTGGCAGTGAGGATGTTAGAGTAGTGGCAAAGGGAGTTGGTGGTGGTGATAAGTGGCACAACTGTTAGCAATTCAATCCTTTTAGTTCAGTAGTATACTAGTTAAGTTATTCATTTTTATGGGTTCTTTTTTATGACATGGTAAACTTCATTACCATTGTAAATGTCAATCTTATGACATTTTGGATTACATATCCTTTTGTTGGTTTTGTTTGGTCTATGCTATAACTATTGCCAGTATTTTGTTAAAATGAATCTACTGATGTCATTTTTTTAACCATGTCTACATGTATGATGAAGAGCGCAGCATGTCTCAATGCATCATCTTCTGACACTGGAAGAGGACGGAGTAAGTTGTCAAGCAACAAAGTAACACATGGATTTCACTTAGTCGAAGGACGATCTGGCCATGACATGGAAGACTACCATGTGGCGGAATATAGATATGAAAATAATCACGAACTTGGCCTTTTTGCCATTTATGATGGTCATTTGGGAGATAGTGTGGCCAGTTATTTGAAAGCTAATCTTTTTAACAACATACTGAAAGAGGTAAGCTTTACTTTCTGTTCTTTTCTGCCCCTGTAAAACGTGAAATGTGTTCATGATCACATCTATACATGAAGCATTATTGTAATGAAATATCTATTTCTGATATTTCTACTACAAAGATACGCATCCAATTCCCTTTCTGTCGTGTTTGCAGCCTCTCTTCTGGTCGGATCCTCAAGAAGCTATTAAAAGTGCTTACAGCTCTACAAACAAATATATTCTGGAAAATTCTAAACAACTAGGACCGGGTGGTTCAACAGCAGTTACTGCTATTGTAGTTGATGGTACAGATATGTGGATAGCAAATATAGGCGATTCAAGAGCTGTTGTGTGTGAAAGAGGTACTGCTAATCAACTTACCATTGATCATGAACCCCATACCACTAATGAACGAAAGAGGATAGAAAAGCAAGGTGGTTTTGTTTCTACTTTCCCTGGTAAGTGTCTAGTTTCCTAATTCTCTCATCATTGTTCTATCCAATTGCAATGTAAAGTGTCTCAATGCATTTTCTAGTTGCTGATAGGTGATGTTCCTCGTGTAAATGGTCAACTTGCTGTTGCAAGAGCATTTGGTGATCAGAGCCTCAAGGCGCACTTGAGCTCTGAACCCGATGTTAAGCATATACATATAAACTCAAGTATAGAATTTGTCATACTTGCCAGTGATGGATTATGGAAGGTATGTGTTCTCCTTGCCAATTTTACTTCATTTTAGTCACTTTCTATAGTGCAAGAATTTGTAACCATGTATGGTAATTTCATTTTGGATATCCAATCCGAATTCCTTTTTCCTAATTATGTCTCTCCCCTAGTTTATATTTACCTTTGTCTTTGAGGAAGATCAGAAAACTTGTGACTTCCTAAGACCCATGTGACTGATCTTCGGTGTAGCTTTGTCTTGTTCCTAGAGTTCAGCTCTTGACCTTATAGTAAATGAAGTCTCTGATGAGTGATGACATATTCGTCAAGAAGTTACATCATGCATGATGCATCCCTCCAAACACTATAATTAGTGGTCCTGTTAAAATACTGCAGTTTCTTGTTTTATGTTCAAATGTTCAATACAAATCTATATGCCCAACTGACAAATCAACACAGTGAGCCATCTATAATTCTGACTTGCATTTTTAAAAGTCTGCTTATAAATCAGTTCTTTGGCTTTGTCTTCGCTGTGTAAAGGTAATGAAGAACCAGGAAGCTGTTGATCTGGTGAAGTCAACCAAGGACCCGCGAACAGCAGCAAAGCGATTAACGTCCCAGGCCCTCACAAGGATGAGCAAGGACGATATCTCATGCATCGTCATCCGTTTCCGATGCTGAGTCTCACATCGTTTCGTGCTCAGAGGCCGGATCTTCCCCCTCACGCCATGGCCCAGCCGTCTGCTGTCTCGTTTCCTCCTGCGTGCCAGATCTCTGTAAATTGTGGCTGCTGGCATCTGGACCTACAGTAGTAACACAGGACTGGACTGGACAGGCTCTCAAGCGATCAAGGTCTGGAAATGTTGGGCCTGGGTGTTTTCTGTGTGTGAAGGATGTCCGTTTCTATGTGCATATATATATACACGTTAGAACTTAGAAGCAAAATATATTGTCGGGCTGAGGAGAAGAAATAATACACCGCCCATTGATACACAGACGGTGCAGATTGTGTAAGGCTGTAATAATTTGGTGATGATTTTTCGTGCCCCGTGTGTGCGCGTTGAACTCTTCTGTGTATATATATGTACACTTAAGATATAAAAGATTGTTCCTTTGCCATTCGCTCGTTCCAATGAGGGACTATATGTCTCAATAAGGGTGTTTGTACCGGTCAGCTTGGGTGCGATTGGTTGTATGGGGTCTTACCTGTACGAACTGTATATGTAGATAGAGTGTTATCATATTTTTTAAAAAGAAGAGTGTTTGATTGGTTGTATCTATCTAGACAGGTTGGACTGAGTTTCTGTTTGCTAGGAAGAGCTTATTTCATCATGTCGAACGTAATGGTGTGACAAATCCAGGACCGGCTCTAGGCCAGGGCGAGGGGTGTGACTGCCTAGGGCCCAAGCCAGAGGGGGCCCAAGTTTGCTCCTGCTGCACTTTATATCTTTCCGTCTGTCCCAGTCTCCTGTGCAGCCAGGCCAGCAGGCCAGTACAAGCTGTTGTGCACATGCAGTGATACCGCGATGGGCTGATGACTCGTGTAAGCCGTGATTTTGTTTGCCAGTTGCCTACTTGCCTCGGCCAGTCGCCCTCCGTGCAAATCACAAGCCCGCAGACTGCACCCGGCACATCGCAGTGCCAACGCAGAAGGGGACAGCCGCCAGTTGCCAGCCGGATCGAACAACAGTCGCGCCGTGCGTTTGTGCCGTGCGGCTGTGCCGCCGATCGCCTATTAGGCTATTCGCTGATTCTCCTTGCCTCGCCCTCGCGCTTGTTGCCTTGTCGGGGATCGTCTTCCGCGTGACTAGTGAGATCATCTTTTTCCTGTTTGCTTATTTCATTTGTCTAGACTTAATTTGTACGGTTACTCGGTTAGTATAACTATAGTATAAACTCAGAAAATACTATTGATTGTTATCTATTTAGTCCGCAAATTAAGTTATTCATTAACTAATAGATGATCCATTCCCCATTGGTTAGGTCGTTAGAGTTCTTGTTGCTTACTTTTCTTTCTAATTTTAGGTGTTAGAATGTTACCTAAGAAGCATTTGTCGGGTACTGAGAAAAGGAAAAAAAGAAAATGAGAAGATCAGTTTATTGAATCGCAAAAGGGTGCTATACATAAGTTCTTTTCAGTTTCAAGTAATGTTGTTCCCGGTGATAATCCTAAAGAGGTAGATGATTGTAGTACAGAAGATCAAGGGCAGTAACCTAATCATAATTTAAATGCAGAAGTTGATGTCAATGAGGATGCTACAGGGGAACAAAATTTATCGCTTTCATCTGATATTGAAAATTCAAATGCTGATGAACAAAAAGATTCTCTGTTAGCTATCTATGATCCTAGAACATGAGACAATCTTGACAATAGGGGAAGAGATATCTTAATTGAAAAAGGGCCTGTGAGAGAATTAAATTTGCAGTTCCCTTCAGATAGCAGTGGTAGACATTTTTCATATGCTTACTACTCCAGAAAGTTAAGTAATGGCGAGGTTGTTGATAGAAAGTGGTTGGTTTACTCTAAGCATGTGGATAAAGTTTACTGTTTTTTGCTGCCGATTGTTCAAATCAAATCAGACCAAAACTTTGTTGGCATATGATGAATTGAGGGACTGGAAGCATCTCAGTGGGAGACTCAAACAGCATGAGAACATTGTTGAGCATATAACAAACATGAATACTTGGAATGAACTTAGGTTGAGGTTAAGTAAATATCAGACAATTGATGATGATTTGCAACGATAAATTGCAAAGGAAAAAGAGCGTTGGAGACAGGTTTTGGTAAGAATAGTTTCTGCTGTGAAGTTTCTTGCTAAATATAATTTGGCCTTTCGATGATCAAATGAAAAACTTTATCAGGATAACAATGGTAATTTTCTGGGCATAATTGAAATGATTGCTGAATTTGATTTTGTGATGCAAGAACACATTAGACGCATTCAAAATAATGAAATTCATCATCATTATCTTGGCCACAATATTCAGATGAGGGGGGTGTTGGGCTTAGAGAGAGAGAGAGAGAGCCTGAGACAGATTTTTGTTTTCCTTTTCTTTTTCTCATTTCTTTACTCCTTCCCCTATTTATGTGCATCAATTTACATATTTGGTTTATGAAAAAGGGACATTAGGACATTATTTAATATTTTTGTTGAGAATTTTTTATATCACAAAATTAGGCTGTGACATTTGAGACGAGCGAATATTGTTTTGTTTGATGGATGTCCAATTCCTAATGACTTAGTGAGTTTACAGTTGTAGGGTACGGTGGACTTGGGAGGGATGTAGAATTGGCAAAAATGAGTGCACGGTCCCAAAGAAATATATTCTAATGTGTCTCACATGGATGCCTTAGTCTCTCCTGCTCTTCCAGTCCCCAATTGTGATTGTGGTAAACATGCCAACATCACTCAGTCGCTATATACTGACATGATTGCCTGAGCTTACTACATGTGCAAAGATTATGGTGTAAGTGCATATTCACTGGCCAGGAAGAAGAATGACATTATATTTGTTGAACTTTTGTTTATAATTTTATAGGAGAAGGAGAGATGCTACTTCTTTCAATGGGTTGATGGGCCAAAGATGTATGGCCCAAGGATCCATGTGTTCAAAAAAGACTCATCTGTATGAAAAGTTTGAGTGTTGGGTGCCTCATTTTGAAAGGATAATGATGTCACCTAGAGGGGAGGTGAATAGTTATTTTTATGAAAATTCGTTCCCTTTTACCGTTGGCCTAAACTTGCAGCGGAATACAAATTAACGGATTTTTCACAAGTGAAAAACCTAAACATGCTAGGCTCAACTAGTGCACAATCACCTAAATAAGTGTGAAAATTACAATTCTAAGGTGACAAAAATTATTCAATTCTAGCAAGAGATATGCAATAAAACTTAAATTGAAAGGCTGAAAATACTGTTCGCACACCTGAAATCACTGTTCATCCAGAGTATTCGGGTTGTACAGGTCCGGATTCTCTGGGTTCTCCGGGTTCTGTACAGAACTGGGCTTGAAATTGAATTTAAAGAACAGGTAAAAAGTTCTACCTCAAACTAAGTGATATCGTGTGTTTCAAGTGATAATTCCACGTAGATCCATGGAGACCTACAAGCAAATGCACACGAACAAGTAGATCGAGCAATGTGCACAAATATTGAGCAAGAACTCAAAAGGAAAGGAACAAGAGAGGAGACATAAGATTTATTTCCCAAAGTTCATATTCACCACCATGAATCCTTCGTCTCTGTTGAGGAAGCTCCAATGAGCCAGGTCTATTTCAACCACTTTCCTCTCCAAGCTCGGTCACACTTGAGCTTGGCTTCCACTCTTGATTTCTTCCATTACGGAGGTAAAATCGAAGCCTTCACAAACTTTCCCATGACTCACCACAAGCTCGGGAGCTCGCCGGGTAACACCTAGCCGGCTAGGAGGCTTCACCTCCAAGAGTAACAAATGCTTCACAAACTTCTTGCCGATGAACTCAAGTGCTCAAGATTGGATTTAGCTCACTCGTATTCAATCTTTCAATCTCACAACCCAACTCACTATTTTTCTCAAATCTTTCACTAAAATGTAGTGAGAAGGAGTTCTTTTTGCTCTAAGAAGTGTTCTTTTTTTGTGCTCCAGCTGTCCCCAAAGGAGGGGGGTTGAGGGGGTATAAATACCCATCTCCAAAAAACTAGCTGTTGGAGACCTTTTAGGCCTGACCTGGAGTATCCGGGGTACTCCGAAGTATCCGGGTCAACTGAAACAACCCAAACCGAGACTCTCTAGCGGAGTCTCACCCGGAGACTCCGGACAGTCTGGAGTATCCGGATTCAGCACAGCTGACTAAAAAAACAGCGATAACTTTTGATCCCGGAGTCCGATTTCGACGAATTTGGACTCTATGAAAAGCTTATTCAGAGGACTACACATCCCAACTGAATTAATTACCTAAAATATATAGGATCAAATTAGGAAAACTCTAAAACCCAATTCGGACACTTCCACACTTTCCGCTCCAGATTTCTAAAAATAACTCTCACTTGGGTTTGGTTAGAAACTCTTGAGCACTGAGCTACGACAATTAGATCATGTTGCATCCCTCTTAATAGTGCAGCATACCTATACTCAAACTCAAAGATAAAACTCGTTTGAACCACTTTGAGCATTTAAAAACTTTCAAGTACCGCTTCTTTCTTTCAAACCTTGAGGGTTGCCAACTTCCATATATTCTTCACTCCATCTCTTCTTGATTCTTCATATGATTGATGTGAATCATCCATAGATTCCCATGGCCTCACACAGTCCATCGGCGCAAAGCCTTCACTCGCTCTTCACCACCGCCTTGGTCCTTCGGTGCCAAACCATTTGCTTGCCCTTCACCACGGATTGTCCATCGCAGCCGAGTCTTGCTTGCCCTTCACCGTCTTGCCATAGAAAACCACTTTGTATTCGACATCTTCAAGGAATTCATTTTATCAAATATAGAGTCCACTCTTGTTCTTCACTCTTGGCACATATGATTTCAATTCAACTTATACCTTCTTATGGATCCTAACCTAAAAGGACAATGATGTCGCCTAGAGGGGGGGTGAATAGGCGTTTTTACAAAAATTCAACCCTTTCTACCGTTGGCCTAAACTTGCAGCGGAATATAAACTAACGAGTTTTTCACAAGAGAAAAACCTAAATATGCTAGGCTCAACTAGTGCACAATCACCCTAAATAAGTGTGGAAATTACAATCCTAATGTGACAAAAATTACTCAATTCTAGCAAGATATGCAATAAAACTTAAATTAAAAAAGGCTGAAAATACTGTTCATATGCCTGAAACACTGTTCACCGGAGACTCCGGTGTAGTCCGGATACTCCGGTGTGTACAGGTCCGGAAACTCCGGTAAAGTCCGGATTCTCCGGTTTCTGTACAGAACAGAGCCTGAAACTGAATAAAATTAATGAGTGAAGAGTTCTAGCTCAAACCAAGTGATGTCGTGTGTTTCCGGAGATGATTCTAAGTAGATCCACGAAGAACCTACACTCAAATACACACAAACAAGTAGATCGAGCAATATACGCAACGATTTGAGCAAGAACTTAAAAGTAAAGAAACAAGAGAGGAGACACAAAGATTTGTTTCCCGAAGTTCGGATTCACCACCGTGAATCCTACGTCTCCGTTGAGGAAGCTCCAACGAGCCGGGTCTCTTTCAACCTCTTTCCTCGATCCACTCTTGATTTCTTCCCTTGCGGAGGCGAAATCGAGCCCTTCACAAACTTCCGCGGCAACCCACAACCTTGGGTGCTCGTCGGCGACGCCTAGCCGCCTAGGAGGCTTCACCTCCAAGAGTAATAAACACGACGACGAACTTCTTGCCGAGAACTCAAGTGCTCAAGATTGGATTTTGCTCACTTGCACTCAATCTTCCAATCTCTCAACCCAACTCTCTTTTCTTCTCAAATCACACACTAGAATGGAGTGGGAGAGGTTCTTTTGGCTCTAGAAATGTGTTCTTTTCGTGCCCTTCCAGCAGCCCCAAAGGATGGGGTGAGTGGGGTATAAATAGCCCACTCCAAACAACTAGCCGTTACTGTTTTTGACAGAACTGGCCGGAGTATCCGGTGAACACCGGAGTATCCGGCCCTAAATCCAAATACGGCGTCAGAACGGTCACAGAATGTGTCAGAACTAGCCGTTACGCACTTTTCTGGACTTTTACCGGAGTATCCGGCCTACACCGGAGTCTCCGGTCGGCACTTAACCCAGAAAACAGCCCCGGAGACTTCCCGGAGTCTCCGGCCACTCCAGGTACCGGAGTATCCGGACTTCACCGGAGTCTCCGGCCTTTCCAGGTACCGGAGTATCCGACCTACACCGGAGTCTCCGGCCACAGCACAGCTGACCTCCGAAAAACGGCGATAACTTTTGATTCCGGAGTCCGATTTCGACGATTTTGGACTCTATGGAAAGCTTATTCAGAGGGCTACACATCCCAACTGAATTCATGACCTAAAACACAAAGGATCAAATTAGGAACACTCCAAAACCCATTTTGGACACTTCCCCATTTTCCGCTCCGGACTCTTAACAACAAACTCTCACTTTGGGTTTGGTTGGGAACTCTTGAGCACTGAGACATGACAATTAGCTCACGTTGCATCCCTCTTAATAGTGCGGCATACCTATACTCAAATTCAAAGATAAAACTCGTTTGAACCACTTTGAGCATTTGAAAACTTTCAAGTACCGCTTCTTTTTCTTTCAAACCTTGAGGGTTGCCAACTTCCATATATTCTTTACTCCATCTCTTCTTGATTCTTCATATGATTGATGTGAATCATCCATAGCTTCCCATGGCCTCGCACGGTCCATCGGCGCAAAGCCTTCACTCGCTCTTCACCACCGCCTTGGTCCTTCGGCGCCAAGCCATTTGTTTGCCCTTCACCACGGATGGTCCATCGCAGCCGAGTCTTGCTTGCCCTTCACCGTCTTGCTATAGAAAACCACTTTGTATTCGACATCTTCAAGAAATTCACTTTTTCATATATGGAGTCCACTCTTGTTCTTCACTCTTGGCATATATGATTTCAATTCAACTTATGTCTTTTTATGGATCCTAACCCTAACTCACTCTCAAGGACAAAGCACATGGGTTAGTCCATAAAACATAAATGATAACATTTATACCTTAAGTTACTTGATCTCCACAAGTAACTTATTAGCCTTCATGCATATTGTCAATCTTCATATAGAACCTAACCCCACTCATTATTAAACACATAGCACACGGGTTAGTCCATAAAACTCTATTGACGAGTCATACCTTTAGTTACTTGATCTCCACAAGTAACTTAGCCTTCAAGCTTATTGCTAATCTTATTGAGCTTCTTCTTCTTATGAGCATCACCAAGAGCTCCTTTATTTAGATGCATATTTCTCCTCCATGCATCACATCCGAGCATCACCTAGAGCTCGTTCATCTCGATGTACTTTCAATCTTCCCATTCACCTAGAGTTCATGCATGTCTCTTCACCTAGGCTTCACCTATTGAACAACCTACTAACAATCTCAACAACATTGTTAGTTCATATGTATTGTCATTAATTACCAAAACCACACATAGGGGCTAGATGCACTTTCATAACCCCAACTCACTCTCAAGCACAAAGTACATGGGTTAGTCCATAAAACCTAAATGACAACATTTATATCTTAAGTTACTTGATCTCCACAAGTAACTTATTAGCCTTCATGCATATTGTCAATCTTCATATAGAACCTACCCCACTCATTCTTAAACACATAGCACACGGGTTAGTCCATAAAACTCTATTAACAAGTCATACATTTAGTTATTTGATCTCCACAAGTAACGTAGCCTTCAAGCTTATTGCTAATCTTATTGAGCTTCTTCTTCTTCTTCTTATGGGGATTACTAAAATCTCAATGACTTTTGATGCAATTCTTTGAACTCATGACATTTCTCAAAGAATCCATGCTTCATCATTTATGCATTTTCTATGGAATAACCTAATAGCAATTCTCAATATGATTGTTAGTCCATAGGCATTGTCATCATTTACCCGAGCATCACCTAGAGCTTATTCATCTTGATGCATTTTCAATCTCCCCATTCACCTTTAGCTCATACATATCTCTCATCCATGCATCACCTATGGAACAACCTACTAACAAACTCAACATCATTGTTAGTCTATAGGTATTATCATTAATTACCAAAACTACACATAGGGGCTAGATGCACTTTCACATCTGCCAAACCCACCAAAAATGACAGAGAAGGAGGAAGCAACCCCCCCCCCCCTTGTGCGATTGTGGTGTTCCATCAAAACTGCAGCGTTTGTTTATCACAAAATTGACCCAATCGTGAAATAAGTTGTTTATCACAAAGTTGAATCTTATTGTGTATTTCTTTTCCTAATTAATATGTTTACTTGATCATGGGTGTAGAACGGATATCACAAGTGCAACTTCAATATCTCTGGTCCAAAGTCACACTGGCTAGAACAAGAGAAAGAAAAGGAGAAGAAGAAGTACATAAAGTCGCCAACTAAGTGTTGTCTCCATTGAAGCTTGATGTTGGATATTATTGTGGGACTGTGGTTGGCAATGACATGGTTAAATTCATCTCCTTTTCCATTTTTCATGGTTTATCCATTATGTATTGTTCTATAGCCGCTAATTTGATTATGCTTTTTCCATATAGAGTACCCGAAAATGTGCCTTTGAGTTTACCTTGACAAAGGTGAGGTGTTGCATCAGATTAGTTGGCGTCATCATCGTCATCCGGAGGTGCTGGCAAGTTGATTATCTTAGGTGCCGGAAGGAGGAAACCCATAAACTCTATAGAAGGATGTACCCTTCACCTTGAATTGATTGGGCAAATTGGAGAAAAGCGCAACATAAAGAAAGGGTTAAGTGGGAGGATGAGAAAATAGCAAAAGGATTTCATCCAACCCTAGTGAGGTTACCCTTTAGGAAAAATGATCCAAATTTGTGGGAGGCCTATTTTAAGAAGGTGGATAATATGAAGCAGGAAAGAGAAATGAGGAAGTGGCAAAGAAAGAGGAGGTGGCTAAAGAGGTGCAAATGGAGACAATGAAGACACTTATGACTAATTTGCATGTAATCATCCTCGATGATGATGATGAGTTGCTATATGATAACAACGAGGATTTGTATGTTGGAACCTTCATGTATGTGCGTTTTTTTAACTGAACTTGATGTATATTATTTGGTGAATCTTTTGTTGATGGCCTTTGTTGCGTTGAACTTCATGATGTCTAGAATGTTATGCTATGGATTGTAATATGAACTCTACATTATGTGAACTTGATGAACTCATTGTGTTGGTGCCTACAGATGCATTGTTTGGTTAATTATTGTAATATAAATTGTTATGTCGTGTCTTATATCAGATGGTTGTACCACTTTATATTTGTTTGTATAAGTGCATCGTGGTTGTAGTACATTTAAGGCCGACTACAATTCATTTCTGAATGGTTACATGACAAATAGGCATTGCATTTGGAGCTTTTTGAAACTCGTCTTTGCTTAAGTACAGGGTGAGAACTGCATTTTGAGTAATTGAAAACATGGGACTAAGAAACATAAAATACAATTGTGGCACGTTCCTTTTCGTTGGTAACACACAACTCTAACCTAGCCTCCTTGGTTTAGGCTGCCACTCATTGGTGCGGCATGGGCAATCACAATCTTCATGCATGTAGTAGCACCATGGTAGGTACTCCGATGTGATGTCAGCTACCCATGTCTGGCTCGGTCTGGGGATAGGCAACGGGCCACTTGCAACTGTGTTGATGAATTGCTCATGGAGAGAGTCAATCTCTCAGTGAAGAGTTGTTACGTAGGTGGCGATGTGGTGAGGGACAGGATGGTCGACCCATTTCGCCCTACAAAATCATTGTTAATTAGTATGGTTTGCAAATTGTTGTACTGATGAGAACAATATATGAGTACGTACCGGGCAATAGGTGTTGTGAAAGAAACGATGGCATGCATGTTTGATGCTTCAAAGTTGGAGACGTGAGCTTCTACACCTTGGAGGCAATCAAGCTTACAAGGACGACAAAGAGACAATTAAAAACTAGTTGACAAACACAATGAGCTCTTTTGTGTAATGTCTGAGAGTTGGAATAGCGTCTAGTGGATGTGAAGGATCGAGATATCAGCCTAGAGGGGGGGGGGGTGAATAGACAATTTTCAAATATCAAAACAGAACAGCGGAAGCAGGTCGGATGTTCTGACCAACACTGGAACTTCCGATTGATATGATCGGAACTTCTGGTTTGCTTGATATTAAAACTTAGCTAGATCTACGAGCAAGGATGAGTTAAACTATGAAATGCAAGATGAAGTAGGGTATGATGCTACTCAATTTAAAGTAGAACTAGCAAGCACAAAGTTTAACTCAAGATAATAAATGAATTGCTAGAAATCACAAAAGAGGTAAGAAATAATCGAAGGCGGAGACAAGATGGATTTGTTCCCGAAGTTCAGATACTTGAAGGGATCCTACGTCTCCGTTGAGAGCACTTGAGTCGGGTCTCTTTCAACCCTTTCCCTCCTGAGGTTGCACAAAGCACTCCTCAGCTCCACATAGTATTCCTTTCTTTTTGGAGACAGAATCCGGCCTTCACAAACTTCTCACGACGCACCACAAGTGAATTGTGAGCAACTCCTAGCTGTCTAGGAGACCTCAATCTCCAAGAGTAATAAATGCGCATGAAGAATGCTTGGAGATGAACCCTAGTGCTCACAGATTGCAAAGCTTATCACTAGCACTCAAATCTTCCTCTCAAAACTCTTAACAAAGATTGAATCACTTAGAATGAAGAGAGGAGAGGTGCAAAGTTGCTCTAGATGTGTTTCACAAGACAAAGGGAGCAACAGCCGATTTGGGAGAGGTGAATGGGTATTTATAGAGTACCCCCAAAAACTAGCCGTTATGTGCTTTTTCAGCCCATATCGGAACTTTCGATCTTCATATCAGAACTTTCGATCTATACAAAGTAACAACATCTATCTACTCCACCCAAACCAAAACTAGAAGAAAACACAAATAGGAACTTCCGATCTCACATATCAAAACTTCCGATTAGCAACAAAAAAACTTCTAACTTGAGAGCTCGAGACTTGAGGAAACTCGGACATTCTGATCCACATTAGAACTTCCGATCCAAACATCGGAACTTTCGATTAGCAACAAAAACACCATCCTGAGAACCCGAGGTTGAGAAACTCCGGATATTCCGATCCACATCGGAACTTCCGACCCAAACATCAGAACTTCTGATTAAATCAAAAATAGGAACTCGAGAGCCTTAAGTACCCAAAACATCGAACATTTTGACTTAGACCAGAACTTCCGATAAAGCAATCAGAACATCCGATCAGACCAAAACTTTTTCAACCCAAGTGTCTGTGTTATGAATTGTCTCTCATTCTAAGGATAAACTTTGAGCACTAAGTTCATAGCAAAGCCTTCAACGTTGCATCCCTCTTAATAGTACGACATTCCTGTACTCAATATAAAATAAAGTGCTATAACCATAGGAATATTCAACCACCGTCTTCTTTCTTCATTTTTGGGGATTGCTAATATCATTTAGCTTTTATCATTAGGACTTTTACCTATTCAAATACTCATTGAACATATTAGTCCCTTAATCGCTTGTCGTCAATCATCAAAACCCACATAGGGGGTCTAGATGCACTTTCATGATGCTGCAACCTCCTAAATTGACGCATCACACAGTGCGGTAGGTGAAACTCCACGATGTAGTAGTAGATGAGCATTGTGTTTGTCGTGAGTGCACAATGGGCTTAGTGCTATATTTTGTACGCCATTGTGCTCGTAGGGCTTCCAAGTCACCTGCAAAAAGGGTAACATGGTACATTACATATTTACATATATAACGACTAAGAACAAAAAAACTGTGTGAAACAAGTATTACTAACCTTGGTCTACAAAATGCACTCATACTCATTTGTGTAGTACATGTACCGCCTTTGTTATTACCATGCACTCCTCCTATGTGTTTCCAAAGGTACGCAACTGTAGGCATCGAACCCTCATCGTGGAACTCCCAAGGCTGCAATAAAACAAGTGAAAGAGTAAATAATTGGCTTCCTCTCAACATAATGCCAAGTAATTAAATGAGGATAACACACACCTCAGGGATATAATGCTCGTCTACCAACTGGGAAACGCTTCCACATCCACACCTACAACAAGTAGGCTAGCCCTCCAAGGCTGGCACTATCCACAGGTGTGAGGTTGTTGCATGCTCATGATCTTCCATCTTCGCCCATCAGTTTTAATAAATTGGGCCCAAACACCTCATCCAGCAACAAACCATGTACCTCATCTTCGTATATAAATGAACCACGTCGTACGGTTTGTGGTGCCGCACGGAATAGTCCTGCAACCAAAGCTTTAGTTCTATCATAATTTTAAAAATCATTCCCTTTCATAAATATATATTCCCTATTCATAATTCTATTGTCATATAATGCCTTCCTGGTCAAAATAATGTCTTCAAATAAGGGTAGGTGGGGTAGCTCCACATGTACCGCCTTTAGTGCTTTAATTGCATCTTCTGTGTAAAATGACTTCCACCAATCATCAACATCTTGCGGTCCATCTTCACTTTCCTCTTATTCTTCCGCACTAACACCCATATCTTCTGTCTCCACTCCTTGTTCCTTTTTTCCTGTATCCTTGGACTCACCGTCTGATGAGACTGTAGATATTGTGTCAACATCTAGTTTCGCCTCCTAATCTCGATGGCCCTATCATCAAAGTCATTGGTTACAATTGCTACATCAAAATTACAATTTCATGCAGCCTCCTCGAGAACAACTTGAACATTTGTTGACACTAGTTGCAACGATGGTCCCTCTTGGGTCAAGTATTCAACGGTCTCTTCTTCAATCAGCCTTGTCGGCATGACACCGCCACATCCCCCCTTCACCACATTTGAAATGGTTCTTGTCCTCCAAACAACTTCAACAACTACCTCCGCGCAAGTGACTAGTGAACCTTTAACAACCGCCTTATACAAATTTCAATCACCCTTCGATGCCAACTTCATGAACACATAGTGTGCCCCAGCACCACAGGCATCAAAACAACCTTGCATTCGGACTTCACCATCAGACACTCCACATTTCAACTCCAATCGAATCCGAGCAACTAGATCATCAAAGCATGGAGAATTAAAAAATGCTAACAATTCTTGATTTTAATAAACTCTCTATTCTCATTAATCATGCCACCGGAATAAATACGGACAACATGATCCATCTACAAAACACAACCGACTATTTCATATTTCTGTTCCAAAATGTTCAAATATTAAACAAATATTCAACATTCCTATACATAACCAACATATGTATGAAATAATTCCCTACACCTAAAGACGTGCATGCAACACATTCTACAAGTTAGATAGGCGTAACATATACTCATGTGATGATATCTTGCCTCCGATTGAGCCCAACCTATTCAAATTCCAAGAAATTGAACATCTGACTAAATCCACCAAAATATACAAAATTAACTGGAAAAATTTGAATGGGATGGAGGAGTTACCGGGAAGCCACCACAAATGCCCTCTCCAATCTTATGGGATTGGAGGTCAGATTTAAGGTGGATTTGATGAGGATGGAGGAGAGAGGTGGTGCCGGGTTGCTTTGAACTCAAGCCCAAACAAGTGGAGGAGGGGAGGGAGGGAGGGAGGACCGCGGGCAGCTTCTGTACACAGGGCGTCTGGCGTAACCCCTTGTAGCCACATTGGCGCAACATGTAAAAGATCTCGGGGTCATTCTAGCATGGCATGCTCAGTCAAGCCACTGCATATGCCGTGACAGAGTTGATTTGTCATGTCACTACATTCGGTGAGAGGAAAAAAAACCACTTTCTAACTATTTACTAGTCGTGGAGCCCGTGCTTTGCCCGTAACACGGGAGACGCGAAAGCGTTGGAGCACACAGCAGCGTGCGGGAAGCGGGACACGAGCCCACATAGGAGGGCGCAGGAGATGCAAGACGCGGGACGCAGGCCCACACGGAGGGCACGAGAGCGCGCGGGAGACACTGTACTCGGGCCCACGTAGGGGGTCGACGGAAAATCCAGAAGGCACATCACAGAACGTGTTTTTTTAAGTGGTAGAGAGTTTATGGATTATTACTAAAATATTATAATTAAAAAAGGGCTAGTAAATCCTAACCCAGACAGACCACAAGACACGATCAGACACGCCAAACTGGAACTGCAGTATCTATCCAGTGCGGGGCATATCTAGACCGATCCTGTGAGTCTTTTACCAATCCAACGGCTACGGAGAGAGAAAAAAAAAAGAAAACCAGAGGAGGAACGAAGGCTTAGATGGGCCCCACTTCCTTCCCTACCCTACCCTCCCCGTTCCCACCCACCCTCGACATCCACACCACCAACCAAACAGATCCCCGAGGGAGACCGGCGCCGCCGAGCCCTCGCCGACTCGCTCCGCCGTCCCCGAAGACGAAGCGATCGTAAGGTAACCCTTCTCTCCTCCGCTGGTTTGGTCTGTATTGGGTTGTCGCGGGCGGAGAGGGGAGGAGTTTCTTTTGTGTTGGTGGGGAAGCCCCAGCGTGCGCGGCCTGCTCCGATCGTTCCGGGAGTGTGGCCACGTTCGTTTCGCTGGGCAGCCGGATTCCAGCCATTCCAGCTCGTTGCGGATTTGATCTGGTTCCATTGTTGCGATAGCAGCTTGTTTCCCCCCAAACATTTCGGAGGTCCAGTTTCATTGCCGCCCCTAATTCTTAGGCATGTGGCGTGTTGAATCGGGGCTGAGCGTGGAGAAATTACTGGACTTGTAGCGTTGTTGGTGCCAATTCGTGGCCAGAGTTATTGTGCCCTGCGTTGACTTTGTAGAATTAACATGGATTGCCTGTGAAATTATGCTTATATCATAGTGATAAGACTTTAACAGCCATCAAACAGTGTTTCCCTTCTCATGATCCAAGCCCAGTTGACTATTCATTCTAGTTTGTTCTCGGTGGATGGAATGCTCCATCTATTTGTTACAAGTGTTTATTGCACTACTTTTGTTTCCATGGTACATATTTGTTTACATAACCTATGTTATGTTCAGATAGCCTATTTTCTAACAAGTTTGTGGTGTACATCACTAAATCTAGCAGTGGCACAAGAAGGTTTAACTATACATAAATCATTTGGCTGTTGTCATTGTTGGTTGGAATTGTTGGGTATTGACATCGGGATATATTTTGAGTTATTGTATCCAGATATTCAGACTCCATACATATTGCATGAATTGGACCTCATTATCATCAATTTATCTAACTGCCAAACTGTTGTACTAGCATGTTCTGGATGAGTTTTCTCCATGTCCTGTAGTTGAATAGGACAATAGTTCTTTCAGTGACGTATCAACTTTCTTGAAGCATTCATGTGTGTATTGTGTGTATTGATGATGGATTACTCACCGACATTATTTCTTTCCCTGCTTGTAGGGGGGCAGCAGAAGGATTAAGTGGGTGAAATTGCCCAAAGGACAGGAAATTGTGCATTAGTTTGAATGGCTTCTTCAAAGCTCCAGGCCTTTTGGAACCATCCAGCTGGCCCTAAAACCAGTTATTTTTTGCCCTTAAGCTTTCTTCTTGCAAAATAATGAATAGTGACATCCCCGTTTTGCTATAATATCATGTTTGTCATTGCTGATTTTGGTCGTCACTTTTGGATTCTAGTGACTGCCACAGATGTCATCATAGCCTGTGCATATTTCTTATCATGATTGATCTGCCTCCTTGGGTGTTATTTGATATTGTACAACTTAACATTACGCTAGTTTGTATTGTGGAAAAGGTACTATTTCTTTGGTACTGTGAAGCATGGACCAACTCGAATGGCCCATACTGCTTTGACTTTCATTTATAGGATAATGTGATGAACATCTAATGTATTGTTCACTTACCAAGTTATTCCTATAACATGTGACTTTAATCTGACCATCCTTGCAGTTCATTTCTGGGCGCCAACATTTAAATGGGGTATCAGCATTGCCAACATTGCTGACTTTGCTAAGCCACCTGAAAAGATATCCTATCCTCAGCAAGTTGGTATGTTTAAGTAGTTGCCCAGTCAGTTCTATCCCTGCATTTTAGATAACACAGCCATTACTTTACAGTTGCTTATTCTTTTGTATTGTGTGCAGCTGTTGCCTGCACTGGAATAGTTTGGTCAAGGTACAGCCTGGTTATCACACCGGTAAGCCATCGGTACTTGTCCATAGGTACTATCGTTTTGATTATTATGCACTGAAACTTATAAGGTGATGTTGATTATATGTTATCTTATATGCACCTTTTAGATTTTAACATTTCTTTCTGCGAAGATATTGGTTTAGTTATATGAAACTTCTGAAAATGTATTTTTGATTTTATTATTGATACTACTTGTGCCTTCTCCTTCCAACTTGTTGAGTTCCCCAGTGGAACTTCTGATCACAGGAAAGAACAATCTGTTTCTTAAGAATATCAAAAAATGACCAAAGCTTTCCACCTTACTGGTTTATTTTTACATACCCTGTTCTGAAATAGTTCCTGAAGTGAAATGAGCTGATATATTGTCAGTGAAATTCTGCATTCATTATTTTTGGGTTGAAAGAGGGGTTTTCTCTGAGAGCATGCATTGTTGTCATTCTGTGATGTTTCCCCATTTTAATTACTGCTCATTTTGTTGCCTTGAAATGTGATATTGTTGCAGAAAAACTGGAACCTCTTCAGTGTTAATGTTGCAATGGCTGGTACAGGCCTGTATCAGCTTTCACGGAAGATAAGGTCTGTGACGAAACCAAGCCATGTTTCCTCATTTGTTGTTGATGAGAAGATGGCATGGCTTCATTATGTCGATCTCCTTTGCAGGCAAGATTACTTTTCTGATGAGAAGGATGCTGCTGCACAACTGGAAGGGTAGCGACGACCGACACAAATAACTGATTAAAACGATCTAGAGTCTTGGGAGTCATTCTGGGCTGGAAAGGCATGGCTTTCAATCCAGGACAGGGATCTGTTGTTTGTTTCCATGTTCTTCTGCAGTCGTGAGAATACCAATGTAAAATTTTTTGCCAAAACAAATCCATGAAATAATCTTCTTGTGCATTTGTGGAGAAGAAGAGGAATCATACAGATGTATCTTTAAATGTTTTGCTGTTGCTCAGTCGAAATCTATGTTTGGGAATTCAATATTCTTTGCTAAGACCCCGGTAACCATCTCCTGGTGGAATTCCAGTTGCCCGTTGTTTACACACACCCGACTGCTTAAACAGTAAAATTTGTAGGTGTGGTGATAGGGCCACGTTTATGGCTGTGAATGGTGCGGTGTGCGTGTATGGTGTGGTATGTGCGAGTGTGTGTCACTTGTGCGTGTATGGTGCTTGTTACAATCGGTCAAATATATATTTGGGAACTCTCTTTTCTTTGCTAAGCTGATTGTCAAAGAGTCGATTTCCGTCACAATCTGAGGATATTCACTCATCTTGTTACGATCGTAAGGGTCCCCTTGTTTTTGACAGAAATACCCTCACGTTGGAAATTGCACATGCAGATAATCGGGTCTCCTCCTACCTTGGCGTGCTTGAGACGGTGATGGGTCGTCACCTGCTTCAAACTGTATACAGTTGGTTACCTTTTGCCTGGTCTCAAAACACATCTTTGACTATCAATTTTCTATTTTAACATATTTACAAATCACAAAAAATTCTGTCTGTGCCGTTTTCAATGTTGAATCTCAATGTGCACAAAGTAATTGATAAATAAAAGTTTTAATAAGTTGACTACCACGATCCAAAATGTCGCTCTTGAGAGTAATACAGTTCCATTGTCAGACGCTCCAGATTATGTGGGAAGCTTGAAAATACTGTATTATACATCATCAAAGTTTTGTTCAAAATATTGTTACATCCTGCATCATATATATCTGCGATCTATCAATATCACAATCTCGTATCGTCTAAATCTCAAAACCAAACTAATCCGAGAATTGCTTAGTACGCGCAGGTTCCAAAAGGTTTGAACCCAAAGTCGAAGTGAATTCAGACTCGCCTAGAGAACTCAGCTACTGGAAGTCAGCATGCAGTTCCTGTGATCAACGCAAGACGGCCAGCGACACAAGCGGACGAACAACAACACATCGATGATCGGTCTCTCCCTTCAGGAAGCCGCCACACAGAAGCCATTTCCCCCGGGTTCTCAGCTGCCAAGCAATGCAGCCTCCCTCCAGCACACGGCTCGCGGTTGCACTGCACACGCAGCGCAGGCAGAGATATCCGTGGCGTGTCGCGCAAACCCGAGGCCGAGCTCATGGCTTCCGTGTGATGTGATGCCCCGCGCCCCGGGGGATAAAATAGAGGGCTCGCGCCTCCGCTGATTCAGCGCGCTGGCACTCATCGCTCGGCAGTTCCTCGCGTCACCCAGCTCTGAACCGCGATTTCTGATGATGATGATGATTATGTTCCAGCACTGAGCGATGATTGTACCTGTGAACAAGCACAGCGACGCAGAGATTTCATTTCTGTGAGTGTGACTCCTTTGATACATCTATGTGTTCGTTTGCATGCATAATGTGTTCCTACTTTCATGGAGAAGCTAGAATCAGACAGTCAGAGTGACCTGTATGCAATTTCCAACATTCTACTTCCTCTCACCCCCGAATATAACTCCATTACGACAATCGACGCTTTGACTAATGGTATCTATAAAAATATATTATTATTTCAAATAGAAAGAGTTGTATGTTATGAAAGTATTTCTCACGATGAATCTAGTAACATCAACCCCATGTTGTCATTCTATGTGATTTTTTAGCTATTGATGATCAAAGCTAAAAAGACTTGACTTCGGACAAACCTAAATGGGTCTATATTTGGGATCATAGGTAATAGTTTTGGAGGAAAAAAGAATTACATTAAAAAAATTAGTGATTTGGTCAAAGGCATTGAGGTACATCAAATTAAGGTTGAATATTGCATGCTGGCAAAACCTCGAAGAGTAAAAGTAAAAACAGTAAACAAGATAACCTCAATATGCAGACATCTTTCCGGAAATTTCCTAAATAATATTATGTTCATTATACCAAGTTAATTCATCTTAAAACCCAGGTTTTCTTGCAGCAGGTAAGACATAAGAGTAGAGGCACAAAATATTATTCTTTTCATCCATAAAATATGTGGAAGCTCAAGATTGCCGAGGGTGGACCATGGCTCAAGAGTGGCAACAGTCACATTGGAAGAGAAACATGGGAGTTTGATCAAAATTTTGGATCAAACGAAGAGAGGGAGGCAGTTGACTCTGCACGGGAGGCATTCCAGAAGAACAGGTTCAGAATGAGGCACAGCTCCGATATTTTGGCTCGCATGCAGGTAAGATGCAGAATAGAGTAAGATTATTGCTCAGAGCTTGTGTGACAGAGTATCAGATCTTATCTTTCCAAGACCTGATGTATATGCTACATGTATATGCATTTATAAATGATGTGTAATCAGCAATGAGATGAGTCCTAAAAGATGAAACTAGTATGACTACAGTAATTTGCAATAAAACAGTACCACAATTTACTTGAAATACCACCCGAATTATTTTTTGCAGTTAGCAAAGGAGAACAACTTCAGTCTTGATCTACAGAAAACAAAAGATGAAACTCCAGTGGATATAAACCCAAACACAGTATCAGAGGTACTGAGAAAGGCACTCAGTTACTTCTCAGCAATACAAGCACACGATGGGCACTGGCCAGGGGATTTTCCAGGGCCATTGTTTACCACAGCAACCATGGTAAGATACATCATCAACTTCATGTTTCTTGAAATTATCACTATCAAGTTTCAAACACTATTTCTCTTCAAAAAAAGTTTCAAACACTATTTAGTTGATTATGCCTAGTATATCGCTGTCATTCATTAACTTTGACAGAGCCTTCTAATGTTTTCTGCTTCCTACTGCAGATTATAGTTCTATATGTCACAGAGTCACTAAGTATTGCACTATCATCAGAACACGTCAAGGAGATTTGTCGTTACTTGTACAACCGTCAGGTAGGCTGAAAATTAAATCACCATGAAATTGTGCACAATTTTATTGAAGCAATACACCTAGAAACATTCCATCTTGTCAAGATGAGAACAAGTGTTTTAATCGATCTTGTGAACCAGAACGTAGATGGAGGATGGGGGCTACACGCGGAAGGTGAAAGCTCCATGCTCAGCACGACTCTCAACTATACTGCCCTGAGGCTACTTGGTGAGAGTGTTGATGATGGGCCAGATATGTCCATGCCTAAAGCAAGAAAATGGGTACATGACCATGGTGGTGCAACAATGATACCTATCTTGGGGAAAGTGTGGCTCTCGGTAACAGTCCTCTCAGACACTGAACTTTAAGAACTTTGACTTACTAATCCTTTAATGAGATACATATATCACATGATTTACAGTGTAGTCATCTAGGCAGCTATTCAAAACATCGCAAAATGGGGAAGCAGAGTTTCAAGAGCATCAAAATAATTCTTGGAAGCATGGTCTCAATTAGGAAAAAACAACTATAAGAAATAATTCTAAAACAATCATTTATGCCAAACCAACCTGCTTTCCCATCTTCATTGTCGAACTGTATATTTGGTACTGCAGGTGCTTGGAGTTTTCGAATGGTCAGGTGTAAATCCAATCCCTCCAGAATTTTTTCTTCTGCCAGCATTGGTTCCGATTCAACCAGGTAGATTTTCTTCCCTGGTACGTGTAATTAATTACATTAGCACAGTTACTTGGTTATCGAGCACTGAATAATTATCACAACAACTGTGCATGGACCAAGTCAGCTAGAACTCAAAACCTCTTATGTTAGTTAATATTTTCGAATATTATGATGTTTTTCTTGCAATTATTGACTCATAAGTCAAGAATTACAAGTCCGCCAAACTATAGACACTTTGACAGGCGAAGTACAAGTGATCACCATCATTGCCAACAACACTGAAGTGAAGTTCATTAGTTAGTAGTTAGTATTAGAATAATTATCTATCACATCCATTGCATGCCAATAATGCTATTGTATCTGTATAATAATTATGTAAATTGTAAAGTAGGGCAAGATAGATATCATTGGTGTGTTTTCCTTTCAAATGCAGGACGTTTGTGGAGTCACTTCAGAATGGCTTTCATTCCCATGTGCTATTTGTATGGCAAGAAGTTTGTCGGCCCTATAACAAGATTGGTCATATCATTAAGGGAAGAGCTACATATTCATCCCTATAAAAAGATTGACTGGAAGAGAGCACGCAAATTATGTGCAAAGGTCAGTATGTTAGACATCTAACACACATAAGCAAGCATTTTATATGATTTCAGATTGATGCAATAGGAGTTCAGATATAAACGAACGATGTTAAATCATGTTCATATTTTCATATGTTGAGGTCTACATTGGTAGTACATTGCTGTATGTGCTTGCAATCCACATGCTTTGTATTTGTAGATGTGATGTTATTCCCTATTTCCTAATGCACACAAAGATATCAGAAGTTGTCAAGCCCCTGTAACTGAATCTACTGTCAGTATATTTCTTTTCCATATGTTAATTTTTTAGAATCGGTGAAATAAATTATAATTTCAAATGCAGGAAGATGCGTATAATCCACATACATGGCTACAGGAGTGCCTGTCCGACTGCCTTTATGGTTTTGGTGAACCTTTTCTCACACGCTGGCCAATTTCCTACATGAGAAGTAAAGCCCTAAGACAAATTGCTGAGTTCTTAAAATATGAAGATGAGAATTCTCAGTATATCTGCATTGGTGCTGCACAGAAGGTAAGACCTTTTTTCTTCTCAAAATGAGAGATTCGCAGCAACTTACTTCAGACATCCTGGAAGAAAGGCAGAAATAAGCTCAAGTTGAATAGTACTCCTATAGTTACTAACTGGCAGCTCCTCCTTTTGAATAAACTGAGAAACCGAAATACCCACTTACGTTAAGCATAAAACAAAAAGCTCATGATGACACAGAAAATACTGCAACAATTGCACTTTCTGTACAAGCATCCCCACGAACTAATCTCTATGTAGTGCATGATCCATGGTTGCAACTGAAGAATTTTATTTTTTGGAGGAAAAAAACAGCCCACGAGAATTATTTAATAAAGGACTTTCCACTTTGTGTAGAGTCACTTCTTGGCAATGCATGGTACGAAAGGAATGATGCAAGAACAATCTAGGGAATATATTTGCATGAATAGACATTTTAAATTCTAGTTAGTGTTACTGAACATTATTTCACGTCCTCACAAAGATTAACCATTACAGGCATTATCCATGTTGTGCTGTTGGATTGAAAATCCCTATTCAGATGCATTCAAGCGCCATTTGGCTAGAGTTGCAGACTTCCTATGGGTTGGTGAAGATGGCATGAAAGTGCGGGTAAATTTAGCATGTCTTTAGAATCCTTTTTATGCATACTCTGTCAAGCTACAACACCTTGTGTGCTCAGAATTGATATGTATGTACCATTTTTTATCCAAAGGTCTGTGCTGGTCAATTATGGGATGTTGCTTTCGCAGTCCAAGCAATATTAGCATGTAATATTGCAGAAGAATATGGAAGTACCCTCAAGAAAGCATTTCATTTTATAAAAGCTTCCCAGGTATCATTGCCCAGAATCGAAGCTCTATTAGTTATATTCCTCTTGACTTACTTGCTTAACTGTACTAACTTAAATTTTAAGATCATGGACAATCCTTCTGGTGACTTCAGCAGAAAGTATCGTCACATATCTAAAGGAGGATGGGCCTTCCAGGTTGCAGACCAGGGGTGGCAAGTTTCAGATTGCACAGCAGAAGCTCTTAAGGTGTGATATCGAACTTAAGCTTGACAAATATATTTTTTTAATAATGAAAGTACAACTTCCGGCCTCTGCACCAACAAGAGGTTAAAGTGTTCAGGATGCACACAACCATTTTTTTAAAAAAAAATAGGCACTCAAATTCACATCCAAGAGAACTTAAATTTGGATGATCTAGACGAACATCCACACCCTCAACTAAGTAAGTTAGGCTCAATTCCTAAGCATGACAAATATGTTGTGAACAAAAAACTAGAGCTACCTTGTGCAGACGGATTATGCCACAAACTAAACAGAAAATGAATAAAGAGGAGAGGAGTGCACCTCACAATATTTATTCAACCATATAATGCGCCAACATCTGCCATCAGTGTGCTTATTGTTCACCACACCATTACCAGACCCAAAACATGCATAATAAAAACAAAAATCTTAACACATAGTAATAATTTTTTTCTTGTTTCAGGCTTTGTTACTGCTGTCAAAATTTTCACTCGACATTGCAGGCGATCAGATGGAAACTTGCCGCTTCCATGATGCAGTGAACGTATTATTATCCTTACAGGCATGAAACTACATAGTTTACTTCGCATTCCATTTCTAGGCCCATGCAATTAGACAGAGACATGATAGTTGAAGCAATGTAATAGCAAAATAGCAATACTATTTCATGATAGAGTTTGGTACTGACTCGAAATGGTTCTATCTTCTGGTTATTAGCATTACGCGTGTAGATGGCAACAAAAGCCTAATGTAATATGCAAATGCAGTAATCCACATTTTTCTTCTTTGGCAAATGATCCTGATATGCTTCGAAAATTAAAGAAAAACAGTAACTTTGAACAGCATACTGTATTGAAACCAGAAGTCAAAGCTTACTTTCCAGACATGTTGAAATGAGAAACGTATAACCGTCACTTTTAGTAGCACATGCATATATGGATGTTAACTAACAGAATTTCAGTTAAAATCGACGTCAAGCATAGCAGAGAGTAACTATGATTTGACCCTGAATTATATGCAGAATCCAAATGGTGGCTATGGAACTTGGGAGTTAGCTCGCACATATCCATGGATGGAGGTAATCCCCCTGTTCCCACTTGACCTGTTAACTAAATCTTTGGACCATCGTTGCATCTTGATAGCATATACTCTTTTAATATTTATTTGTTTAGACAGTTCGATTGAACACAAGCATTGCATGCCATTGTAGTCACAACTCACAAGAAACCCGAAAGTAAATGTGCTCAGAGTTTCTGACACTGGGAAACATATTAAATGAACCATAGTGGATTTGGTATTTATTCGCAAAACACAAGGCATACTTAACAATAATGAGGCTAAAAGTGATCATTATCCAGGCGAATTCCCTGGCATAGTTATATGAAAAAGACTATATTTTAAGGAAACTAATTGTACAGAGCCTAAAAATAACTAATTGCACACATTTAGAGCACTGAATAACGGGGCTTGTCTTTTTTCATGGTAGATTTTCAACATGACAGAGATATATGCAGACATCATGGTGGAGCATCAGTAAGAATTTTACAACCTTTCTTAGCAACCTTTCTTAGTAACAAGCATACATAGAGCAGGTACGTCGAGTGTACTTCATCAGTCATCCAAGCGTTGGCATTGTTTCGGGGAGAAGTACCCTGGCCATCGGAAAGACGAAATAGATCAATGCGTCAGGAGGGCGACGGGATTCATTGAGAAGTTACAGAATGATGATGGCTCATGGTTAGTACTCCTAACCCATTACCAGAGAACATAGGAGTCTAAATCTATCCAAAATTGACAGTGTTATTGAATTGGAAGGACCGGAGAAGAAAGGTTTAATTTTGGTACATTGCTTGCTACTGTTTGGGTTGCTTTTGCAGTTTTGACACTGTAAGACCTAAATCTAGGAAAAAGTATATCCAGGACATCCCAGTAAAATTTTTGAACTGCGTAATACCCAAACAACACATGCAAGATCTTCAGCAGGCTAACAACTAAAAGTTGTCAACTTATCATACTTTGGCACTTTGCCTACTTTTTTTTTTCTCGAACGCACAGGAGAACTGCGTGTCATTTCATTTAAGAAGAAGAATAAAATTACAAAGCCAAAACAACCAATACAAAAACAAACATACGCGCCACTCAGGAAGAATGACCCTAACAAACCCCAGGAAGGGTCCTAGGCTACCCAGCCAACAAGTTTTGGAGCCCTGCCGCTCCAGCCATGCACCACATCGCCCCCTCATCAGCAATCAACCTCAAAAGCCCAGCCAGATTAGGCGTGTCCCCATTGAAAACACAAGCATTGCGATGCTTCCAAATCTCCCAAGCAACAAGGATGATGAGGGTATTAAGACCCTTTCTTTTTTGCTTGTCGACCAACTTGAACGCCCGGCACCACCAATTAGAAAAAGAAGTCAATCCAGGCTGAGGTGAGATGGATTGCATCCCCACCTTAGCAAGAACAGCAGCCCAGACCTGCCGAGCAAACACACAAGAGACCAACAGGTGATAGATGGTTTCGCCGCCTTGATCACAAAGAGGACAAGCTGCTGGATGAGGAAGCCCTCTCTTAGCCAATCTGTCCGCCGTCCAACAACGACCCAAAATGGCCAGCCACACAAAGAAACGACAGCGAAGCGGCGCCCAGGTCTTCCAAACGTGCTTCCAAGGCGCAAACAGGATGGATCCAACAAAAAAAGCGCCGTATGCAGACTTACTCGAATAGCCTCCAGATTCTGCAAATCTCCAAACACGATGGTCCTGAACACCCTGTTGGAGTTCAAAGTCCTCCAATAAAACCCAAAGTTGCAGATATTCACTAATAGCCTGCACAGTAAGCGCGCCTTTGATATCGGCCACCCAACGTCGATTTTCTAGTGCTTGCTGAACTGATCTTTGGTTGATTACTCGTCTGGGCACCAAGGTAACAAGATGAGGAGCCACCTCAACCATGGAACGGCCATGAAGCCAGCGCTCAGTCCAAAATTTTGTGTTACCCCCGTCCCCAACCACAGTGATAATAGCTATTGAGAACAAGGCCTTAACATTCAGATGCACCTGGATTTGCAACCCAGCCCAAGGCCTTGTCGAGTCCGTCTTCTGCAACCACAACCACCTCATCCGAAGAGCCCAACCAAAGGTCGACAGATCGTGAATACCCAGCCCTCCAAATTGGAAAGGCCGACACACCCGAGGCCAAGAAACCAAACAGTTGCCGCCATTTGCTTGTTCTCGCCCTTTCCAAAGAAACCCCCTTCTGCGCTTATCAATCTCCTTAAGTGCCCATTTCGGAAGATCCATAGCAATCATATGATAAATGGGTGTCGCCGAGAGAACCACCCGCACCATGATTAGCCTCCCAGAACGGTTCATCAAAGAGGCCTTCCACCCAGGGAGATGATCAGCGACCTTGTCCACGAGAGGCCGCAGAACCGCCTTAGAAGGCTTTCTGACCGACAGCGGAAGACCAAGGTACATACAAGGGAACTGCTTTATCTCGCACGACATGAAGTCCTGAATGATCTCCAAATCCCCCTCATGGCAATGTATAGGAGAAACAGAACATTTCAAAAAATTGGTCCTGAGCCCAGAAGCCTCACCAATAATCTTAAGAATGTCCTTGATCAGCCCCAATTCAGAGATTACTGGCCGAATGAACAGAACCGTGTCATCGGTATAAAGAGAAACCCGGTGCTTAAGACCTCGTACAGGAAGCTGCTGCAGAAGACCATCCAGGCCAGCTCTCCCGATCAAAGAGTTAAGAACATCCATAACAAGAATAAATAACATGGGTGAAAGAGGGTCGCCCTGCCTAAGTCCCCTTTGATGCACAGTCAACTCACCCGGTTCCCCATTCAATAAAATCCTGGTGGAAGATGAAGATAAAAGGGTGCACAGAAGATTACACCAACGACAACTGAAACCCAAGCTCTACAACACCTCCAAGAGAAAGGACCAAGAGACAGAGTCGAACGCCTTGCAAATGTCTAACTTGAGGAGAATATGTGGGATTTTCAGCTTGTACAATTGCCTAGCTGTTTGCTGGACAAGCAGAAAACTATCATGAATACATCGCCCACGGATAAAAGCGCTCTGATTTGCTGAGACCATGGAAGATAACCTCGGAGCCAATCTGTTAGCCATGATCTTTGTGACTAATTTTGCAAAGCTATGTATTAAACTTATGGGGCGATAATCAGAGACCTGCAGAGCATCCACTTTCTTAGGCAAAAGAGAGATGAAGGCTGTGTTTAGAAGACCCATTTTGGTGCCTTTTCCAAGCTGAACGGCCAACAAAGCTTGCATCAAATCCCCCTTAATTATCGCCCAACAGCACCTATAAAACCGATCGGTAAAGCCGTCGGGTCCCAGTGCTTTATCCGGAGGGAGATCTTTGATAGTTGCCCACACTTCCTCCTCAGAGAACAGCTCATCAAGAGAACCCAGATCGTGATGCTGCTGATGGAAGGAAGAGAGATCAAGAGAGGAACCTCGCTGAACAGCAGTACCCAGCAAATCTGAATAAAACTCAAAAACTGCAGCATGCTTCTCATCTTGGCTTGTCACTATCTGATCTGCCACTTGGAGCTTGGGAATGAAATTTTTTCTCTTTCGATATCTTGCTTGTTGATGAAAGAATGAAGTGTTAGCATCCCCCTCCTTTAGGTAAAGGACACGAGAACGCAGCCGTGCAATGGTGCGCTCAAAGGAGGTCAAACCAAGATAATGAAGCTTCAATTTTTTCCGCAGCCACTCTTCTTCCAAAGAGAGAACCCGATAATCCCTTGCAATTTCCAGACGGTGAAGGATCTCCTTAGCCATAGCAAGCTGAGATTTAATATTGCCCACCTTCCTCTGGCTCCAACTTTGAAGACCCCTACTCAACCTTTGTAATTTGACAAAGAATCGCTCAACAGGACATGAAGCCGTAACCGCAAAAACCCAATTAAGCTGGACAACATCATGAAACCCAAGCAAAGAAGGCCAAAAACTTTCAAAATGAAAGCGGCGCTTACCACGAATATTCGTCTTGAGCCCAAGAATAAGAGGACAATGATCAGAGGCTGCAGAAGCTGAGCTTTGTAAAAAAGAATCCGGGAAAACACCCTCCCAATCAACCGAACAAAAGACCCGGTCTAGTTTAACCAGAGTCGGAGATTGTCTCTCATTTGACCATGTGAATTTTCGGCCATGAAGAGAAATTTCCTTGACTTCAATATCATCCAAAAGGCGGCGAAAGTGACCCATCATAGCCCGGTTTAAATTCATGTTATTTTTGTCATCCGCTTGGCAAATGAGATTAAAATCTCCCGCCACGAGCCACGGTCCGGCACACAGAGCACGGACATCGCGAAGCTCTTGCAGGAACATCAGCTTTTGAGTATCCTCTTGGGGGCCATACACCCCAGTGAACCACCAATTATCTCCAGCATGATGAGAGAACTGAACCGAGGTAGAGAAGCAATCAACCCTCGTACCCAAGGCCTGACATACTGCACCTTTCAAAGCAATGAGAACACCCCCTCTTGTGCCATTGGCAGATAGGGTAACATGATGATCAAACTCAGAGCCTAGCACCGAAAGCAACAACTGAACAGAAAAATTTGCGACCTTTGTCTCTTGAATGCACACAATATCAGCCTTAGAGGAGAATACCATCTCTCTGACCGCATCCCGCCTCACCTTCTTGTTAAGGCTGCGTACATTCCAAATTAAAATGTTTGCTGGAATCATTGAAAAAACAAGAGCAGAAACGACCAAGGTGCTAAAAGCAAATATTAACACCGCATTTGCCCATCCTCCGCTGATCTGACCTGCCCTGCCTCATTAGGAGACCATCCGAAAATGGCAGCAAGGGCAGACAAGTGCGCACGAGAGAGAACACTATCAAAGAGTTTACTGTAGGTGTCCTGATCTTGAAGAGAAAAATGCTCCCTGTCGGAAGACAACCCCAGCTTCTTCATGATGTTTCTTTGAGTCTCCTGAACATCTCGACCTGGAGACCAGGGCGTCGCCCTAGCCAAACGCCTGCTGCGCCGAGGCAAGGAACCGGGCGGGGGACCCTTCCTTCCTCTATTATGCATCTTAGGCAGAGGCATGAGACTATCAATAGGCTTGGACATCTGAAGGACGAACTCATGAAGACGTGCATCAGCCAGGGAATGAGGAGAAATAATTAGATCATCCGAGACCGGGCCAGTCACAGAGGCACTAGGCCTCACCAGACGGCGCCGTTGTCTAGAATACACCCGCAGGTGAACGGAAGCCAGCCCATCAAGAGGAGAGGCAGCGCCAGGCCCAGGGAGCACCCCAACCACCTCACGAGTGCCAGGCCCAGGGAGCACCCCAACCACCTCATCCGCTATAGGCACATCGTCCTCATCAAAGCAGGCGGTCATGAAAATTTTGTCCCCCACCATGCACGAAGGGGCAGCGGCACACACCTCCCCAACCACCATCTCATCAACGCAGTCGGTCGAGGAGGATTTATTCCTCCCCAAGAATGAGGGGACAGAATCGCATGTGTCCCGGGATTGACCGCCACTCCCAGCAAACTCAAGCCCAATATGGCCGCCGTCTTCCTCGACCTCTACATCTTCCGCGGCAACCTCCTGGGAGAGCTCGACAAAGGCGGCAGAGGATACATCAATACCACCTTCTGAGCCCGAAACGTCATCATTAAAGACAGCCAAAACGTGATCCTTTCCAACGCAGGTGGGCCCCAGTCTTAACTTCACCGGGCCCCGTGTGCAATCCGCAACAGGACCCGAGGCGTTGGGATCGCCGATCCTGTCCCGCTCTGGTGAAGAGCCAGTACGACGGCGCCGACGCCGAGGTTCATCATCATCATCCCCCAGTGATGGCGGCGAACCAGGAACGGAACGAACGCCCGCCTGGTCCCACGTGACCTCGATGGAAATCTTGTAAACAAGAGTCCTCAACTCCGACGGACCCTCCGCCACCACAGGCATGGCCGGTTCTGCGACAAGAAGCTCCATGCCAGCTGGAATTAAACTCGGATCGTGAGACCAAGCCGTGAGACGAAAGACGGAGAGGTCGGAGCGATTAGCAGTTGCCGGATGGAGCTCCTGAACCCAACAAAATGAGCCCAGCAGCCGCCTTGCTGTTGCCAAATCCCACACATGCGCTGGAACACCAAGGAGAGCAACCTCAATCTTGAACGGTAGCGACCTCCCGGTGGCATGAGCCAGTCTAGACCACCGCTTAGCCAACAGCGTGAAACGGGGGGTGTAGATAGGCAAACCCCCATTGAGCACCACCGCCGCTGAAGCCTCACTCGGCAGGAGAAGAAGGAAGTCCTCCGGCGCAGAGGAATGGATGGACAGATACTCGATCGGCAAACCGAACCTATCAGCGATCGCCTCCGCCGCTTCACTCAGGGTGACCGCCGGCCTGGGGCCGGCAATCGAAAGAAACACCGCACAACGAAGGTCCTCCTCAGCCCTACAGACGCTCGCTGAACGCTCAACCACGCAAGACAGGCATGGCCGAGAACCCTCCAAGGCCTCCGCACGGGTCACCGGCACCTCCCGGACAGGAGATGAACCACGCGATCTAGGGACATCCCCAGAGGACGACGGCGGAGGAGGAGCCCCAGACCCGGCGGAGAGCTGACGCCGGCGAGGCCTGCAACGAGGACGACGACCACCCAGCCCACCATGTCGACCCGGCGCACCAGGATCAACGCAGGACGCAGGACCCGAGGAGGAATGCGGAACACCAGCCAAGAACGCGCCGCGGCCTCCAACCAGAGCATTGGCCTCGCCCAAAACAGGAGCCACTGGCGGCGAGACGCGGCGCCAGCCGAAACGCCGCTTCTCAGGAAGGGCTTGCCGGCGGATCATGATAGCTGATGTCGGACGAGGACCCCCGCGCGAGCACTCAAAAGCACGATGCCCAGCAGACAAGCAACTGAAGCACCGTGTTCGATTCCGGCATTGAGCCGCGCAATGACTCACGGAGAAACAATTGAAGCAGCGCCCACGGAGGTCTTCAGGAACTTGCTTGCGCGGCCGACGAGGAGGACGAACAAACTTGCGCCGAGACCTCCTGTACTCCACCCGCAACCACCCCTCCGCGTCTGGGACACGGCCCTGGGTAGGAACTTCCGAGGTAGAACGACCACAGGACAAAGGCGGCTGCTGCTGCACCTCGTCGGACGAGGCCAGTGGGGCGGCCGGAGGGACCTCCGCCCACACAGAAGCCACGTCCCGATAGGACTTGGGAGCCTTCCCACGCACCATGTCACGAAAGGACTTGGGAGAAGCCCCTCCCTGCGCCAGGCAGCCGTCGGACTCAGACGAGGAAGGGCTCACATCACACCACCTCAGCCCCTTCGGACGCCCCGCAGGGATGAAAGGACCGGCCAGCGGGGATAAAGGGGAAACTGGCGCTCGGGCTTTAGGGGAGGAGGCCAACCTCAAAGGAGAGGAGGCCAGGAAGGTGGCCGCCGAGCCATGGACAGGCGCCGGCGTGGGGCTGAGGAGGTGGGGAGCGCCGAGGAGAGGAGGGGGCGGGAGGAGAACGGAAGAGGCTTCCATCCTCGGTTTCCTCCACTTTGCCTACTTAAAAATACACATATGAGGAAACAACAAGAAATGACATAATATACTACTCTATCCTAGCAAAACATATTTAGCAGCATCAGTTGCTACCCACATTAACCAAAGGTGCAACCTTTTATATAGAAAATCAAAATAGACTAGATCATGGTTAAATAAAATCAAAATCATACTATGAACTGGATTTAAAACATTGCTAAAACATCATGTAACTTAGATGGGTAATCGAGAAATTGATAATAATCGAATTAATAAATTGCTTTGCAGGTTCGGATCATGGGGTATTTGTTTCACATACGGCACATTATTTGCTATAGAGGGTCTTTCTGCCGTTGGACAGAGTTACAGTAATAGTACCAGCATTCGGAAGGCCTGTAAATTTCTGTTATCAAAGCAGCTAAGCAATGGTGGATGGGGTGAGAGCCATCTTTCATCCAGAACCAAGGTAATCATTTCTGGAATGCTTTGTTACGTTGACGGACCATAAATTACCACATTTTAGAGCAAACAACGCGTCCAGACAACGAAAACATGCTTTTATCCTGATTCAGTTCATCTTGAAACAAGTCAGAGACATAAGATACTGTATTTTCTAAGAATTAAAAACCAGATAGGAACTTCATTAGGAACATCAGGTACCAATATTAAAATTAGCTATCAGGCTTATTTTAAGAAGAAAGGCAAACAATAGATACAATAGGTGAAATATGTCCTGTTATTCAAAAATGCATGCAATTGCATGGCAACAAATGACTTTCAACTGCAACATGCCTCATGAATAATTTCATATGTACTTTAGAGAGCGGAAAATGTAAAAGCTGAACACTAGCTGGTTAGAGACATTATGCATCTTTAATTTTCAGTAAAATTACATCGTGCCACAATTTATGCTGAAGATTTGTTTCATAGATGTTGTCTTGCCTTGCTGCATCTTTAATTTGCAAGCTCATGTTCAAATCGTAAACAGGCATACACAAACCTGGATGGGGAAAAGTCACATATAGTGAACACTGCATGGGCAATGCTAGCACTCATGAAAGCTGGACAGGTGATTACTTGTTTCACACTACAAAGGAGTTATGGGTCATAGGGCGAAAACATATTCAGCCCCAGAATAATTCAACAAATCTGAAGTGTTGACTCAAAGGTTCAGGTTATAGTTCATCTTTTTCTTTACAAAGTACTGAAGTATTTTCCATATTTTCTACTAAGTTCAGGTGGAAAGAGATCCTACTCCACTGCACAAAGCAGCAAGACTTATCATGAGCATGCAACTCGGTAATGGTGACTTTCCACAGGAGGTGACTGCTATAATGCATTTAGCATCATATATTTCCGTTTTCAGTCTGAACTTTCCATGCTACAATTAAGTTAAGCACAATCGAGCAATCAGGATGTTCCACTGAGAGATGGGGGCGATCTTTTGCTTAGAAAAAACAATTGAAGGCTTTAACCTCCAAAGTACCCTCTTAAGAATTAGACAGAAGAACCAACCCACGTATTTGGACTAGTGATTTCCTCATAGTTTTCCACTGGTTGGAAAGTCTTCACAACAAAAACTGAAGTTGCCAGTACGATATTTGCACTGTAGTCCCATTATTTTAGGAATTACCCAACTGCTAGCAGCCATGTAAATCACCTTCATCCAAAGATTCACTGTTGTTTAGAAGTCAGCACTCATTTACTAACTGTTTGTTTTATTATGCTAGGAAATGATTGGAAGTTTCTTGAAAAATGGCCCCTTGTGCTATATGGCTTATCGCAACATATTTCCTATCTGGGCTCTTGGACAGTATCAGAAATTTGTACTTCACTGAGACTCCAACCTTCTAGCCGAAAGCAATCGAATACAGCTCCATCTGCTGGCAGCGCTACTCCGCAAAATTTGGCGAGCGTGGTGCCACCTTGATCTATTGAAAGATGTTTATACGTCCAGTGTAATTATAAGTGGTGTGCATATGAAAAGATAGAGCAAAATTCCACATTCATAATTCATTGCATTATTTGTGACAATTTTAAGAGCATCATATAGATTTGTTGTACATTCTTTACATCTTATGTGCAAGACAAATGCACAAAATTACAACGTTTCTTGTATCGAATAGAACTCCAAATTATCGGGAGTTAATATACTGTGGCTAATTAAGTATGTCATACACTCATACATTGCAGTTTCATGCATACATTGCAGTTAGATGAATGAAGATAATTTTTTTAAGAACAATAAAAATAATTATTTGACTTATATAATAATCAGTCTCATTCAGGAAATAACACACTGTATACACATCTTTTCGAAAGAGAGGGAATCTCAAATGGAAACAAAGAGGCAAGCCCATGCAATGCATCTATTGTCCCACGATTAAGTCCAGGACACATGCACCTGACACCCCTTGGAGACGGGCACACCATCCCAGAAATTGTGACAAGATGTCTATTTTGGACGGTAGATTGCGATAGTGGTAAAAACGTCAATGATACTTTGGAATAAGGATCCACCTGTGATCTCTCCTATCCTTGTTCCATTGAGTTCACATCAAAACTCCACGTGGATACCAAACTCAAAGTTTTACAGGACCAGCCACAAAACAAATATGAATTTTTGACATCAGTTCAACTCCATTTGAAGTTTTTCAGGAACATCAGTTCAACTCCATCTTTAGTGAATGAACTCAAGAAAGAATCCTCATATCCTATATGGGGATGCATTTTCGATAGGGCTGTACATGAGAAATTGGAGGCCCGATGCGAAATTCAAAATAAGGCCTCATGTATAAGAAAACGCACTTCCAAAAATAAGTTTTTTATTTATCATATCAGCAATACAATTATTTTCTAAGAATTACAACTTGCCACAAAGCACATCTTAGAATTCGTAACTACTAAACTACACATCTTAACATTATTAACTAAATAATCTATCTTCTAGATGAAGTGTGCCATCTTTCTAGTGTTCCTTGATATAAAATCTTCAATTAGATCTTCATATGAAATCTCCTCCAAAATATCATTTTTCAATGCTATTGTAGCCAGTCCACTAAGTCTTTTTTTTTCATCATAGAACACATGTAGGATTTCAACAATTTCAGTTTTCAAAAACTTCTCTCCACCGATACCATAGTCATTGGAATAGTCAACAAAATTCTATATGCAATAATAGCATTAGGGAAACAATCTAGTCATTTCAGAAAATTCAAACTATCAACATAAGCCACATTTTACTTTGGAATGAAATATCAACAGATTTATTCTCAGGAATTTACAAAGAAATTGGGCTGACGTGAGTATAATCGAGATAGGATTAATGCGAGTTTTTTTAATCTTATTTTTTGTACGGTAATTTCAGAAATAATACAAAAAATCACGAAAATTCAGAAATATCACCTGCTCGTTGACCGTTTAGCGGAAAATAAATTTTGCACAACCTTAAAGCGAAAACTACATAAATCGCAATACCGTTCTGTGAAAATATAATTTTCATGCTACAGAGTTGCGAAAATATTTTCACATTTCTGAAAATTGAAAAATCAAATTTTCACTGAACGTTAGTGTGGAAATAGTATTTTACAATATGGTTTTGCGAAAATTTTGCGTCGCTTTACCATTCAGCAAAAATATCTTGTAAATGCAAAAATTAATTTAAATTATAATTTATACATGCAAAAAATCCTTTTTGTTGGATGTAAAATTGTCGAAGTGCTTGTGTTGCGAAGAACATTTTTTCCTTCATTTTTTCGTTCGATGTAATTTTGTCCAAGTACTTGTGTGATTGCTGAGAACATTTTTTTCTTTAATTTTCGTTCGATGTAATTTTGTGCGGGTACTTGTCCGATTACTGACATTTCTTTTTTTTATTTGATGTGAAATTGTGTGAGCAAATATTTTGAGTGAAGTAACTTGGGGAGGGTGCAAAATATAATTTTTCAAACAATAGTATTTTTGAAACATAGTTATCATAAAACCTGGCATGGAGGTTACATACGCTGATCAATATTATATAGGACGTAGGGTTTTTTGTCGTAGCGCGAATGGACCCTAACCATTCAGAGATGATGAACGCCTGAAGACTAACCTTATAGCGTATCGATACTAAACCTAACATACCTTAGAGAATGAAAATAGTCCGAGTTACAATAGATGCTCTCTACTGAGTGTAGCTAGGATATTTGCCCTTCCTTAAGGCATTGGGGCCCGTTGCCTTAGTGTGATGGACCCTCTCCCTCTTCCTTTTCCTCTCTGCTTCGCGTGCTTAAGCCATGGTGCTCTCCTTTGTAGCCTTCCTCATGCATTCTTCCTCTTGTCGTTTGATCCGTAGTTCCTCCTGTTGTTGCTCGTATTCACGGCGTTCATAAGCTTCCCTCCTCCATTATATGTTCATATCAACCCGCCACTTCTTGTGCTCATTTTGCTCCATGTCCAGGCACACCATGAAGTCACAGAGAGGTGGAGGAGACTGAACAATTGAAACCAGATGGAAGATTAGTAAGGCAGTTCATAAAATCATATGAAAATTGCCATAGGAGTAATCTATGTGGCTATACTGGTGGGTACTCATACGGTCTATGTTGAGGCGGATCGTACTGATAGTTGGCACACATAAAGAAGCATCTATCATAGGTGTAGGAGATGTCCTGTGACTCGCAAAGGCTAGAAAGGTCACCATAGAAGCACACTGGCGGTTCAACCCCCTAGGGGATGGAAGTCCCTCAATATTTCTTGGATAGGCTTGGTGGAGTTGAGGGAGACATTGCGGTTGAGAGAGCTGATGAATGAGTGGTCTATCTATGGTTTAGGGTAGGATTATTTATGGTGGTTGGGGATTAGTACATGGACTGTGTGCATGGGCATGGCTGGGGACTAGAGTATGGGAGTATTGTGCACAAGGATAAATGAGCAGGGATTCCCTATGAAAGCTGGAAAAGTTATGGCATTGATGCTTGGTAGAGATTCTTTGTGAAAGTTGTTGCTTGGTATGGTCATCTTATTTTTCAAAAGTTCAGCAATGAGTTATTATTGCCTCTGTATAGAAGGCAGAAAATCCTATGAAAATATTGGGCTTAGAAAAAATATATTGGTAGAATGATAAATCCTGCCCATTTCATTGACAAAAGTAAATTACTTTAAATATAAGACTCATCGAAGCATCCATTGCATGTTTGTGGCTACAATACGTAATACAATATGCACCGACTCGTACTTTATTCCTACATAATCTACAACAAGTTACAGTAGCATGTAGTATCACATCGCTAAATGAAGCATGCCTTATGAAAAGATAGATTGTTGGGTGCAAGAAAATATCTGCTGGGTTGATGGAAAAGATGAATGCTTCTCATCCAGATATTCCTAACGGATCTCTTGAAAGTTTCATCCTTAGGGGTAGGGCTTGCTGCACATGTACCCTTCTGTCAATCCATGTGTCACAGGCCCCAGTAGAGTCGGTAGGTCGCTCACGCATTGTAAAGGAATCTGCATGTTATAATACCGCATATAGTGAGGTACTTATCCTACTACTCTTCATTGAGATTCTGTAGCCTCATCTTTGGCCATTCAACATCCGCGCGCCTCATTGCCTCAACCTTCTCGTAGCCATAGTTGATGTCTTCTTTGTTCATGTACCATTCATAATTGCACCTAAGCTTATTATACTATTTGAGGGAAGCAACTGAATTAGATGACATTCATAGCACGATAGGATGTCATGTATACTTAACCCACAATGGTGCCAAGCAATCGTGGCAAGAGGGAATGGTTTCACGTGTGCTATTTTACTACAGTCGCACCATGGCATGCGTGCCTCGCGCGCTTCTATCTGCAGCTGCATCTCCCTCTTCTTTTGCTCTAGGTCTTCATGTCTCTTTTCACTCTTCGTCCTCACGCTTGCATCTATCAAGGATGTTGTGACATATCTCGTAAGGGTCCATCTTGCACTTACCCTTGTCGGACCCAAACCCGGACCCAAACACGGAAGCCATGGATGGTATTGTGGTGGAGATGAAGTAGTTGGTTTGTATGCACTGAAGCATATTTGTCCTTGGGGTTAGCCTTATATAGAGTAGGTGGCCGTGGCCTGTTTCAAATATCAATGATGGCAAGGTGTGTCTTAGGGAATCCTATCATCTGTTTGAATCTATGGTGTGAGGCCGACAGAGAGAGAAAGAGGCGCGACACATCACAGGCGTGCAATTTTCGAGTGACGGTGCATTGACCAAGTGAATGTTCATTGTGCATGCCATTAAAGCCATGATTCACGTGCTCGAGCATCTTCTTTGACAAGGCCACCGATGATTGGCAACACAGGCTGGTTCCTTTTCATTATGTGTTACTATAACAGAAGGGATAAAGTCACAGACGAGTGTTTCCTCATCATTTTACTGCGTGGAGCGAGGATATGTCCAAGCTATATGTGTAGGCGAGTTGTAGCGGCCGGTGCTATCGATGTAATGAATCACGTGCTCTAGCATCTTCTCTAACTGATCTGTCGATTATTGGCAACACGGAGTGGTTCCTTTTTCATCGTACAGCAATAGTCTAAACTGATGGAATGAAAAGCTAAACAAAATAAATAGTCGTGCAACAGCCTAAACAAAATACATGACTAAGCATACAAGTAAAACAGACTGCGCATGACCCCTACCATGTGCCCTACCTCTGGCACGCTTTGGCCTGCGTGCTGACGCTGAAACGTCTGCCTCCTCCTCCACCTAAAGATGGTCATACGCGGAAGGTGTGTACCAATCAGGCTTGCAGCGGTCGCATCTAGGCAACTGGAAGTTGTAGGTGTCTTCCACCTCCTACTGCATAGCCTAAGTGGGTGGAGGTGCACCGTACAACTAGGAGGGGGCGATCACTTCAGAGGCCCCCGAAGTCAAAGAACAGGTTCCCGTTGGAGTGCAGTGAGCTCCTGAAAACCTGTGCAGTGGTCTTGATGCGGAAGGTACCTGCATTTCAACATGCAGAAATAAGTGAGTATTCCCATTTAATGCGTAATACGTCAGACATTATGGAATAAAGAGTCATGACATACCTGGCGTAGGAACATACTAATGCACGATCCAACCAGAGCCTCCTGCCTGGTCAAGGTGCGAGCCCTAGGTCGAGGAAGGTTTGGGGGCCTATCTATGGAACGCGCAGCCGATGGGTCATGAACAACGGCGTTAAACTGCCGAGACGATGTGCACTCCATGATACGTAGGCCCTTGGCGGCCAAACAAGAGAATGCTTCAACGATTTCCTCCAACACCATACCACAGGTGCCATGCTCACGCAGCCTAGTAGCTGAACTTGTTGTCTCCACGTGAATCTCTTTCCCCAAGTAAGACCGTCGTATATGAGAAATCGTTAGCCCTAGAAGTTATGTGAATATAAAAATCGATAAGAATGTCTCGAAGGACCATAGCTGGAGTAGTAGAGACATACCCACCAAAATGGATGTTTGTGTACCCTCACGTAGGCCTCGCACATGGCGCGGTACATGACACCAAGAACGGTTTAACCCTATGGTACCTGAGGAACGTCATCAACATCTACATCAACAATAGCCCGGGCATAGGCTATCCAACGTGCATCGACGATGTTGCCGTGGGTGGAGGTGAGCATCACCTAACCGAACAACCAGAACAGGTAAGCCTCTAGATGTTGGGCAACCTTGTATTATGTGGGATCCTATGCCATCCTCTCCACTTGCATAATTCAATTGATTGTTACTATCGATAATAAATCCACAAACCACTTGCAATATGAATTTAATGAAGCAACAAAAAATATTACTAGCCCTGAACTGCTCCAGCCACTGCTTCTTGGCCTCATGCCTCTGATCCACCTGAATGGACATGACGCCCCAGTGTAGTGCCTCTGGTAGAACTCCCTAAAACCTCTCGAACAAGTCCTGTTGCCAACCAGGTGGGGTGATTGAGGGACCGATTGGTTCACCATAAATCGGTAACCTAGTGAGCATGAAAACATCCTGTAGCGTGACAGTCATCTCCCCAAACGGCATGTGGAACATGTGTGTCTCCAACATCTATCAGTCCATCAAAGCCGAAAGAAGGGAACGGTCAAATGAGAACCGTCATGGCCTCTCCTAGAGGTTGTTGTCATCTGCACCCTCAACCACCTCTACGGATAAAAATACTTGTGCAAGAATGAACTTACAATAATGCAATAATGTAAATTAAGTTCATTTTTCATAGTCATCACCAAGTATCCATCACCTACATTATTAACAAGATCTTGTTCTACTAGAGAGCCGTTAAAAACATCATATTACACTAAGTATAAATTTTGCTCAAATTTTACCTAGCCAACTTTAAGTGCTCACAACAAAAAATTGTGAGCATTTGCACCTATACTAAGCTAAGTAGTTAGATAGCTTAAGTTAGATACTTGTTACCGAGATATCATTGGAGATTGAAATAAATTATAAACTGCCGTTTGACAGAGCTTTTACTGATTCTACTTTTAGAGTTGATTTGAGAGGTCCCGAATAGCAGGCTTGTTTTTATCTTTAACTTGACGTCGACATATACCTCTTAGAAGCCACGAGGTTGAATTGTCAACTCATTGTAAATAATCCTCTGTGCTTGTAGCAAGTATGGTCTTTCATACTCGGTGCCCTTTCCACAAAAGATGAGAAATATAGCTTGAACTGATACTTGATATGAGATGTGAAAGAAAATTCTTCTCAAGTGAGTTTTCAATGCATCTTCAAGTACCTATTTAGCAAATTAGGCACTTTGTGGTACCCAAACTATGTTGGGTCCTTTAAGATTAGTCACAAGAGACTTAGACATCCAAATGACCCTTACATTAACATGAGATGAATTAATTACCTTAGCTACACAAGTACCACTCTTAACCTTCTTAAGCAAATATTGATCATTATTGGAAGAGTTAGACTTAGAAATGTTACATTTGGGACAATTTTTTACCAAAATTTCCCTTGGCCCGACAAGTGTAGCAAATGCGGTGCATATCCTTGCAAGATGCCTTCTCATCTTACTTCTTGATTGCTTCCTTATCGGTGAGCATCTTCCTGGATGATATAAGGCCTTCATTCTTCATGTAGGGACATGATGCAATTTCATGTCCCTTCTCATTGCATCTATAGCACTTCCTCTTGCTTCTTCTTATTTTCTTCTTTGAAAGTGTGGTCTTGTTATCAACCTTGTTGGAATACATAGAGGCATATTGTCCCATACTTGAGCACCTAAAACACTTGATATGATCCATCTTCTTATCTTGGCTCTTGCTCATGTCCTTCTCTTCCTTCTTTAAGGAGAAATCTCTCACATGGTGACCCTACTTCTTACACTTAAAGCAAGTGATGAGAGTCTTGTTCTTCTTTTGTTCTTGCACATTGATCTTGGTATTGTTGGACTTATTATTCTTCTTAGATTTTACTTCAAATCTATGATCCTTGTGCTTCTCATTTTTACCTATATGATCCAAGTCACATGTAGTCGGGAAAATATTTGCTTGAGAGCAACAAGGGTTAGCACATGGCAATTTAATATGAACCAGTGAGCATGCACATTTGTGCATGTAAGGTAGGTAGGATCTTACCGTTGTTACCATAACCTCATGAGCTATTTCTAGCATAACATGTGAGTCCACAAGATTTTCATGAGAGCACACAAGCTCATCATGATTTTCTTGCAAAGCCACATGCTTGCTCGTAAGATATTCAAGTTGAGCATTTAGCTCAATATTTTCTTTCTCCAAAGATGCTACATAAGAATTAGAGTTAGTAGCATAAGCATTATCAATAGGAAAAATAGTGGATTTGTCCTTAGATAAAATATTGCAATTAGGACATAATTTTTCTAAATACACTAGAGGTATAGCATCTAATTTATCGAGCAAAGAAATATGCTTAATTTTAAGATCCCCATAAAGATTAGATAAAGAATTATGGGACTCTTGAAGTTTTCATATTTCACATTTAAGGTCTTAAGCTCTTCAATTTTCTGAGAAATTCCTCTTGCCTCTTGAGGCTTTCCTCATGGCCTTGTATTATATGTATTAGTTTGATCATTTTAGGTATATTCTTTTTTCTCAAAAGATCAAACCTGAGCTCATCACTAGCACTAGCACTAGAACTAGCATTAGCATTATTAACCCCACTTACCGCTCTCTTTTTACATTTTGACATAAGGCATAATGGAGAATCGGTGTGATAGGATGAGCATCTTGGAGAGGTGGATGCTTCTTCAACTAGGCTTTGTCTATCATAGACTTATATTTCCTTCAAAAAGTTAGTCTCACATGTACTAATGGAAATAGATTCATTACATTGAGGATAATTAACTATATCATCATGATAAATGGGCATTCTTGCACTAGATGATATGCAAGGATTAACAACACTACTAGAAATATAAATCTCATTGTAAGTGTTGTTAAAGTCTAAAAGAGGGATTGGACACTCACTTATCACACTCACCATTTTAGTACCTTGCTCGTTATTAAATGTTGGTGAAGTGGATGACGGAGTGACATCCTCTTAGCAAAATGAGACATTCATTTGATGCTCTTTATGGTGTGATGATGAAGTAGAGCAATCCTCAAATGGCATCTCCGAAAAAAGTTCTTCTTCATCACATTTGAGCTTATCGTAACTTTCTTAAGAGTTGCCCAAATGAGATGAGCGTCTTCAAGCGGCGAGATGGATTCAGCCACATCTATACTCAAAGCGTTAAATAAAGCATTAGTGGCTTGAGCATTAAGATATATGCATTTCTCTTCCTCTTCAAATGATAGGAGATTATCACTAGGAGGAGAAATGCTCACATCTACAATTTGCTCTATATGAGGACTCATGGCCCTAAAGATATTAAGCATCCGAGTACTCCAATCAAAGTAATTTGAACCATCTAATAGGAGTAGCTCTATGTGCACTAATTCGCTAGTCGACATCTTTACTCTCTAGGCGGTAAAGTCCGAAAAGAGAGACTTGTCTCTGATACCAATTGAAAGGACAATGATGTCTCCTAGAGGGGGATGAATAGGCGTTTTTCTAAGAATTTGTCTTCTTTTACCGTTGGTCTAAACTTGCAGTAGAATATAAACTAACGGATTTCTCACAAGTAAAAAACCTAAATATGCTAGACTCAACTAGTCCACAAACACCCTAAATAAGCGTGAAAGTTACAATTCTAGGGTGACAAAAATTATTCAATTCTAGCAAAAGATATGCAAGAAAATATTAATTGAAAAACCCTGAAAACCCTATTCACCAGAGTATCTAGGTTAATCCGGATACTCCAGGTTGTATAGTTTCGGAACCTCCGGGTAAATCCAGTATCTCCGGAGTCTGTACAGAAACGAGCTCGAAGCTGAAATTAAACAGTGCCTAAAAAATTCTAGCTCAAACCAAATGAAGTCATATGTTCCAATTTATGATTCCAAGCAGATCCACGGAAAATCTACAATCAAAAACACACAAATGAGTAGATCGAGAAATATGCACAAATATTAAGCAAGAACTCAAATGTAAACAAACTGAAGTGGAGACACAAAGATTTGTTTCCCAAAGTTCGGATTCACCACCATAAATCCTACATCTCCGTTGAGGAAGCTCCAACGAGCTGGGTCTTTTTCAACCACTTTTCTCGATCCACTAGCTTTATCTCTTCCCTTGCAGAGGCGAGATCGACCTTCACAAACTTTCCCGCAGCTCACCACACGCACGGGATCTCACAGGGCAACGCCTAGCCGGATAGGAGCTTCACCTCCAAGAGTAACAAATGCTTCACGGACTTCTTACCGATGAACTCAAGTGCTCAGATTGGACTTTAGCTCACTTTTACTCAATCTTCCAATCTCTCAACCCAACTCACTTTTCTTCTCAAATCTCTCACTAAAATAGAGTGGGAAGGAGTTCTTTTGGCTCTAAACTGTTTTTCTTTCGTGCCCTTGCAGCAGCTCCAAAGGATGGGCGTGAGAGGGTATTTATAGCCCACTTCAAAAAACTAACCTTTACAGGCTTTTCTAGCCTAACCCGGAATATCCGGGTCAACCTGGAGACTCCGGGTTGGCATAGGAACGCTTAACCGAGAATCCTGGCCAGAACTCAACCCAGAGACTCCGGAACCCAGAGTATCCGAGTCCACCCGGAGACTCCGGGTGAACTAAACAGCCACAAACCAAGACTTCCCCTTGTAATCTCACCCGGAGACTCCGGACAACCCTGAGAATCCGGGTCAACCTGGAGTATCTAGGTTCAGCACAGCTGGCTCTCTAAAAACGGCGATAACTTTTGATCCCGAAGTCCGATTTTGACTATTTTTGACTCTATGGAAAGCTTATTCAGAGGGCTACACATCCAAACTAAATTCATGACCTCAAACACATTGGATAAAAATAGGAACACTCTGAAACTAAATTTAGGCACTTCCACACTTTCCGCACCAGGATTTCTAAAAAGAACTCTCACTTGGGTTTGGTTAGAAACTTTTGAGCACTGAGACACGACAATTAGCTATACATTGTATCTCTCTTAATAGTGCGGAATACCTATACTCAAATTCAAATGTAAACCTCGTTTGAACCACTTTGAGCCTTTGAATAACTTTCAAGTATCGCTTCTTTTATTCAAACCTTGAGGGTTGCCAAGTTCCATATAATCTTCACTCAATCTCTTCTTGATTCTTCATATGATTGGTGCGAAACATTCATAGGTTTCCATAGCCTCACACGGTCCATTGGCACAAAGTCTTCACTCGCTCTTCATCACCGCCTTGATCCTTCGGTGCCAAGCTATTTGCTTGCCCTTCACCACGGATGGTCCATCGCAGCCAAGTCTTGCTTGCCTTTCACCGTCTTGCCATAGAAAATCACTTTGTATTCGACATCTTCAAGAAATTAACTTCATCAAATATGGAGTCCACTCTTGTTCTTTACTCTTGGCATATATAAATTCAATTCAACTTATGTCTTCTTATGGATCCTAACCCCATCTCACTCTCAAGCACAAAACACATAGGTTAGTCCATAAAACCTAATTGACAACTTTTGTACCATAAGTTACTTGATCTCCATACGTAACTTATTAGCCTTCATGCATATTGTCAATCTTCATATAGAACCTAACCCCACTCATTCTCAAGCACATAACACATAGATTAGTCCATAAAACTCTATTGACAATGTCATATATTTAGTTACTTGATCTCCACAACCAACTTAATCTTCAAGTTTATTGTCAATCTTATTGAGTTTTTCCTTATCCTTATGAGCATCACTAGGAGCTCAATGACAACAATGCATTTCTTTTGTTCACACGGTATTTCTCAGGAAATCCATGATTCATCACTTTTGCATCTCATATGAAATAACCTAATAACAATTCTTAACACAATTGTTAGTCCATAGGTATTGTCATCACTTACGCGAGCATCACCTAGAGCTCATTCATCTTAATATATTTTTAATCTCCCTATTCACCTAGAGCTCATGCATATCTCTCAATGCATTACCTATGGAACAACCTACTAACAAACTCAACACCATTGTTAATCTATAGGTATTGTCATTAATTACCAAAATCACACATAAGAGCTAGATGCACTTTCAGCTACCTATGTACAACAACCTCTGGCTCAGCCGTCTGCCTTTGCTCAACTTTCTCCCTCGACACTGTATGCTCCCACCTATCATCTTCTTCTATCAGTGTCATAGCATTGCTACTATCATACATTTCTCTTGGAATTGCCTACACCAGGATATTGAACTCAGCCCATTGCTGCCTACACTACTCCAACCATTTGAACCACTTATTCGTCCGATACATTGGTTTTAACTCCCAAAAAACAGGATCTGACGTACGACTCCACATGCATTACACTGTAACGGAATAAATCTCAAGGTCCAACTGAAAATATTGGGTGAACCACATTTTCATCTCCTTCATCCTTGTACCCTCAGGGTTTAGGTGCTCAACGATGATAAACGAAAAATTGCTCAAATCAACACCAGATGGACTGTTACGGATTTGATCATTTCCATAGAAAACTCCAAGTCTTATAGGATTTGACATAACTGCGACCTAACAAAAATATATCAAATAAATTACCAACTTATTTTCCCTATTAATTAGAAATTACATTTATCTAATGTGACTAACTTAGAATTGCTTAACGTAATGCTCAATTATTTTCCCTAAAATGTGACCTATACCTAAAATCTAACCAATATTACAGTCATAAATCTGATATAATATAATTAATTATACAATTATTTTCTATACTCATTAGTAATAACAAGAAATTACATATATTTAATTCTAAAGAAAATTCATGTATTTAATTTGACTGGTAATTCTTCATATATATTTTATTTTCTTAACCTAATACTCAAAATAAAATTCTTCATGACCCAAAATATAACCTACCATCATTTTTTCTAATCCGTAATTAAATCTTACATATATACATTTGAAGCAAAATACATAATTTCTAATCCATAATTGAATCCGCAATTAAATCTTTGTAATCCATAAGTAAAAACAAAATTACAAAGAATTTTTTTACCTTCCTTTTTCTTCCTCCTCCCCCTTCTTCCTCCTTCCTTCTCCTTCTTCCTTCTTCTTCCCTCTTCTTCCTCTTCTTCTCTCGCAACCGGCCTTCTCCCTTTCCCTACCGAACACGCGGACGGATCCTCTCCTGCGCGCGTGTTGGCCTCTTCCTCCTCCCTACGCGCTCAGTGAAGACGTTGACCAACAAAGAGAGATGAAGGAAGCGTGGGGCGTCACGGGTGGACTCGCCAATTTTCGCTGGACGGTTCAGCGAAAATTATAATATTTGTGATCCGGTACAACGAAAACTATTTTTCCCGCAATGATCCTTTGAAAACTATTTTCACGATATGGTCATGTGATTTTTTTTTTATTTTCACTATATAGTCTAAAAAAAAACATTTTTTTTCTTTAATCGTAGTGCGAAAACTCTATTTTTCGCGCTACGACTTTTATATTTTTGTTTTTCGCTAAACAGTCACGTGAACAGGTGATATGTTTGAAATTTCATGATCTCCCGCATTATTACTGAAATTACTGTAAAAAATAATATTTAAAAAATCGGATTCATGCTACCTCTTGCGATTGGGTGGGGACTTGCCGTGCGAGGAGCCGAGGTGGTGGTCCCACACACGCCGCCGATGGTGCACTTCACCCACTGCGGGGTGCAAGCCGTGGCCCGTGGGGTCTTGCCGTCTTGGGGAAATAGCGAGGAGGGAGCTAGGGAGGTGAGAGAGAAAGAGCTAGGGAGGTGAGAAACTGTGGGCTGGTTTCGAGGAAATAAAATGGCCAAATGGGGTGCTGCACAAGCCATCAGTACATGCCTGCATTTTAACGGTTCCACGTCACTCGAAATATGTCGGACCAGTCTAAGAAAAGACTAATACCTACTCAATATATATAGAGATTTGAGCTAGAAATCAAACTTAATATATATAGAGATTTTATAGATAATAACAAAACACAATGTCATAATTTAATGTGAATATTCGTTATTACAAAGGGAACCTTCGAGGGTCAAAAAGTAAATAAACACCACATCTAGCGTGATCTTGTTATTCCGCATCTCTCACAGGCAGTCAATTTAGAGCACCACTTTAGAATTCTCCGTCCTCAAAATAATCCCCAGAGTAATCCCCGATTGAGTATTATGGTTATAGCAAATATGAGTACGTCTCATACTCCACAAGTTGTGATAACGTATGAAACGAAGGCATTCAAAAAATAAGGCTGATAGGAGTTCATTTGCATAAAAGCATAACTTAACCAAATATTTAATAAAAGTGAAAGTAAATGACTGGATAATACCTCAATCAAAGTTGACCACCTCAAACATAGTTTCCGCAACTATGAATGAACCATCATACCATTATTAATGCATTCTAATTATGTGTGGCATTCCTCACCGCTCATAACCACGAGCATTACTGATTAATCAGTTTTACACTCTGTAAGGGTCGTACACTTTACTCATAAGTCATGATTTATTCGTTGAGCCCGTGTCGATCAAACACTTATACACTTCCAAGGTGTGCGGCTAGGAAAATCACTACAAGATCTTTAAAAAGTCTCTCCCAATAAGTGTTTACTCGCTAAGGTTTTACTACCACGTGAATAGTACCTCAACAGTGGAAGCCCCCTATTGTGTCATACAGATCCAAGGAAAATTTCCTCGATTCCCCGTTCCATCATATAGTCTACACTATGTTGGGAGAAAACCAATTAGTTGGCCAGACCCGTCCCATACCACGCTTGTGGTTATACTGTAACGCACGATCTGATCACACCATGAACTAGTCCTTAATCAAATTGAGCAAGACTACCATCCACTGCACTATGCAACCCAAACCATCATCTTGCTCAATTTCTTAGTCCATGTTGCTGAAAACATTATCACCAATTTTAACTCAAGTTGCATAGAATCATTATCAAAATTATTGTAAGACTCCTTTCCTGGGATCTCCTATGCCTACTGTATCAGTCTCTGGATCAAGTAGTTGATACGCATATTACAACATTCTTGGTAGCACAATCATACATCATACATAACAAATTAAGATTACAACAGTATAAAGGGTCTCAAACCATAAGGTACATTACAAGCCTAGCAACCGGCTAACAAAAGCACAGCGGAGCAACAACCCAAAGCCACAAGCAGCTAGGGTGTGAACATGACTGCTAATCTACTACTCATCCACGCATTCGTCTCCCGCAAAGTCGACATTCATCTCCTCATCTGAATGATAGCAAGAATAAGCATGAAAGGTACTCAACAAGTCCTATACTATTGTAAGGGTTTGATAGATGCATAAATGATGACTCAAGGATAATGCTTTACAATTTAGTTTTAAACGTAAAATAGTTTCATGCAGATATCCAGTTTTATTCTCTACTGTCAACTTTGAAACAGTTTAAATAAGGTAACAAGGTATATCTAGGGCCTTAGTAAAGAGTCCAAGTGCTCCGGGTCTACGCAAGGGATGACAGGGTACCACTGGGACCTTCGTAAAGAGTGTGGTTCCATGAACATCCCACCAAGCACCTGAAAAATGCTTCGGTTCTCATTGCTCTCCTGGCCTCCTAGTAAAATGTTCAGCTTGGTAGGCAGATAGAAAAGTCAAGTCCTACCCATAACAGGACGCATGGTTGCAATAGGGTAGCTTAGCATGATGGTGCAATGATTCAGTACTTAAATGGTTGAGGCATGCATCTTCAGCTGCAATGAATACCATGCAGGTAACTCAACCCTTCAAGAGCATCCTCACCAAAGGACTACTCTACTTGCCCCTGCCAAAATAGTTTTCATCCATTTTACACACCACCCGCCATATCTCACATTCTATCAAGGATTCCACAATCATCAGAGAGTTATGGCATATGAGTTTAATTGATATGCAGTCAAGTGACACCTCTGAAGAGATGTATCCCATAAGCGATATCTCCGAAGAGATGTATTTAATCCTAAGCATTCTAGATATCAAGGCATCGTCCGACGTTAATATAGATAACGATAGGTAATCCTAGGGTGACATGGATTCTGAATAATTACATTTAAGGAGTGGCAATTGTTTGATAGGATTTAATTACTGCAAGTAGTTAAGATAGCACAATACATAGCACATGCGATGATAACTCAACCTCTCGTAGGGGCACTTCCTCTTGGCTTATTTACGAGGAAGGGAGGCACAATGGTGGAAAACGAGCTCCACTTTCTCCTTGGCTCCTCACGGGGAAGTAGCAACAACGGCGTTGCAACGGCAGTGGTGAATTGGATGGTGGCGTTGCAGATGGGGAAGAAGAGGGGTAAAGGGGCCCATGCTTCCCCTTTTATAGGGAGAGGGGGAGATAAAGAGAGGCGGTGATGGTGAGATGGCATGGCTTGGTTTCTCGGTGGTGACGCCTACCGAAAATCATGCGACGACAGAAGTGTGGACACCGGCCATCGCGTGCGGCGTCCACAAAGTCACATGTGTCAGTGGGGTGCCTTAGGCTGTGCATCTGTGCGAGGGGAGAGAGAGGGGAGTGGGCAGTGCGGCAAGTTGTCGTGCTTTGAATACGGTGGGAAAGTGACGGTGACTAGGAGCAGTGCGGTGACAAGCTAGAGGAGGGAGAGAGCTAGTTAGCTGTGTGGTAGGGAGGGAGAAGACGCTGGCTTGCAGGTCCCACGTGACAGTGAGGATGAGCGGTACAGCCGAGCTGCGCCTGTGCGTGCGGGAGATGGGCCAACATGCGTGTTACGGCCCATGCACAGTGAAGCGAAGAAGTGAGGATGCCAGGCCGGTTGGGCTGGGGAGGTGGGCTGCGCAGAGAGAAAGAGGGAGAGGGGCAGCCTGAGAAGAAATAAAAGGATTTGGATTTGATTTGGGAAAGATTCAAATAGAAGTATTTAAATTTAGATTTGAAATTGGATTTAGCATTAATTCAAATAAGTATATTTGAATTAGGATTTGATTTGAATTTGAAGCCCTAAAAATTAGGAGAGTTTGAATTCAAATGATTTGAATTTATTTGGATGTTAGCTGAATTAAATCTAAGTAATAGATTTGAATTTGAGAGATATTCAAATTAAAATCTCCACTCAAAGAACCATGAAAACAAATAAATCAAAATGAATATGATCAATTTGTTACAGGGATTAATTTATAAATTAATTTGGTACTCTTTGGAATACTTAGCCAAAATAATATATTTGAATATATACATACATGTGTGTGTTTTATGTTGGTTTAATTAATTAAATTATTTTTTAAAAAGAGTGAATTTTGCTAAAATTTAAATGCTAAAACTTGGGATGTTACAATTATTATACCAAATGTCATGATCAAACTCCCAAACAAGGCTAAGCATTACTACCCTTGATTCCATCAAAACCGAGGCGACAAGATAACTATGGAAAAACTAAGGTATAGCCTAACATAGGTTTCCCATCAACAACTATAAGCATGCAATTTTGTAAAACAAAAACATTTAGAAAACTTAGGAGCAAAAGGCATAAAGGATAACTTGCCTTCACCTTGGTGCTTAGCGGGTTCCTTGAACTCCTGGTCCTAAAAACTTGCAAACTCCTCCTTCTAGATGTCGGTGACTAAGCGTAAAATAAAACAAAGCAATAAACTCCAAGAACTAAGAAAGAGCCAAAAACACACAAATAACTCAAATTATTATTTTGATAACTTTTGTGAATTATATGTGGAGGAAACAATTAGATCGGAGTTGCAACAGTGGAGATATGGCTTGGAAGGGTGGAAAAAAAGGCATAGGAATTTTCCTAAAATTTCTAGATGTTTCTAGAATTTTCTAGGAATTGTTTAGATTTTCTAGCACTTATTTGGAATTAAAAATAACTATTATTAATTAAAGAAACACTAAAAAAATTAAAACAGACTAACAAAAATTATTTTAATAAAGAAAAACATATGTCTTAATTATTTACTATTTTTCTAGAATTTAAACATTAAAGATAACATTAACATAATTATTCTAGATTTTCTAAATCATTTATGGAAATTTTGCTTATTATTTTATCAATAAAAGATATTAAAGCATATAAAAATTTAAAAACATTTTATTCTACTGAGAAATCATTTAAAAACATTTATCTAATTTATTAATAAATTTATATGAAATTTCTAATAAATAAAAACTATTATCAGAATTATCAGGTTTTCATGAATTATTTTTCTAAAGAAAAAAAGATTTATTGTGTATGCTTGCGTCAGCTTTCAGCACCTGCTGATGGGGCTTGGCGATGCTAACTAGGATGCCATGTCGGACAAAAGCACACATGTGGCTCAGCTTACTGGGATTAAGAGATGTTGACTGGGCTCGGTCGAAGAGGTACGGGGCGATCTAATCCTAGCCGCATATGTGAGATCGAACGATGGAGGCGGGATCTACCTTGGCTCCAGCTCGGTTCGATGTTGATAGTGAGGTCCGGTGGCAGCGCGTCGTTGGAGAGGAGCAAAGATTGCGTCGTGCTAGCTAAGGTGCTCTAGTGAGCGGTAGAAGATGATGCGGAGACGACGATGAGTCCGTTTTGGGGGCGTGTGGATGTCAAGGGGGCTCGCAACAGCGTGACGACGGCGAGGGAGCTTGGTGAGGACTGGAGCTCGGCGGGAGCTAGGGATGACAATGGGCACATTTTACTCGTGCCTGGTTCACCCTTGTACACGCTCCACACATGCTTTATTGATATTTGTTTGTATGGTTAGACTTGTTGTGTTGTTAAACAATATTCATTTGTGTTGCACTAAGCATGGTTGAATTGTGAATCAATATGTTATATATGTAAACTATTGTGGTAATATACTAATGTGATATGCATGTTATGTATGATGTATTTGTGATATGCTTGCTCATTATCTTAGATGAGATGCATATTTAAATTGATGATATCATTGTTACATGTTTGATCTTATGTTCAATGCTTGTTTATTATATTCGCGGGTATACGTACGTGCCCGCGGGTATGTGATGTCCGTGGGTGGCTGGCGCGGGTTTCAGTTTTTACTTGTGATGAGTAATAGGTGCGGGCGTAGGTTTGAGAATTAGCTCACTGGTATAGGTTTATATAGCATCTACCCGTGGGTATTGTACCTGTTTCCATCCCTAGTAGGAGCGCTCTCGAGTGGCGCCTTTGCTCTGGAAACTAGGGGAAAAGAGTATGTGGGTGTTGGGGATGCTAAGGGGGTCTCGGGGGGTTTATATAGCCCGAGGTGGCAGATTTGAAGTTCAATTAGGGTTCGGGGCCGGTGGAAATTATCGTGATGGTTTTTGTGTTCTGGAGTTGCAATCACGTCGCAAATTTGATCCTCCTTCCTTCTTGTCGGTTGCAGATTCCAAATATGTGCCCACGCGGTGATCTCCTTCTATTTTTGGGTGCTTGATTAGGGCAGGTGCTGGATTGCCACAACACAGGGAAAAAGGAAATGACGGTGAGAGGAGGGAGATGGGTCTGACGCGTGAGACCGGCATGAGGGAGGGAGAGAGGGAGGCGTGAGTGGGTGTGGGTCGGTGAGCCGGGGTGCATGGGGCTGAGCCGGAGGGAGAGAGAGAGATGGGCTGAGAGGGAGAAGGGGAGCTCAGGAGGGTTTTCTCTTTTTCATTTTATTTCTTTTCCCTCTTTTCCATGCATTTCTCTAATTGTTTTCCTTGCAATTTCTTTAATCCATTTATTTGGTTTATGCAAAAAAGGCATTAGGGGCATTTATTCATTATTTTTTTGAGAAATTTTCAGTGGCAATTTTGTGCTGTTACAAAATATGAATTTTGACAGAAATCCCCGTGCACAAACAGTTTTAGATTTGCGCAAAATGCGTGTCCAGAACTGCACGGAACGGTGCTGGATATCATCAATGCGATGTGACAATGCCCACCCACGCACATCCCTCCCTCGTGAGCACCCGCCGCTCCGGCCAAGCTTGCCGACGTACTCGCCGTTGGCCCGTTGCAGCCACCGACGACGACCCCTAATTTACACAGAAGCCCCTCGCCAACGCTCAAATCCCCAACCGGCCCTTAATTACCCTGTGACACCTCTCCTCTCTTTTCGACCTTTTCCCCCTTCCCTTCCCTTCCCCTCCCCTCACCCTCCCACCCACCGGTCACCGCTGCCTCGGTCCGGCGGCGAGGGGTCCCGGCTCCGCGGCCGCCGCATCCGCAGCTCCGATCGGCCCTCGGATCGCCGGAATCCGCGAGGCGTGTTCCGGGAGCGAAAGGTGGGCGCTTTCTGTCGGCGCTCGTCTCTTCGTCTCTCTTTTTTTTTTGGGGGGGGGGGGGGGGTTCAAGTGCCGTGGGTTGGCGAGGTCGATTTGGTAGCGGGCGTGGTTTCATGCTTGGGGTTGCTTTGATTCGGAGTTTCTATCTGGGGTTCGATTTGGTCCTGGAAAGGTTCAGAGTTGCTGCGTATTGGTGTGAAGACTGCCATTTTGGATTTGGTTTGGGGGGTAATTTGTTGGGGATTTGATGCTTCTTCTTTTGGATTCCTTGAACTTTCTTTGTTGTGGAGTATCAAATTTTAGTCGCCTTTTATGCTTGCATGTTGGTTGGTGGCTGTGGAAATTGTACTGCTTGTAGGTATGGAACCTGTGATCCTTGTAGTTTATTCAAGTACTATGTTTGTTTGTAGCATCTAGCATCTGTTGTGTTGGGTTCCTTGAGTACCAGTTCTTAGATGCTTTTATGCTTGCATCATGGTGATTGTGGAAATTGTACTTCTTGTAGGAGTGAAACCTTTGGTCCTCATACTTTGTTCTAGTAGTATCTAGTATGTTTTCCTTGTTTCTGATCTCTGTTGTGTTCCCTTTGTGCAGATAATCCCCTTCCGGGGAGCTGTGTTAGGGAGCAGGGAAGAGTGGAGTGGTTGTGGAACGTAAGATTTTAGCTGTCCAAGAATGGCGCAAGGCGCCAAATTCCCTGGGTTCATTGGCGCCGTGGGTGGCCATGACGGCGGTGGCAACTTTGGTGGGAACTTTTGCGACATGGCGTTCTACCAGAAGCTAGGGGAGGGCTCCAACATGTCGATTGATAGCCTCAACAGCATGCAGACCAGCATGCATGGCGGTTCCATTGCAATGTCTGTGGACAACAGCAGTGTTGGGTCCAGTGACTCTCGTACTGGGATGCTTGGCCATCCTGGTCTCAAGGGACCTGTCATTGTGGGCAGTTACTCGGTTGGGAACAGCATTTTCCGTCCTGGGCGGGTTTCGCATGCCTTGAGTGAGGATGCGTTGGCACAGGCTTTGATGGACAGCAGGTTCCCAACTGAGACGCTCAAGAATTATGAGGAGTGGACCATTGATTTGGGGAAGCTGCACATAGGAATGCCCTTTGCACAAGGTGCCTTTGGGAAGCTCTACAGGGGAACATACAACGGTATGGATGTTGCCATTAAGCTTTTGGAGCGACCAGAGGCTGACCCTGAGAAAGCTCAATTGTTGGAGCAGCAATTTGTGCAAGAAGTTATGATGCTTGCAACATTGAGGCACCCAAATATAGTCAAGTTTGTTGGGGCATGCAGGAAGCCGATGGTTTGGTGTATTGTGACAGAGTACGCAAAGGGTGGATCTCTCAAGAATTTCTTGAATAGGAGGCAGAACAGGTCTGTTCCGCTGAAGCTGGCAGTGAAGCAGGCATTAGATGTTGCACGTGGCATGGCCTATGTTCACGGCCTTGGATTCATTCACAGAGATCTTAAGTCAGACAACCTCCTTATTTCTGGTGATAAGTCGATTAAGATTGCTGACTTTGGAGTGGCTAGGATTGAAGTAAAGACTGAGGGGATGACACCTGAAACAGGAACATATCGTTGGATGGCTCCGTAAGTTGAACCAACATGCCTTTTGTCTTACTTATTTCAGTCAGTCATTATGTTATCCTCAATAAGGCAAATCTGTTTCTTTTTTTTTTTCACGTTGCCATTACTCAGGACCATAACACAGAACCATTTATCAAGCAATACCTTTGTTTGATAATAAGATATATGCAGTTTATGTGGTTGCTTATTCTTTTTGTTATACTGTTTACTTGTAACATGTTAATGACCAGTACCCTAAAAGTATAAATTTTAGTTATATGCATCGTTCCTGTATTAGACCTAATAGTTTAATGTATTCTTGGTCTATATTAACTTGGTAATTTTTAGTTTTTATGGATTCGTTCCTCCAAAATTGACTTGATATTAGCATTTCCTGACATGTATTGAATACTTGATTGTGCAAAAATGTGCGTTTGCATGTAAAATTTCCATGCTGCTGCTGTCCAGAATTATCCATTTGTAGCTGCCTTATTTTTTTTACTTTTTATCCAACACTAAGTGCTGGTTTGGCAGATCAAACATTTGTATATGTAAATATAAATTGCACCCGCCGGAGATGTTCTGGTCTTGGGTTTGGCCTCATGGATTCAAATATTGCTTACTATTTAGACATAGTGAAGTAGGGTGCGATTCTAGGAATCCATATATTTCTTCACTTGTAGGCTTTAATGTTTAATAGGTGGGTGCTACTGATTAATTAACTATTTTTATCTAATATATTATTAGATTGCATCTATTGCATCGTCCCTTTTGAAATCATTATGCACTATTCATTCTTCTGCCAAGGGGTCAATGAAGTATTACCATCTTAGGAGCATTTGTAGAGATTGTAGATCCAACATGCTATTTTACTCTTTTAGTTATACGTAGAAGTTTATATTAGCTGCTACTTGTTGGCCGAACTAATCTGGATCGTCTTAACTGCAGAACATGTGAGCTATTTAATTTCATACAGTTATTTTACTAATATGATACAATGGAAGTATGATTTTCTGGTGGTTGTTCTTTTCTCACTTTGACATAATAATTCATTTTGTTGGCTTATGAAGAATAATTAAGCAATCATGTGATGCATGATCATATCTGGTCTGGCTAAAGCCAATTTTATGAGAATGGAAGGTTGGTGCAGGGCAACTTTATTTGCACCTGCTTGGATTCAGTTCATTTTATGTGCCAGGATACGTAACATGCCCATATAGGCACTGGGCAGCACCCCTTTGCCAAAGTCAGCGAGGCAGGCAGCCAGCATGCCCATAGGTGGTTCTGCATGGTCAAAGTCGGATGCCAAGCTATTGGGTGGTGGTGGGCTTGGCAGGCTAGTGGCTTTTTCACTGGGCTTGGTGGTTGATTGAAGCCTCCATGTTGCCAATTGAAGCCTCCTACCGGCTGCCAATGGATCCGCCCACCTTGCCACCTGCTTATGCTACCTTAGCGCTCGATTTTGCCACCCTGCCATAGGCTGCTCCTCCCAATTGCCGCTCTATACGAGAAGTCGCGGTGGAGGCAGAGGTGAGGGGGCGGCAGAGTCAAGGGTTGGCGGTGGCAACAGAAGGAAGAGGTGGAGCGATATGGGAGGCGTTGGCTTAGGGTTTCTCTACTTGTTTGTACCTGGTTGCTTCTTCATTTGAGTTGGCCGGGCGAGTGGACCTCCAATGTTCTCTCCTCGTGCTTCCTTGTATGCCTAGCACTTAGATGGGTGTTGAGATGGCTGCCTCGTGATACTAGTAACTATAAGTCAGGTTAAACCAAGGCACTTCACCGAATCTACTAACTAAATTGCCCCCATTGGCTCGTAGAAGAGTAGCAAAGACTATATGCCACAATATTGACTATTCTAACCTTACTTGGAAAGACTTACTCCGAGAGGGGGAAGCTCTTAAACAATGTGGAAGGAAAGGAGTTATACTTCATGCAAATACGCAATACAATCCTCGATGACACGCAATTATATTTGCCCTTAGAAGAGAGCCAACTCGGCTCCATGTGGCACCAAAGCTCACGAGCAACATTAAAGGTGACGGCTACACTCTTGACTCCTCAACGAGCCACTTTGACAAGTCTGCAACCTGGCCGGATTTGATCAGATATCGCTCATCCTGTATCCTATCCTATTTTTTCCCAAGACATAGTCACACGGATAGTCGGGCATCAAAATGAAAGCAAATTGTCTTGATTACGACTGCGGAGCATATATAAATCAATCGAATGTTGTAACAAATTGACCAAATATTGTGAAAAATATAGACCATATATAATGTATTTATAACATTTATAAACACATTGCACAGGTCTAGGTGGCAACAACAGAAGTTTCATAAACCACAATTACTCTAAACCATGGATTTGAAACTGCCATCTTGAAGACTCGTCGAACTAACAAAATAAAATTTTCCCTAATTGTATGTTCGGACAAAGATGTCAAGCAACAATAATATCAAATATGTTGGCAGTTTTCAAATCATGGATTTGAAACTGCCATCTTGAAGACTCGTCGAACTAACAAAATAAAATTTTCCCTAATTGTATGTTCGGACAAAGATGTCAAGCAACAATAATATCAAATATGTTGGTATCCAGATACTTAGGTCCCAGTTCAAAATTATTCAAGGAAAAACCTAAGAATTATTTGTTTCCATATCTTTTCAACTCAGACCCCAAAGCTGACAAAATAATATTCAACTTTGATTTCGAATCTTGCAAATAGGGCTTCCCAAATCCCCCTAGATTGATCAGTCGGTCGGGAAATATTCAAACTGATTACACCCACATGGTAATGAATCTAAGCCCTCGGTAAGTTGCACCCCATATGAGCTTGTTGTTATCATCCGTTTCCTTGGCTAGCCAGCTACTGTCACCTATTCCCCATGTTGAGCCTACCATTGTCAACATGTTCCTGGCGAGTCATTCTTTATGCATTTAAGGCATTGATGTTGTTCAATGAGTCATATGCCATTGAGACAACTCAATGGCAAAAGCAAAATCCTTTTTAGCTTACTGGAACAATGTTTTTTTTTTTCAATATTCTAAATGGGCAAGTTTGATCTTGCCTAACCAAATGAAGGGCGCAAAAGATCCAAACGTTTGCGCCCACAAACTACCTGGATTACGTGACCTGAACCCGACTCTTGACTCCATGTGTCAGAGTGGAGAGCCCACTGCCCATGGATTTGGCCCATAGAGATATTCATATCACAAAAAATTACTAAAAACCATTATAAAATTTCCTCCTACAATAATGATATGACTTTATTGTTAGGTAGGTGGATAGTGTGAAATAATCAAGCGTGGCACTATCAAGTAAAGGTGGAGCCTGAGAAATAGCTAGATTACAGGGAGCACGGCGGCAATGTGACATGTTTCAATTGTTCTCGTTTGCCATTTGCGTCATAATATATTTGCAGGCATGCATAATGTAAACGTTAAATCCACTGAAGAGCCAAGTAAAGAGTCCATGGTTGTATGTTTAGATTCGTTATGTGACTAATTTTGGTAACACTGAAATGCTGATGCTCTTGTCTATTCATATAAACTACATTTTCCCTTTCACTAAAGCCTTGTCTGTAGGTAGCATTTTAAAGGCGTTCTGTCAGATATCACGGGAAAAAAAATCTTGGAGTTCATCATACTTGGTATCATATTAGATTTTTCTGAGTGACAACATAGTGAGCTTTTTGGAACTGAGAACTAGACAACTAGTGAATACCTTGAAAATATTTTGTGCATAGGACATGTAAATTTGGTCGTTTTTTCTATTCATCAGATTGGGCCGTCATATTATCCTCAATGAAATATATATATTACAGTGCCTATCCTGGACGCTTCGACTATTGACTATGTGCTTCCTTCATATCTTTGTACAATACTTGAACCAACTGCTGCTTCTACTGTATTGTTTTGTTTGTTTCTGTTGTGCTAACTTCCTATTTTGCCACTTGCAGCGAGATGATCCAGCATAGACCATACAACCAGAAAGTTGATGTCTACAGTTTTGGCATTGTCCTGTGGGAGCTAATGACTGGGAACGTTCCTTTTGCAAAAATGACCGCGGTGCAAGCTGCATTTGCTGTGGTGAACAAGGGTGTCCGTCCAACCATACCCCATGACTGCCTCCCCGCCCTCGGGGAGATCATGACCAGGTGCTGGGACGCAAACCCTGAAGTGCGTCCTCCATTCACCGAGGTTGTCAGGATGCTGGAACAGGTGGAGATGGAGGTCATGAACACTGTCCGTAAGGCCCGGTTCCGCTGTTGCATCTCCCAACCGATGACTCTAGACTGAGACAGGCAGAATCCAGGAAAAAATGAACCTGGAGAGAGGTTGAATCCTGTGTATTTATCATATTAATAGACTTGTGCATAGAAGCAGATAGCCCACCTGTGTGTGCGTGCATACTCAGAACGAGGCCCTTCTGTCTTTGACATGTTTATCCTAGATTACACCTAGCTTCTGTCGTCATCAGGGTGACTATTAGAGATAGCTTTATCCTTGATTTGATGCCCATCCTTCTGTTGTAACAAGTGCATGTTCCTGCTGCCCTGTTTGTGTGCTCATCATCTTGCGGCGACATGTGGAAGCTTCGATGCTTCAAGGTATATAATATGTATAATTAATTAGCATGGATTTGCTCCTGTCCCGTAGTCTCGAATGATGTCATGCTCTGTGTAACGAAGTCATGTAACTTAGCCTTGGTGAGCATCAGTTTGCCTCTTGTGAGCTGGGCAATTTTTTAGCAGGTCCTGGTAAGTGCAGTATGTTGCTTTCAAGTTTGCTAATTTTTGCAAGCTATATCCGCTAACCCTCGCAAATGCTTTCAGGTTTGCTACTGCAACGGACGAACCTGTCAGTGTTGCAAACGGAGTTTGGATGGTCTAGATTTGAGAAAGTGCGAAACAGATGCACAATTATTATTTTTCACGTTGCTATTAGGTGTTGGGACTGTGAAAAAGTGTGACCAAGGGAACTACATAATTCTACAGTATGAGAGCATAACAAGTTGAAGAGTGAAATACACAAAAAAGAAGAAGGATTTTCTCTGAAATTACAAAAGGATGGAGACAGAGAGACATGAAAGCATCATTATCCCACTGCAGAACATGGAAAGCTCCCGCAGCATAATTCTGCAGCTTCTTATGGCTAAACCACTAGAATTGAACAGCATTCATGGTGCGACACGAGTAGAACAGAAGACGATAAAGTAAAGCGAACAGGAAATAAGAGAACAGCAGACAATAATTTTGGAACTATGAAATTGAAATTATAACCTAAATGGAGATGAAACAAAGCCTATGATGTTGTACAACTGAAGCAGCACGACCATATTTAACACAATCGACCTTCTCTTTCCCCCTTCCCACCTTCACATAGCAGCATACTATTCAACTGCTGCTCCAAATTAGCAGACAGGAGACAGATAAATCAACTGGTTTCCTCCACAGGGCCTGTGTTTGAGTTTGCATTGCCTTTTTCGACCTTGATTATGGCAGTGGATCCATTTCCAGCTGAGGCGCCCTCAGCTTTCGGGTTTTTCCCATTGTTCTCAGTCTCCTTCAACTGGACGGCCTGAGCAAATGCGCCTGATATATCAGCCACAAGACCTTGAGCCTTAGTATCTGCTGGCTTCTGAGGATCAGCTCTGGCAGGCTGCTGTTGACGTCTGTTCTCGTGCAAGGCTTTCTCCCGTTGCTCATAGAAGTCAAAATCCTCCAGAATTGTCGTCTCAGTCTCATGGCTCTTGAATATGGTTAACATCTGGAGGCCCTGTTCCAGCTTCACCTGTATGTTTTGTTCCTCAAGAGTTAGTGAATTTATTCAGAAAAGCTAGTCACTAGAAGCTTAAACATTCAACCAACAAAAAGACCAAAATTATGCAAACTTTACCTCCTGTGTGTCCCTGCTGTTTGTAACAGGTTTGTTGTCATTGTTCTCAAGAATGATGTGCCGCAGAAGGTTGTTCGGAACATCCTTAATAATGTGCCACTTCACAGGAAACTGGCCACTCCACTTATCCTGTTGCCAGTAATCAACACTTCTGTCGAAATCGACAGGTCCAATCATCTCAGCCACACCGCAGAACTGGCCACTACCATTAACCTATAAAAACGTGTAGTTATCTATCAAATCAGAAGACAATACCAAAATTGTAGAACACCACAACATATGCTAATAGAGGACCCATTATTTTCTACTGTTCTTAATTTTTCCTTAAATAGGAAAATAAACAACAAAACAAGAGGGGCTGTCCTTACCGAGAAAAACAAGAAAATAGGGCAATGCTCTTCTTTCTCTTTGGCTGCACGGTAAGCAGAGTCCAGCTTTCTATTTCCGCTGGCTGTGCTGGCCCAAACATTATACTTAATGCTCCTATGGACATGGTCCTCAGTGTAGGACTTTATTACAAAGAATTTCGCATCCTTGTACTCGGTGACAAAATCAGGGCGATTGTACAGTTGGCTATCAATCAGCGGAACAGTTTTCTCACTTTTTTCATCTCCTGAGTTCTCTGTGTCTTGTATCTTCGGTTTTGTAGCACGTGGCCCACGGTTTTGCTCATTCATAAACTCCAGAGAGCCATTGTGACTACCAAATGGCATGCTCCCCCTTTGTTGATTGGCACTCAAATCAAAAGTACCAAATCTGCGACCAACAGAACTCCAACTTGGAGTAGTCCCTCCAAATTTGCTACCTTGCTGGCGTGCCTTATAGGATCCAAGGCCATACAGTGATCCATGATGCTGCAAAAAGATGCACTCTTAGCATTAAAAAGTAAGGGGTACAGTTAGCATAAGCAACAAGCAAATTTGAGTTCCTAATACCTAGACATTCTATATTGAACCACACTTGAATCCTAATAACAAATAATCAAATACAGTAAACTAATGTATGTGACAGAACCCAATTGCATGACAGCATACCATTCCAGAAGCCAGTGGTACATTCCCTTGACCAAACAATCCAGGAGTGCTATTTTGTTGTATTGGTGCTGCAAAAGAAGGTCCAAAATTAGTTCGACATGGCTCTGACCAATATATTATAACACTCATTGCTTGCAATCATCGAAAGTTTGCCTGCAGCAGAACAAGGAATTGAAAAGGAGAAATGGTACCTCTGTCGAACGAACTGAACGGTTGATGATACCCTGCCGTGGGTGAATATAGAAGGCCATCAGGAAGGAAGTACTCTTGCTGCAGCATAGGGTCTCCTTGAGATATTCCAGGCGCAGAGTTTGAATATCCCATGCTAGGAGAAGCCGGTGGTTGGTAGTAAGGACTCGAGAAGGGAAAGTGCATAGGGAAGTATTGTTGGCCATCTCCAACGGTTGAAACTGGAGAGTAAGTTCCATACATCATTTGGGGGTTGTTTGCATATCCAGGAGATAGCATGAATGACTGGTTGTCATTATAGATTCCCTTCAGAAAAACAAGATTTAGAAAATTTTATCAAGAAAAATGAAATAAATTCAGTAATCCAGCTACTTACAGGTGATACTGAATGGAGTCCCTCCATATTCATGTAATGGGGATATTCTTCCCATTGTCCCGAAGGATTCATGTATCCTACAGTGGAAAGAAGAACATCAAATTTAAAACAGCACTCCATGGAAGTGAGAAGATGCTGCCTTGTTACAGAACCAGGTCCAGAATCGAATAATTTGCTCTGTGCCCTCATAAGAAGGCCAAGATATATATACTTCAGTAATAAATTCGAATCGAGGCGAACAAAGCAGACTAGTGAAACTATGACCAATTAGAACGGGTAAAAAACAAATGTAGAGGAAAACAACAGAAACATGATCGTTTAGTAACTACGGATATATTTGTGCTAGCATTAATACACAGACAATGAATATAACCTAACCTCCAGGATAGAGTGCTTGTGGCTGCGGTGCATACACATTGTGCTGGTACAGAAAAGGTTGTTCTCCACCTTTTCCGACAGAGCTAGCCTTCTCTAGTGCACCTTTTGGCGATTTTAAGGAGCTACCACCACGCACATTGCTTGTAGTCGTATTCTCTGTACTAGAAAGAATCTGATGCAATAACAATGAACCATCCATGAGCAACATTCAAAGCACAAAACAGGGGAAGATAAACCATACAGCAAATTACCTGCTCTTTACTATTTGAACTCTTGGAGGGGTTATTCTCGAGCACAACATCTGACTGCAGAGGAATCATGCTATCTACAGAACATACACGTGCAATTGCAGAAAGTTGCATTGTCATGGTTCATAATCAAAACTTTAGAAATAACAAAGGAATTGCATACTGTTAAGCCGACTACATCGTATAAACCTTAACCCAGAATAACATCAGCAACATGTTCTAGGACAAACATAAGCACTTATTACCAAAATACAAACAAGAAGGTGTTCATAATAGCGGACAAGCTGTACAGCTCCCCAATCACACCCCTTCAGAATCCACCACAAGTCGTACTATCAGCACACTGTGCGAATAGGCTTGCGATGCTCAGGACATCACCAGCAAGCTCTTATTACACCGAACAGTAGCTTACTCGAATTCCTCCAACCTACAGCACATCATCAACCAAAGTTCAGAGCTCTCCTGAAACTTCTAACCCCATTGGTTATTGATTATTTTACACTGCTCGTACCAGCGCCAACTTTACCGCGCCAGCTCGTGTAAAATGGCATGTTCACTAACCTTTCGAAATCGTCCTGTAGGTGTTCGTACCCTGGTTAAAAAAAGACGCTCTTGCCCTTAAGCAGAGCCTGACGCAACGCAATCAGCAGGGCCAAATCGCAGCTCGACAAACACCTCTCCTCCGCGCGTTTTCTTCTACCGCTTGTTGCAAGAACGCAACCCAGACGACGAAATCGCAGCTCCTGGACTCTGCCCGGGCGAACCAATCGCGCCGCCCGAATCAATCTTGACCTAGGTGCCCCAAAGAAAAGCTCGCGACCCCGCCCCGATTCCACACCAACAACTCCTGCCAAGATCGCACCCCCGTCGCCAACTCCACCGAATCCGGCCCCCGTAGCCCCCGGAGCAAGAGAATTCGAGCACCAACCCAGCGCAATCAAGAACAGCAAGAGCAAAGAAAAAGAAAAAGAAAAAAAAACATAGTCAAACCCCACTCCAGCTACCGTGAGCGCACGTACCAGCGGAGCCCTGGGCCTGCTGAGGCGCGGCGGCCATGGCCGAGATCCGGAGGCGGGTGGCGAACTCGTGCGTCGGGATTGGAGTCCTCCCGGCGAGGGTTTAAGCATCAAATTTGGGGAGGAGGAGGAAGGGAATGCAAAAAAAAAAGTTTTTCCCCTTTTTATTGGTCGCGAGGAGAGGGGGGAACGACGAGCTGCTGTGTCCACCAATGATTTTATAATAGCTTCGTGGAGAGGAACCCGGCCCGGCCCGGCCCGGATCGGCCCGGCCCGGATCTTTGCCTGGTCGGGTCCGAGCCCAGATAAAGGGGCCCTGCGGGTTAGAGTGGTCGATCGGCACGTGCGGGTTTAGCCTTGAGGTGTACGGCCCTTCCGCCCTTGCTTGTGCTCCGTGTTTTTGTTGCAGATCGCCCCCGAGGGCAGTGTAGAATTTTGGATATGCCCTGCTGCGTGAGCCTGACAGCACGGTCCCACCGGGGATGCTGACGCGCTGCTGCAACCAGCTCAAGATGATGCGATTGCGACAGTCGGTAATTTAGTCCCAGTCTCTATGTACACGTGTATGTCAACCCACACCTACATATAAAACTCATATTTAATTTCCAGAACTTTAAATAAGTATCAACGCATCCTCCACTCTCATAAACGAGAAAAGCCATCCCACGATAGAAAACGAGTAATTTTACTGCTGCAATTGGAAAAGACCATCCCACTAACCTTTAAATAACAATTATTTCTTTCTCTCCCTTCTAATCCTACATAAATCGTCGAAGATCTCAACATTTATATTTATAGCCAATACCAGTGGGGGTGATTTGAGAGGGTCATGAATCTCTCCGTCTCGCTGCGCTCGCTCTCCAACGTTCACCAACAAGCCGAAACATCGTCTATCGATACAAGTGTGATTGTACACATGAAATCTCCATTAGCACATTCGCTCATTGCTCACACCTCTACAATCTCTACAGTCAACCCACTCGACAATCTCAACTATAGCGGTGTGCTGGGTGTGTGCACTATTTGGCCGTATCCGTATTGAAATCTGAAATATTTTATAGTATAGAAAGAGATATGGTGAACCTTATATTGTAACATTGTTTATCTTTTCTAGTCAGTGCATGAAATCTTCTTGTTTAACTGATTACTTTCTTGATTAGTTTGAGATTGTTTCTTGGATTGTGTGATTAGTTTTCTTATTCAGTGAGAAAATCTCACATACAATTATTGCCAATTAATTATTTTCTTGATCAGCTAGATACTGCTTTTCTGATTACGTGATTAGTTTCCTTATTTATAGAGGAAATCTCGTAGTTTGTTATTACCAACCAAATTAGTTGGAAATTATTTTCTGGATTAACTGGAGATTGCTCCCTAATTATGTGATTAGTTTCTTGGTCTAGAGAGCAAATCTCGCATGATATTATTGTCTTTCTACTTCATATATGGTGCAATATTATCGACGAGTCAACAAGTGCGATTTTTTTGTTTCCTTTTTGTAATATATATTTTTCGGTTACACAACATATATTTTCTAGCCACGCCAACATGTTTTTTTGTCACGTAACATATATTTTTTATCACGTCAACATATATTTTCCGATCACCCTAACATATGGTTTCTGGTCACACAACATATATTTTCCGATTTACGACAACATGTATTTTCCTAATCACAAAAACATATATCTTTCGGTCACTCCGACATACATTTTTGGTCATGACATATATATTTTCTATCGTGACAACATATGTGTGTTTTCTGTTTTATTATAAGCATTTTCTGGTTGTGGGATGGAAATTTTCTACTTTCTCACTCGCGATCATGTTGGGTTGCTCGGGCAGGGTCAGATTGGTCTAGCTTCCGGCACGTGAAATAATATTTAACGCGCATCGTGTTAAACAGTGATATATGTGTTGTCACGTTAAAATCCCTATTTAACACCCATCGTGTTAAATAGGGATTTTTTTCGTCAGTTTTTTGATTTTAGAATGATTATTTTCCTGTTTTGTAATTGAGATCTTGCAATTGTCAGGTTTTTCTGTTTTGCAATGTGTGATTTCCTATTTTGTACTAATAATTTTATTGTTTTTAGTTTTTCTGCTTTATAATATGTGATTTTTGGTTTTGTAATAGGGATTTTTCGATTGTGGGTTGATTCAAAGAGGTTAGGTTGGTCGGCACCTTAAATACTTATTTAAGGTGCAGTGTGTTAAATAGTGTAGCTCTATATGTGTGTATACGTAGTGCTACTTTATATCTACGGTGTAACGTATTATTTGGTAATAGTAAAATTTTGTTTAGTAGGTATAGAATAATATGCTACATCTAGGATATAGAATAGCATTTGTGTGTATATATATACACGCGTCCGTAAAATTAGTGTAGGAAAAGCTTTGGAATTGGGTGAAATTCATTTAGACTTTACAAGAAATTTTGATCCTTCAGAATTAGCAGAATAGGAAAAGAGATGTTGAGTACAGTGGAGGCGGTCCAATTAAATAGTAACAGATATACAATTAGATGGGCACTTGGAAATGTCAAGGAAGTTTGCTACTACTTCATCTCTGTATAAGCAAGCAACTTTCCCACGGGTTAGAGATGATCGAATGATAGAGATATGGCAATCTAATCTGCCTCTGAAAATAGAAGTTTTTCTTTGGCAATTACATAAGGTAGGATCCAATCTGCTGACCAATGATTGAAAAAACACTGGCCTGATGCTGAATGGTGCAATTTTTGTGGAATGACAGAAACGGCTGATCACGTAATGTTTGCCTATCCCTTAGCTAGATATTGTGGGAGTAATTAGAGATGTATTTTATTGGAACTATGCGCCTTCGAGTTTGAAACAATTTACACAGATGGCACTTAGCTCCCAGCGGAACCGTATGTTTGCTTTCAATAAAGCAGGACCAAAAGCTGGATATATTTTTACTATAACATACCATATAAATAAATTAGACATACTCTTTTACCATTATAAATATACTTATATACTTATTCTAAGATACTCAATGTAAACTATATGAAAAAATAGAAAAGAAGTCCATCAGTTTTATTAAATTTTGATAATATCTTTGTATTTGTACATAAAATGTAATACACTGAAAAAATATGTGCAAACCACCTAAAAAACTATACATATCACTTGAATGATCTTATATACTCACATGCTCCATGTACATACTATTTATCACATGAGATACTCCCAATATAATGAGATACGTATGTGGGAGTACTCCCGAAAGTACCAAATATGCTTATATATATATATATATATATATGTATGTATGTATATATGTATGTATGTATGTATATATGTATATGTATGTGTGTGTGTGTTCGTCCCCGTGGCGGACCCATGATTTTTTAGTAGGTAGGCATCTAAATTTTTAAGACCACAAATTCGGTAAAAGAGTATAAAAATCGATAAAAGACAATACAAATTCAGTAATTCGGTATAATATCGTAAATTCAACAATGAATCCCAAATTTGTAAAACCATAATATAAATAATCCAAACATGACATAAAGTCTTACATAAGTGGAAGATTACATCATTATGATACTATTCTAGATTCTTCACTTTGCGTTTTCTCATGACCATGAAAGACTCGATTACGTCACCCTCACTTACTTTAGAGAAGATATCTCACTCGATATATGTGACTAAACAATCTTTCAACAACTCATCACCCATTCTATTTCTCAACTTATCCTTCACTAAACTCAATGCCGAAAATACTCTTTCAACACTTGTCGTCGCCATCGGTAGGATCAAGACTAATTTAAGAAACAAGTACACCAAGTCATAAACAACATGCTTATTCGTTTCAACAAGCCTAATAGAGAGCTCACCAAGATTGTTTAGGCCTTTAAATGTATTATCTTTCCTCATGTCATCAATGAAGTTATCAAGTTGGAGTTCAAGTCTTATCAATTCCACACTTAAAAAGTCCTTGGGATAAAATTTGGCAAGCCTAAGGACTTTATGTGAATCATAAAATCAAAAGAATTGAAGGAATTTAAGGCCAACATGCAAATAAGCAACTCCATATTTACCTCATCAAACCGATTGTCAAGCTCTTGCCGAATTTGATCAATGACACCAATATACACTTCTCTTCTATAATGATCATCAATTGTTTGAACCGGATAAAACCGTGGAGATCTTGAATAAGGCACATATCTACCATCCAATGCAGGAATATCAATGCCATGTTTAATGCAAAATGATGTAACATTTCCTTGAAAGAATTCTTCGCACCCATGAGACCTCATTTGTTGCAGTCTTTCCTTCGCCAAAGTCACAAGTGACATTGCATTAATAATATCTTGATCCCTCTTTTGCAAAGATTGAGACAACTCATTTATGTATCCAAGAATGATAAGCATCAAGTGTGCATTGAAAATAAACTCAAATGACTCCAAAACATCAACCATAGTATGTATATTCGGCCAATCATCCCTTTGTTTGGGATCCTTTCCAAGAGTTATAAGTACTTCTCAAATTGTAGAATATATATCAATAATGTGTAAAATAGTTTTGTAATGAGAACCCCACCGAGTGTCACCGCCTAGCTATCATCATCTCTTGATTTAATCCACTCCTACTTTCTATTACACCCAACTCAAGGGCAGTCTTAAGTTTTTGAGCTCTAACATCTCGAAGCATGTCATGACGCTTACAAGAAACTCCAATAATATTCAGCAAGCGAGAAACTTGTCCAATGAAAGTAGCACAACCAACATTTTCCTTAGCAACAGCAACAAGAATCAATTGGAGTTGATGTGCAAAACAGTGGAGGTAATAAGTAGAAGGAAACTCTTTCGTGATCAATGTTTTCAACCCATTAATCTCTTATTTCATGTTATTAGCCCCATCATATCCTTTCCCACGAATTTGACTAAGAGTCAAATGGTGAACAACAAGTAAACACTGAATTGTTGCCTTAAGTGACAAACAACTGGTATTAGCTACATGAAATACACCAAGAAACCTCTCACACACCCTTCCAAGTTTATCAATATAACGCAAACAAAGAGCTAGTTGTTTATGTGATATATCACTAGACTCATCAGCTAGAATTGCATAGTGATCATCACCAAGTTCTTCAATTATGTGTCTAGTGGTTTCTGTGGCACAACATTTAATAATTTGCTTTTGTATCTTAGGGGAAGTCAAAATGCAATTTCTAGGAGCATTTTTCAGAACAACCTTATTAACCTCTTCATTATTTCCTGCAAGCTAGTCCAAAAGTTCAAGGAAGTTTCCTTTATTGCTAGATTCCTCACTTTCATCATATCCACGGCATGGCAAACCTTGACACAAAAGAAACCTCAAATATCTAAGTGAATAGGTCAACCTAACATTGTAGAGACTTAGATCATGTGGTGACACCTCCAGAATAACATCATCAATTAGTTTACCTTGCACAAATAAATCATATCTCTCTTGCGCAGCTTTGTGAGCACTATCTATACCTCCCACATGTTTGTCAAGTGCATCATTACCTATGTTCCAATTTCTACAAGCACCCTTAACAAATTTACTACCTCCCTTGCCAAACAAATAACATACCATGCAAAATGCTGCATCCTTCTCAATACTATATTCAAGCCAAGGATATTTATGGAACCAAATAATACTAAAGCGACGATCTTTACTGTATATGTTCCTGGCTCGGTAATCATGGGCATAAGGTTGGCATGGACCTTTTAGAATATATCCTCTCCGAACCGCATTTTGATCATTGGCATTATAGCTTGCAAGAGGCACTCTTAAGCCCGAATCATGTTCGAGACGATCAACATCACAATTTGGAGGTGGTTTTTGTTCTTGAGGTTGCTCTTGAGCCACTATCGGAATTGGAACATGATGTGATTGTTCTTGAGATTGCTCTTCAACCACAGCCGGAACCGGAGAAGGTTCTTGTTCTTGAGTTTGAGCATGCTTTTAAGCCGCAATATTTTTTGCCTTTTCTTCATGTTTCCGGAAAAGCGAAACGATATCTCCTTGCATGTTCATCTCTCAATGATGGTGTCAGGACCTCGAACCCGTGTTCCCCTGTGCCTCCTGTATCAGTCCCTGGATCAAGTAGCTGATACACACAGAATTCAACAGAATGATATCAAATACATATTTCGAATAAACTAATTAAAATAAATACCTGAAAAGCGAAAAGATGGTTTAGTGGACAAGAATCCACAGCAGACCAGCCAAGCAGAAGAGATTACAGCGCAGCAGAGCGAAAGAATGGCGCAACCCAATGCCACAGGCAACTCGGGTGCGGACGCGACCTTAGACTTCATCTTTTTGACTTCATCTGGGTTGAGGTTGATCTACATCTCAAAAATCTGAAAACAACAAGACTGAGTACGGAATGAACTCAACAAGCCCTATACTACTTCAAGGGGTTGATAGATGCATAATGGATATTTCAAGGATAAGGCTTTACGACATAGTTTTGAGCGTAAAGCTGGTTTTATGCAAGTATCCAGGTATATTCTCCATTGTTAACCTTTTGAAATAAATGTAACAAAGCTTTTAAAAAATAGTTTAAAAGTAACAAATGCAGGCACCTTCTGTTGATACTGAGTATCACCTCAAGTCCCCAACGTATTAGAAGGTAACCTGGTAACAAAACTATCGGAATAGTTTTAAAACCAAAACCAGGGTAACAAGTTATATTTGGAGGTTTTCGGTCCTGGGAGGGGCTATATCTCACTCCGCAATCCCTTTTATCACATCTGGTGCACCTCTAGAACCGGGAGATGACCGGCGGCGCGAGAGGGAAGGTGGTCGGCCGGAGATGGGAGGAGGTGGCCGGCAGAGAGAGATGGCACGCGCGGCGGCCAGCGGCGCGGAGGGCGTGGACGGCGCGCGGGCGGCGCGGAACGGTGGTGTGAGGGCGTGACGGCGCGGCTACGCGTGCGTGCAGCACGGGTGGATGACGAGTGGGCGGCGCAGGATGGCTCGGCCTGGCATGGTGGCTCTAGAGATTGCCGGCTAGGCTCGGCCATGGCGGCACGTACGGGACGACGCGCATGCGGGGGAAGGCCGGAGAGGGACCACCGCGGCGGAGAGACACAGGGAGGCAGCGCCGGAGGGAAGAGATGGCGACCAAAAAGGGGAAGGTGGCCGACCAGAGAAGGGACGGACCAACAGCGGCGGCGCACGGTGCCAGCGCGGTGCGGTGCGTGGCCGAGCGACGGTGCACACTGCGGTAGCCGGGAGACGGGTGTGCTGCGTGCGTGTGAGCGATGGCGCGGCACGTGCGACGACAACACGGCGCACGCACGACGTTAGCCGGGAGATGGGCATACGGCGGCGCAACACAGAGGAGTAGGGGATGAGATGGGGAAGAGGGAGGCTCACCGGCGACTTACGGCGATGGCGCGCGGGCGGCAACATGCACAGCCACAACGGAGGAGCGCGGGGGCTCGGGACGGTGGCAGCAGCACGACGCGGAGGAGATGAGCGCGGCGGCGAGCATTACCGAGAGGCTGACGGTGCTTGCAGGGGGCGTGAAGAGGAGCCAGGGCAACGCCGTGATGCTGCTATTGTGCATGCCTGAGCCGTGAAGAAAGAGGAGGAAGTGCAGCATGTTTGTGTGAGGCTTGCGCCCATTGTTTGTATGCATGTGTATGTATGCTTGAGCCTATGTGTTGATGTGGGGAGTGGGAGGGGATGATCACAGGCTTGTATATGGCATGGGGGATGCTTGCTTGCAGGTGGAGGAAGAGGAAATGGCTTTTGCGTCCCGATGAAAGATCAGCGAGGGAGAGAGAGAAGAGCATGGGAGCATGGGTTGTTGCTCTATGGTGAAAAGATCAGAGGAGAGGGTGTGAGGGCTGGTGTGAACGGCGATCAAAGAGAGAGAGAGACAGTAGTGAGAGATCAGCAGAGCATGGGAGAATGCGAGAGGCAAAAGATCTGAGAGAGATGAGAGAGATATTTGTGTGACAAATCAATTTGATGTATTTGAATGGTAAACGGAATGTGTGATAATTCAAATAGATGTATTTGAATTTGAACTGGATTTTGTATGATTCAATTCGAAATGTAATTGAATTGAATTTGTAAATGTCCAAATTGAGTAAATCGTATTAGATCAGAATGGATGATTCAATGAATGATTGCATTTGAATTGAGATCTATGATGATTCAAATGAATGACTTGAATTGAAATGGATTTGTAAATGCATTTGTAAAGATTCAACTTGAATAAATTGAGTTGAATCAGATTGGCTAAATTCAAATGAATATATTTGAATTGAAAAGAGATGTATAATAATTCAATTTGAATTTATGGAAATGATTTGAATTGAATTTGCGAAATGATTGAACTGAAAGATTTGGATTATACTCGAATGATTAGAATTGCATTCGAATATGAAATTGATGAAGATTTGATTGAATCGGGATTTGGATATGATTTGTGGTTGATCCGAAAAGAATATATGAAGTCGATTGAATGTCAGTGAATTGAAACAAGATTGAGATTCGAATTGGACAGAGACTCAATTCGAGTAGAATAAAATTAAATGGGGATAATTCAATTGAATAATTGAATTATAGATTTGAGTTGGATTGAAACATTGATTTTCACGGATTGATTTGGAAAAGGAAGTTACCGAAGTAACTTAAACGTATTCAAATTTGAGAGACATTCAAATTCGAATCACCACACAAGAACCATAAAAAAATATAAACCAAAATGCATATGATGAATTCATTGTAGCGATTTATTTAGAAATTAATTTAGTGCTCTTTGCAATACTTAGACCAAATAATATATTTGAATATATACATACAGGTATATAAACATTCAAATATATATTTCCTCGATTTTATACTGGTTTAATAATTAAATTTTTTTAATTTGGAGCGAATTTTGCTATTTTCTAAAATGCTAAAACCTAGGGTGTTACAAATCTACCCCACTTAAAGTGAATCTCGACCCCGAGATTCGAGAGGTTTTTTTTAAGGGATCAGAGAAATACTATCTTCTATCAGATTTTCTTCTTGATCAACTGTTACTTTAACCTTTATGTCAAAATTTTGTGATGCTTGTCGAACGTAACTGTTATCCCTTTTGGCTAGACGATCTGTCATATCCAATATATTCCAATACAACGTTAACCTAGGTTATCTTCCGTTTCTGAACCACTCTGTCATTAGTAAACTTATCTTGTCATGTCGTACAATTTCTTATGGGTTTCCACTGAATATCGTCATGACTCCAAGAGATTCTAATATTTCCATGTCACGTGGGGCTACCCCACTTAAAGTGGTTATGATTTCAGGTGTTCCATAGGGTATGCGACACTATAGTCCTTTATCCGTTCATGGATTATCACTTTGTCCTATGTCTTGTCCACTAAATTTCCTTTATGATAATATACAGGTAGATCCTTTACTATCATTCGATAGGGTCTTCTGGCTATCGGGTTGTTCATCTAGGAGTACTTCTATTTACGTTACTATAAGTCCTTTCTTTCATGAGAATTTTGCAACTTCTGTGAGTTCGGGTTTTCATATCATTGATATCAAGATTTTTCTTCAATCTTTTAGGGGGTTTACCAAGGTAAACTTCCAATTTTCATAGGCTACATGCCTCATTGATAGTCAACACTTAATTCCGAGATTATAGCTTGTCGTTCTTTCCAAGGTCATAGGGTTTGCTAAAAACACTACCCCACTTAAAAAGATTCCAGCATAAGGGTTTTCAAAAGATATCTGATACTTATTCTGAATACACGGATCTCAAAAGTCTTGCTATCATAATTTCCATGATAGGAGGTACTCTCCGAAGGGTGAACAAAAGAGCAATTCCAATGTAAAGCTAAACAACATCTCAAGTTGAACTAGCTAGGGTATCCACTGGGATTGATATCCATTGGTTTCTGGGTTTTTCGGTTATGGGAATCCTTTCCAAGGGTCTGCATAATCTTCCACAGTAGTTCTGGTTGTTGATGTGATACTTCGATGATGTAGAGTATTGCAACGTCAGTTACTTCTAGGGATAATTCCTTGTAAAGTGTCCTGGTTACTGGCAATTCTAACAAAGCTTTTGGGTGCTTTTGGTGTTGCACTGGGTCACTACTGGACAACTTGCTATGAAATTGCTTGAGCTGCTTACATAAGAAGCAGATCTTGTTGGGGTCTGACGTCTTTAGAGTTCATTTCTGTCGCAGGTTTTCACTATCGTGGTTGCAGAAAACTGGATTTGCTTGGTTAGAGGTGGATCATGGGGCTTCATTCTACATAGAATGTTGGTCTTCTAGTTTTCATCTCTTGGCCCTATGGCATTGACCGAGTCTAGATTTTCTCTTCTTGGTGTTTCAGTGGTCTTGGTCAACATTTCCTATGCCTAGAGGTTGACTGATGTTATTGAGTCCTTGAGCAATAGTTTGCATCAGTTGGGTTTGGTTAGTCATTATTACAAGAAGATCTCCAGCAATAGGTGCCAATGTCATGTGATGTTCATCCTTGTTGTCCTGATCTTCTTCTTCCTTACTCAGTTCCTGTCCGTCAGGGACTTCCTATATCTCTGGATTGCTTTCAGTGCCTCGAGTGTCTTCTTCAGTTGGTTTGACATTGTCACATGTCTGATTGTTGTTGTCTTGTACGGACTTTGTGAATGGGCTGCCTATAGCTTTCTGTCTTGCAGCTTGTGTTTTAAGCTCTAGGCGCTGATCATCTTCGCTTGATTTCTTTAATAACATATCAGGTAGCTTATTGTTCTTCGGGATAAGGTAGCAAGCATAAGATGAGTTAAGATTCAAATTTCTTTTTTTGGTAGATATGTAACAAAAGCACACAACCAAGAAACCCACAACAAGCAAACAACAAGAACCAGCACTACAATGTAAACAATCACAATTAATTTCTCGTTACTATGATACGATAGAGAATAGGGGTTAGGGTTCATGCTTGACACAACTTCTTATTTAAGCCCTCATCTTGTCAGGGTTCTCCACGTTAAGTTTTGAGAAGAGGTGGGTAAAGAGGAATCAACAAGTTTTGCAACAGAGTGCCAAGGTAATGTAAGATCAATAAGATGTAGATAGGATAAGAAAGAATTTTTTCTTTGAATAGTTTATAGTAAAACTAAGTCTAAGTAACATCCATGCTAAGGTTGCAACCTATAGCCAAGTACGACTTTGATACCACCCTGTCAGGACCCCGGACCCGGGTTCCTCTGTGCCTCCTATATCAGTCCCTAGATCAAGTAGCTGATACGCACATAATTCAACAGAATGATATCAAATACATACTTCAAATAAAATAATTAAAATAAATACCTAAAAAGAGAAAAGATAGTCTAGTGGACAAGAATCCACAGCAGACCAACCATGCAGAAGAGCCTACAGCGCAGCGGAGCGAAACGATGGCGCAACCCAATGCCATAGGCAACTCGGGTGTGGACGCGATCTTGGACTTCATCTGGGTTGAGGTTGATCTCTATCTCAATAATCTAAAAGCAACAAGACTGAGTACGGAAGGTACTCAACAAGCCCTATAATACTTCAAGGGGTTGATAGATGCATAATGGATATTTCAAGGATAAGGTTTTACGGCATAGTTTTGAGCGTAAAGTAGGTTTTATGCAAGTATCCAGGTATATTCTCCACTGTTAACCTTTTTAAATCAATGTAACAAAGCTTTTGAAAACAGTTTAAAAAGTAACAAATGCATGCATCTTCTGTTGGTAGTGAGTATCACCTAAAGTCCCCAACGTATTAAAAGGTAACCTGGTAACAAAACTGTCGGAATAGTTTTAAAACCAGAACCAGGGTAACAAGTTATATCTGGGGGTTTTCGGTCCTGAGAGGGGCTATACCTCACTCTGCAGTCCCTTTTGTCACATCTGGTGCACCTCTAGTACCACACAGCTTCTGACGGATTGAGCCAAGAACCTCATCACACGGACATCTACTCCACACACTCACTCATCAAGACACACGCACCCCGAGTCTAGTCAATTGGGGTCATACTTTGCATGTCTATGACCGTGGACACGACTATTCGAATAGTTTTACACTCTACAGAGGTTGTACAGCTTTAACCACATGATATGCTCAGTCTCCATCCGTTGCAGGAGGGGGAGCGAATCATATCGAGACTCTCCAAACACCTTTCCTACCAGGCTTTTCCATGAGACATGCCAAGTACCAGAGCTGCATGTTCCGAAGGCCAGCATCCCTTTTTAAGCCTAAGCCGGTCCCTAAAACCTCCAAACAGTGGATTAGATGGACCCTTGGCTACTCGTTGCTCTCAGCCTCCTATATGGTTAATTAGAACACTACAATGAGGTCGAGACTTCACATCAAACCAGACTTATACAATATTGTACTAAGGGAAAAAGCCAAAGACCAACTGGGAAGAAATGCACACACCTCAAGCCCAAAAGCTTCCTTTCAAGAAAGCTATTAAGGATAAATCACTGGAGTCAGAGTTGTTCCTTTTGTCAGGTTTTATCCAAGCAACTGAGATGTGATCGAATTCCATTTACTCAGGATTGATAAATCTTGAAGTGCCAACGTGAAGGCTGGGGCAAGAAGCCAAGAACTTGTACTCAGTCAATGCAAAGCTCCAATCAGCAGCAGTGCTCCACTCCAACTACAATTTGCCAAATTCAGCGTTCTAAACTAGTATCTAAAGAGGAAGATTGGCACCTCTCGAGGTCTGCAGCTGCGATGAAACTCAGTGGACGACCTCGACGAGCAGTTTCGGCAATCGAGCGACGGTTTTGGCTGAGCCCTGGTGACTGCTGATCGCGTGATCCTCGACTCCTCGTTGCCTCGTTGGCGGCTGATCGTGTGAACCGAGGAGGCATCGAGTTGGCATTTGGCAAGGAAGATCGAAGGTTGAAACCGTCGCACACGAGCCCAGGAGGACGCCAACCCAGCACACGACTACGCGAGCACCAAAGGGCTTGTTTTTTTTGAGTTTTGACAATCGGGCTTACTAATCGATCTTTTTGGGCTGGACCAGGGTAGTCCTGGCCCAGGACTACCATGTGGGTCCACCCCTGGTCCGTCCCCTGTGTTGAGAAGGGATAGGCTATGTAAGCCGAGGTCGAATCGTTTAGCATGTGCATCCATAAATGAGGGTAAGTTATCATTGATCATTACCACTCCCGCACAACACGAACATGGCGGGCCAACGTCTCCTCCTCGTGTGGAAGTAGGCGATCATCCTATCCAAGGCTTTCAATCAAGGTTTTCATGTCTTCACGGTAGAGTAAAAAAAAGCTATAGTGAAGCTATAGCTAGCTATTTAGAAAGCTGATAGGGTTTTTAAGGTTTTTGTGGCTTTGCATCAATGTCAAAAAAAATAGCTATAGCATATCTAGCTATTTAGAACACTAGTCCTAGGAACAACCTCATCTCGTCACGGCGAAGTCGATAGATGAAAGAATGATAACAGCAGTGTCCATTGTAGTCCACACATTGGGTTGTTGTGCTAGCGCCATTGCAAACGGCTAGGGTTTTGTGGCAGCTAGGATTTTGGTGTGACTTGCGACCTGTGCCCATAGGCCTCACATCTCTACATGGAGCTCAGTAATGGATTGCTACACCGTATCCAAATTAACCTATAAACGGATCCGATCCAAATTTGTTGTTATAATTAAGTGCATAACCATGTAGGTTAATGAGTCAACGATAATGAATTAGAAACTCACTTCTCCTAATAACAGGGCTTCAACCCCCAAAATATATTATATGTTCCTCTTCCTAGTTCTTCTTGTTGTACCCCTAAATTCTCTTCTAATTTCTGAACTTACGTTGTTGGGATTCATCCCAATGATCATAAGTCACAGAGTCATTATAGTTTGGTATCGGAGTTAGTCCCCATCGATGTGAAATATTGATCTAGAGTCGTAGATTCCTCTTTGAATGTTGGTTGATTATGTGATTGGATTTTCAAATTCAATCACAAAGTCTCCGAAATCCTAATTTGGTTGGTTCGGTTTGGAGAAGTGATTCAAGACGTTGCCCCCCAAAGCCTTGGGTGTAGACCAAGTTCATCTTAGAGGCCATGGTGGGATCATCGGAGGAAGCAAAAGTGGGGTGGGCACAGATGGATGAGAACTAGATGGAGATAAGGAAAAGCATATTCTATCTCACCGTACGTGAAGTTGGAACCACGAAGGAGACACTAATGATCTTGCTGCAGTTGGGCAAGCAGGTAATAGGTGGCCATTACCTAGATGATGGAGAAATTAAAGTTTATGTCCCCTACAGCAAAGATGATGTTGGTGATATACTCTATAGGCAATCATATAGATGATTATATTACGTCTATGCTTATGTATTTTTGAATAATATGTTATTCGATTCCTTAGATAATTATCATGTATATTGATTAGCAATTATGTGATTTGTTTGTGAAGCCTTTTGTTTATTGTGATGTTATTCTAAATGATCCATAGTCTTATATCATTATGAAAGATAATAATGATTCATGGACTAGCACATATATTGATTGATGGTCATATTTCATAGATCATAGATATAGAGATATCAAATCAATAATGTAGACACATGAGATTGTTATATGATGTACTATTAGCTGTAATCTAAAATGTTATACCTGTAGGATCCTTAGATCTGAGATCGTTATTAATTTCCAGAATATGTAGTGGCACACTTTGGGGCTATCAAACGCTACTCTTTAACTGGGTAGTCATAAAGGTAGTTTTCAGGTTTGCCATAAAACATGTCATGGGGAGTGAGCGATCAAAATAGAATTTGTCCCTCCTATATAATAAGAGAGATATCTCTGGCCTCCTCAATGTGGTTGGATTAGAAAGTGCTTGATCATGCCAATATGATTAAAGAGTTAATCACGAGTTGAGTAATTCCCTACAAGATTGAGTGAATAGTCAAGCTATCACAAGGATAACACGTATCTCGTCTTGAGCTTAGCTGGTATTGTGAGGCAAAGAGATTGGTGCATGTATATATCAAGATTCAGCCAATATGATCTTTATGCATACTCGGGAATCCATATGCCCTACCAGGGACCCCTGTTGATTTTGATTTAGAAAAGAGTTTCCGAGTCGTAGCCGTTTGTACATGAACCTAACAAGTCACACATTTAATGGGTTGGAACATGACACACAGATTGAATCTATAAGAGGGTTTGATCGGACTGTGATCCATGAGGGACTAGAGTGCTGATGGGATACCAACGTAGGAGCATATAGTAGGATCTATATAAGGGGAGACGTGGGGATGGACACGTAAAGTTGAGCCGCTCCAAAACCCTAGTCGCGTCCTCTTCACTTGATGTCTCAAAACCCTAGTCGTACGTGCAGTTCTAGCACACCAACGTTTGATGTTCTACCCCAAAACATGTGGATACCGTAGAGACACTACTGCTATTGTGGTGTTGATCGGCTCGACGACAAGAACTCGAAGCTGCTGCTGATTCGACTCCTATTTGATTCTAGGTTGGAGACTGGAATGATCCAGACAAGGAAGTTGCTCCAGACAAGGCGATCCCGACTAGTCGGAACACCCCTGACAAGGAAGTCAAACCTGGAAGTTGATCCCAACTAGAGGTCGATCATTTACGACAACCCTGCTGAGTTCGATTGCTTCCTCTACATTGATGCGCACAATATTGGACCGGTCTGCTCTAACTCTTCTTTCGTTGCATTACGCGTCAAGTGGTAACGACCAATGATCCCCTACTCGTATGATTTTCTAGTCGAACGTGGTAGAAAATTTTATTTTGCGCTAACGTATCCTACTCGTTCCCTAACAGATGATTCATGAAGCGGCTCGTAATTGGAAGGTATAGGAAATAGAGTCCTTGGGTAAACACCGATAGAGAGAAGGATTTGCTTCAGAACTGCACTTTTTACCTCCATTGGTGGCTAGTCCAAGGACGTAAGATCTAGCGAGAGATGTGCATGAAGTGTTTCATGCTATATAACATCAGTGAAGCACTATGGGTGACAGAATTTACAAGAGTAAATTTCAAAAACCTATAACTATTTTGACATATGTTATAGAAAATTATAACCTTTAGTACTCATTTAAAAAATCTACAACTATTTTGACACATGTTACAAAAAAACTACAACTTTCTCACCGTGGGCCGACCTGTCATCCTCTAGCAACAGGTGGACCCATGGTTAATCCTCCTATTACATGTCATATAGGATGACAAATGTGCCCACAGTGAGAAAGTTGTAGTTTTTACGACATGTGTCAAAATAGTTGTAGGTTTTTGAAATAGACACCAGAAATTGTAGTTTTCTATAACATATGTCAAAATAGTTGTAGGTCTTTAAAATTTACTCAATTTACAATGCATATGTAGGCATTTTTCTATGTTCCGTTCCTATTTTTCCACCAATGGTGGGTGGCAACGGTGTGACCTCTTTGCTTGGTCGCACTAACCCTCTTCCCAGTCCTTTGCCTTCTCTCTAACTGCTCCTAACTAGTCAGAATTGTAGTTGTCATCCATCAGTCTTGCCTAGTCATAATCATGGGCAGCCCAGCCTGACCAGTGCATCAGGCTGGGCTTAAGCTTAACTTCCCAGCTCGTGGATTTTTTTTGGGCCAGTCTCGGGCTTCAAAAATAGGCCCAAAACCCGAAAAAGCCCAAAAAAACTGAAAAAACCTAGAAAATCCCGAGCTCGGCCCGAAAAAATCGTTGTCAGACTCGAGCTTGTGGTTTACCCATCAGGCTCTTCAAAGCTCGGTCTGAAGCCTGACCTAGCTCGGCCTTTGATCACGTATAGTCTTGTCATACCCTGGTTGCTTCACTGTCTTAGGTTCTGTTTGGAAGGGGGGTTTGGGATCCAAATCCTTAGTGTTTAGTACAAACTTAAACTAAACTCTAATTTTTTTTAGAGCAATTCACCTCCTCCAATCATGCCTAGAATTTAGTAGGACAATAACATCAACGAACGTATGAAATACAAAATAGAATAAACGCCTCAACATTGCCTCAAGACATAGAAAACAACACAACTTCACCCATCAAAATTTTGTGCCCACAATTTACACACACAAGTGTTGCCAATGTTAGGGCCCATTCGGTAGGAATCCATATTATACCAGAAACATTTCGGTTCTGGATTCTTCCTGAAAACACTTCTCTAATGAATCATAATTAAAATGAGTTGCACAACTATCCTCTATTTCTCAAGTTCGGCTCAAGTTTTCTAGGTCAAACTAATTAAAATGAGTTGTACGTGAATTATAGTAACTTTTCAAAAACTTCTAGAATTTTTGGGCAATGGGAAGGCCTCAGTTTAAATTGAGAAAGAAGGTAAGAAATATTAAAAATTGGTTCACTATTCATCTTGGGCCCACACATAGGTCTGTTGTCTCCTTTCTTCTACCTCATGACATAGAACAGAGGAGGATAGACCAAGATTCACAAAACCGTTTGGACTCTGAAAACCAGTCCCCGGTGGTAACTGAAAATTTACGGTTATCACGAAAACCGCTCAAAATTCACTCGACCAAATTTGAAATTTAGAGAAAAAATCGACCGAATAGATATTCGGTAACCAGTCGAATTACACTGGTTACTCAGCGCATTCGATGATTTATCGATCGATTTTTTTTTGCATTTTCCATATTATTGGTAACCGTTCAAACTTGTCGGTAACCATTCGGTTTTAGCGATTTGTTGAGTGGTTTTCTCAAATTTTAGTAAAATTCAACAAAAAACCAAAAAAATGACTCGACCTTGTAAAATCATAACTAATTCATCTTAGCTTCAAATCAAGCTAAACAAATTTATTAGTTCCCTTGTAACATGATCTACATGATAAAAGTATTTATACTCATAAAAAAGTTGAATATTTTCTATGCGAAAATGTATTTGCTAAATCAAGTTAAATGCATAGTTTACTCTTTGCTAATCCAAAAATCATGAAACCAATTTTATTAGTCTTCTTACATGATCCTATATCTTTTAAAAATATATGAATTCATCAAATAGTTATTGTAACATGCAGGATTATGTAAATGTATTGCAACTAGATTAACTCATAACTAACCCATCACACCTCCAAAATTAAAAACCACTTTTATTAGTTTACTTATATTATTCTTTATGTATGAAAAATAATGGTAGATATAAAAAATTAATTACAATGTTGTTTCTTAACATATTCACTTTATGCGTGTGAACTTTGTAAAAATCATGGAGAAATTAAAAAACTCTAAATAAAGTGAAACCAATTTTAAAGATCCTCTTAAGATATAAAAAAATATGTGTTTACATGTTAAGCTTTTTTTAACATAAGTTAATAAATGAGCTGTAAGCTTTAACTTTTTACTTTTTTTCAAACTTTTTCCCTATAAAATATGATACAAATGATATTATTATTATTATTATTTTCATTGGAGATCTTAGAATTGTCTCTAGTATTTTATAGATTTTTTATGTTTATTTTTTTAAATTTAAATTTAAAAACCATTTGGTCTACAAATACGGTGTGCTTTGATAAGCACGGTAATCACGACTACCGACCGGTAACCGACGATAAATTTAACCCTAGAATAGACATGCATGCCGAAGATTCTACGACACCTGCCCCACGGCTGGCACCCCATCTCGGCCTTATCCTCCTCCCTACTGGCCTTCCTTTCCCCTCTCTCTCCCTCGCTGCTCTATCTCTCGCTCAACCGCAAGCCTGAGTACAGCACTGCCGAACTCAAATCCCACTCACACGAGCTCGAATCCGCCCCAACCAAGCCTCAAAACACGCTGAGAGACGTCGCGCAAAGCTTTCTCCTCGGTTTCCCGCGTGAATCCTCCTTTTTCCCAGGCCCAATCGACCTTCCGTGCACCGTTCTTCCCCAACTCCGGCGACTCCGATCCGAGCACGTCGAGCTACTGCGGCGGGGAGTCGGGCGCGGCAAGGCTCTGGCGTGGGGGCAAACTGGGAACGAATGGGGCGTGAAACGGGAGAAACACATCCCAGGCCCTTTCGCGATTCGGCCCATTTCTCTAAAACGCTTCCACCAGAATCGGCCGGAGAATCGTTGTTTGGATAGCATGCGTATTCATGGTGTGCATGTGCGGTGGTGTACATCATCACTATGATGAAAAAAACATATTTGAAACAAATCGCTTCTGTTAGTGTAAGAACAAGTTAATCATACACAGTTACACATGTGACATTCTCAAATCAAAGAAAGATTAATCCAAAAACAACAATGACAAATAAGATGAACAACGAAGTACTTGTCAAGAGTCCTCTCGAAGCTAAAGACAGACGCGGACGATCGATGGGAGAGCTTCAGTTCAAAACATGGACAGCAGGAACGCGGCCAGCACGGCGGCCACCCCGCCGGCGACGCCCCTGGCGGAGCGCGCCGCTGCACCGACGGCGATCTCGATGATAAAGCGGCACGTTCCGGCGGACGGGTCGACGGTGGTGGTGGCGGCGAGGCCGTTGAAGTTGCAGGCGCGATCGTCCTGATCCATGATCTGGTAGTAGCTGTTGTAGGCGTAGGAGACGTTGCCCTTGGCGTCGAGGCCGCCGCAGGAGGTCTTGTACCCGAGGCTGGTGCAGTCGGCGAGGCCGCACGCGTAGCTGACGCTGTCGGCGATCTTCGGGTCGGCGAGGTTGGCCGATGGCTTGAGCACACACCACTTCCTGTCCAGGTACTTGACGCCCCTCGCCGGCTTCAGCGTCGTGCCGTTGCGGCCGGCGAGGTTGAGCGGGTACTTGGGCGCGCCGTCGTAGTAGAAGACGCCCCAGTGGCGCTCGAAGTTGCCCGGCTGGATGCTCTTCTGGTCCTCGTCGATGAGGCTGAAGAGGTAGGCGTCGACGGGGCCCGGCCTCAGCGGCGTGCCCTGGCCGGAGGCGATGTGGGTGAGGAACCCCTGGTTGAACCGCCGCGCGTAGTCCGGGTTCGCGTTGGCGTCGCCGTCGGTCGGCCAGCCCACCTCGCCGACGACGATGGACACGTTCCCGAACCCGTTCCGGCGCAGCGCGGCGACGAGCGTGTCGTGGTTGGCGTCGAAGGTGTTCTGGTAGGTGACGCCGCCGTCGACCACCGGGGACGAGGAGCCCTGGAAGAAGGCGTAGTCGAGTGGGAAGTTGGGGTCCGCGTACAGGCTGATGAACGGGTACACGTTGGCGACGAACGGCGCGCCCGTGGACGCCAGGAACTGCACGATCGTCAGCATCAGCCCGTGGATGTCGCCGCGGAAGTCGCCGTCCGACGGCTTCCCCGTCGGCGACTGGTACACGTCGGCGTTCAGCGGCACCGTCACCTTCACCTTGTCTCCCAGCCCGGCCTTCACCAGCGCCGCGTGGATGTTCTGCATCGCCGGGAACGTCGTGTTGAGGTACGTCCCGTTGAACGTCTCCAGGAACGGCTCATTCCCCACGGCCACGTACCTGCCCCGTCACGGAAACAAGAATTTACCGACGTGCTGCATGCTTGCAACCATGTGGAATAAACTACAGTAATCAACTGAGATTGAAATTTCAGATCACAATCTTTAAAACTGGCCGCGAATTTCATCATCGATTTCTCTACTTCGAAGACGTACGATTTCCCCTGAACAAAAGAATCTCTTTAGGAAAAAGGAAATCTTAGCGGCAGATGGGTGTCAGAGGGCCATTGCTGTACAGTTAGATAAAGCATGACTGAAAGAAAATCTTGACATAGATGCGGCAGGAATTTGCCTGAGAAAATCTGGATCTGTGGCATGGTCCCATGTTTATGTGATCGTCACATTTCATTACGGCCTCCACAGGTTCTGCAATAATCCAAAGGGCCTTTGAATTTGGGCTCTAATAAAGTCAGAAACCGCAAAGGACTGTGATTGCGACTATCTGTTCGATCACCTCCACATTTTCATTAACCAAGTCAGAAATTAAAGTCACCAAGGAGTATCATCTAGACCTATCCACATAATCACCCAAGAATCCTGGCATCACGAACAAACATCTAAATGCCCCCATTCGGAACGCAGAAATTCCATAGGAACAATTCCACTCCCATAGAAATTAGAAAATAGCACGCTGTAAACATGACTCTTTTAAAAGATAAGGATAGTAAAGGCGAAAGTAGCAACAAGAGAGATCACTCTGGAAGTTTGAAGATGGAAGATATCCATGGCAGGACACGTGATTAATTCATGGAGACGTAGACAGGTGCATGATCTTTCTGGATGGATTGGATGCTCAAGAAAAGAAAGAATGGTCTAGAAATGTTGTGAGCCTAATGACAAACGTGTCAAACGCTCTCAAACTCTAGAGTGGATGATTAGGGGTTTTTTTTTTCTCTCTAGTCACTGCCAATGGAATAATATGTTTGGGTTGTTCTCAAAGCTGTGCTATGTGTGCAGAAGCACCGGGCAAAAAAGCAGAAAAAAGCATCCATCCTCAACTTTCATATGGCCTGGGAATTGGGAAATGGTTGAGACAGAATTTCAGTTTGCTTGCAGCTGTGGGCTTCCCCTAAAGAGGAGGAGGAGAGCCTAGCTAAGCTTTGCTGCCTACTACAAAGTACAAAGAACCAAAAGAGAAAAACAATTGACTAATCTACTACAGCTTCTTGACATGAGTGCAATGATCAACACATACCTTTCGTCGTTGCATTCTCCAAGTGTATGTATAAAAATATTGGAAATTCAACTACGTGAAAGTAAGTTTGAGAACAAATATATTAACAGTGCCATTTTTAGATGACCAACCTAAATTGACGGTGTTAAAATGTAAGTGAATTACCGTCTTTTCTGGTCAACTTAGACTTTCAAGGTTAATTGGCCGGTACATGTAATTTAATAATTTAATAAGTGGTTACACTTTTTAACTGTGTAATATGTACTCACTTTTTAATAATGTAATAAATCAGACGACGACGTAGCGGACTCACAACGGCAGTATATGCATATGTGGAAAGGTAAAAATTTGCTGACCTTATGTCGACGCCGTCGTGGACGTGGCCGGAGACGTTCTTGGCGACCCAGTTCTCGGCAGCCTTACCACTGCCGGCGAGGTCGGCGAGCATGTCGTTGGGGATGCCGACCATGACCTGGATCCCCGACCCCTTGAGCGCGCCCAGGATGCTGTCCTCGGCGTCGAACAGCTTCACCTTGTCGAACCCGTTGTCCTGCAGCAGCCGCACCACCGTGCTCGCCGGCAGCGGGTGGCTCAGCTGCGTGCCCCAGTTCACGCCGACCGCCGACGACCGCCGCGCCATGCACGACAGCGCCACCAGCACCACCGCAAGGGCGCGCCCGGCGGCGGCGAGCACCGGCGCCGCCATGTATGCAGTTCTTGGATCAAGAAATGATCGGAGTAGGTCGGCAAGTACGAGAATTTCGCTAATCAGAATCTCTTCTGAACAAGGAATCGACCGATCAAACAGAAATCATATGGAGGTCGATTTCGCTTCAGGGCAAGAATCGAAGTGAGGAGCGGGCAAGAAATCAGCTCGAATCGATGGCCTCCAAAAACGAAACAGAACAGAGCATGCCTTCGCAGTCAAGAACTCATCAAACTAACTGAAACCAAAAGAAAATATTTTGTTTCCACACAACGAAAAAACATGTGCTCCCAATAAAAAATGACTTCAGGATCGAGCCCGAATCACAGGAGGCATATGTTCTTTCTGGAGCGTTTGCATGGAGAAGGGCCAAAGAACGCAGCAAGAAGGGTCAGAGAGCAAGCCTACCGATGAATCACAGGAACAAGAGGACGACAGAGACAGGAGAGGGAGGCATTAATAGGTCACCGAGTACGGCTTTCCTTCAAGCAAGAACCCTACAAAGAGCAACCAAAAGGGAGCTGGAGGAAGAAGAACAGGGTGTCTTATGCCCTGGGACGATAGGGTATGCTAGAGGAAGATCACAAGAACAAGCAATGGGCGCTTTCCATTGCAAGAGATGGCATGCGGAGGTATTTCAAAAACGTGGAGGAGAATGGGGAGTTTAATTTGTCAGGTCTAGGCAAAAGATTGTGGTGACTAAAGGTGGTGCAGTGCATGATGCCATGGACGGTGCTGGTGGTGTGACGAAACAGATCCTTGAAAAGAGAATTGACATGACATGGAAGTGAAAAGAAAAAGAGGTAAATCTCGCCACGTACTACTGGATCTGGATGCCTGGTACCTTCGGCATGTTCGTGCGATTTAAGGAAATTGCTTCGTTAGGAGGATTACGAGAGAAAAATCCGCACCCATGACTAACTACATAAATATAAAATAATAGTGTAATACAGTCGCATAAATAAAAATGAGAAAGCTGCTCACCAGAAGGACGAAGGATAGCTAGGTAATCCTTTCAAATTGTTAATTATGGAGGGATCATGAAAAAAACGTAGGAACAAGATAAACATATACGCGGTACGGGAGAAAAAAGAATTATTTGGTAGTCTTACTTATTACATTGCACAAACATCCAGCTTTGCTTCTTCTACCATTTGTGGATCACTGGCCTTTCTACCATCATTTTGCTGAGAATGTTTACTTCTGTAAGCTCAAGTTAACACTCCCTAAGAGATGGAACAAAACAGAAGCTAGGGAAACATCAAGTGCACTAGTAATGTTGGGTTCAAATTAAAAGAAAATGTTGGGTTCAAATCAACACAAGTGAAAAATCAAAATGTATTTGAACACCCCACATGAAAATAGCTTTAGGCCCGTTTAGGTCGCTGATATCTTCCATGATATTCCCAGAGTTGAAACGCTTAATTTCTATGAAATTCCCATGAAAGACTCCTACCTTACTGAACATGCTCTTGACTATCCGGAGAAACAGAGCTAGAGAGCATGCAGTTTTTCGTACATGCAAAGCAGGCTGGAGGAATATTGAGTGGGAATCTGGTTCTGGAGTGGCAAGGGAGCTCAAGTATCTTCTGCTTGGGTGTTTGGCTTTTGCAAAACCATATACTAAACACACGCAGCAAAAGAGCAAGCAACGAAAGCTGCCCCAATCTGTCCATCAAATTCTTGCCTTGGAGAGGGGAGAGGAGTATCAAGGTGGGGGCCAGGCCAAGGGAGCAATGGAGTGGCTAGTAGCTGTCTTAAACTGGAAAAGTCTACAGTAAACTGTGTTTAAACATGTAAAAGTGAATTATGAGTAACGGCTTTCAGTACATGTATCATCATACCACACCCAATCATCATGTCACATCATGATCTGAATATGCAAGCATACATCCCTGGAAATCTAATTGAGTTACTACAAGTGATCAAGAATCATGTACTATTTCAAACACTCGGCGTCGATCGGACGGCGATACTCGCGAGCTCCAGTATATATATGTATATAATTGAAGCAAAAGGTAGAGGATTCTCCACCATATAATCTCATTGATAATAGCAAAGCAGCGATCGAAACAAGTTACGTGATTCAAAACCAACTGCAGCAAAGCTGAAAACGAAAAGAAAAATTAAAATACAAGAGAAACATAGAGAGTAAAGGCAAATCAAGCAAATTGTGGCAATTCACCCCTTTGACCCGTTGCTCCAAAGCATAATTGATTATCTGATCTTCAAGAAGATCTCTGGACTACTTGTTAATGGGCCATCTTAAAATCGTAGATTTCCGGCTAGACAGAGTTCATAGGCATAGGCAGCGAAACAAATCGACTTGTCCGATGCAGCGGTGCAGTCACCTTTGTATCAGCCTCTTCAATGAATTGCAGCACGACCGTGGGAAAGGATTGTCGTCTGCTAAAGATTGAGCTTGTGCCAAACCTGAGAGGCGAGATCACAATGTAAAAGAATATGTGTGCAAAGAAAAAAAAAGGGCAGTGGATTCCATGGTCGGGCTTCAATCGCAGAATGGATCACTCATCTATTTCTTGCATGTTTGATTCTCGTTTGTGTTCAGTTTATCCTAGCCATAAAATACTCTATGTTTGTTGGAAATTATAATGTTCCATAATAGATTATATGCCGGCCATTGAAATCCCCTTAGTGATAGCAAATGATCGATAGAAATACGCAGGGGATGGATCAGTTGTGTGGTTGATCATACAACGATTATCTTTGTGACTGATTGCAGGAGCAACCCATGTATCATGGTGAGGAGTTGTTGAAGTTCATTCTCTCTAGATCTATAGAGATGCTGGATCATCTCCAACAATTTACCTTTAGAGATCAGAATCTCTTTACAATGGAATTTTTGTTCTCTTTAGTACTCTAACGGTTTCCCTTCACGTTCCCGTAACGAAGGAAGGACGGGATTCTCTCTCCTTTCCCTTCACGATCTTCCTCGAAGAGAAACTGTTGGAGATGAAAGAAATTAAAGGGAATAGAAATAGAAAAGAAATTCGGGAAGAAAACGAAATGAAAGGAATATAGTTAGAGATGGTCTTCGGATTCAAATCTAAATCCTACATGTGTCTGTGTGGGCCAAAGTACAATGTTCATCGATTGCGAAGGTGAAGGTAGTAGGGAATAGAAGTGACAACCGTCCAAATTTTGTCCACTTGTCGATCCATACAGCATTTTTTGTTCATGATTCTAAAATGCATTTCGTGGAGAGTTATACCGTCTTAATTTGCTCTTGTAGCAGAGTACCAGAGCACGAGCAACAGTGAGGTATGCCATTGCGCAGATAGTTGTTGCTTAGCCACCTGAAACAAGGCCATCCGAGTTTGATAAAAGTTTACTAAGCAGTTTGAAGATGAGATATTTGGTGTGTAAATTTAAGTCTCTGACACACAATCCTCGAATCCTTGGCATTTTAGCTGCAGCACTAAAGGCCAAGCAATAAGACTTCATTTGTGTCATAAGAATGCTCTTTGAAACTTATCGCTTGCATCAATTGATTTTGTTGGCCACTTGATACAAGATATGAATTAGGTTGGAATGTTGACAATATAACACGGCATTCGCCCGAAGTACTCTTACAATCCATATGATATCTAGCAAAGTTCGAATTCGAATAACCCAAAGGTAGAAAACTAGCACCTTTAGGGTATCATAAGTCTATGCTAGATGTATACTTTAGATATTTAAGGATCTTTTTAACCGTGCTAAGATGCGACTCTTTAGGATTAGCCTTGAAAACAAGAGCACACACATACACTAAACATAATATCAGAGCTATGCGGTAACGTAAAGAAGTGACCCAATTATAGAACGATAAAGCTTTTGGTCAACCGGTTTACCTGTTTCATCCATGTTGAGATGTTCATTTGTAGGCATCAAGGTCTTGATTAGCTTACTATCATCTATCTTGAACTTTTTAAGAATGTCCTTCGCGTACTTCTTTTGATGGATGAATGTCTCTTCCTTTAATTGCTTGATTTGAAATTCAAAAAAGTAGTTAATCTCACTAATGATTGACATCTCAAACTCCGTAGACATCATGTCACCAAATTATTTGTAACATTCTTTATTAGTTGAACCAAATATTATATTATCAATATAAATTTGACATAAGAAAAACTCATTGTTGATGATATTTATGAACAATGTAGTGGCTACCCTTCCGATCTTAAATCATTGGTTGATAAGAAAGTCACGTAGGCATTCATACCAAACTCTTAGGACTTGCTTGAGTCCATAAAGTATCTTGTGCAACCTATAAACATGATTATGATATCTAGAATCCTCAAATCCGAGAGGTTGTTCAACATAAATAAGTTCATCAATGAAGCTATTTAAAAATACACTTTTCACATTCATTTGATAAAGTTTAATGTTATGATGTGAAGCAAATGCAAGAAGGATACGAATGACTTCAAACCTTACCACGGGAGCAAATATTTCGCCAAAATCTAAACCTCCAACCTGTGTAAATCCTTGTGCGATGAGTCTTGCCTTGTTATATACCGCCACACCATATTCATCTTGCTTGTTGCGAAAGATCCACTTAGTTTTAATCACGTTCTTATCTTGATGTCTCCTTTCAAGAATGCATACCTCATTACGGGTGGAGTGGTTGAGTTCTTCTTTCATTGCAATCATCTAATCCAAATCCTCAAGAGCCTCTCTCTACATGTGTGGGCTTTAAAAAAGAGACAAATGAATAATACTCACAAAATACAACATATTGAAGAGATCGTGTTTTACTCCCTTAAATGAACTTCCAATGATCAAGTCAATTGGGTGATCCTTGGAAATGTGTGTTTGCTTCACTTATGGTTCTTAAGTTGTATCTTGAGGTGGTCCAACATGTTGAGATTGAGTTTGAGCTTTCTCTTGAGAGATATGGACATCTTGTGATGGAAGTGGTTGATCATCCTTCTCATCATATTGATCAATTTGATGCGCCATAGAGGTGTGTGGAGTGGAAGTAGAAGTAGAAGGTACATCTTCATCATCATCATTTGGCTTGATATTCTTAATTGTCATCTTCTTCATCGCATCTCTTAAAGGTTCATCACCTATATCGTCATAAGAAATATCTTCTCCTTAGGGGCTATTAAATTCATCAAACTCCACATCACATGTTTCCTCAACAAAATCGGTGATAATGTAAAATACTCGATATGCTTTGGAGTTTGATGCATAAGCAACAAGAACACCAATATCACAACAACGCTCAAACTTTCTTAGAGGTTCCCTTTTCTTATAGATAAAGCACTTACACCCGAACATCCGAAAGTATGAGATATTGAGTTTTCTCCTAATGAGAAGCTCGTATGACGTCTTCTTCAAAAGTCGGTGGAAATATACTTGGTTGGATGTATGACACACCGTGTTGATTGCTGAAGGTTCATCTAGCCCTAAATATGATTTTAGTAATTAATGACAATATCTATGGACTAACAATTATATTAAGAATTATTAATAGGTTGTTCTATAGGTGATGCATGGTGGATTGAGCATGGATTTATTAATGAATGCCATGAAGATCAAGAGAGATACATCGAGATCAATGAGCTCTAAGTGATGCTCATATGATGAAGAAGAAGCTAGAGTGGAAGAGACCTCAAAAGTTGAGTATGGTCTCAATAAGATTGACAATAAGCATTAAGACTAAGTTACTTATGGAACTAAGTGACTAAAGGTATGATATTGTCAATAGAGTTCTATGGACTAACTCATGTGTTTTGTGCTTGAGAGTGAGTTGGAGTTAGGTTTCATAAAAAGACATTAGTTAAATTAAGATATTCAATATGCCAAGTTGGAAGAACAAGATCAAGACAAGCATAGTGGATAACTTGTATGTTTGATGCTTGTGGTTAATGCCTAAGTAGTGAACCGGATGAAGATGATGAAAAGAGAGAAGTCTTCTATGCTTGGTGCATGAGAAGCAATCAAGTAAACTTTATCAAGTTTTTGGAAGATCAAGTGAAGATCAAAATGGAAGCGAGGATGATCATCATCATCAAGAGAAGAAGAGTTGACGACAAGCCTTGAAGACTTATGAGAAGCGTCAGAGCTTGGATGATGTGTTCGTCAAGTACAACGGGATTTCTCAAGGCAAAGGTATAACTAGAATACGTTTTATAGTTTTTCCAGTCTCAAGGAGTTTGGTGGGAGATCGGATTATAGGATTGATAGTCGTACTATTAAGAGTTCAAACCATATGCTTAGCGCGGGATGTGTTTGTGTTGAGAGTTCAATTTTTAAGTTTGGGATACCTGAAAGGTGTTTTAGATTAACTCTTTGTTATTGTTGTTGGCCTTTGTGGCATGTGGTATGTCATGTGACATCTAGTTTAATCTCTGGTGATTAAACTCGTGGAAGTATCGGATGTGTGTTTCTGAAAGTCTGTGCGTATCAGAAGTTCTGATGTTAGGATCGGATGTTCTGATTGGGGTCGGACAGTCCGGTCTCTTAGAACTTGGTATTCTTGGGTTGCTGAGTGATAGGTATCAAAAGTTTCAATGTGTGGATCGGATGTTCCGACATGAGTCGGATAGTCTGGTTTGTTGAGAACTTGATGTTGCTGTGTGGGAGTTAATCGGAAGTTCCGATGTGGTGATCGAAAGTTTCGATTGTGATTGGACTGGTCTTGTGCAAGGTTGGGGTTCTCGGTTAGGAATTTGTTTTTAATTGGAAGTTCTGATGTCTGGGTCATAAGTTCCGATGTGTAGCTTTTGCCAGATCTAGTCTGTGAAGTTCAAATATGTTGTTTTGAACTAATCGGAAGTTCTGACGTGGAGATTGAAACATCTGATGTGTGCTAAAAAAAGGCTGTAACGACTAGGATTCTAGGAATCAAAAGTTCCGATCTGGGGATCAAAACTTTCGATTAGTAGAGAATCTGTCAAACAGCTAGTTTTTTAGAGTGGGGTATAAAGACCCCTTAGCCTTATTTCATGGGGCTGGTTGCTTGGTTAGCTTTGTGCTGCTTGTGTGAGGTGTTTGAACTTGGTGGTCCACCTTTGAGTGCTCCCCTTTCCCTCTCTATCAAGATTTGGTGAGAATCAAGTCTTTATGGTTTAGTGAGGATAGTGAGGTGTGTGCAGCTTAAATTGCCCGTACGTGTCGCATTAGTTGCGTGTGTTTGAGCACTTAGCGTTGATCATGCACAAGTTCGGGAGTTTGTTACTCTTGGAGACCATTGTCTCCTAGACGGTTTGGTGGTGGATTACCGGTGATCTCCTCAAGTGAAGATTGTGAGGAGGTCTGGAAGTGGTAGCGGAACTCACCATCTCCGGAGTGGAGGAAGGGTTGGTCATAGTGGAGACGAGGAGTGTATGTGTGCAACCTTGTGAGGAATAGGGTTAAAAAAAGACCTGGCTCAAGTGTGATCGAACTTCCTCAACGAAGACATAAGATATCAATGGATATCTAAACTTCGGTAATAAATCATTTATCAATATGTTTCCTTACTCTTATGCATTACATTGATATCCACACTTGCATGCTTATATGTACATGCTTTGAGTTAATTTTGTGATATTCATTATAGTTGTTCTGAACATATCGTAATATCCAATCACTAGGATCAGATCATTCGATTGGTTTCAATCTGGGTTTCTTGTATACCTTATTAGAATTGAATAATCTTTGTCATCCTAGGATTGTAACCTTCACACTTATTTAGGGTGATTGTGCACTAGTTGAACCTAGCATATTTAATTTTTTCACTTATGAAAAATACGTTAGTTTTATTTCTGTTGTAAGTTTAGATCAACTATAAAAGGGATGAACTTTTGTAAAAACGCCTATTCACCCTCTCTAGGCAATATCATTTTACTTTCAATTGGTATCAGAGTCATGTCTCTCTTTTAGGGCTTTACCGCTTAGAGAGTAAAGATGTCGACTAGTGGATTATTACATATAGAACCACTCCTATTAGATGTCCTAAATTATTTTGAGTGGAGTACTCGCATGCTCTTAATTTTTAGGACTTTGGGTCCTCAAATAGAACAAGTTGTAGATGTGAGTATTTCTCCTCATAATGATAAATTCGTATCATTTGATGAGGAAGAGAAATGCATATATCTCAATGCTCAAGCTACTAATGCTTTATTTAATATTTTGAGCGAAGATGTATTTGACATGATGATGCCACTTGAGGACGCTCATCTCATTTGGACAACGCTTAAACAAAGATATGATAAGCCTAAATGGGATGAAGAGGTTTCTCTTCTGGAGATGTCATTTGGAGAGAGCTCTACTTCATCACATTATGAAGAGCAGCAAATGATTTCCTCCTTTGTCTAAGAGGATGTCACTTTGTCATCCACCTCACCAATTGACAAATCCAAGCAAGGTAATAAAATGATGAGTGTGATAAGTAAGTGTCCAATCTCTTTGGACTTTAACAACACTTGCAATGAAATTTCTATATCTATTAGTGTTGTTAACTCTTGCATATCATCTAGTGTAAAAATACCAATTTATTATGATGATATGATTAATTGTTCTTATTGTAATGCATATATTTCTCTTCATATTTGTGAGACTAAGGGCCTGTTTGTTTTAGCTTTGAATTCTGAAAAGTTGCTTTTAAAAGCTGAAGCTAAAATAAACAGTTAGATTGTACAATCCGCTTTTCAAAATCTGGTCCCCTTTTCTACCACAATCTACAATGTGTTTAACCAGCTTTTTTGCAGATTGTGATTTTAGAAAAAATAAAAATACCCACACAAGCATCATGCAATTACCCACCAATGCCATTATGTTCTCCGAAACGTTTTCTTTCAGCCTTCTATTCTAATCAGCTATCTCTCATCGGCTCCCCCCTCTCCCCCGATCTCCCATCGCCGATCTGCAGCCGCTGGAGCCCTCCGCCCGCTCCCTCCCCGACAGCCCTCCAGCCGGCGCTCATCTGTCCAGCCACCCTACCCGTCCAGCCGCCGCCCGTCCTACCGCCTCCCTCCAGCCGGCGCCCACCCGTCCAGCCGCCCTGCCCATCCAGCCGGCGCACCCGTCCAGCTACCTCCCTCCAGCAGGTGCCCTCTAGCCGGTGCCCGTCCAGCAGCGCCCATCTAGCAGCCGCTCGTCCAGCCGACCGCCCCTCCAGCCCGCCCCGGCCCCGACGCCTAGGTAATCGATCTGATCTTTCTGTTGCTTCTTTTGCCAAGCGTATCATCTATGGAGATATGTAGTTGTTTCATCTTGCAAATGTTCAATCTTTGGAAATAAAGTTCTCGTGTCCTTCTTGGCTTTGAAATCAAACGATAAAATTGTATAGACCATCAATTTCGCTCTGAATTCAGCATGTCCTTTTAATAGGCCTGGCAACAATCATCTTTCAGGTCTATAGCCTTGGAATAGTTGTTATATCATGCTTGAGCTATTTAACTGAACTTTTTTTGGCTATTGAATTTGCATAGAGCTTTATGTGACGTTCGATTCTAGCTTACCTACTGGTATAAAAAATAGATGGAGGACTTTGTGCCGGATAAAGCCAATTGGGACGCTTTTCACAATAGGGTGTTTTGTGAAATTTGTGTGGAGGAAATAGATGCTGGGAATAGGCCCCTTGGAAGTATAACTGCATGAGAAATTCTTCGCTAGGACGGGAAGAAAACACACTAAACTGCAGCTCAAAAACCGATGGGATGCACCGAAGGGTTTGTACAATTTTTGGTTAACCATTAATAAAGTTACTGGACTTGGATGGGACAATGCTAAAGGAACGGTTGTAGCAAGTGACAATTGGTGGAAAGACAATACAAAGGTAATCACTTTTTACCTCATTTGTTACTTTTAATTTTATTATAGCCAAGCTTAACATAAAATTACCTTTTTTGATTTCCAGGGACATGCAGAATGGAAGAAACTTCGGAACGGTCCCCCTAAAAATCTCTCAAAACTAGAAAGGATGTTTGATAACAGTCATGTCAATGGTTCTTCCTCTTATGTTCCTGGTGAAGAAGTGGGAGCAAATGTCAATAATGAGGAACAATGGGTGATGTAGGTGTTGAGGAAAACAACATCAATAGGAAGGGTGCCAATATGTTGAAGCAAAGTGCTTCTATTAACAATGATAGCCCAAAGAAGTATAGAAAGAACCCTATGATTAAGATAATGAAAGACATAATTAAAAATATGCAGTCTTCTAGTGTTGTAACCAACAAGGTGTTGCAAGGTGAAATGAGGTATGAGTCAATTAAGGAAGTGATGCATTTGACTGTCGAGTCTGGAGTAATTGAAGGAAGTGACGAACATTTTATGGCTACCAAGCTTTTTGTCAAAGCCAAAAACCGTCATATGTTTCTCACTTTAACCACCAAAGAAGGAAGGCTGAATTGGCTAAAAAGATGGTGTGAGGAAAAGAAAAAGGAGTAGTTGTTTAATTTGGAAGTATTACGACTATCGTTATGTAATATTGCTAGGAACAATGGTACTATTATCGTTTTGTTATTTTGCATGGAACAATGGTGCTATTATCGTTGTGTAACCTATCTTTATATTTATTTGTAGATGAGTTCAAGTGGTAATTCTGATGATGTGGCAAGTGATGATGATGATGTAATATTTGAGCTTGCTCGTAGTCAACAAGAGTGCCTTGCACAATATGGAGTATTAGCATGCATTTTTGGTACGTCCTATGGTGATACTTTCTTGAACAAATCTGAAAGGAGGGAATCTGGTGTTTCAGGTCATGTTTGGGTTATGGAAAACTTGAATGATCCAAGAGAATGTTATAATATGTTTAGGATGAGTAGGCCACTTTTTGATAGGCTACATGACTTGTTGGTGACAAATTATGGTTTGAAGTCAACTAGAGTTATGAGTTCTATTGAATGTTTAGGTGTGTTTTTATGGATTATTGGGGCTCCACAATCATTCATCCAAGTTAAAAATATCTTCAAGAGGTCAACCGAAACAATTAGTAGGAAGTTTGTGGAAGTGTTAGAGAGTATCAATCTCCTTACAGCAGAGATTATCAAACCAAGAGATTCAGAGTTCAGAACGGTGCATTCTAGACTTGAAGATTCGCGTTTTTTTGCCTCATTTCAATAACTGAATAGGCGCAATAGATGGCACATATGTACCTGTTGTTGTGCCTTCGTCTGAACTGGTTGCACATGTGGGACGTCATGGATATTCCACTCAAAGCGTCCTCACCATACTGGTCTTCCTTTGTGTTCACCATCCGGTCAGGATTGAAGAAGGAGATTAAAGCAAGAAGGGAAAGGACTAGAAGGAGAAAACCCAGCTATACTCTAAACTATAGAGATATATAAGAAATGTTGCTGTTACCAGATGCTAAAGCATCCCTCAACGCATTCCAGCACTCAAATAGAAAATCCAAATCACTCAAAGCACACCACACCAAAGCACACTACTACAATGCTCTAGCGTTTCTGAAGAACAGGGAAAGTCTTCCTATGACTCAGAAACTAAAACTAAGAGCGGCACAGAGGCAGATCTTCATTCCTTCAGTGTTATGGCAGATGATTCTTCCTCACAACGGAGAGTCTTCACTTCATCATCGAAATATTCATACGAGGTAGAAGCACCGAGCGAGATCTTCAGAGCATCCTCCTTGATCAGGGTAGCCGAGATTGGTTCAACAGCTATTTTTTTTTTCAAAATAGGTACAAAAATAGGACCTTATGGCACGACCATTCTATCTAGGCTGCATCATATAGTCAACACGGTTCTGATACCACTTCTGTAACACTTGATTTTAAAGGAACAAAACCAGACACAACACATGTATGCCAGGATCAAATTTTATACATGCGTCTACATCATCAGTGTATCATTATAGTGTCAAAATTACAATAACAATAATAACTATTACAAAAGGACCCGAGGGTCGAAAAGAAAGCACAGTGGAACTAAAGAGATCTTCAGCGCCAGCGGTACTTCCATCTTCCACAGGCGTCAACCGGGGGCACGCCAGCCTAGAACAGCAACTTCAGATCAAAAACATCTTCGTCGAAGGTAGCAGCTTCATTGACAGCTTCTGAACAGCAGCAGGATGCAAGAAAGAAAGGGAGCAATGGGTGTGAGTACAAAAATGTACTCAGTAAGTGTAGGGAAAACACGATATGGGGCTTGAGACAGGGAGAGGGCTGACACTGGTTAACAATACTAAGCAACTATGACCTGCCTATGACTCCAACAACAAGCATCCTATTTACTAGGAGTGAAGACACAACTGTAGCACAAGGATTTGACTTATCGGATTCCATCGTCTACCAAGACTCACTAGATATCCCATATCCGGTTACCCAAAACTCACCAGGTAATCCCCTTACCTGGCGACCCAACCAATCATACCAAACCCAGATCACAACTAATCTTGAAGAAGTCTAAGCTCGCTCTTGTCTGTGAGCACGACTGATCGACCAGATTGATACTCTGCAGAGTTTGCATAGCTCCATGAGTCGTGATTCCCATGTTGCTCCATACTTCTGGGGTAAGGAGTCGGGGTCTCACTATAAGACCTTTACAAAGCTCCCGCCGACTTGTAGGTACCCACTAAGGTTTCATCGCTAACAGAGGATTAAGTCGCTGCAGAAGCCCCCTCTTGTGCCACTTACTCGACCAATGGTACCCACAGAACCGGAGGGTGGCTAATTAGTTGGCCAGATCGTACCCACATAGGCCTCGTGGTTGCGCGGGTATAACTTGGTTACATGTCCAAGAACCGATCTTTAGGACCCTACACAAGAACAAACACAAGCCTGCCATAGGCACCACCTCAAACCATCCATCCTGATAGGATCCCTATACCATGTTGCTGCAAAATTACCCTTTCCCAATTCTTGTTCCATAATTCATTAGTCAAGATTAACATCTTCCCAACCCTGACTGCACTAGCATGACTACCCATTTTATCTCATGACTAAACAATGGCGACAAGGAATATTCATTCATAATTAATAAACCCTAGCATGGGATTCATATTTAGACAAGCATGCATATGAAGGATAAAAACTACACCTGTAAATCCTAAAACAGGGTAAAAATGTTCAAGGGCACTTGCCTTCAGTAGAGGGTTGCTCAAAGTCTTCAAACCCTTGATCTTGCAGATTCTCGAGCTGCTCACCTCCTAATCGATAAACAGAAAAAGGCACACAATAGAAACCTCTAAGAATAGTACATCAAACAGTACTAAAACTATGCAAAACCCTATAAAAAGATTCTACACGTCGCTACGAACATTTGAACGTGAAAATCGCCCAAATCGGAGCTACCAGCAAAAAGTATTGAGCTTTTGAAGTTATAGGGGCTATTCTGTAAATTTTACTTGAATTTCAGAGTAATACCGAATTGATTTTATACTGAAAAAATGGATTTATGACACAATAAAGATTTATTGAATTATTTCTCTATTGAGAAAGCCACAATTCCCGAATTAAAATAAATAGAAACAATGAGTGGATAAAGGGCTCGATGATGTGGCTGACACGTAGGCTCTTTTGCTGAGGTGGTTGGCTGACATGGCAAAGGGTGTTGACTGGGATTAAGTGGCCACGTGTCATCACATGATTGGTCCGGTGAAGAGGTAAGTTAGATCTAATCTGGGCCATCCAAATTGAATCCAACGGTGGAGAGCTAAGGGAGGTGTTTGGCCGGCTGGCTACATAAAGGAGGCGGCGGTGTGAGCTCGGTGGCGGTGGCACTCTTGCCGGAGAAGGCCCGGGGCCTCATCGTTGGGCACGGGAGACGACGATGAGCGGTGGAGGAGAGAGAGGGGAGGGCAGCGAGCTTACCCCGAGCGCAAAGAGCGACGGAGCGAAGGCGAGGCAGCCGGGCAACGGCAATGGTGGTTGCGGTGGTCGAAGAGGCGTCGGGTTCCGACATCGAAGAGTCGTTGAGGAGCGGCGGAGAAGACTCCCCGTGCTCTTGCGGTGCTAGTGGTGGGCTCGGAGTCGCCGGGAGGCTACGGACACGGCAGTTGGCGCACGGCGGAGCTTGGTGGCCGGCAATGAAGAAGAAGCCGGTGCCGAGGTCAAATCCAAGCGGGAAAAGGGGCGTGAGTGGGATGAAAACGTGCGGAACCTCAATGCAGAGATGGATTGGGGCTTAAATACACGAGAGGGGGAGGGCACCAGCCGGAATTAGGAGAGAAATGGCTGGCGGCGGTGGCCTTCAATGGCGTCGGTTTTCTTGCTTTGATTGGGCAATAGAGAGAGGTAGAGAAGGGGGAAACATGCGGAATCACTAGATGGGGAGTTATGGCATTGAATCCGGCCAATTTTGGAAGGGGGGGGGGGTGCAGGGAGGCGGTGATTTGGTGGCGAGCTGGCGGAGGGGATCAGGCACGCCGGAGGTTGAAGAAGCGGAGCCGGGCTGGTTGACGCAGCTCGGCTCGGCGGATTGGTGAGGCTCGGCTCGGGTGGGGCCTGCATGGCGGCAGAACAGAGGAGGGAGGCGGCGGCTCAGCGCACAAGAAGGCCGGCTCGGGGCGCGGCCCAGCGCAAGGAGAGAAGGGGCGGCCCGCTCGGGTGGGAGAAGAAAGAGAGGGGGAGGAGGAAGAGTGGGGCGGGGGAAAGGGAAGGGGTTGGGCCAGCGAGGAGATAGGGTCCGAGAGGAGTTTTCCAATTTTGAAAACATTTTCCTTTTAAGATTTGAACACAATTTCAAAAGAGTTTTAAACGAGCGATTTCTAGCGGACTTTTGCAAATATTTTTCAAGCACAAAAACCTATTGCAACTAAGACAGCATGAATGCAACAAGCACAATTATAACCTAGGTCAATTTGAATTTAGAAATTAATTTTTCTATTAAAATAAATTACAACACCTATTTAATTTCTAGCAAAATTTTAAATTATTGAAAAAATTGAAATTTGGGGTGTTGCAGAAGTACAAGTGTATCTTGTATAATCATCAACAATTACAAGGCAATAGAGATTTCCATCAAGACTTTTGTAGGTAGTTGGTCCGAAAAGGTCCAGGTGTAGAAGCTCTAGAGGTCTTGATGTAGACATTATGGACTTGTATGGATGAGAGCTTTCAACTTGCTTCCCCGCTTGGCAAGCACCACACAACTTGTCCTTCTCGAATACAACATCCTTCAAACTAACCATCATTCTATTTTTCACACCTTCATGAGCTGGTGCATTCCAATGTGTAACAAGTCAATGATAGCAAAGCCAACCCATTAAAGTTTTATGAAGATGCGCGTTGTCAAGCTAGCTTCATTAGAGAAAAATTTAACAAGATAGATATATCCATGTCTAAAATCTTTAAAGATTAGATCATTTTCTTCTTGCTAGTTATAACAATATCAACATTAATAAATAAGCATGTGAAGCCTCAATTACATAGTTAAGCTACGGAAAGTAAATTAAAACTAAAAGACTTAACTAAAATAACATTGGAGATAGAAAGATTATTGGATATTAACACCTTACCCAAACCTACCACATTTGCCTTAGAATTATCACCCAATGTGACTTTGTCATGATCGTTCATTTCATCTTTTAGTAAGGTGAACATCTTTATATTGCCAGTCATATGTTATGTATATCCACTATCAAGTACCCAATGCTTACCACCGACTTTGTAGTTCACCTAACATAAGAGATCAAGCTTATTCTTTAGGTACTCAAACAAGTTTAGTACCCTGGACATGAGATACAAGAGCTTTATGCAGCCAAAGTTGCCAAGGAACCTTACCTGTAGGTTGAGTTCCAATGAATTTGCTATAATTTTACCACTCTTAAGCTTATGCAATAAGAAATTATTGTCATTAAAAGTGGACTTGTAGTTAGAAGTCAATGTAGGGAGAGGTTGAGTAGGAATTGGACACTTCGTTGTGTGGTGGTCGGTGACTTCACAATGTTGAAAATATAAATCAACTTCCTTAATGAAGAAATTCTTGATTTCCAGTGACTTGGTGATCTTCTCTACCAGGTTGGGGAAACACCCATTGCCTCTCTTATTGTAGTACATTGCATCCTTCATAAGGATTTACTTATGATTGTACTCCCCTTAGTCAACCAGGTCACACACAAATTGAGACTTGTAATCTCATCTTTGAGCTCTTGCTCTCTTTCATGGTTAGTCTAAGAAAATGATATATTATCACAAGAAAAAGAGCAAGGTACATCAAGAAGATCATCACAAAAAGTAGATACATTGATGTTAACAATACTAATAGTCGGTAATTCATTAATGTTAGGATCAGTGGCATCATAAGCTAGCTCAAGTTTTTGATATTTTCATTTTAAGTCTACATGCTGAAGTTTTAGCTTCATGTTGCTCTCTTCAAGAGACTTGCTAGATGCAACTACTTCATTATATTTTTTAAGTATATTGTTGTATCTCATCATGACTAGAGCTAAGCTTAGCCTTAATATTTTCAAGAGACTTGATTTTAGCCTTTTGCTTATAGATGATAGTAGCATAGTCATTCATAAGCTTAGATAGATAATTAGGAGAAAGACTATCATCATCACTACTATCATCTTCCTCGCTACACACCTTGTTGTTACCTTTTGCCATAAGGCACATAGGCGGTGGAGAAAGTGGTAGGTCATTGGTGATGACAAGGCCCGTGAAGTTATTGTCTTCATCATGTTGGGGAACGGGTAGGCTACGCTAGCAAAAAATAAATTTTCTCTACCGCATTCAACCAGGAAGCCATGCGAGTAGGGGATCATGAATCGTTACCACTTGACGAGCAGTGCAGCGGAAGAAGAGTTGGAGCAGACCAATTCAATGTCGTGCGCGTCAAGTAGTCGATCGTCAACCTCGTCCCGAGCACCTTCCGAGTATTCACGAGTACGTCCCGAGTACTCCCGAGCAGATCAGTGCCGCAATAGTAGCAGCGCCTCTACGGTATCCACGCGTACAAGGATGGAATCGCCGTGCGCCGGTGTGCTAGCACCGCGCGCCCGGCTAGGGTTTCGAAGGGAGTTCGGGAATAGGAGGCGGCCAGGGTTTTTGGTGGCAAGATCTGTTTTTCCAGGAAAAACTCAATGCGCCTTGGCCCCTGCCTATTCTTATATAGAGCACGGTAATGGGCCTTTAATCAACATTAAAGCCCATTATGACTCTAAACCCTAATGGTCCTTTAATCAACATTAAAGCCCATTAGCAGATCCAATCTGCAAACTTGATCGCCTCTAGGGCATATCACCAACAATCTTCCACTTGCACTAGAGTCAGTACAAGTTTTATATTCCATCCCCTTAAGTGTGTGACCCATTAGGTTCATGTGTAAACGGCCGCTATCCGGAAACCCTTTTCCGAATTGCAAGTCAATAGCGGTACCTAGCAGGACATATTGACTCCCGAATGCACACAAAGATCATATCGGCTGAACCTTGATATACTCATGCACCAATCCCTTTACCACACGATACCAGTCAAGCTCAAGGCGAGATTCGTGCCACCCTTGTGATAGCTCGACCATTCACTCGATCAAGTAGTGGATTCACCATGATTAACTCTTTAATCACATTGGCATGGCCATGCACTTTCCAATCTAACTACCTCGAGGGGACCAGAGATATCTCTCCCGTTATTTAGGAGGGGTAAATTCCATCTTGATCACTCACATCCCACGACATGTTTCATAACATACCCGAAAGCAACCTTTATAACTACCCAGTTACGGAATAGCGTTTGGAAGCCCCTAAGTGTGTTACTACACATTCTGGAATCAATGATGATCTCAGGTCAAAGGATTCTGTAGGTACACCATTTGAGATAACAACTGATGGCACATTAAAAATAACAATCCCAGCAGTATCTCAGGGTGGGTCTATCCAACATCATGTTCTCTAACATGTGTCGATATTACTGATTTGATATCTCCATATCTATGATCCGTGAAACATGATCATCATTCAGTAAAATGTGCTAATCTATAAATCATTATTGTCCTACACAATGATATGAGATTAGGGTTTAGGGTTTAGGGTTTAGGGTTATCCATCTCGGGCTCTTTTTGGTCTACCTTCCTGTGTTATCCATCCCTTCCTTTTATACACACGCCGACCTCGACTTACCCCAAACGGGAAAGAGGGGGCGCAAGTTCCAAGACGCCACAGAGAAAGGCGTCATCATTCCGTCTGGGCGAAGTGACAGGGGCGGTGGAAAAATGCGGCGTGCATCCGACCACCCGTCATTGTGGACGTCCTGGCGCCGTTGAGAGGGCCCACCGGGTGGCCACAGAGGCACCCGGCGCGCCCACCCTGTCTTGTTCTTCTGCCAGGGCAGGGTGGCAGGCGGAACGCTTTGATCCTGGCAACGTTATCCCGAGATACCCCGGATGATACGGGACGGGACCCATGCAATTAATGGACCCACGCCCCTCTGCCAAAGCATGGCAGGGACTGACACTGTGGCGTGGGCAGTTGGGAATGTCAGGATGTCAGGCCGCGCATGACCATTAAATGCGGCTTTGGACCTTTGACTGGTTGACACCTCGCCGACGGGTCCTTCCGGGTCATCGGGGCGTTGGGTGATCTTGCGTGAACCTTCGGGGAACCGAGTGCTCGGGGGCTGCCACGTGCAGCCCCGAGCACTCTCTCCTGAGCACTCCTGTAGAACCTTCGGGGAACCGAGTCCTCGGGGGCCACCACGTGCAGCCCCGAGCACTCTCTCCCGAGCACTTGTGTAGATCCTTCGGGGAACCGAGTCCTCGGGGGCCGCCACGTGCAGCCCCAAGCACTCTCTCCTGAGCACTTGTGTAGATCCTTTGGGGAACCGAGTCCTCGGGGGCTGCCACGTGCAGCCCCGAGCACTCTCTCCCGAGCACTTGGCTGTTCGGCCCATCGGGGGACTATGGTACTTGGGGGCAGCGGGCACCTTCCCGAGCACTTTCTTCCCGGTACTTGGACTCTGCGGGTCATCGGGGAACTGGGGTGCTCGCGAACCAGAAGTTGTGGCCCCGAGCACCTTCTCCCGGAACTTAGATTTTCCTCATCCTGCAGGGGGGACCTCGCTGGATGGGGACACGTGGCGGACGGCCGGCCTGGTCTCGGGACTCAGGGACCCCCGGTTCCTGATACACCGACAGTAGCCCCCGGGCCCATTGGTAGGTGATGGCACGGAGACTGCGGATGGGCCCTTCGTCGCGGTCGAGGCCGAGGCTGGCGTGGACGCCACATGGCAGGCTTTCGAGAGGTGGCCTTTCTAGACCCGGGCCTCGGGTACGACCCAGTGGGGAGATGAGTAGACGCGTGTCCACACAACGCCAGAAGGGTATGACGACCGTACGGGCGGCACGCGCGGCCGCCGCGTAGATCAAGGAAAATACGCCTGGCAGCCACTGACGCCGCACGATCGGCGGGAGATTCGCCTGGCGGTTGCGCCGATCGAGGGGGCGTTTCGCCGAGCGAACCGTTGGGCGGCAACATTTGAACTTTGAGATATAAAAGGGGGAGGGGATCGGTCCGTCCCCCTCTTTACGCCTTCTTGCACTCCTGCCCTTGCCTCCTCCGTGCTCCGAAGCCCTTAGAAAACTTTCAGGCGACCAGAACACTTCTCCTTCCCTTTCTCTACCACCAAAGCACCTCCACTCCTGTCGAGATGCCGAGAGTCGGAGGAGGCCGTCGCGACAAGGCTCCGGATAGCATTCTGCCGGAGTCTCGTCTGAGGAACGAAGAGGCGGCGGCCAAGATCAAGAAGCTGTTGGTGCCCGAGGGACAAGAGGGAGCCGTGGTGGTGACGCCGGCGAGCTTGATGCCGGCGACAACCGTTCCCGGGCGGATATCTTGTCTTGGCTTCCCGGAGGACTTCACTGACGAAGTACACCGGTCGCTTTACCCGGGGGGCTGCTGCAGCCCCCAGGCTCGGCAGCATGGTCGGGGCTGGCCGGATACTCGGGCTCGACTCCCTGATTGGGAGGAGCAGTGTGCTCGGGCTCGACCCCTCGCTCAGGGGGAGCCGCGAGGACGGGTGAGTGCTCAGGCTCGACCCCTTGCTCAGGGGGAGCCGCGAGGACGGGTGAGTGCTCGGGCTCGACCCCTTGCTCAGGGGGAGCCGCGAGGACGGGTGAGTGCTCGGGGGCCTCTGGGAGCTGGGACCCAGCACCTGGCCACAGGCACTCGTCGCGCTCTACCACCAGCACCATGCTCACGACCTGAGGAGTGGCCGAAACGTAGAGCAGCAGGGGCTCACCTTCGGAGGGAGCCACCAGCACGGGTGGCGAGGTGAGGTACTTCTTCAGATCGTGGAAGGCCTGCTCGGCCTCCGACGTCCAGTCGAAACGACCGGTCTTCTTCAGAAGCTTGAAGAGGGGGAGCCCTCGCTCCCCGAGCTTGGAGATGAAGCGTCCGAGGGCCGCCATGCAGCCGGCGAGACGCTGGACTTCTTTGAGTCGAGCCGGGGGTCGCATCTGCTCGATGGCCCGGATCTTCTCTGGATTGGCCTCGATTCCTCGGCCAGAAACCAAGAAACCGAGGAGCTTGCCCGCCGGCACCCCGAAGACACACTTCTCCGGGTTGCGCTTGAGGCGGGTAGTGCGGAGACTGTTGAAAGTCTCGGCAAGGTCCTCGAGCAGGGTGGCGCGGTCTCGGGTTTTGACCACGAGATCGTCGATGTAAGCCTTGACGTTGCGGCCAACCTGTGAATCAAGGGTAATACGAATAGCGCGCTGGAAAGAGGATCCAGCGTTGCGCAGGCCAAAAGGCATTGACATATAGCAATAAGTCCCCACCGGAGTGGTAAAAGCAGTTTTTTCCTCGTCCCCTACAGCCATGCGAATCTGGTGATATCCAGAGTTTGCATCTAAAAAGCATAAAAGATCGCAACACGCAGTTGCATCTACAATTTGATCAATGCGAGGTAAGGGGAAGAGATCTTTAAGGCAAGCCTTATTTAGGTCGGTGTAGTCCACGCACATGCGGAGCTTGCCGTTGGCCTTCGGGACGATGACTGGGTTTGCTAGCCAGTCGGGGTGGAGGACTTCTCGGATAAATCCGGCGTCGAGGAGCTTGCTGACCTGCTCTCGGATAAACTCCTGGCGCTCAGGCGCCTGCCGCCGGACCTTCTGCTTCACCGGGCGGGCGTCCGGACGCACCGCCAAGTGATGCTCGATCACCTCCCTAGGGATCCCGGGCATGTCGGACGGTTGCCAGGCAAACACGTCTGCGTTAGCCCGGAGGAAGGCGACGAGCGCGCTTTCCTATTTGCTGCCCAGGTCATCGCCGATCCGGACGACCTGGGTAGCGCCTTCGCCCACCACGACCTCCTTCGTCGGAACAGAGGCGTCGGCGGTGAGTCGGGGTTTGGATGAAGAGGGTCCTGGGCCCCCTGTAGAGCCTTCGACCTCAGCCTGCGCTGAAACCAGAGCCATGTATGACTGCTCAGCGCAGGAGACGGCGCCGCCGGAGTCGGCGATCACGGAGATGGGGCCCGCGGGGCCCGGCATCTTAACCGTGAGATATGCATAGTGCACGGCCATCATGTACTTGGCGAGCGCTGGACGTCCAAGGATGGCGTTGTAGGGGAGAGGGAGCTCCGCGACGTCGAAGAGGACGCACTCCGTGCGGAAGTTGTCCCGACTCCCGAAGGTCACGGGCAACTCGACATGCCCGAGGGGCAGGGAGTGCCCGGGAGTCACTCCGCAGAAGGGGAGCGACGGCCTTAGGCGTCTGGAGGACACCTGCAGCTTCTCAAAAGCCTCCTTGGAGAGGAGGTTGAGGCCTGCACCACCGTCGATCAGCACTCTGCCGAGCTTAACATTGCAGACAGTGGAGGACACCACCAGGGGTAGTCGCCCCACGGCTGCAGTACTCGCGGGGTGATCGGCCATGCTGAACGTGATCGAAGCGTCCAACCACCTCAGGGGCCTGGCGGCCTCCTCGCTCGGGGTTGCCGAGCACACCTCGCGTCGCATGACCTTGATGCCACGGCGCAAGGAAGGCGTGTAGGCGCCTCCGTCGATGAAGGCGACGGCATGCTCGGGCTCCTGGAAACCGAGCTCGGTGTTGTCGGGGGCGACCTCAGCATCGCCTCCCCCGCGGGACTCGTCGCGCTCCCTCTGGCGCTGCTCGACGAGTCCTTTGACCATACGACACTCCGTGAGGTCGTGCCATCTGGTCTGGTGTATGGGGCACCATTTGCCTGGCTCGGGCCCCGCGGGAGCGGGGACCCTCGCTGGAGCAGGAGCCCGGCCGGGGGCCGGGGCTCTTGCGGGAGCCAGTGCCCTAGCTGGTGCCGGGGCCCTTACGGGAACGGGGGCCTGAGGAGGGGCCCTGGCAGGGGCCCTTGCAGGTGCGGGCCGTCTGTCGGCGCCCGCCCGGTGCTCTTGCCGGCGGTCGGGCTCTTGAGCCGGCCTATGGGCGGGGCCCTGGGCCGGCTCGACAGGAGCGGCCTCGCGCTTCCTTCTCTTCTTCTTTTCCCGCTTGTCGGAGCGGGAAGAACTTGGCTGGTCGGAGGCGGGGCGGGGAGCATGCCACGCCCTGGCCTCCGCAGCCTTGGCGCACTTATCGGCCAGTGCGAAGAGCTCCGCAGTGGTCTCGATCTCGTGCGTTCCTAGCTTTTCGAGCATCCGCTCATCGCGAACGCCCTGCCGGAAAACGACGATAACAGCGTGGGGGGCCACCCGCGGGATGGTGTTGCGGACCTGGCTGAAACGCTGTATAAAGCGCCGCAGCGTCTCCCCTTCCTGCTGTTTGACGACGTGGAGGTCGCACTCCAAGCCGGGGCGCGTGAATGTGCCCTGAAATTTGGCCACAAACTGGTGGCAGAGGTCATCCCAGGAGCTAATAGACCCTGGGGGTAAGTTCATAAGCCAGGAACGGGCAGAGCCCCTCAAGGCAACATGAAAATAATTTGCCATCACCTTTTCGCTGCCTCCGGCCGCTTGAACGGCCGTTGTGTAGATCTGGAGGAACTCGACGGGGTCGATGGACCCGTCGTACTTCTCCGGCAGCTCGGGGCGGAACTTGGAGGGCCACTTGACCCGACGGAGCTCAGCGGCAAAGGCACGGCAACCGGTGCCGTACCCCGCGGCGCGAGCGGGAGTCCTTGGTGACGAATGCCGGCGAGCCGGGGATTCCCGGTGATCGTGGGCCGGGAAAGAGGAAGCCTGGTCCTCTGCCTCGGCCTCCTGCCGGGTTTCCTGCTGGCGCTCGAGAGTGACCCGGGCGTCCTCGGGGCCCCTCCGCTCGTTAAGACGCAAGCGGAGGTCCCGGGCTTCGGACACGACCAGGGGGACAGCACTTCGCCTGGAGGCCCCCCGGCCAGTGCGGACGTTGCCCGCTGAGGAGCCAGTTCTGGCAGCGCCACGCTGGGTGGTGGTGCGAGGACTCCCGGCCAGCACCTGGCGGCGAGCATTGCCGACCAAGGCAACGACATCTTGGATCCACCGACCTTCCGAAGTGTTCGGCGTGGCCTGGACGGGTGGGTGCCTGAGGAGAGCATGCGCTGCAAGCAGCGCGCTCCCCGGGCTGGCCTCGCTAAAGGCGAGTCTGCGCCGAAGTGGCACCCGGCACTGTCCAGAGGCGGACCTGGCGGCCGGGGTCTCGACCTCCTGCTGGGGGTCGGAAAGTGCATCAGCGGCGACGGCGGCGGCCCTGCTGGGCCCAGCGCCTTGGTCCCCTTGGGAGGGGAAAACCGCACGCGTGGATAGCGGCTGCTGCTGGAACGCAGTAGCGACTGGGGCCTCTTGGGCGTCGGGCAGCACTCCGTCCCTGGAAGTGGAGCCGGAACGCTGGAGACGGTGCCCACCGGCCATCTTTTCCTGTGGAAAAAAGCAAACGAACAAATTCAGGGATATTCCCCCCTACCTGGCGCGCCAGCTGTCGGAGGATGAACTCCTGTTGCAGGGATCCCGAGAGACCCCTTTTTAAAAATTCGGCCGGGGGGATGATCCTGAACGAGTTCGTCGGGGAAATAAATGGAAGCGGAAATAAATGCAACGACCGGTGGTGGGGGATGATCGACCTAGTGCAAAAAGAAATAAATGCACCAGGGTTTAGACAGGTTCGGGCCGCACGGGGGCGTAATACCCTACTCCTGTGTGGATGCAATATCCTTCCTTGAAGGGAATCCTTCAAGGATGTGTCTGGTTACAAGGGTGTATTGTCTAACAGAGAGCTTGAGGCTCCCTTGCTCTAGCTCTACTCGAGCTTGCTTGTGGTATTCTTCGGATCTTTCTCGGGCTCTTTTTGGTCTGCCTTCCTGTGTTATCCATCCCTTCCTTTTATACACACGCCGACCTCGACTTACCCCAAACGGGAAAGAGGGGGCACAAGTTCCAAGACGCCATGGAGAAAGGCGTCATCATTCCGTCTGGGCGAAGTGACAGGGGCAGTGGAAAAATGCGACGTGCATCTGACCACCCGTCACTGTGGACGTCCTGGCGCTGTTGAGAGGGCCCACCGGGCGGCCACAGAGGCACCCAGCGCACCCACCCTGTCTTGTTCTTCTGCTAGGGCAGGGTGGCAGGCGGAACGCTTTGATCCTGCCAACGTTATCCCGAGATACCCCGGATGATACGGGACGGGACTCGTGCAATTAATGGACCCACGCCCCTCTGCCAAAGTATGGCAGGGACTGACACTGCGGCGTGGGCAGTTGGGAATGTCAGGATGTCAGGATGTCAGGCCGCGCATGACCATTAAATGCGGCTTCGGACCTTTGACTGGTTGACACCTCGCCGACGGGTCCTTCCGGGTTGTCGGGGCGTCGGGTGATCTTGCGTGAACCTTCGGGGAACCGAGTGCTCGGGGGCTGCCACGTGCAGCCCCGAGCACTCTCTCCCGAGCACTCCTGTAGAACCTTCGGGGAACCGAGTCCTCGGGGGCCGCCACGTGCAGCCCCGAGCATTCTCTCCCGAGCACTTGTGTAGATCCTTTGGGGAACCGAGTCCTCGGGGGCCGCCACGTGCAACCCCAAGCACTCTCTCCCGAGCACTTGTGTAGATCCTTCGGGGAACCGAGTCCTCGGGGGCTGCCACGTGCAGCCCCGAGCACTCTCTCCCGAGCACTTGGCTGTTCGGCCCATCGGGGGACTATGGTACTCGGGGGCGAGCGGGCACCTTCCCGAGCACTTTCTTCCTAGTACTTGGACTCTGCGGGTCATCGGGGAACTGGGGTGCTCGGGAACCAGAGGCTGTGGCCCCGAGCACCTTCTCCCGGAACTTAGATTTTCCTCATCCTGCAGGGGGACCTCGCGGGATGGTGACACGTGGCGGACGGCCGGCCTGGTCTCGGGACTCAGGGACCCCCGGTTCCTGATACACCGACAATATGTATGCTGCCTCTCCTAAATTTTTCATTGAAAAACTCTTTTGCAATGAAGATTTGACAGCATCGAGCATTGGAATATTATTTCCGATCAATAATATGTCATCCACATACAAGACCAGAAACACAAGTGCGCTCCCACTAGTCCTTTTGTAAATACAAGGCTCTTCTTCATTCTTGATGAAACCAAACCCTTTGATCACTTCATCAAAACGAAGATTCCAACTCCGAGAAGCTTGCTTTAGTCCATAGATGGACTTTTGCAGCTTGCAAATCTTCCCAGCATTTTTTGGATTGACAAAACCTTCAGGCTGTGTCATGTATACATCCTCACTTAGGTTTCCATGAAGAAAAGCCGTTTTGACATCCATTTGCCATATCTCATAGTAGAAATATGCTGCAATTGCTAGGAGAATCCGAATAGACTTTAGCATTACGACGGGTGAAAACGTTTCATCATAATCAACACCTTGAATTTGCCTGAAACCTTTCGCCACCAATCGTGCCTTATAGATGTGAACATTTCCATCAACGTCTATCTTTTTCTTAAAAACCCATTTACACTCGATAGTTTTCACACCATCAGGTGGATCGACCAAGTCCCAAACTTGGTTTTCTTGCATGGATTCTAACTCGGATATCATGGCTCCAAGCCATTTTTCAGAGTCTGGTCCCACCATTGCTTCCGAGTAAGTCTTAGGTTCATCATTGTCTAACAATAATATGTCGCGCTGCTCCGTGGTTAGGAACATAAACCGCTCGGGTGCACGACTGAACCTTTCCGACTGACGTGGGGCTGGTGTCTCGACAACAGGTTCTGCAACATCTTGCATACCGAGTTGTGGTTCAATAGGAGCTGAAACACTTTCAAGTGGTTCCCGAATTTCTTCGAGTTGCACCGTGCTCCCACTAACTCTCTTCGCGAGAAACTCTTTCTCAAGAAAGACACCATTCCGGGCGACAAACACTTTGCCTTCTTCCCGGTTATAGAAATAATATCCTTTGGTTTCCCTAGGATACCCTACAAGGAAGCATTTATCAGATTTGGGAGTGAGCTTATCAGACGACAAACGTTTTACATAAGCCTCACAACCCCATATCTTAAGGAAAGATAATCCGGGACGCTTCCCGGTCCATATCTCATATGGTGTCCTCTCTACAGCCTTAGATGGAACCCTGTTTAACATGAAAGCAGCAGTTTCTAGAGCGTATCCCCAAAAGGACAATGGAAGATCAGATTGGCTCATCATCGACCGGACCATGTCTAACAAAGTTCGGTTCCTCCGCTCGGACACCCCATTCCATTGTGGCGTACCCGGTGGAGTCAATTGTGGAATGATTCCACATTGCCTTAGATGATCACCAAATTCATGGCTCAAATATTCACCTCCACGATCTGATCGTAGAAATTTAATTGTCTTGCCTATATGATTTTGTACTTCATTCTGGAACTCCTTGAACTTTTCAAAGGATTCAGACTTGTGCCTCATTGGGTAGATGTAACCATATCTACTAAAGTCATCGGTGAAAGTAATGAAATACTGAAAAACACCTCTAGCTGTAGAACTCATCGGTCCACATACATCTGTATGTACTAGGGCCAATAATTCATTTGTCCTCTCACTTCGACCAGTGAAAGGCGTCTTAGTCATCTTGCCAAGTAAACAAGACTCGCATGTATCAAATAATTCGAAATCAAATGAATGTAGAAGACCATCTTTATGGAGCTTCTGCATACGCTTCTCATTTATATGACCTAATCGACAATGCCAAACAAAAGTGGGATTCAAATCATTAAGTCGATGCTTCTTTGTATCAATGTTATAGATAGTTATATCCTCAAGATCCAATATATATAATCCATTTACTAATGGACAATTACCATGGAGCATACCATTCAAAAATATCGAACAACACTTGTTCTTTATTATGAATTCATAACCATCTTCTTCCAAACATGAAGAAGAGATAATGTTTTTGCCCAAGGCAGGGATATAATAACAATTATTTAATTCCAAAACTAATCCTGAGAGTAGCGATAAGGAGTAAACGCCAACGGCCAACGCAGCAACTTTTGCACCATTGCCGACGCGAGCATCCAATTCGCCTCTTGCACACTTCCTAGTCCTTTTCAGTCCCTGCAACGATTTGCAAGTATGAATCATTGATCCGGTATCAAATACCCATGAATCATCAGGACGAGTAGCAAGATTAATTTCAATAACATTTATACCTGAAGAGGAAGTCTTACTTCCCTTCTTCTTTTTGAGTTCTTCCAAGTACAATTTGCAGTTCCTCCGCCAATGACCAGTCTTATGGCAGTGGTGGCAAGTGTCAGAAGCGGCAGGGCTAGCCTTGGGCTTTCCAACGGCTTAGAACTCGAGATCTCATCCGAAGTTTTAGCCTTGCCCTTGCGCTTTCTCTTCTTGCTATCCTTTTGAACCATCATCACATGACTAGAGCTCTTCTTAATGCTTTCCTCAGCAGTTTTTAGCATCCCATGCAATTCAGCCATGCTTTTCTCCATGCTGTTCATATGAAAGTTCAAAATGAACGGCTCGAAGCTCGCAGGGAGCGACTGGAGAATTACATCCGTAGCCAACTCAAGGCTAAGGGGAAAACCAAGTTTTTTCAGGCTCTCAATGTAACCAATCATTTTGATCACATGAGGACTGACTGGACTGCCTTCTGTTAACCTGCACGCAAACAAGGACTTTGAGGTGTTGTACCTCTCGGCTCGAACTTGGTTCTCAAACATGCCTCAGAGTCCCACAATAATATCATGGGCATCCCTGTTCTCATATTGCTTCTGAAGCTCAGAGGACATATAGGCAAGCATGAGGCAGCTAACATCCAGTGAATCATTGGTGTGCTTCTCATAAGCCCTCCGATCCGCGGCAGGAGCATTATCAGCTGGTTCATCAGGATAGGGGACCTCTAGAACATATTCCTTTTTCTCTCGTTTGAGAACAATTCTCAGATTTCTATACCAATCAATAAAGTTTGTTCCAGAAAGCTTCTCTTTTTCAAGAATTGATCGCAAATTAAAACTGGAAGTGTTACTAGCGGCTGGTGCCATAATCTACAACAGAAAATGCAGGTTCAGCACTATGCCTATGTGAATCTTCTATTAAACAATTTAACAAAAGATACTCCACTATATGTGTTTTCCCTCTAACAACATATAGAGGATCAAGATCCATATTCAACTAAGTTCTAGTGAGCTTTGGCATAGGTAAGCAACGCATTGCTAATCACATCCCTATGTGACTCTTGTTTGTTGGGTGGCATCGAATGCCCCGGCGCCCAACACCATGCCCCAAAGCCCAAAAGTGTTTTGATAGCTTTATCAAGTAAACCAATACTATACGTGTGGATGTCCGACATCCACTCTAACTGGTTAAGATAAATGATGGCACCCTGCTTTGGCAGACCTACCACACAATGATCAAAACCTTTGTAGGTGCAGCTATTGGAAGGGCATCAATTACTCTTGATTTTTCTGAGGGAAACTACTCTATCATGAAAAACATATCCACCACATATAAAACATGAAAGAATAGTATGACAGGAACATAAAAACATCACAGGCAATCATATTAACTATGACATAGTATGGCCCCTTTACATGGTGATCTCCATCGCCACGGTTCCTGTCCTCCGGGTCATCATGCTTCAAATCTCCATGATCTTGTTCTAGTCTATTACACCTAATAGCACTAGATAAATTACATGAGAAGAAGCATCACAAGTCGACACGCAGGCCGTTATACAATAACATGACAGCCTTGGGCTGCAATTAACCATGACTCGCATGCCATAAAAAATTACATACATGCATCACATATCACAAGGCCATACCAGTCACAACATTCTCTGCAAAAACGAGTTAAGCGTAGAATCGAATTCTAATGTCATGATGGGATCATGTTATTACAACAATCTATGCGTGTACGCGACGGCGGTCCCATCTATGAAATTGCTATGAAAATCTCATCGGATCGATCGTATCGAGCCAATTCCGAGTCATTCATAATGCCTCAATTTCCATTAGATCAATCCCATTGATCATCGTGTGAGGTTTTTCCAGAAACGATGACAGCACACACGACCTCGATCTGCTGTTCTCCCGACCAGGTCGTGATGCACGCAGTTAGCCCCGATGGTGATTCCAGCCGGTAGGGTCAAGTCACACGCAAAATCAGGTGGGAGATCGAGCTAATCTTTTTGGCTATGTGGTTTCATCGACTGGCATCTCATCCGATCTCTAATTCACCTAACCAACCGTGCATTGATCAATCCATCATATGAACTGATCAAAAACAATAGATCTAATTTATTTCTATCACATATCTTCTATATGTGACTGATCCAGATCGAAAACTACGCAGGATGGCTCTGATACCACTGTTGGGGAACGGGTAGACTACGCTAGCACAAAATAAATTTTCTCTACCGCATTCAACCAGGAAGCCATGCGAGTAGGGGATCATGAATCGTTACCACTTGACGAGCAGTGCAGCGGAAGAAGAGTTGGAGAGACCAATCCAACGTCGTGCGCGTCAAGTAGTCGATCGTCAACCTCGTCCCGAGCACCTTCCGAGTATTCGTGAGTACGTCCTAAGTACTCCCGAGCAGATCAGCGCCGCAATAGTAGCAGCGCCTCTACGGTATCCACACGTACAAGGATGGAATCGCCGTGCGCCGGTGTGCTAGCACCGCGCGCCCGGCTAGGGTTTCGAAGGGAGTTCGGGAATAGGAGGCGCCCAGGGTTTTTGGTGGCAAGATCTGTTTTTCCAGGAAAAACTCAATGCGCCTTGGCCCCTGCCTATTCTTATATAGAGCATGCTAATGGGCCTTTAATCAACATTAAAGCCCATTATGACTCTAAACCCTAATGGTCCTTTAATCAACATTAAAGCCCATTAGCAGATCCAATCCGCAAACTTGATCGCCTCTAGGGCATATCACCAACACATCATTACTTGAATCATCACGTGAGCTCTCGTTAGAGACACATTCACCAACAATATAAGCCTTGCGGCCTCTACCCATCTTGTTGAAGAGCTTTTTCTTCTTCTTGTCTTGATTCTTCTGTTTGTGCTTGTTCTCATCATCACTTGCATCATTTGACTTGCTCTTGTTTTTGTTTCTCTTGTTGGGATGAGGACAATCATATAACATGTGGCCACAGTCACCACAATTGTAGCACTTTTTCTTGTCTCCGTCATCGAACTTGTCAAATTTCTTTGAGCGAAATTTGTTCTTCTTGGGATCATAGTTGTAGCCCTTCTTGTCTAACTTAGATATCATCTTTGTGGTTCTTCTTATGAGGAGGGCAAGCTCGATGTCAGAGTCGTCACCCTCATCATCATCATCATCTTCATCAGTTTCACTTCGTGATGGAAGTTTCGTCTTCTTCTCCTTCTTCTTGTCAACCATCTTGGCCTTGGGAGCAAAATTCTTTTTGGATGAAGGCATTTCACCTTAATCTCCAAACAAGAACATCTTCTGAGCACAAATCTTCCCAATAACATCGGTAATGGTCATGTCATTTATGTCCCTTTCACAAAAGAAAGATCACGATGTTGTATTGCGGGTTGGGAAGCACCATCAAGATCCTACGAGTAATATCTCATTGAAACAATTCAGTAAGTTCAAGAGAATTGATTTTCTGAACAAGCATATTCATGCAAGAATACATATCATTTCATAACTCATTGGAAAATATCTTAAATTAATTAAGATTGTTCATTAGCACATGACATCTTTTCTTTCGGATTTTTCTTGAACCCTCATGAATTTCACATAAGCTGGTCCAAATGTCATGAGCTAACTCCTTGCTTCTTACTCTAAAAAAAACATCTTTACAAATTACCTCAAAAATAGCATATTTAGCATTAGCATTCCATCTAACTTGTTCGGTAAAAGGTTGATCAAACCCAATGGAGGTGGCTAGCCAAAGTTTAGCAAAAATAGCCTTAAGATAGCTCACCATGCGAGCTTTCCGATAGACGAAGTTCTTTTCCTCAAACTTTGGCACGCTATCACCATTCCCGGGGGCTATTTTTCTAGGATGTTAAGCTTATCAAGAGAACAAGGCTCTGATACTAATTGAAATGATCGAAAGGCCTAAGAGAGGGGTGAATTGGGCTCTAATTAAAAATAATTTTACCAAATTCTAGAACAAATAGCAACTTTGTCCTAGATGAAAGAAAATGCAACTACACGAACAAGCTAGAGGAAGGCAAGTAAACAAGCAAGCAGAACCCAAAGCAAAGAGTAAATTTCAAAAACCTACAACTATTTTGACATATGTTGCAAAAAACTACAACTTCTGATGTCCATTTCAAAAACCTATAACTATTTTGACACATGTTGCAAAAAACAATAACTTGCTCATTGTGGGTGTACCTGTCATCATCTATGGCATGTAATATGAGGATTAACTGTGAGTTCACCTGTTGTCAGAGGCTGACAGGTGGGCTCATGGTGAGAAAGTTGTAGTTTTTTGCAACATGTGTCAGGATAGTTGTAGGTTTTTGAAATGAGCACTAGAAGTTGTAGTTTTTTTGCAACATGTGTCAATATAATTGTAGGTTTTTGAAATTTACTCCAAAGCAAATTGTGGAATTGAAGGCTTGCAGGAATGAAAATGTTCAAAGTAAATGCAGGAAAGTAAAGAGATGGACAAGAAGACACAGATTTTTTCCCAAGGTATTGAGGAGTTGGCACTCCCCCTAGTCATCGTTGGTGCATTCATTAAGGATATCGCTCCCACTTAAGCCACCAAAACTCAAGTGCTCTCTCATGATTGTCATTTCTCCATCTTCGGATTTACAGTCATCAAACCAAGCACAAAACTTGTCTTGGGGCTCCTATAAGATCTCCAAGAGCTCACCAAGACATATCTAATCATCAAGACTGGCTACATGTTGCCAACCACCAAGATTAACAAGCTAATAACTTCACTTGGTAAGTATCAAACCTAAACTACAGCTAGATGCATACTTGCTACTCTCTATGTACTAATGATGTTCTTAATATTCAATTAAGAACTTTGCAAATCACTTTAGTGCATTCTCTTGCTTCTTGATAACACACACAGTGTATAGGCTCTTCTGGGTTCACAAGAGATTGAAGTGACACCAAGTATTTATAGGCTAGAGGTCCAAATCTAGTCGTTGCCCAACCATCTACATTTCATGTGAACACCACATGATCCGGTCTTTCCAACGACATCGGTGATGGTCATGCCATTTATGTCATTTTCATGAAGAAAAGATATGATGATATTGTATTGCGGCTTGGAAAGCATTATCAAGATCCTACGAAAATGCTATGATGCTTCATACCAGTGAACACCGGGCCATCCGGTGTATCAATTCCATTCCCCTGAAGAATTTGCACTTCTCCTGTGAAACACTTCGGTGTGCATATTGGTTCAACACCGGACCATCCGGTGAAGTCTTCATCTCTCTGCACAGAACCAAAAATGCTACAGTATGTATAAACTCCTGATCGTCGGACTATCCAATGTATGCATTTTCTTCTGAACTCGTCCAATTCAACCATTCTTGAGCTCTAACTTCTCGACATCTCATCCGTGAGCTTCTATGAGCTACCTAGTGCTAGAATTTCACAAGTGTGCATCCAACCAAGTATAAACTCAACTAAGTCAAGCTACTACTTTTAGCCCCTCTTTATAGAACGGTCAGAAAACTAAAAGAGACTTATACTACTCTAAGTGTCATTCATCTCCTTATGACACTTAAAACTAGAAGATCCTTAATCTTGATGCTCATATCCTTTAATTGTCCATAGAATCAACTTACGGACCAAGAATACACAATCCTCACTGTAAACTAAATTTTTGATACCTTTCAAAACACATTTATTAGTCACAATGATACGTTTGTCATTAATCACTAAAACAATTACCACTTACCTAGGGGCCTAGATGCTACATACGGCCGCAAAAGACGGCGACAAAACATTCAATGCATGAGATGCATATGTATGACACGCTTCATGCATATTCCATAACATAACTTCTCAAAATATGCATAATTCTTCAAGAATTGCATACTATAATAAAGAACAACTGCAAAGCGACGTATCTTGCTTCCTTCACTTCTTAATTCAAGATCCAATTAAACTTTGGAAAAGTAAATAGTAAAGCAACAAGCTCATGCATAAATCGAAAGACACAACTTCCAACATAAGTATACATTTCATGCTTCGCATATGAGGAATATGAACAACTGCGACAAATAAGACATATCCCTTTCCTTTACCTCATGATCCAAGGAAAACATCCAATCTTTAGAAAGTGGAAAAAAACTAACATGATCATATATTAATTTGATAAAACATTAGTAAGTGCGGCAATTAAAAGATGAAGGTAACCAAATAACAAGTTAAAGCGTAACCATACACTATATTCACTTGCCTTCACCAATGATGAAGGCATGAACTAGCTACGTCTCGAAGTGACACCACCTGAACAAGTGCATGAATTAGCACCAAAACACTGCAACAATCAAATACGAAAAGAGACACGCTCCTACGCCCCTGCAAACACGACAACCGTGGTCTACGAAAAGACATCTACCACTTAGCTTGCAATATGCCAAGCGAGAACTTCATCTAACGAGGTCAAAGACCGAAGAACAAAACACCACACGGACTAACTTTCAATGGATGGCAACATCGCTTTACCAAGTCAGCTCATTTCCTTCCCGTCAAGACCACATACTCAGTCAAGCAGTATGTGGAGATATGCTTCACCAAAATTGTTTGCCTTCATGGAATCCCAAGGAAGATTGTTTCCGATCAAGGCACCCAGTTCACTTCTCATTTCTGGAAGAGCCAGCCATGGGAACTGAACTCTTCCATTGCACCACATATCATCCTCAAACCGATGGTCAAACAGAGGAGGACATATTGTGGGCTTGTGTTCTCACATATGAGAAGAAGTGGGAGATTTGTTTGCTATTTGTAGAATTCTCTTACAATAATATTTATCAATCGAGCATTAAAATGTCACCATTCGAAACTCTCTATGGCCAAAGATGTTGAACGCTATTAAATTAGTCCGATCCGGTGAAAAAGCTTTTCTAGGCTGGGATTTGGTCAAAGAGGCAGAAGAACAGGTCCTAACTGTTCGCCAGCATCTACTTATAGCTCAGCCTCGTCAGAAGAGCTATGCCAATCTTCGTCGACATGAGCTAGAGTTCAAAATTGGAGATTTTGTCTATCTTAAGGTCTTTCCTCTCAGAGGAACACAACGTTTCTAGATAAAGGGTTAGTTAGCGCCTGTTATGTTGGCCCTTTTAGGATTATTGGCTGGCGTGGCAAGGTGGCTTATCAGCTGGAGCTACCTCCATCCCTCTCCGCCGTGCACAACGACACAATTGAAGAAATATCTTTGAGTCCCCACCAAAGCCATTGAAGTGGTAAATCAAGAATTACAACCAGATCTTTCCTATTATGAACATCCAATTTGCATCCTTGATGAAGCCGAATGGAAGACACGACGCAAGTCGATTAAGTTCCTCAAGATTCAATGGAGTAATCACTCCGAGGATGAAGCGACGTGAGAGCATGAAGATTAGCTTCGTGTCGATTATCCTGAGTTTTTTTTCCAACTTGTGAGTGCTACTTTAGTATTATTCCTCACAGCGTGGCATATCAATAATCTCCGAATCTTTTGCTACTGCGCAAATCATGAGGTCCTTAGAGCCACCATACTCTTCCCCCACTTGTACCGAATCTTGGGACGATATTCTTTTAATTGAGGGGGGGGGGGGTGGTTTGTCACGTCCTAAATCTGTAATCATGTGATTAAGCCTAATCGTGCATCATTAGCATCGTGCCTAAATTGGAGCAATTTATTTTGGCACACTACAACACTTTATTTGGAGTCAATCGATTGAGAGAGAATTTTGGGAGATAAAAAATTTTGCAGTTAAAACAAGCTTCTTCCTCTAGCATGTGGGGCCCACATGAGTGACCAACCACTCCCTCTCTCCTTTGGGCAGCAGCCCCACCTGCTCTCTCTCTCTCTCTCTCTCTCTCTCTCTCTCTCTCTCTCTCTCCCCCATGCTCTCTCCAACTGGCAAAGGCAAGGGAGCAACTCCCCTCTCCCTCCCCTAAAGCTCTCTCTCTTTCTTCCTTGAATTCGCCTTCTAGAAGCCAAATCGAGGTATGCATATGGTACTCATGCATTCCTTAGCTCCTAAGCTCCTTCCATCCAATTCATTTTTGTTTTCCTGAAGACTTTGAGATGATTTTGATGTCTTTTGGTGTTCTTGGTTGAAGCCCGAGGAGTACCGACATTCTTCCTCTTTTCGAGCTTTTGCACCTTCTACTGACGGTCACCAACCTCGACAAAGCATCTTGGGTGAGTCTCCTAGGCTCCCATTGCAAGAATACGTGGTTTGGTTGGATGAAATTCAAGTTTGGAGCTTCGGTTGCAAAGTTGTGAATCACCTCATGTTCTTGAGCCTTGGAACGAATTTGAGAATTTTTGATAAGTTTTGAGCTAGGAAATCGAGTTCCTAGTTAGTGAGTGAGGTCTATACACTATGAAGTAGTGCAAAAACCTTTTCTCCTTGGATCGAGGAAGCTCCCAAATGAAATCGGCCATTTTTTGCCTGTGAAACGACCTCTCTGTAGCAACCCGGATAGTCCTGGTTAAACCTGGAGGTTTTGGGTAGCCCAGGAAAACCTCGCTATTTTGTACTTCGAAATTGTCAGGTTTTAGGGTGCATTTTGGGTCTAAAAACCCTTGTATAGTGTCTATGTAGGATAGATTTAACATGCGAGTCAAATCGACTGAGAGTCAACAGGAAGTTCAAGATTGCCCAACCCGGATATTCCGGGTTAAACCCGGAGGGTCCGAGTATTTCACGGTGCTTTTAACCGAGCACCCTCGCTCGGGCCTCACCCAGATAATCCGGAACCTGAAGGTTCCGGGTTAATTGAATTTAGATTTAGCAGAGAACCGCGTTCGAAGCCCTACCTGGACATTCCAGTCCAACCCAGAGGTTCCAGACTTAGCCTGGAACTTCCGATTTGATTCAAAAATGGCTAACCGAACCCCCGTCCCGGAGTACAACCCTGAGATTCCAGAACCCGAATGTTTCGAGTTCAACATGGAGTCTCCAGCCTCCTATTAGCTTTCTGAAGTCGTTTAGATCGCAAAAATTTCTATTTTTTTCGTATGTCTTGCACTTTTAGCTTGTTGTTATGCATTTTGTAGCATATATTGTTGCACTTCATTCATACTCATCATTGCACATGTTCTTCTTTAGTGAACGAGGATCCGGAGTGTGACACAAGTGTGGTTGAAGGTGACACCGAGCCACACGGGTTCTGTGAATTCTGTGTTGGTAGCATCAGACAGCCGCCTGAGCAGCAAGGCAAGCATCTAAGCATTTTTCTTCCATTAATTTGGATCGTATGTGTCTAATATGATAAAATATGCTTTATGTATGTTATGCATGCTATTGAGTCGATGTCGGGTCTTGTATGGGTAGAACCTATGTTGATGCATTACACCCCCATCTTGAGTTATTGATTATCCATATCCTTGTAACCCGGGGTTTAACTTGTTGTTGTCTAAATTGAAGGTCAATCAAAATGCTTAGCCATGCATAGGTTCTTCGGTAGAAGCCGAGCGGTGGTTCAACCCCGTTCACAAGCTATAGGCTTAATTACTGTCGCAATGATAACAATGTTGGGTTTATGATGTGGATTGGATGAGTAGTGAGGATGATGCGAGATGTGGGCAGTGTTAGGGGTGTTTTCTCCTGCCCCGATGTGGAGTTCCTTGGGGTAGGTCGGGAGAGGAGCCTGGACACCATAGGCTGCTTGCGTCGTTTAAGCACCAATCGTTGTTACAGTTGGCTCTAGCACTTTCCGTACTAACCACATATCGATCTAATGGTATGACAAACCGATTATCTTACGCCGTGACGACGCTTTCCTTGCGGCCCTATGATGTGTAAGAGAAAAAGAATATGAGAAGCAAGGTGGCGGGGAGCCGGAGGTGTCTGGGACACGCTCGCGGTAACCCCGATGCCATAGGGGCATGTGCAAATGGGTGATTCTGGGTATGAGAAAGGTTGACATGAGTACCCTTTTATGGACCTGTGTAGTCCCACAAGCCGTATGATCCTCAAGTCGTGTGAGTAAAGTTGTACCCCCTGTAGGGTGTAAAAACATTTCAAAATACCGCACTCTCGATCATGATCATATTTTTATCCATTTACAATAGTCGTAGAGTTACGAATGTATATTGATGTGGTTAATGGGTTAAGGTGGTTCTATACAGATATTATTACTAGGGTTCCTTTTACATATATGTTCAGTTGAGGTTTATGGGATAGAATGTTACTTTGGTCTAGCATAGATGTTCACACACATTTATGTCAAATTGCTTTCGTATATGAATCTACTTAACCGTGTGGTCATTTTCTTGCGAACATCCAAATGCATAATCCTTGGAATCGGGTTATTTATAAGTACTCATTATGGATTAAGTCTTGCAAGTACCTTCATACTCATGCTGCTCTTTCAGGTGCTACTGGTGAGGAGTTAGTTTTTGACTACTTCACGCCCGCCGAGGGTGATGGCGGACATGAGTAGGCAACTACTCGGATATCGTACTTTTGTGATAGAGCCTAAGGGTATATGACTCCATCCTTCTTTTGTTGTATAGTGTTTAGTCTTCCGTTGCGTAGTTTTCTTTTGTTGATTAGGAGTTGAGTTAGTTTTTATTTTCTCCTAACTCTCTTTTGTGGTAAATTGTAAGAAATTATGGATGCTTAAGAACTTGCAATATAATTTAATTACTCACCCTTTATTAAACTTTATTGTGATGTGATATGTTGGAAAAGCATGTGTTCTGATCTTGTGCACAAAACACGTGCCAGGACTACTAGAATAGTATTTCAAATAATCATTATGGATATGACTAAGTAAATGACTGTCCTAATGATTAAAGGGAATATTGTTTGGACGGTTCCTCATACTGATGTTGCGATGCTCGGCAATGAGCAAAGATTATCGACGGTGTTTGGTCATGGTGCACATGGTGACTGGCATGAGGTTGATGGTGGTGTTTTTTAGAGGGTGCTCAGCAGGTCGGTATGATTGAGGAATAGAGCAGTCTGTTAGTGGTTCATCTGAGGCAGATAGATCGGGGCTAGATAGTTTGCGGGTACATGACGGATAGTCCAGTGAAGGCCGGTGGATAGTTCACTTGGAGGGTGAACATACCGCGGTGCAAGGTGGACAAGTTGATGATGACAGTCTAGGCATACCGTGGGTAGTAGAGATGAAGAGACTGACAATAATGATATAGGAGCGTGAGGGCAGGCAGTGTTCATTCTCTATGGTTTGGCACCACACAGTGTAAGCATCAGAGTGTATGTTTGTATTGGAGAGGGCTTGCACTTTTCCAAATCAGCAAGGGCGTAGATCGATTCAAGTTGTATGTATGGGTTTTTGATGTGTGGATCAGAAGGGCGTGGAGATGCATCAAAGGCTGAATTGGAAAGAAGTAGAGACTACGGAGTTCTCTACTTGTAATTGGAGTAATTCAGGCATGTGTTAAGGCTAAAGAGGAATATGATTTTGCTTGAATAGACTGCGTTGATAGGAGAAAATGTGCATAGTTACAGGTAGAGTCTGAAGTTGCTGGAATAGCGGTGTCTCTGGAAGGTGATGAGTCTGAGTAAAGTCAAACTCATCAGGCTGCTCTTGTTGAGCGGCAAAGGCGACAAATCAAATCCAATATATATGGAGGTTCGCGCATGATGACTTCAAGGTGGTAGATTATTCGTCAAGGTGAAGTTTATTGATATGTGTCGAATAAATATACGGAGTTAATTACGTATTGGACTAGAAGTTATATTATCAAAATGATATTTCTTACTGAAATCACCTCTCCTGTCATATGCAATCTTTATAAATCTGATAAATCTATTGAACTAGTCAAATAATTACACAAATTAATTCTAATTTACCATAAAAGTGTTTTTAAAATAATTCAAATCTAAAATATTTTTAGGAGAATCCAAAACGTTCGCCTAACCATGTCAAGTTGTCCACGCTAAAACATGGGGAAAAAACTAGGTGAAACAACCCCGGCTATAGTTTGTCTGGGTCCAACGACAAAAGCTTGAAGGCAAATGTTGAGAGGGCCAATATCACAATTTTGCTCGCTAAATTTTTAGAAGATGCTATTTTTGCCTTTACTTAGCGTTTAGTCCTTGACTCCTTGATAAGCTCTGCCTTGGTCAATTTTGATTTAACTACGTAAAAGTAAAGAAAAACCATATAACCGTACAGCATGCAGGTGCAACCCAGCTGAAAATGGGTAGGTTTTTGAAAATGATGCAAATTCGCTAGAAAATGTATATACAAGTTTCCAAATATTCTCAAAAGTATCACAACTATAGCATATAGGGGAGATTGTGGTCACATACCTGCAAACTTTCATGAACAAATTCAATCCCGTTTGTAAGATATAAAAATGATAAACTTCTAGTGTATCAGTGTGAACCTTACAATTTTTGGGATTCTGTGCTATTGCAAGCGATTTTTTTTTCATCTTGCAGACCGAATTTGATTTGTTCTTGAATTTTTATATGATTGTATATCACCACCTTGCCTATAGATGTATTTTTTTTTAGAATTTTTCGAAACCTGTGCATATATTTGCTAGTGAATTTGTACTAGTTTAAAAATCGATCCATTTACACAGCATGTATGGTGAATGTGTGAGATGATATCGATATTACGGTAACTTTATCACTGACGTGTGAGCACATTTACAACACGTGACATCCGGATTCTCGTCCTAAGACTATCTCCAACAGCTATCTCAATTTTTTATTCTCAAAAACACTATTATAGCATCCCCTATCACTATTACATCATTCTTTATTTTTTCATCTCCAACAGATACCCTATTTATTACCTTATACTACTCTTTTCCTCCATCCGGACCCACTGTCAACCTCCGTGAATAGTATTACTACAGCATTGCGAATGCTACAGTACTCTGGCAAAGTCGCAGCACCATCTACGTAATACTGTAGCAACACTGTATCGCTGAATAAGATAGTGTTATAGTACTCTGCAGAGTATGTAGCACTAGATAGGGGATCGGATCGGTTGGAGTTGATCTAATGTGGGCACGTGTGTACGGATGACGAAGAAAATCATCCAATCCATTCCGTTCTTGGCTCTTGTTGGAACAAGTAGACCAGCTAAGCTAAGCTAAGCTAGGCCCATCCAATCCATCGTCACCCAATCCACTCCGCCTCCTCCGGCGTCTTCCCTTCGCCGCTGCCCAAGCGACAGCTCCACTCTCACCGCCGCCGCAGCCGACACATCCACTCAGGCTGCCTTCCTCCCTCCGCTGCCGGCCAATAGCTAGCCACCTGCGAGTGCTAGGCCACCACCACCACAATTCGCCGCCGAGGGGCTCGCCGGCAACCCAGCGGCGCCACAGAGGTAATTAACGACCCCTGACGGCACCATCCGTTCCCCATTCCCCCTCACCCGGTTCGTGTTTGTCAATCTCCCTGACTCGAGCCCTGTGCAGTGATCGGGCGGCGTAGGCGCGGACAAGTGCTTGGGGGAGCTGCAGGTTACCAGAGCATTTTTTTCTCTTCTGGATTAATAATACCACCAGCAGTGACAGCGATCTTCTTGGTTGCTGCAACATAGCCAAGAGCGCGAGAAACAGGCCTTGAGTTGTTTCGAGGTTATAGGATTCTCTTAGATTTCTTGGTTCAAAGGCGCCAAGGTTTTACTTCCTTCGGATTGCTGCTTCCGCAAAGGAGGCAAGAAACTGTTTTAGGATTGATTGTTGGTGAAATTGAGCGAGGGGAATAGAGTGGTTGCTGGAACTTCTGTGCCAATGTGTGCTTATGTTGCTTCTTGGTTTCTTGATGTGGAGGTTGCAATGTTACAATGATACACAATGTGGACATTAATTAGGGGAATGCTGATGACATGAGCCTGTGGCCACTCCAGGTTCATTTGCCCTTGTTTTCTAAGTATCGCTGGGGCTAGGAAAATGTGGTTTCCGTTTCATGACCTTCATGAGCTGTTCTGCGGTCAGCTCTAACGGCATTGCCCTCCGGCTTCTCATAGAGGAGAGGATCCGGTGCCGGGGTGTGTGCGCATGTGAAATGCTCGCTCTTGGTTCCCAGAGGAGGAGGGTGAGGCACCCAGTGATCTTCGCGAAGAAGAGGAGGCGGCCCAAGAGGTGGCAGCGGCCGTGGTGGAAGACATTTTTCTCGGATTGGAACGATGATGAAGAGAGTTTGTCTGGCTGGAGAGAGGATGATGAATTGCTCGAGGAGATTAGCAGTGGCAAAGAACTGTCTAACAATGAGAAGTTTGAAACATGGAAGAGGAAAGCCGAGGCTATTGTTGAGCTGAGGGAAGCCCAGCAGAATGCTATGAATGCCGAGGAGCAGTCGTGGGAGGATTGGATCAGTGGAGGCAGCACAACAGGGGGCGGTGACTGGGGCGGGGATGTGAGTGTGTTGGACCAGATAACTGACGATCCTGCTGAGATAGTGAGGGATAAGAGCTTTATTGAAGTTTTCAGAGATTCCATTGATGAAGATTATGAGGACATGTTGTTTGAAGACCGAGTTTTCCTGTATGCCTCAACGAACTCGGTGCGTTCTTTACTACCTTGTTTGTGTCGCCAAATATTATAATCAAACGTCCAACAATAATCATTATTTACTATTGCTCATCTTCACTACCTTTTATAGGGGTTTTCACTTATGATGTACCAGTAATGCGTAATGTAACAATAAATTGTAAACCTATTTTAACCCTACAATCTTGTTCAGGATCCATTTGGATGAAATAAAATGAGATGTTGCATAGTTTAGCATGCATCAGATTACCATACTGAGGCCTTTGGAACTTCGAACTAACAAGAGGGCTTTGTACTTTACAGGCCAAATTCCTGGCATTACTGATCGTGGTGCCATGGGTGATAGATTTTCTAGTTCATGACTATGTTATGATGCCCTTTCTAGAAAGGTAATTCATCTTATGCATTCCGTATCTTTTTTCTTCTTCTTTTTGTCAGTGAAGTAGTGAGCACTGATAATATTCACTCTTCTTTGCTTCTGTCATTACATGCAACCATGTGTGCTAAATGCAGAATTTATTACATGGGACATTACCCAATAACAGGTATGTCCAGAAGGTGCCACTTGCTGCTGAGCTGCTTGATGTAAGACGCAGCCAGAAGCTCCAGATGGTTAAAGACCTAAACATTGAGAAGGCAAGATACCGTTTTGAAGTAGAGATTGGTAAATCTCCACCACTTTCTGACGGGGAGGTCTGGTCAGAGTTGCGGGAAAAAGCGTAAGAAAAATGCTGACTACTATGCTGTCTTGCCAAGTTGTTGCTTTTATAAATGCACTAGCCAACAAAAGGCTTCTTGTTCTTTGTTAATATGATAGTCAGGAACATTATGTTGTCATCAGTAAGTTCAGTCTGTTTCTTAAAGGATCCTCTCCTCTACTTTATCAGGATAGAGTTGAGAGATGACTGGAGATTAGAAAACCGGAAAGCTTTTGCAAATATATGGTCTGATATGGTTTATGGGATTGTGCTATTCCTTCTTATCTGCTTCAACCAGAGCAAAGTAAGTATCTATCAGAAAAGGGGCTTCTTTTTCCGTTACTATCCATTGTCAATTGTGTTGTCATTAATCTATTTAGCACTCTTCATAGCGTGCATGTGGAGATGTAGTTTTCTCCTTTTTTAAAAAGAAAGTTGAAATGCTTAGATATAGATAAATTTCCTGTGCTACTGCTACTGGGCCCTGTTAATGTCAAAAGAGTGCTTGTAGCTTCATACTGTCAAATTCAAATAACTGAAAAAGTGCACTGACCAGAATTTTACCTCATTTCTCTTTTGTACTTACTACATCATATTGTTCTAAGGTAGTGTTAGTGGCATCACTTTACTTTCAGTAGGGTTTATTTTACTACTCCCTCCAGTCTCTTTTACTTGTCGTTTAGGACATTGATATTGTCTGCAATACGCACATCTGACTATTACCTTTTCAAATTATATGGTAGAAAAAATATTAAACAAATATAACAATACATAACTGCATTTGATGATAAATATACAAGTATCATTTCTATGTGACAAATTTAACTCTATTTTAGTTGTCAAAGTTTTAAAAGTTGATTGCAGCCATCTTTTTTTGTAGAAGAATGAATATGTCTCATTCATTATCTTGACCTTTTGTTTCTCCTCCAAATGAATGTATAGAGTTATCCTATGTCATACATCTTACTTGTCCTTCCGCCTATGCGTTCAGGTTGCAATGTTGAAGTTCACAGGATACAAGTTGCTAAATAACATTTCGGACAGTGGGAAGGCCTTTCTTATTATTCTAGTGTCAGACATCCTTCTAGGGTATGTCATATGAATTGTTCTTTTCTTATATAGTGCATCTATCTATGGGGTATTGTTTTGATGTGATGGTCAATTATATGTATTAATGCAGCACATTCTAGAGAGTGTTATTCATCACACTGTATCATCAGTAATAATCCTAGCACAGTACATACACATCCCTTTGCACATAATGTCATTTGTGTAAATTTGTCAAAGTACATGGAAGTTTCTGTGTTATGAATACTTCTGCCAATTAGGTATAGTTATATTCTACTTGTTTCTTGCTTTATCCTTTATGTGTGTGCTTGAGATGTCCTCTTTTCTTTCTCTTCTCCCTTTTTTTTATCAAGGGGATTTTTTTGCTTTTCTTTCTTTAAAGAGATTCTTTCATATGGCAGAATCTTATTTACCACCTGGTTGGAAAACACTGAAATCAAGCACTAGACTGTTTTCCCTCTCAGAAGTGGGTTCTTAGTTTCGTATGAAAGCTGAACTGCCATGAGAAAATTGAGCTCTGTCTGTTAGTCTTGTATTCTTGCTATGAGAGACATATTTCTGTTTCAAGCAACCAAGAAGTAGCCTTAATTATTTTTTCATGTAAGTAGAAATATTAATATTGTTTTTGTTTGCATTCTTCCTTTTGTTGTTAATTATTGTTTATGAGAACCGAGTAATAGCTTTATTGGTAGAGCCTCCAGTTGAGAGACCGCCCACTCGGACTCGAACCCAGGTGCTTGCAGATCGTGAGTACCTCCCAAAAGGGTTTGGTACTCCCCCTCTCTCAAGGCAAAAGCTAGTGGGACATCTTCTCCCTGTTGTGTTTTTTTTTTGGTTAATTATTGTCTATTGTCTATGATCTTATCCACTATATGAAAGTCCACTAGCTGCACTTTCACAGGTACCATTCAGAGTCAGGTTGGCATACATTGATAGAAGTTATTCTCGAGCACTACGGGCTTGAAGCCGATCAAGCTGCAGTCACATTTTTCGTTTGTCTGGTTCCAGTTGCCCTGGATGTATTCATAAAGTTTTGGGTAGGTCTAATTTATGCCTTTTCATAGTCAAACTAACAGGGACATGACACTATATTTTTAAAATTAGGCAGCATATTTTGTTTGTTGGTACCTCTTAAGTTTATAAGAAGTTTCAGCCTTAGCTGTCCATTTCATAGGGTTTTTTTTTTCAATTCATGTTTCAGCAATTCACTAACATTTGTAATCATATTCACTAAAATTTTAGTAGCCTTTTCTATAAAGCAAAATTTGACTTTCTTTTTCTGAAGGGAAACAAAATTTCATTTTTTTTATTAATTGCTTCATTTATTAGTTACAACTTTTATGGATGTAAAACCATGTTCCTGATGCTAATCTTCATGAATTTAATGAAAGTTTTACATTGTAATCTTAGTAAGATCAGCATAGTTACTTTTACTTTTCTATGTTGCAGGTATACAAATACCTTCCAAGATTATCTCCTAGTGTGGGCAACATTTTGGATGAAATAAAGCGCCACTAGAGAATTTTTCCATCAGGTTTTAGTTTCTTTCATTAGGGAATCGCTTGGAAAATGTCACTTTCCAGGTATGTACTGACTTTGTATTGTTGACTCCTACTTGCTTTATTTTCAGTGTTTGAACAGTAAGTAGTGGAGAATTTATTCACTAATTGTTGTTCAAGGAGAATAAAAGAAGAAATTTAGTCCTGCAACAATAGGGATGCACATTTCTGTATGTTAAATTGTTGTCGGTTCATTTGGTAAGAAAATCAACAAAAGCAATTGGCAAATTGCAAGTTCCCTTTTCAATGGTGTGTTTGAGTTAATTATTTTCTCGATTCTTGCTTGAGATGATGAATACTTAACTTGTTCCAGCCACCCTAAGGCTTGATATTCTTGTACTGAGGGGGGAATCTATTTATATATTGCAGGTAACATTCAATGAATCATTTGGACTAGTATTTCTACTTTTCAACTCTTAAGGAACTCTTCTTCTGAAGGCCTTACTTATGATGCCTGCCTGGTCAGCAGCCAAGTATCAGGCTATTTGCCATGACTGGGAATTTCAGGAACCCGAACAAGTTCTTATCCTAAAAACTATGTCATATGAAAGATTCTGTGCTAGAGATACTCTCCGGGTGAACAACAAGATTCTGCACCATAGATACCCAACAGGAAAATTCAGGTTCTTTTGATCTGATATTTATCAATGGCAAGCAATTTTGCTTTAGAAATTGTCACGTGTGGAGCCTTATATCGTTTCAATTTTGTGCTGTGCAACTTCTAAAGAAACTATTATATATGTACAAACAACTGATGTGCAGTGGCAACTTATTCGTCCTTGTGGCATTGAAATGCCATTACAGAAATTATCATTTACATTTTCTTGTTCCAGTGAATTCGATATGCCAGTTGATTTTTTTAACCCCCCTGTGCATGACTGAATGACCTGCGTCTATCGTGGAATTTTTAAATTTCTCGTCTAGAAGGTTGAGATCTGTCTTGATTCAGGATGTTAAAAGCTACAAGTTCCATTTTCTAGATGCTGAAGCTGACGAACAGGACCTGGATGTTGTTTCCTGTCTTTTCTTTAATTCTCAAGGTTTGTTTTGTAATTTTGGGTTGTACTGTTCCAGATTTTTAATACCATCCCCACCCATTTCGCTAAAAAAAAGTTTCATATTCTAGAAACCAAAACGTATCAAGGTTTTGAGGCTTCGGAAAAGGAAGCGTATAAAGAGTTCCAGTATTCAGAGACCGGAACGTGCCAGTTTTAAAGTTTCATGCAAGTTCTAAAGCAAAAGCTTTAAGCATTCTGGGTTTCAAATGTTCATCTTGCGACAAAGTTTGATATCACAAGGATAAGATTCACGTTTCAAGTTTTTCTGTCCGAAAGAAAATTATCAAGTCTCAATCAAATTTCGATCAAGTTTCGACAAACTTAAAGTTTCCAGAAAAGCATGTTGGTTTTTTTTTTTTGTGTGTGAAACGAGAAACAAACAGGGGAAAATGTACTGAGCTTGCCTCCGGGTTTTCTTTTGGAGATCTTGCATTAAGCTATTTTTTTCTCGCGTGCGAATTGACAACATCTAAATTATTAGCTACCCGTGCGAATGAAGCTCGAAAGGATATCGTTTCCTAGTTTATCATTTTTTTAACCATCTATAATCTTGCATTTCCTATTTGAATAAGAAAAAAAAATAGAGCATCAAGCAACTATACAAATTGAATTTCTCACTTTTCAATATTTCTTGTTTACCTGTAAATAAGAAATTGAGTTTTGAAACATGGAAAAACAATAACAGCAAAATCCACACGCCTAATCAACAGCAGAATACACAAATACGTAGGCTACGCCAATGCTATCGGAGAAATACGCCTCCAGAAAACAAATCCGACGAGGAACAGAAATACGCCTCCACAGTAGTATAATCCTACTCGGCTACTGCTACCTGCAGCTTTTGCAATCGGACCCCTCCCCAAACCCTTATATTTGCCTTCCGGCCCCCGCGGCTCCCCTCCTCCGCGATCTTCTTCTGCTCCAAGCAAGGAACCCACCCCGGCGACGAACAGGACGCGCACGCGAACCCGCGGCGGAGGAGAGGATATGGCGGCGGCGGCGGTGATGGTGAGCTCGGCGGGATCGCTGCTGGCGATGCTGCAGGAGCCGGCGCCGGAGCTCAAGCTGCACGCGCTCGCCAGCCTCAACTCCCTCGTCCACGCCTTCTGGCCCGAGATCTCCACCAGCGTCCCCGCCATGTGAGTTTCAGCGCCCTCCCCTTCCTCCCGCCGCGCGCGCTCCTAGAGAAGCGCACTCCCCTCCCCCTTTTCTCTAATTGCCGGCTCTACCGCCGCCGATGCCGCCGACTCGGGTTCGATTCGGCGCTTGTTTGACGGAACCCTAGGTTTGATCTGTTCGTCTTGAGGCCTTGGGAGGGCTTTGTGTGTGCGGTTTCTGTAATTGGTAACTGGAAACCTAGAATTTAGAGCGCAAAGTCGCGGCTTTCTTTGTTGCTGTGATTCATCTTCTCGAATTCATGGATATCGTAGTGAAAAACAAATTGTGAACTTTCGCATTAGGGCTTGGTTTCGTGGAGGCTCCGATTTGGTGGCCGTTTTGGTCAGGCAAATTTCAGTGTTGAGCTGTCCGGAACCTGGAGGCTTGTGCGTGCGGTAGGATAATGTGCGTTGGGGAAAGGGGACTTACGAAAAAACTGAAATCGGAGTATTGGTCTGTCGGACTTATCTTGTTTGATCTCTTCACACTTCAGCTATGAGGTGGATGGACATTGTTATGCTCATAAGCGGATGCACTGTTATTGTTTATTCTCTGCACGTCTTGGAGGAACTGTCGTATTTTAGATTGTGTTTGGACTGTGATGATATGATATGAATTAAATGTGGTAATTTTGGTTTTCAGGAGTTGTAACTTGTCACAAAATAATACCGTTTCATATATTTACTGGTTACTGTGGGAGCTCTAATTTGCCCTTGGTTCTTTGCTTATCGATGCAATGGAACTGTCTAATTATATCGGAGAAAGGGACATTTCATGTAAATGTTATGACGATTGGTTTCTTTTTCCTGGGAATTATCTTTGTATTAGAAGAGCTTGTCTGATTATCAAGCTTGATGGAATTTGGCTGCTGCAGTTGATGTGCATGGACCTAAATATTTTCTCTTAATCCTGGTGACTTGTAAAAAGCTTCAACAATCAGTGTTCGCTTGTGTTAGTGCTTTGCTTTGTGCTTGTATTTTCCATAATTTGTTTCTTGCTGCTTCATGTAGTGAGAGTTTGTATGAAGACGAGGAGTTTGACCAGAGGCAGCTCGCAGCAGTGGTTGCTTCTAAGGTGTTTTTCTACTTGGGCGAGCTAAATGATGCTCTGTCATATGCACTTGGCGCTGGGCCCCTATTCGATGTCTTTGATGATTCTGATTACGCTCAAACACTTTTAGGTGAGAGATTGCCTGAATTATGATTAAGTTTCCGAGTGCCACTGTTAAAAATACTGTGTTCATGTTACCTTTTTTTCATTTCTTTCTTCAGCAAAAGCTTTAGATGAATATTCTACCATCCGATCGAAGGCCTCTAAAGCTACAGAGGAAGAAGAAACGATGGATCCAAGATTGGAGGCCATTGTGGAAAGAATGCTGGACAAGTATGATAGTTTGCTAATTAAGTCATTATCTATTGTTTTCTGGTTTGTCACAAATGCAATGCTGATCTCACAAATACTTTGTTGTCTTTCAGGTGCATTCTTGATGGAAAATATCAACAGGCCATGGGTATGGCTGTTGAATGCAGGAGACTGGATAAGCTGGAGGGAGCAGTTTCTCAATGTGATAATCTTCATGGAGCTCTTTCGTATTGCATCAATCTGTCTCACCAATATGTTCATCATCGTGAATATCGATTTGAGGTAAGGGCATGTTTTGGCTGATTTTCTGATTGGGATTGTTATTGGCACATAACTACTATTGTGCACAAAGTATTAGAAGATCATCTAGTGATCCAACACTTCGTGTTTCTGTCTTTCCAGATTCTACAACGTCTTGTCAAAATATACCAGACATTGATAAATCCGGATCTTTTAAGCATTTGCCAATGTCTTATGTTCTTGGGTGAGCCTGAAACTGTTGCAAGTATCTTGGACAAGCTGCTTTCTGGAAACAAGGTATGCACTACTTTTTTTTGGGCCAAAACAGATAGCTCTATTTCATCTGCATCATTAATTTGAATTTTACTGGACAGTATGTTCAGTTTGCTGATTGATTCAGTTTTTGACCAAAAACCTTGTGTTCATTTGCCAGGATGATGCTCTCCTAGCATTCCAAATTGCTTTCGATCTTGTTGAAAATGAAAATCAGGCTTTCCTCTTGAATGTGCGGAACCACCTTGATGCACTTCGTTCGCGTGCTTCTGCCAGTACTGACCTTGACAGCAGGCCAGGTTTACCAAGTGATCAAACTGCAAATGCTGCTAACGAACCATCTGGGGATGTTCAGATGAGAGACGATGTTACCATGCCAAATGGCAGTGCTCTCACTGTGGATCCAAATGAAGTAGCATATGCTGATAGGCTGACAAAAATTAAGGGTATACTATCGGGGGAGACATCTATTCAGTTGACATTACAGTTTCTGTACAGCCATAATAGGTAAAGTGATATGATCTGACTGAATTATAATAGCTGAGCTTTGTTTTAGTTTTATGTCCTATATTTATTTTATTTTTTATTCAACAGGTCTGATCTTTTAATTCTGAAGACTATAAAGCAAGCTGTGGAAACGAGGAACAGTGTTTGTCACAGTGCAACAATATGCTCCAATGCAATCATGCATGCAGGAACAACAGTAGATACCTTCCTCAGAGAAAACTTGGTATGATTTATTCACACATTTTGTACTTGATGTTACCCATGTCTAGCATCTTTGTTTCTGTAGTTTGCTGTGATTGTAATGTCGTTACATTTTCTCATCTTGGTTTGTATTACAGGAATGGTTAAGTAGGGCAACCAACTGGGCAAAGTTCAGCGCCACTGCTGGACTAGGTGTCATTCATAGGGGCCATCTTCAACAAGGCCGAGCTTTGATGGCCCCTTACCTACCTCAGAATGGTGCTGTTGGTGGTGGTTCTCCATACTCAGAAGGAGGTGCCCTCTATGCTCTTGGTTTGATTCATGCCAACCATGGTGAAGGAATCAAACAGTTTCTTCGTGAGAGTCTTCGCAACGCCAGTTCCGAGGTACTATTCCAGGCCCACGTTCCCTTTATATTGTTTTGGGGTTGAGAATTTTGGCCTTCTTTCATATAGTTGTATTCTAACTTTGGATCATAACACAGGTGGTCCAGCATGGTGCTTGTTTGGGACTTGGGCTTGCAGCTTTGGGCACAGCAGACGAGGAAATATGCGAGGACATAAAGAATGTTCTATACACGGATAGTGCTGTGGCTGGTGAAGCAGCTGGTATTGGCATGGGCTTGCTTATGGTTGGTACGGCCAGTGAGAAGGCCACGGAGATGCTTGCCTATGCTCATGATACACAACATGAGAAAATTATTAGGTATTTATTTTTTTTATTGTGACAATAGGATGTCTTTTGACAGACAAGATCTTAACTCTTAATAATGTAATCAATTACATGATATTTATTTTCTCGAGATGATAAAGATGTTCCTGTTCTGATACACTCTTTTCCTCACTCTCCAGGGGCTTGTCACTTGGAATTGCATTGACGGTATATGGCAGGGAAGAGGAAGCTGACACCTTGATTGAACAAATGACTAGAGATCAAGATCCCATACTTCGTTATGGTGGTATGTACGCATTGGCTCTAGCATACAGGGGAACTGCAAATAACAAAGCTATCCACCAGCTTCTGCATTTTGCTGTGTCGGATGTGAGCGACGATGTGCGAAGGACTGCAGTATTGGCTCTTGGCTTTGTCCTGTACAATGAGCCTGAGCAGGTTGGTTTTACCTCTTTTTTCATTTGATTCAACTTGTGCATTAGAAGCAAATTAGAAGGTTGCTTATTCCATGTCTGACTTAACTACAATTGTGATCAAATGCAGACACCCAGAATCGTGTCCCTGCTATCGGAATCATACAATCCACATGTCCGTTATGGTGCAGCTCTAGCAGTTGGAATCTCCTGTGCCGGAACAGGATTAAGTGAAGCCATCTCCTTACTGGAGCCTCTTATGTCAGATGTTGTTGACTTTGTACGCCAGGGTGCTCTCATTGCCATGGCAATGGTCATGATCCAGACCAATGAATCTTATGATTCACGTGTTGGAACATTCAGACGTCAGTTGGAAAAGATCATTCTTGACAAGCATGAGGATACCATGAGCAAAATGGGTGCCATACTGGCTTCCGGTATTCTCGATGCTGGTGGCAGGAATGTCACCATCAAGCTTAAGTCAAGGTCAAAGCATGACAAGCTCACTGCTGTTGTCGGCCTCGCTGTTTTCACGCAGTTCTGGTATTGGTACCCGCTCACCTATTTCATCAGCCTTGCCTTCTCTCCGACGGCTCTCATTGGCCTCAACTCTGATCTGAAAGTGCCAAAGTTTGAGTTCCTGTCGAACGCCAAGCCATCACTGTTCGACTACCCCAAGTCGACAACTCAGCAGGCTACGACTGCATCAGTCAAGGTGCCGACGGCCATCTTGTCAACGTATGCCAAGGCAAAATCTAGGGCAAAGAAGGAAGCGGAGAGCAAAGCCCAGGAGAAGGCAGCGGCACCTTCAAGTGAAGACGCTTCTGCTGCTTCTACCTCCATGCAGGTAAGAATTGCATGATTGTTCAATGGATTGTTCCTTCATTTCTACCTAGTAAAAATGACAAACAAAAAGTGTATTTTTTATTGTTCACTATTGAATGTTATGGGTTTATTTCGACTTTTTGAGGCATTGTGTTGTTGCTCCATAAGCCATCTAGCCCTGGTTATCTGCTATATATAGCAGTAGTTTCCAAGTTGAACTAACTGCTTGCTTCACTTGATTACGATCTCTTCGATTTGTATCCAACTGCTCATGACACTGACACATGCCTCATCTGTGAACCCAGGTTGACGGTGCTGCAGAGAAGAAAGCCCCTGAACCAGAGCCGACGTTCCAGATCCTGACGAACCCGGCCCGGGTCGTCCCGGCCCAGGAGAAGTTCATAAAGTTCCTGCAAGGCAGCAGATACGAACCGGTGAAGGCTGCGCCCTCTGGGTTCGTCCTTCTACGGGACCTCAAGCCCACCGAGGCCGAGGAGCTAGTCGCCACCGACGCCCCATCAACCGCAGCGACCAACGCCAGCGCCGCGCCTGCACCCAGCGAGCAAGGCTCTGGCTCAGCTGCCATGGCCGTCGACGAGGAGCCCCAGCCTCCCCAACCGTTCGAGTACACCTCGTGATGATGATCCCTGGATCCGTATGGGCTGTTTCTAACTTTGTATCGGTGGCGGGGAAACCTCAATGTTTCACTAATTCATTTGTTTAACTTGATTATTTTTCTGGGACATTTATCACGTGGGAGTATAATATAATGTTTGCTGAATTTTCGCCTGGAAAAGAGGGTGGATTTGGGTCACGATCCAACGATAACAGCCTGTTGGGCAGCTGAGCACCAGCCAATGATAAATTCGAACCGAACGGCACTTTATTTACTCGTAAATTTTGCAAGCCTTTGGCAAAATCTTGCGCTCAAGAGCGATAAAAAAAATAAAAAATGAACTAGACGGCAAAGCTTCCCCATCCCAGCTATATGCATCGCGTGTTGTTTGGAATACATGAATTTTGCACCAACTTTTGTCATTGAGAACACATGAATCTCACAAGACTTTTTGTTGGACAATTGTTTGGTCGGAACAATATCATGAGCGTTGTTCACTAGTCATGAGACTAGCACCTCCCTGTACGCTTTTCTAACGAGTGCGTGTGCTGCCAAGTAAGGCAAGTAGGCGCTTTCTTTTTATATATTTCCACATTCTGACGGATGGCAAACGTAAGTATAATTTAGGGGCACTGATATATTTTATGAAATTCACAGATCATTATTTATTATTTAAGTTATCTTTAGAACTTCTTAACAAGTAAATTTCATAAAATTACACTAGTTTTATCAAGATTATCACCAACACAAGGTTGCATTTGACAGCGAGAAACGCTTTTCATTCTTTCCAGAACAGAAGAATCCATGTTAAACACGTAGTTTAGTTTTGATTCTTTCAAAAACCAAGAGAAACGTTTCTATTTTTTACTATAAAGAGAATCGCTCAAAATAGTATTTCTCACTAGATTCACTCTCCCCTCTTACATACAATCTTCAAGAATCTGAGTGTGCAAATCGATTATGATTCATCATCAAAATGTTTTCTTTTTTCGGCAAAAAAGAAACGTTTCTATGAGGAATCATAGTCGATTTGCACACTTGAATTTTATAGTAAAAAATAGAAATGTTTCCTAGAAGAAATCAAAATTGAAAAGTTTTTATGAGAATCCGGAAGCATACCAAACGAGCCCTTAAGCTCCTAAGATGACATCTGACTAATTACGATGGATGATTCTATTATGCTATGCATCATGAGATGGAAACGGTGATCTCAAAGTTTGTAACAGAAGGACGGGAATGTTGAGCGTCGGGGATGAATCTAGAGCATATAAAATAGGGTTAATTTCTTATATGCCATTGGAATAAAACTTTTATCCGATGTCTGTCATTGTTAAATCTGATATCCCTTTAATATCACTGATTTAAAACTTTTATAATCCCTTAAATATCACTGGCAATGACATATAAAGAATTAATCATATAAAATAGCGCCCACCATTCCTGCTAAATCCTAGGCCATCTGCTCCTCTGCACAAACGTGGCTAGTTGCTATGGTAATGTCCACGAGGTATGGTTGTATCGCATCCCCACTCAACCGTGACTACTCATGTCGTTGCCACCCATATCGATCGCACAGTTGCCAAACCCATGGTTATTGATGCCACTAATTACTGCCAGATGTTACAGTTCAAGGTAGGGCAAATGGACGACCTGAGCTCGAGCGAGCATGCATGAGTACGCTCGGCACGAGTTGGAGCCTCGAGCGAGCCTAGATTGGACTTCAAGCTTGGAGCTAGGCTCAAGCTCGATCAGTCAACATTAAGCTTAACATGACCGAACCACTCGAGCTCAACTCGTTAAGCTTGAAAAGCTTAATAGGCGTAGGCTCAAGCTCGTTTAGTTTGAGAACCAGTCGAAGCTCGGTTGGTCAGCCGCTCGGATGTGAGCGTTATCATTGGATTCGATCGTTGAGATCAAACTCGGGTCTCTCCTAGGAGTTATGCACACATATAAGTGCCAAGTAGAATATGTGTACTTGTATATTGAAAATCTAAAGTTCTCTAATGTACTTTTAATGTGTGGTTAGAATATGTATATATATGCATAAGTAAGGTGTGTGAGTCATGTGCGTATTTGGTTGTACGTTAGATTAAAAAAAACTCGCTTAGTTTATTGTTCTAATTAAGCTCAAATCAAACGTAGGACAAGCCCAGTTCAAGTAGCTCGAGTTTTTTGCCCCTTTTTTTACCAGCAGAGAAAAAAAAGGAACTAAACACGTTACCTCGTCGTCGCGTTGCCGGCCGGCATCCGGAGGAGATGCATTGGCTTGTCGTCTGACTCACTAGAACACAGTAATAATTGTTCTTCTAGTCCTGCCGTTCTAGAACATACGCTGGACGGGCCATTTGTCTCGTCGCTCCGGCCTTCCCTTTCGGGCGGTCAAAGCAGCAGCTGATGCCCCGAGGCGCGTGCCGTTGGGCCCACGCGACAGTGCCCTGCGGACAACGTAAGCGACCGGCAGTCTGGCCCACCTCGCAAATATCGCACGCACACCTCTCGTCAGTCCTCTGCTCCCTTCTGTTCTGTTCTCTTCTCTGCTTACATTTTTGCGCCTGGCCCCCTCACTTTCAGATGAATGTTGCATAGGGATTCTTCTATGGAGCAGCACTTTATACAAAATACCGTTCAGAAATAGTATACGTATTTTTTTACTCGATCTTCGAAGTTAGATTTAGACTAAGATTTTCTCATAAAATATATTATTTATAGCTACAAAACATATATAGTGTGAAATTATTTTGAATTACGAACCTGGTTGTATAATTTTTATATACCAAACATTCTTATAATTTGATTAATGTTAGTCAAAGTATACAAAGTTTAATTTTTTTTCAAAAAATATACCATTTATAAACGGATAGAGTACGTAGTAGTAGTTTGATTGGAAACGGTACCAGTAGGCTCATTTAACAGTCTTGACACGCATTCTGATCCAATATACATGTTGTTTAATCTATAATACTCTATACATATGGTTAGAGCATCCGACTTTAAAAAACTGATCATTTAGATTATTAAAGGATAAAATCTATTTTACACCACTAAAATATTGCAAAAGTCTAACTTTCATCATCAAACTATAAAACCGGATAACAAATATCCCCAAGTTATTCAAACCAGATAAATGACCTCATGCCATTTTCACCCCGGTTTTGGTCCGAGCTAGTGGTGGTTTTAACATGTCATCTGTTGACATGGACGCCACGGTGAACCTCGATGCAACATGATAATAAAATTTAAAATAGAGCAAACAATTATGTTTCAAACCTCTGTGTCATGGTTTCATTCTTTCTCTCGGCCCTCCCTAACCTCTGATGGCAACAAGGTTGCAACCAATGGATCACCCTTTTTTCCCCTCCCCCTCCTCTTGACAATGTGTGTTGAGGATAAGGTTGCTTTCATATCGGTGTGGCACATCGTGTTAACTTATACGACATTCACAACATGATTTAGAACGGGCATTAGAGTGAGATGGGCTTGCCTACAGTTAAAAGGACAGCAACAACAGCAAAGTAGATTAGGCATGGGTCTCCAATTCAATGGTAGCAGCGACAAATTCTTCATGTCTTCTCCAAGTTTGGGTGCATTGATTCGCTAGCACCGTGATTCCTTTTCCTTGGTTGCCTTGGTGTGCTATGCTGTGTTGTATGTACTTAGCCTTAAGGTAGTATTTGGTTTGTGGGATAGGATGGGATGGAGTGGATCTATCCTGTTTTTGAACTGTTTAGATGGAGAACAATGAGATGGAATGGTTTGAATCAGAGAATATTCTTTAAAGATTCGAGATGAAGCTATTCCAATAAATGGTGGAGCGCAGCCATCCCGTTTTTGAGCTGTTTGGATGGAGAGCAGTGAGATGGAATGATTCAGAATTAGGGAATATTTTTTTAAAGATTTGGGATGAAGCCATTCCAAAAAATGGTGGAGCGCAGTCATCCCACTTCGAACGCGATATTGACGGTGAGTCTAAAATATAAAATAGACTCGTTTCATCCTACCGACCAAACAATATCTATATATAAATAAAATTTCTCATCTTCAAATATATAAATAAAATCATCACATTTCATCTCACTCTTCAACACGCTTTGCAGGCCTAGAGTTTGGGTATAGTATGGTATGGTTGCTTGAGTCATCTTACCTTAGAGGTGCTAAGGACATTCCTGTCATTCAAAGTCTGTTTCATGTATCTTTGCTTATCTCTGCAACAAATTTTTGTGATTATTCGTAGTAAAACATAAGAGGGCCCCGAGAAAAAAAATAGCAATACAACCCTATTTAGGAGGAAAGGTCCAGAATAGACAAAAAAAAAACTCTAGAGTTTCCATGGCCATGGAATGTTTCCGAATGCTACAATTCTTTGGCTCGTTTGGTGTGAAAATAAACGGTTTTCACCTTCTTTCTTGTGGTGGCAACAAAACTACGAAATACGTAACCTTTTCTTTTCCCTCCTCAGGGCTCTAAGTGCAAAAGGACACGCTTCCTGTCTGGTGGGCACGGGCAGTTTGGTGGAGGGGAACCCATCCACGCTTCGACCACCCCCAATTGCCGAAGCGAGGCGACAGCGAGACGACGAGCGACAGAGAGCTCTCCCTCCCTCCGGCCTCCTCCTCTCCTCCCCTCTCCTCCGATTGCAGCTCCGAGAGGGAACTGCGTGGCCTCTCGCGGCGGCAGATCCCGCGCCAAGGGCAGATTTTGACGCGAGATCTGCGCTCGCCGCCGCCACCGCTTCCCGGAGTCCCCTCTCGCTCGCCTTCGCAGCTTCGTGGAGGCCCGATCTCGGTCCGTGTTCTTGATCCCCCGCTGTAGCTTGCTCTTTCGTTATGGGTGGGCGCGTGCGTACTTGAAATGCAGGGGGCGAAATCTCTGTTTTTGTTTCGTTATGTTTATGATCCCCTTCGATCTCCCAGCTTGTCGTTCAAGAAAAAAAATTCGTTTTTTTCCCGTTCGTTTCTATGCGATTTGTCTGGTGATTAATGTTATGCTGGAATTGGGATCACGGGCGGACGGGGGGACGATTGCATTTGATGCTTCCGTCGTTTGCGGCGCTGTAACGGGGGGTTCGGTGGGTGGCGCTTTCTCCAAACTTCGCGGTCCTCTCCGTGCTCCTGAGGCTATTGGAAGTACGCATCATTGGATTCCGCTGCCTGCTTAGCTGGGCATCACTGACTGCATTCTGACAGCTCAGCTATGGCGTTTGCGGATGGGAATTTGATTCTTTGTCGGTCATGCGCGCTCGTTTGGTTGAGAAGGAATTAGATTCCTAGGGCCCTTGGATTGGGTATTTGTGAATTCAAGTTGTTTCTTCTATGATCGTCACTATTTGGGATTAGACTATCATATTGAGCTGCGTTCAAAGTTGCTGTTTTTTGGGATGAACAATTGAATTGTATTTCTTGATGAGAAAGAAGGTAGAACAATATCTCATGCTGGTCATGGTTTCTAGAGCTCCGTAGTTGATACTTGATACGTAGCTTCTTATAAAAGCACTTCTAGTCTGTTCCAAATTCGCCGCGATCTTCCTTTTGCTCAAAATTGTGGCTTTCTAAAATATCTGGTGGTTAGGATTTGGTCAACATAACTTGATGGGTAAACACGTTTTGCAATATGTAAACATCTAATTCTTCTTGTTATACGTGTACGATCCTTCCAACCGTTCGTAATTTTAATAGTCCGAAAGGCACACTTTTCTTCTTTCTTTTTGAAGTCACTTTCTTGTTTTAAAAAATAACGATCTTTTTGAAGCTGAAAAGGTTATTGGCTTCTCCTTGTGTTGGAAAATGACATATTTTATACTACCTGGCTGCATATATGGTTGCCATTTGCCAGAACAATCCGTCAAATTTGGAGTCTTATTTTGGCCTCCTACTTTCTTTTTTTTTTGACAGAAGCAGTACCAAGATCACACTTCCACCTCGAAGATGATGATGGGGTTGCTGGCGTTTGAGAGCAACCAGGGTGGATACTATTCACAGTTGTTTGGAATTGGAGGAGTTATGATCACTGTTGCCATTATTATGTTATCCACGGGCTACTTTGGGGGAATAGGTGCTCCGTTTGCTCCGTATTTTTGGCCATATCTAGGTCAACTTCCAAAGAAGAAGGAGCGCAAACGGCCTGTGAGGGTGTACATGGATGGATGCTTTGACCTCATGCATTATGGTCATGCAAATGCATTGCGACAGGCCAAGTTGCTGGGAGATCAGCTCATAGTTGGAGTTGTCAGTGATGAGGAGATTGTGGCAAATAAGGGGCCGCCTGTCCTTTCGATGGAAGAGAGGTACCTACCAGTTTAATATCTTTTGTTCCGTGAAATACACTAATCTTTTCCCCAAAAATAGTGTTAATGTTAGCGGTAGGAGAGCAAATTGACTGAAAAACTGGTTGTGCTACTTTGTTCGATATTGTCTCACGCGTATTTTTTCTAATGATCTTGACATCTCGGCTTTCATCATTACCTGAACAATTTATGCAAATTAACTGTATGGATATTTTTCTTTCTAGGTTGACTCTTGTTAGTGGTCTGAAGTGGGTCGATGAGGTCATTCCCAATGCGCCCTATGAAATCACAGAAGAATTCATGAATACCCTCTTCAATAAATACAACATTGATTACATTATACATGGAGATGACCCTTGTCTTCTACCTGATGGGACTGATGCTTATGCGTTAGCAAAGAAGGTTGGGCGTTATAAGCAAATCAAGCGAACAGAAGGTGTCTCGAGCACCGATATAGTTGGTAAGGTTCAGTTGCCGTGCCTCACTATTGTTTTGGGATCATATTTTGCTGATTACATTATTTACAATTAAGCAATATATTGCATTACTTGAAAAAAGTTCAAAAAGGTTTTCTAGCTCATTCTAAAATATGGTCTTCTTTATTAATTGCAATGTTACACGGAAATGATATCCTTTTTACACAGGGAGGATCCTGCTAACATTCAAGCAGAAAGATGCTAACACCGATGTAAATGTTGCTGCTGATGAGAAGTCTGGAGCTGAATCACGCGATGAAGTGAAAAGTCAGTTATCTCATTTTCTTCCAACTTCTCGCCGGATCATGCAGTTTTCAAATGGGCAGGTACGAGATTTGAAGGGCTAATGTGTCTTAATGTCAGTGGCCTTTTATAGATAATGGAGACCATATCCACCCTCAGCTTTCCAATACGGGAACATTAAGTACATGACGGTGACCTTAATTTGATCAACCTTTTAGGGAATTTATGGAAAGTGGTCTGCTTTATCATTCTCAGCTAATCTAACTACATTTGTTGATATCCCACGCATATGACACCTTCATTGTAACTTTTCAATCTTGGTCCCGTGTGACCAATATTCCTGCCTTTTCAATCATGGTCTTCAATGATTTTCTCATAGTGTAATGTTAAGTAGTTAGCAATTTTTTTTAAAGGTTCCTATGATTAACGACTTGATACTGCCATTATGTTGCTTTTATTGAACAATATGCTCATATGCACTCAGGCTCCTTCGCCAGGTGCTCGTGTTGTGTATATAGATGGCACATTTGACCTTTTCCATGCTGGCCATGTTGAGGTATCATTTTCTTATTTTCATGCAAATCATTTTGTCATATCTCAATAAGTTTGTTCACTAGCTTGGCTCATATGTTGCTATTAAAATATTGAATATTGATGCTTATCGTTCAATGCAGATCCTTAGGAGTGCTAGACAACTTGGTGACTTTCTTCTTGTGGGTATCCATGATGACCAGTCTATCAGGTCTTATTTCATTACTTCACTTAAGATTTAACAAGGAAACTATTGACTCCAACAGAATATCAAGTATATATCAGAACAGTTCCTGTCAAAAGAGCTTGCTGTTATAAATTAAAATACCTACCTTATGAGAACCATTTGTCCAGGGATAGAAGAGGCTATCGTCCTATCATGCATCTCCATGAGCGTATTCTTAGCGTACTTGCCTGTCGCTATGTTGATGAAGTCATTATTGGCGCACCATGGGAGGTTTCGAAGGATATGGTATGTTTTGTGCTGTGATTGTTATATGATTATCTGTTGACAATTTAGTATACCCTCGTAACATTTTTATATCAAATGGTACAGATCACCACATTTAACATTTCATTGGTTGTGCATGGGACAGTAGGTGAGGGAAATTCTGCTGTAAGTATTCAACAAACTGATGCCAAGTCCAAACTGATGTGTAATATAATTGCCGAAATTCATCTTGAAACTTGATGAGCGTGCGCTGCAGGGTGAAATTGATCCTTACACTGTTCCAAAGAGCATGGGTATTTTTAAGACAATCACGAGCCCAAAAACTATAACATCAATCTCAGTGGCGACGAGAATAGTTGACAATCATGAAGCCTATAAGGTATGCATTGTCACAGTTTATAGTTTTGTTTTATCACTGTTTACCTGTGGTAAACGTTGTTACTGGCCTTTTATAAACAGAAAAGGAATTTGAAAAAGAAGGCGAGTGAAGACAGATACTATACACAAAAGAAATTTGTTTCTGGAGACTAGTGCGGCATAAGGAGCCTATATTTTTGCAGCAAACTGAGGAAAATGCATGCGGCCACCCTGTATTGATGTTATTCTACAGCAGAGACTGGAACATATAAGCGGCTATAGAATGGTCATAGTATTAGTTTGACAGCCATTCGACAGTGAGGATCGGCTGTAGGAACTACATTAGGGGGAGAAAAAGGAACTGTCACAATCTTCTGCTATTGCCCTTTTAGGAAGGAGCACTCACTTTGACGTCAAGAGTTCACATACATGATTCTTTTTTGACTTTGTTATCCCTGGATGGGATATATTTGTAGCTGAACACCTTCAGAAAATCATTGTTGTATACTTGCCTGTTATTACTTGACAGCTTGTGGAGTGATTAGCATTGCATACTCCCTGATTGTACCATGTTATACTTGAAAGTTTATACTGTTGAGACGAAGAACCTAGTGATGATCTTTGTGCACTGCAGATGGATTTGTTGAAAGTCTGTTCAGTCTCACATATCAGGGTGCACTGCAGATGGAATTTTTTTCCTTTGTGCTGCAGTGTCAAGGGAAATTTCCCAATTCCTGTGAAAATTAAACCGTTTCATCTGAAATCTTTGCATTCTAAACAGTGTCTATACTGGTGGTTTGAATAGAGATAAGATCTTTGTTTCAATCCTGTGTAAAAAGAAAAATCGTGGTTCACCGCATGCTTCAGCATACATAGTAAAACATGTTCCGATCTATAGGTGGTGGTGGTGGACTGAATATTAGCATACATTGTACAGTTTGAAATGCAGGACGGTCTCTGTAGTCTATGCAGTTACACCGTGATTCAAATTCATAGCAACATGTACTGATCCAGGAGGATGGTGAAGGCTGAAGAGCAGCATATGTTGCATGACTTCCACGATTGCTGACCAGAGGATTCAGCTGAGTGCCACTCATCAGAAGAAACCTGCAGTTGGCAGGATAACAAGTAACCAGTCAGTAAATTCTTGCGCTTCACAAAATCTTTTGAGGCATGAGTTTTTTTTATGGGGAAAAATGCAACCCCCTTAAAGCCAATCTGGTTTTGAGGTTCCCCAGAAGTTGTTTTGTTGTAAAGGATTCTGCCCAATCTGAATTGCATCCATGCGGATGTGTTTTGCTTCTCTAGCCCATTTCTGCCAACGTGGACGTGGGGCTCACCATGGCAGCCCAGCCGGGCTCGATCTGGCATAGAGCTGGTTAAGTCGCATCTCCTTTTGAGCTTAACATGCTCGGTCACTCTGTTTGTCGAGCCTATCTCCGTCCGTCGAATGTGAGAGGCGAATGGCAAGAGGAAGCAAAGGGATGGCATCAGCGGCGTCAGCTCCAATGGAGGGTCCCGGTGAAAAGTGACTTAAGGCTCAAGCCAAGTAAGCTATCGTTATTGCTCGGTTCCTTGCTGCTCGAATCTAGTAGGGTTAATTTAACATGATGACTTACCTTGTTCTGGGTATATGTTTAGGTGCAATTGCAAATGATGGTCATATGAACCAAAAAAGCATGGATATAGTTAATTGAACATGATGGCTTACCTTGTTTTGGGTATATGTTTAGGTACATGAGTAACAGTCTATGTCCTGTAGTATATACTGTTGGCCTTCTTTTGGTCTATGTCATGTAGTATAATCTTGCACCAGGATGTATATGTCTATGCATGAATTTGTACCAATCATGCTTTTTTGGTTCATTTGACCATCACATGCAATTATGCTACTCATGTACTAAACATATACTTAGAACAATGTAAGTCATCATGTTCAATTAAACATATCCATGCTTTTTGATTCATGTGACCATTACTTGCAATTGGACCGGAATATATACCTAAAACATGGTAAGTCATCATGTTCAATTAACTCTACTAGACCCGAGCAACAAGGAACTGAGCAACAATGACAGCTTACCTGGCTTGAGTCTTAAGTCACTTCTCACCAGGAACCTCCATTGGAGTCGACACTGCCGATGCCGTCCCTTTGCTTCCTTCAGCCATTTGCCTTTCGCACTTGACAGATGGAGACGGGCTCGATGAACAGAGCGAGCGAGCGCGTCAAGCTCAAAAGGAGGTGCGACTTAACTAGCTCCACATCGGACCAAGCCCAGCTGGGCTACCATGGCGAGCCCCATGTCCACGCAGCTAAAATGGGCTAGAGAAGCAAAACACGTGCGCACAGGGTTGCAATTCAAACCAGGCTGAATTTGTGGGTGGCCTTTTGCAACAAAACAACTTCCTTCCAAGTCATGGTAGCAATGTTCATAGTTCTTACTAACCTGAAAAGAAAGGGGTGTGCTGCCCCGGCTGCGCCAGGGCCTGGCATTACCGGATGTCCACCTCGACATCCATTGGTGCTGCCTGGTCTTCTTTGCTGAATGGTGGTTCTGAACATTTGCTCCTAGATGTAGTGCTCATGGTGTTGCCATGGATAGCTTCTTGCCCCTGAGTTGGCAGCGCTAGCGACAGTGAGGGCATGAATATGGTTGGATGCACATTAGCTGGTGGAGCATCTGCCAGTGGTTCCTCTTCTTCCATCATTTCCGGAATTTCGGCATCCTAGTGACATCAGGAATAGAGCAAACATGGAATCATAAGCTAATTGTTCAAGGTGTTTTGCTATCATCAATGAAAAGAACACATATGAACATGCAGAGCAATGGAAAAAATCAGATCTCAACTGAGTTGATCTAGGTTATCTTGTCATGTGGATGACCTCATGCTTTCACAACGATCCTGAAATCAAGGGCGGACCCAGCCCAGAAATTGAGTGGAGGCCTGCTAGCTACAAGAACACTAGAGCTATAGTAAAAAAATATCTACAGTCCACTAAACCAACAAAAATGAGTGGGACCCGTGCCCCCACTCCTATAATGCTGGGTCCGCCCTTGCCTGAAATCACATATGAACATGCTACCAAAATGCTGCACATGAGAGTAGGAACTTGGAATCCTCATGACAGTACAAGAAAAACTCTATAAGCTTGAGTTTTTTTTTTTTGGTTTTTAGGATTATGCACTTTGCCCCTTCACATATGCTTCTGTGTCATCCATCAAATCCGTTTATACTTCATATCTTTATTCAGGGGAAGCTTGTGATTGTGTCACCATCCACCTGTCAACTACTCCGTCCATCTATGTAAGATGTATTTTAGAATAAAAAAGTCTTCAAAAGTATATTTTGATCTTCAATTTTTTTACAATATATTGCCAATTGCTACAAAATTAACACCAATTTAAAGCATTTTGAAATATGAATATATTGATACAACTTTTGTAAACTATATATATATATATATATATGTATAATTTGACTAATTATTGGTCAAACCTTAAAATTTTTGACTTTTTTAAATAAAAATATGCCTTACATAAGTGCGGAGGGAGTATCTTCCTAAGCTATTTCCAGCAACTCAGCACCGGTCCACAGTAAGTTCCTTTTACATGAGTTTTGCACGGATTTCAAGGAAACAAATTAATTATCATAGGACAATAAATATTCGCGAGTCCAAAATATAGTCTAAAATCAAGGGGAGTTTAGGTTCGTATCATGCAATTTTTCCTGCATACTCACACTGCTCTGAAAAGCAATTAAGCAACCCGTGAAAACTAGTCGGTTACTCTATCTATTTTCTGACTTGTTGTGAGCTTAAAACGAAGTTACAAGCAAAGAATTTTGACAAGGAGGGCATCACTTACCAGCTGCCGTACCTGTAATTTGATCCTCTTGGGATCAAGAAAGATGGAGAATCCATGGCCGGCCACCTCAGCATCCTTCCTCTTCATGTTCATCGCCACAAGGTTAGCCATCTCCCAAGAAGTCCAAACACTTCAAAGGAAAAAGGCACTGGCCCCTTGGATTATTTTGAAGGCAGCTGAAGGCACTTGCATTCTCTCCCTGATCTGGACTCGGACGTATATATTGAAGCGTTTGGATCAACTTAATCAACCGGATTTCACCTCGTAATCACGTCCGGGAAGAGTTGACCAACAAACCCAGACGACTTGGATCTGGATTAAGGCTTCGCAAATTCGGAGGTAATTTAACTATGCTATACTGACCAGTTCCAGTTGACTTTCTGCATGTTGTGAACTTGTGATACTTGCCCTTGTTTGAATATCTCATTCTTTTCTTTTCCTTTTCTGTTGCCATCGTTTGTCATCAAAAGAAAGACTTTGGTTGATATGTTTATTCAGTCAGCAACAGGCTGCTGAGTAGAACAGAAGAAAATGATTGTGACGCATCTACACTTGAATGCCTCCTCGTTCCAACTTGGAAGGTTCATATGATAAACATATGCGAAGGTGACCTGGATGCCTCTTCTCCAATGATCATATATACACAAGAAGCACTTGAACACTGGCTGACAACACGAATCAAATGGTACAGGCCCCGTCTGGATCTCAGGAACTCCATGAGAAACATTTCGATACCCACACGGGTCAGGAAAAATTCCCGCGTTCCAAATGCGAAGAGAAGAACTTGTTGGTAACAATCATTACCTTATATGCTATTGAAAACAAATTACTAATTTACCACTCTTCACTGGTGTGCATACCCTTGACAGAAGATCGGCCAAAATCATGACCAGAACTGCATGCAATCACATATTCTCACGCGGTTGCACGGCGTCATAGTGTCATGCTAAGCCTAAGTGATTTTTTATCATTATGCAAGAAATTACAAAGAAAATTGCACCAACCCAACATATCATGGTCTAAATGAACCAGAAATAGACCCCTACCGTGCTGGAACATATATAAGAAATTTAAGAAATGGATCACATGGGAGCGGGGAAACCACTCAGAAATTCCAATGGAACCACCATTGTTTATTCCATCAAACAAGTACCAAAGATACTGTAATCCTGTATTACAACAATATGAAAGCCACTCGGCCAGACTCACCCACAAAGGCGATATTAATCGTCGTGAACAAGAACTCGACATACTTAGCAGGTAAAGGATTGCCTCAAGTGCCGATTGTATATTTTGTTCAAAAGTCGAGTCTAGTAAGAAACAAACCCAATCCCATTATAACCACTGATTCTGCAATCGAATCATGCAATACTAGGTGCACTATTCAGTTGCACTAACCAGGAGGAACTCCCCCTCACAAACTAGGTCTCCACCAACATAAGCTTTTCCATCCATCTTTGCAAGCCCAAATCTCTTCTGAAACTTTGTCAGAGTCATTCTCATGACCAATGTATCCCCAGCAATTACTGGCTTCCGGAACCTAACTTTGTCTATCCCTGCAAAAAAGAAGTTGTCTCGAGATCCACCGACTTCAGGTTGCAACATCACCAGACCCCCAACCTGGGCCATAGCCTGTGGATAATTGTACAAAAGAGTTTCTTATATAAGCAATTGAAAATCCAGGCATGTGGTCAGCAAGATACACACTATGACACTACACAGTAATGCAGATAACTGCATACATATCAGCTGATTTTGGAATTCTAATAAAATATTCTAGATTGCAGTATACAGTAGACAAGCTGTGTAAATCATAATGGCTGTAGCCTGCATCTTTTGCCTTTACTACTGAACCTCTCAAATGCTACATGTCCATATATGTGACGGCTATGGTTCATGGTAATTAGTTGATGTCAGAAATCTCTCTTTGAAATCAATTCCTTTCAGCAGAATGGAAAGAAAAAAAAGGTTCATAGAAAACAAGCATACTGTTAATGGACTAATGGAGATATGGCAACGTACTATGTGAAGTACAATAACTGAGAAAAAGTAAACCTCTTCATTGAACTCAGCACAAAGTATACAGAGCTGAACAATTTGCATTCTTAAATAATTGGTTTTTTATGATTATTTCGAAAATACTGTTGCACCATGGAAATGAACGAATTATGCTTATGGGTGTTCCAACATCATGCTTTGACACAAAGAACTATGAAAAAATGAAGCCATGGTGAAACATAATTTCAGGATTAAATGTTACAATTATCGTTCACTGGATCAGAAATTGACTGACCTCTCGAGCAATGTTGCAAAGACAATTTAGTTACATATCAAGGAACAGTAAGATCCATACAGTAAACGAGATTGTTGCACTACACAGGGGTGTCAATACAGTGAATCAGTGCATACCTCAACCATGAGAACACCAGGCATTATGGGTCGTTCTGGGAAATGTCCTGGGAAGAAGTTATCATTTATCGTGACGTTCTTGATCCCGACTGCATATTCTCCACCCTTGTATTCAATTACTCTATCAACCAAAAGGAACGGGAACCTAACATGCACATCCACATGCATAGGTAGTTAATAAGATGCTTATAGATCTCAGTATCACAGCATATCATGAATTCAGAAAGCCATTGTAGTCGTTTTCCATTTTGGATATTCATCATATATATATATTTCAAATCATGAGTAGTGACTACAGCTTGTTGCAGATATACATGAGATCCAGGGCGTCAATTGATATGTAGCCTGACAATAAAAATCAAATCCCGGGAATCTCATAAAGAACACACAGCTTATGCACTCTGTATCAGGGGTGAACTATGACCACCAGCTGCCCCAGCCGAGCCAGTGGCCAAGTATAAACAACCCCTGATTTTTGCGCCAAAATCCTTCCTGAGCCTCATCAATCAGCCGTAAATTCGCTATGTTACAGCTCGTATCAGCACAGCCTACCCTACACTCCCCATTTTTTTTTTCCTTCCGTTGTTAGAAACTAACACAACACCGCACTACATCAGTGCACATGGAACCCCAACTACGCTATCATTTCGACCATATAACTCTGAAACTTGGACCGGTTCCAGGGCGATCATGTCTATTAGTAGGTATATGGAAAAAAAACTTCGATAATATTAGAAATTCTTGCATCATGTGACCCAAATGCCAAACATGTCGCGACTTGCAAGCGAACTTGAGCAAGCCAAGAACAAGCAAGCCGCTGGCACTAACCTGTGCGGCAGGATGTCGCGGATCTGGTTGATGTCCATGACGCTCGGGAAGGGAGGGAACCCTGCAATCACGGAACGCTTAGAGAAACTGAGCAACACCCAGGCAGGCAAGCACAGACGGACGGGCCACGGGAGGGAGGGAAGCAAGATACCGACTTTTCTCGATGGGGACCGCCTCCTGCGCCGCCTCCACGCTGTCTCCGCCGGCCGCGCGGCGTGCGACGAGGAGGCGCCGCCCCGGGGCCGCGGAGAGCGCGCGGCAGGGCAGGGGCAGGGGGCGCGCGGTGGCGCGGGCGACCGGGAGCGCGGGCGCGGCGCGGAAGGCGGCGGATCTGGGCACGGCGGCGGCCTCCATTGGCGCGGGCGCGGAGAGGTGGTGGCGGAGGAGGAGGAGCTGGATGCGAGTGAGACTGCGGCGCGGCGGGTAGCACGGCAACCCCGTTGAAGGCGAGAAGAGGAGGAGACGGCGATAGGAACGAGGAGGGTGGCAAGCTGGGCTCTGTGGGGGTTTTGCTTCGCAATCGCATTGGGAGCTCCGTTTGAGATATCGGTTTTGGAGTTTGGTTTGTTAGTGTTTGGAACATGACAGAATTTGGTTTAGTAAAATTCGCTCTAGTGACCAAAATGTGGGATGTATATTTTTTTATAGGGTTCTCGATTTTTTTAGAAATATTTTGGAATCAGAATCAATTTATATAATCATTTGACTAGTTCATTAAATTCTGATTCTCGAATATTGTAGGTGAGAGGTAATTGATTCTCGAGTGAAACTTGGTTTTAGTTAATTGGAAAAATTGCATATTTGGCACTGGTTCGACCCTTGAATTCGGATTTGCCATTAAAAAAACTCAAACTGCAAAATTGCCATCGAAAGCGCCTTGAATTCAATCCGTTTGCCACTGCCCATTCGTTCCATTTACTATCGACAAATTTAGGGCACAAAAATAAATGGCAAAAATAAAAAGAAAAATCCCAAGAACATGAAAAGACAGAATTGCCCATACCCTATCAATATCTCTCTGGACCTCCTCTATCGAACTCATTCTCTCCGGCAACAGGAACCGAACTCCGTGTCTCTCTCGAACTCTCTCCTCTAGCACAAACCCTAGATCCTCAAATCCCCCTCCCCCTCTCCCTAATTCAGTGCGAATCCCCTCAAATCGATCGCAATTGAGTAGGAGATGGGGTCTGTAGAGTTGGATTTGTTGGAGGAGCAGCTGCAGTGGGGATTTAGGACATTAGGGCTGCAGCTTTAGAGTTGGCGGCTGCGGCTTCTGAGGCTCAGCGACTGGGGCACGACAGGCGGTCGCAGCTCGGGCTTGGCGACTGGGGCGCGGCTGCAGGTGCGACTATGACTGCTCCTAGCACGGCAAGCTGCAGCTGCTACTGGGTTTGACCATGGTTTGAATAGAACGAACGGGTGCGACTCGTCCTCAGGAGGGAGACAACATGGAAGGGTATATACACTCTCCTCGAATTCTTTGATATTGGCTCAAACTTTTTAGAAGATTTCCCCCTTTTTACACATGGAATGGTATATACACTCTCCTAGAATTCTTTGATATTGGTTCAAACTTTTTAGAAGATTTCCCCCCTTTTTACACATGCTTCAGTTTGGAGTAATTTCAACAGGATTTCACTCCTGCAAACTAAAGTTCTTTATTCACTTGACACACATGAACTTGCGTGTACAATTTGTTCTGGTAGCTTCTCTCATACTATAACTAATGCTTTAGGAATGATTTTCAGTAAGCGTGAAATGGCAGAAGGAGGTCTTTCCAGGCATAGAGATTGACACTCTCCTAGAATTCTTTGATGTTGATTCAAACTTTTTAGAAGATTTCCCCCCTTTTTCGTTTGTTGTAGGAATCCTCGAAGTTTTAACACAGTTATCGTCAGGGTAGAATCCTTTTTCTTAGCGTCAAGACAGGGTCACAAGGCATATGTGAAGGGGACTAGTGAGAAATTGAATGCTGAAAGAGATAGGTATTCGATGCTTGAGTTAGTTGACGATTTAGGGAAAAGGTTTAATTGGGGGCCAAACCAGTACATCACCTTCTGGAGATCGGTTGATGCATCAAATCACAGTGAAGTAGAGATAACCACAGATGCACAATTGCTAGATTGGTTTGATCAGCTTGGTGAGCATGGGATTGTCCACATAAATGCTGTCATCTGTGAATTTGGTGGCCCATTGCTTTGTTTACCTTCCCCAACTAAAAGAAGGTGCCACCCATCAGTGAGGAATAACCATACTGAAAATGTCATCCCTTGCACTCCATTAGTCTTTAGTGACTCATGGGTTGATGCTACACAGTTAACCCAGCCTGAGAGCACCACCCATCCTGAGAGCACCAACCATGTCAATGAAGCCACATCACCCATTAAGGACAAATGTAAGAAGCGTGCGAAGAAAGGTAGAAAGAAGAGAAAACGCAGGGCTGATGACGACGACGAAGAAGTTAGGGATAGTGATGAGGAGGAGGAGCAGCAGGAGCAACTATGCCTAGATTGTGATCCATTAGAGGTGCATAGTGACAACAGCTATGACAGTGATGCAGTCGCATCCTCTTCTGACTCTGACTAAGATGTTGATGAGCTCGATGAGGAAGTAGATGATGATGGCGATGACTCTGACCTTGAACCTGTGTTTGCATATGATTTTGATGATCCATGTATTGATGAAGGTGAGGTATTCGCAGACACTGCTACTTGCAAGGCAGCTGTTACACACCATGCTATAGTCCATGACTATGCTTTTGAAACTGAGAAAAAGGATCCATCAAGGTTTAGAGCTTTCTGCAAGAAAAAAAAGGGTTGCAAGTGGAGGTTCCATGCCTCAACAAGTAAGAAGTACTTTGGTTGTAAGGTAAATGTGTGTTAAAATAATTTCAGTTAACAATTGTACCACTTTCAGAAACTGTTTGGGAAGTAGGATGATAGCTATGCATTGATGCCCACTTTTAGAGAAGAGATATTGAATGCACAACCTGGAAGTACTGTAGAGATTGACACCGAGATTCATGCAGAGGAAGTGTGCTTCAGGAGGATGTTCATAGCTCTAAAACCCTTCATTGATGGGTTTCTACAAGGTTGTAGGCCTTATATTGCAATGGACTCAACACACTTAACAGGGAAGCATAGAGGGCAGTTGGCAGTAGATGGGAACAACTGGCTTTTTCCTGTTGCATATGGTGTGATAGAGTCTGAGTCCAAAGAGAGTTGGACATGGTTTGTGGAGAACTTGGAGAGGGCAATTGGTAATCCTCTTTGGTGTCATCAGCACAGATGCTGGGAAAGGCATAGAGGGTGTTGTTAGTGCTGTTTATCCAACTGCAGAGCATCGGGGGTGCATGAGACATCTATGGAAGAACTTCAAGAAGCAGTACCATGGGCCACTGTTTGCTGAAAATATGTGGCATGTTGCCAAGTGCTACACTAATCAGCAATTCAACTACCACATGAACAAGATTGCTGAGAGATATCCTGATGCTGTTGATTATTTACAGAAGAATCACCCTTTTCTATGGAGCAGGGGCCAATTCTTTGAGATATCAAAGGTGGACTATATTAACAACAATCTTTCTGAGTCATTCAACAATTGGGTGATGAAAATCAAGGAGTTGCAGATTGTGGACTTGTGTGACAACCTTAGGCAAATGATAATTTAGAAATTTTAGTTGAGGAGTCGGCTTGCAAGGAAAATGGAAGGAAGGATAATTCCAACTATTGTTAGTAAGCTAAACAAACAAAGCAAGAATCTCAAGGATTATAGTGTGTTAAGGAGTAATAATGATGATGCAGCTGAAGTTTCTGTGGTGTCTAAGAAAGGAGTGATATGGAGACATGCGGTGAACTTGAAGGATCAGACATGCTCTTGTAGAGCTTGGCACGTTAGCGGGAGCCTTGTAACCATGCATTGGCTTTTATAGGTTCCCTCAGGTCACCTGATATGCACAATTATGTGCATGAGTACTACTCAATACAGAGGTTGAGGCAAACATATGCTGGAGTATGGAACCCAATGACATCTAAGAACCAATGGACAATTGTAGATCCTTGTTTCAAGTTGAAAAAGCCAAAGCCGAGGAGAAAGCCTGGGAGGCCTAGGACTCACAGAATTCAAGCTTCTGATGAGCATGGTTGTAGAAAGAAGAGGACATGCCGTGAGTGTGGTGACACAGGCCATTTTGCAAAGACCTATCAAGGAGGACCTATAGTTAGGAAAAGGTAATTTTCATTCATTTTCATGTGATCCATTTTTATTTATACATTATCTATTAACTCCTTTTTTTGGTGCAGGAAAAGGACTCCATCCTCAGATCAAGGGAGCAATGATCCATCCAATTTTCATGGTGCGTCACCTAGGCCAAGGTCCAAGAAAAGCTCTACTAGTGGATCATCTAGGTAACTAACATCCTGCTGCCAATTTCACAATCGCTTGTATCCTATGTACCACAACTTATACAAATGTTGTTGCAATGGCATTGCAAATGAGGTGACAGTAAAGCCGCCAAGAGCAAGGGGGAAGGGGAAGAGAAAGATAGGTTCTGTTGCTGCCTCCATTTGATGAGTGATGGGGCCTCAGTCCTATGTAGTCATCTTTTGGAACTCGCTGTCCTAATGTGCTTGTGATTTCTGGTTGAGCTATATGATGTACTCCTAATATCATATGTACTCATCGTTTGGATGTCATGTTGGACAAGATGATGTGAACCTTAAATTAGTTGTCCTGTCATATGCTTTGTGTTGCCAAATTGAACTAGATTATGTATTTGTACTGTGATGTGAACCTTAAATTAGCAGGCTCTAAATGTACTGCTATCATTATGTTGGAAAATGTGGCATGTTCTATGATTTTACATGATGATTGTGTGTTTTTTATGACTGGGCTGCATTTTACCCTAAGTGGGGCCCAGCTGTTAGGCCAAAAAGGCGTCATGCAAAAAAAAATGTCTTGCAATTTCGTCAGGTTCTAATGGCAACCTTGCAAATTATTTTCAAGGGTATTTCTGTCCTATTTTTCATGAAAACCCACTGCCAAACGGTGTTAGTCAAAGGTGTTAGTTCAATGGCAGGTTTGTTAAGTTTAAACTAATTGTAATGGCAAATGTGCAGTTATGTTTTTTTTAATGGCAGATTCACAATAACCGTTCAAACCAGTGGCAAATATGCAATTGCCCTTAGTTAATTCTATCACGGAGGCAAAAGTTGTGAAGCGTTCTGTCTGTTTCTCCCTCGGATCAATCCTTGGCAAGCGCGTTTAACACAGATTCAAGTGATTTTGATGATGGTTTCTTCCCTCCAAATAGGGCCTTGAAATAGAAGAAAATTCACTTTCCTCCCTTGCCTCTCCCATGTGGCCACGCCCAACACCTGCATGTTACCTTCTTCCCTTCCTTGTTCCTCTCTCATGTGTCGTTGACCAATTGAGTGCTGCTAGCCTCCTCCATACGTCAGGCCAAGCTCCTTCATGGAATGAGGTTGAGTGTCTCCACCTTCACCAGCATCTACACCCCAAGATTGACGTTGGATGTTGACCACCGCATCGTCATGCCCTCGTCTCATTCCCCATGTGCAGCACATGAAAGCACACCACTCCTCTCCCTCTCCGTCGTTGCCTCGATCAGATCCCCTTCTCCGAGCTTGATGGCGACGCTCGAGCTCAACCTTAATTGGGACCAGTTCGTGGCTGCGACTGTGACCAATGACCACCAAGAGCTAATTTTTTAATCTATGGCACTAAAAGCTATTTTTTTTGTGAAGAACATGGAGTTTTATTAATCAAAGGTAGTAGAATTACAATCTTTGACAAGGCGCTCAGATACACAAGGATGCACGTCTAGTCACAAATATGCAGACCACACACTCCTTTTCGCTAATTGAGCAAGCTCATGAGCCACTCCATTACACCCCATGTTCACCTTCCTGATCTCTACTCCACCAAGAATTCAGCAGTTCTTTGACTTTAATGTAGAACAAACCCATGGAAGATGGATCCATCGACACATCCATAAGGCCCTGGACCACTGTAGCACAATCCGATTCAAATACAACCGGCATGCTGATCCATTCCACCAGCAATCTTGCTCCCTCTAGTGCTACGAGAACCCCAGCTTCAGTGGCGCTGGCACAGGCAGGAAGCAGACTCCATGCAACAACTAGTACTTCTCCTCGGAAATTCCTAATAATAATACCGCTTGTTGCTGCTCTTGACATTGGATCATAGCTGGCATCACATTTTAGTTTTTCCCACCCTTCTGGTGGCGCTGTCCAGCACTTCCTCGGTCCAATATCCAAAACCAGCTGAGGCCCACCATCCAGGTTTTTTTCTTTGTCATGAACGCCACTGAAGCACCTATTGTAGCTTCTCCTTTACCATGAATGACATCATTTCTTAGATGCCATGATCTCCATAATAGCATGAGTATCCATGTGCACATCTCCTTGTCTGATTTGTCCAACAACAGAGGTAACCAGTTCGGGCCTGTATACCTGAGCTCTGTTTCACCTGGCAAACTCCAATGCTCATGTAGTGCCCTCAGAGCTCTGGATTTTGTGCATAGGAAGACAACATGGAAGCCAACCTCCTCACCATTGCCACAAATATCGCAGATAGCCATAGGGCACAGCGAACGACAATATCAGCCTTTTTGAGTTGCAAGTCCTTCTCTTGCTAGTCTCCATGCAAATACTTTGACTTTTGTCGACATATTTGCTTTCTAAATACTCTCCCAAATCTTTAGTTCGCCATCTTCATGAGTGCTCATGGCCTCAGGTGTCGGAAATTGCTCACGCAATGCCAATTTATATGCACTCCTCACCGTGAAGAGGCCATTATGTTCATAATGCCAAGCTTGGAAATCTTCATAGTCTCTGTTCGGTAGCTTCAATTGTAGTATCTCATATGCATCATGAGGCAGGAACAATGTTCGAATGGCGATTGCATCCCACTTTCTTGTCCCTGGCAATATCAACTATGAAACCCTTCGTATATGCTGGCTATTCGGTTCAGTTTTGATTTTGAGTGCACCATCTCTTGGTAGCTAGTTATCTCTCCATATCTGGACTTTCTCTCCTGTAGCAACCCACCAAATGAGTCCTCTTTTCAAGAGCTCCAATCCATGCACCACACCTGACCAAGAAGGTGAACCTCCCGCAGGGAACACTGTATCATGCAATGCTCCATTAGGAAAATACCGTGCTTTCAACAAACGTGCACACAGACTGTCGGATGTTTGGATAAGCCTCCACGCCTGGCAGGCAAGGAGCGTCTGGTAAACAACTTGAAATCTCGGAAGCCCAATCCTCCCTGCATCTTGGGCATGATTAACTTATCCCATCCAATCCAATATATCTTACGCTGGTTCTCTTCATCCCCCCACCAGAAGTTTCTCACCATTTGCATCAAATCCTCATACAAGCTTGAAGAGAGTTAAAAAAAACTCCCATTGTATAAGTCGGTAGAGCTTGCATGACAGATTTTATAAGAACCTCTTTACCTCCACTAGACAAATACCTCTCCACGCAATTAGTTAGCCTTTTGTTAAACTTGTCCTTGATCATTTGGAAGCTATCATTCTTCACCCGGCCCTGCGGTGTGGGCAAGCCAAGATATTTCTCCTCAAAACCTCCTTCTTCAACTTCAACACTTCTTTTACTTCCTTCTGAACCTCATTAGCACATCCATTGCCAAACATAATAGAACACTTTGCACTACTAAGTAATTGGCACGTACTCTTTTCAAACTTAAGAATTGCATTCTTAATCACCAAAGTTGTTCCTGGCTAGCCTTAAAGAACAATAAACTATCATCGGAAAACAAAAGATGTGATCCTTGGCAGATCATAAGCTCCTGCAGACGTCCCGAAAGAGTTTCATTGTAAGATCTTCGACAAACCATCTGCCACAAACAGAAACAGATACCACGACAAAGGATCTCCCTGCCGGAGCCCCCTGGACGGAGAGAAGGGCGCCGAAAGATACCCAATGAGACGAACCAAATAGCGAACAGTGGTTACACATTTTAAAACCCACTGAACCCATTGTCGATGAAAGCCCAGCCTTAAAAGAATCCCCTCTAGTGAGCACCAATCAACATGATCATAAACCTTCGCCAAATCCAACTTGTACGCACGGAACTCCCCTTCTTCCCCATGACTTTTTTGCAAGGTATGGATACACTCGAATGCAATAAGTGCATTGTCGGTTATCAGCTTTCCCGGAATGAAAGCACTATGTGATGGGCATATGATATCCTACAGGGGAGGTCGCAACCGGTTTACCAAGCACTTAGAAATGACTTTATATATCACATTACAGAAACTTATAGGATGGAAGTCCTTTAGCTCCTTTGTGGTCATTCTTCTTTGGAATAAGGACTATTGAAGTATCATTCACACACTCTGACATGATGGCATCATCAAAGAATTTCCAAACTGCATAGATAACATCCTGCCTCAATACTTCCCAGTTCCGTTGGAAGAACCTCACCGGGAACCCATCCGGTCCTAGTGCCTTCAGTGGTCCAATCTGAAAAAAGGGCATCGCTGATCTCCTGCTCTGAGAAAGGCATACAAGCTGCTTCATTCATGTCACCGTTATAACTCTATCAAACAAATTCGTGAGCTGAACCAGTTCCATGTTTTCATCCCTTGTATACAAGTTTTGAAAGAAACCCATGGTCAGTGCCTCTAGTTCCACTTCCTTCTCAATCCACACGCCATTTGAGTCCTTCAACTTTTGAATTTTATTTATTTTTGACCTCCAGACTGCCTTGCAGTGAAAATAACTAGTATTACAATCTCCTTCACGCATCCATGCAACCCGAGAATGTTGTAACCACATCATCTCCTCTTTATAGAGGAGCTCATCCATCTCCCATTGTAGCTTTTTAATTTCCTCCCTATTACCATCGCATGCACTCTATTGGAGCTCCTCAAGCTGCTTTCGGTGCTCCTCCAGTTTGCGAGAGATGCAACCAATCTTCTCCCTGCTCCAAGCATGCAGGGCCAACATGATAGCAGAGAGCTTGCTCGCCACGTCACCCAGATGCTGGATCGGCTACGTGTGTTGCCATGCGACCTTTATCTCATCTGCTAGTTCCTCCTCTTGCTCCCAAAAAATCTCATACCTCCTCGGCTTCGGTCCCCTAAGTCTTTTAGGAGGGGACGCAAGTGACAAAAGTAGCGGGCAATGGTCAGACCAGGGTGAGACTAGGTGTCGTAGCCTCGCATCTAGGAAAAGATCCGTCCATGCCGGCGTAGCAACTCCCCTATCCAATCAGACACGTACATTCCGATCCCCCTTTTGCTTATTGTCGTAGGTCCATGGCAGCCCTACGAAACCAATGTCGTGCAAATCACAGTGTGAAAGTACCTCATGGAAGTCCATCATCTGCCTCTCCGAGCGCCGTGTGCGGGAAAAGTGTTCCCCCTGCCACATAGCCTCATTAAAGTCCTCGATCGTCAATCATGGTTTCGTCGACCGGTCTTTGATTCTCCTAACAAAGTCCACATGTGTATGTCTCTCCTGCGTTTTAGGCTCCCCGTACACAAAGGCACCCCTCCATCTTTGGCAGTCTTGTTCCTCTCAAATGCGAACATCAATGTGGCGATTACTAAAGGACAACAACTCCACGTGCTTGCATTCCTCCCAAAACAAGGCCAAACCGCCTCCTTTACCTTCACCTTTCACCACAAAACATTCCTTGAAATCCAATCTCCATCTCAGTCTCTGAACATACTCACTATCCTGCATGTCTTCGATAGGAAAATGAGTTTAGGGCTATGCATTCTCGTCAGGGTGATGAGCTCTTGAACTACCCAGGGGTGCCCTAGCCCCCGGCAGTTCAAACTCAGGAGATCCATTAGGCCCGATGGCGCTTCTCGGAGGAGGCCGCCGATGTTGCCAAGTCATTCGTTGTGTTGTCCCCTCCCTCCACCTTCTTCTAACATTTACTATCGCGAGACGTTGTATTACAAGCCTCCTTTTCCAGCACCACACCAGCTTTTTCATTTGTCTCATCTGTAATCTTCACATTGCCATCATCCGCATGCTCCATCTCCGTGATCATCAGAATGTGGTTTTGTTTTGGCAAGACATGCTCATCTTCTAGTGCCAGCCTCCTTTTGCTCTTAGTTGTTCCAACACGCTGCTTTGAGGGGCTAGCATTCATGTTCTTCATGTCATCGTTGTCCTCATCATACTCCGACTCCACGTAGGCCCACCCCTCATCACCACAACCACTGTGGCCCTGGCCGCGCCCTCGTCCTCTACCTCCTCGAACCCCTCCAGAGTACATCCAAGTCTCCTCCTTCCTGAAGCCTGGTGCAATAAGTGTAGGCAAGTACGTTATCTTCTCCGGGGGCTGGAACCCATCTCCACACTCCTTAAGGACGTGCCCAACAATGCCACACACACCATAGAACACCGACATCTTCTCGTACATGAGACGAAAGTAGCACTTCTTCTTAAACAGGGTGATGGACGCCGCACACGAGAGTGGTTTGCGCACGTCGATCTGCACCCTCACCCAGACACCTTTACAAGCACCTGACTGAAGCTTCATCCAATCGAACGAATGTACCAACATGCTTGGAAAGCTGCTTAGCAATGCTGCCCATCCTAATTTTTTCCTTCAGGTCATGCAACTAGACCCAGGCCTAAAAGGTGAAAAGATCCACCTAATCAACGTCCGACAAGCGATCATACTCTGCCATAAGCACCAAGCACCCTCGGAAAATCTATGGACCCCCTTCTATCGCCTTCTCTCAATATGCTAAACAATGGAATTGGACAGAGAAAAGATCATCTTCAATGGCCCTGAACTCAACCTCCTTCGCACAACTCCAGGCCGATCTCCTATTGCCATAGAGGGCAATGTAGCTGAACATCTTGATGGTGAATACACGCGCAAGTGCTAGCCACCGCGCATCAAATTCGATCTACTATAGATCCTCCTCAAGCACTATATCTTCCTCCTCATCCTCCTGTAGATTCAAGCTTGTCAGCATCTCATCAATGGATGGAGCTTTTGAGGATCTGCCTCCTGTCGACTCTGATTTCCCCATCGCTGGTGACTTGCTACGAGCTGAGGCAGCAGCATGTGCCGTGGAAGAGTTCTTGCTCAACATCATGATGGTTTGAGACGTGGTGAAGAACCCAGCACACGAGCACTAGGTTTGATAGGATGTACCTTGGAATACCGATCTGAAACGCTGGTGGAACCAGACCGGATTGGGATTCCTACGATAAACTCCCGACCATCGCCAAGGAGGAGCAAAACCTTAATTTTTAGGGTAAAAGTCCATTTAACACAGGCGATTTTGTGCTGCTTCTCAACTACCGAGAGCTAAATTTGGGTTCGATGCCAACCATTTACACGCTAGCACCTCTGCTCTAACATCATCTTCAACAGTTTCTCTTCACAAGTCATGTTCCCTTTACAAAGGGATTCTCATTTCTTTAACATTTTAACAGCTTCTCTTCACAGTTCCCTTCATAAAGGTATTCTCTCTAATCCCCTTCACTTTGGGATTCTCTCATAAAGGGTATAGGAACAAGGAGACGAATCAAGAAAAGAACAAAATAAAAGGAATTTGGTTGAAGATGATCTAATGTAGCACACCCTTCCTACTTATTTCTGTCTTCTCCTAGCACCCTCAAAAATGCAACGCTAGATGTTCCATTCGGATTCCATAGTGCAGCTAAAAAAAAGGGACCCCGTAGTTTCAAGCTCAGAAAAGAAAGAGTGAGTCTATTATAAAAGAGCTTTAGGCTCCCGACATCCTAATTTTTCACATTAGATCTACGATCAACGACTTATATTTGATTAACTATAAGAAGCACACCTTAATACAGGGTTGTTTTTCGCCTAAAAACGCTAGAACATATACTTATTTGATTCATGAAATAAATAATCGTGCCTAATTATTTATTTACATCGACACTATTTGAAAATCTCTACTATTTTAAAAAGACACAGTGCTTTCTTCCCACGGTCTGTCCTCCCGTGGGTCCCACGACCTCCCGCACCGCACGCTCATGCATGGGCCCACTCACTCCCGCCCACACATGGGCCCACACGCTCAAATGTGGGCCCACATGCTCCCACCCACGCGATGCCACACCGTGCATGAGCGTGTGCTCACACGTAGGCCCACGTGCTCCCGCCCACGTGTTGCCGCACTACGCGCTCACACGACATGTGAAACACGTGCATTGGATTAGTTACATAAAAAAACTGTAACTCCAACCTATAATAACTATAATAAACATAGCAGATTTGTACGAACAAGAATTTAGGTATCGGAGGAGATTAATAGTAAATACACATGGTTTTTTTCTTACCTCACTCTGGACACATACCTAAGGAAGAAAAAGATGAATGGAGAAATCCAAGTGTGGAGGGCTCTAAAACACCTGCAGTGAGATTTAGCAAATTCAAAAAAAAAAAAGAACAGAAAGTTGCCTATATTACAATGTGAATTGCACAAAACACTAGGTTTTCGGTGCTTATTCTCACATTGCTTTAGGTTTTAAATTTCCTTGCATAAAACACTTGGTTTTAACCCAATCATTTTCAAATTACACTAAGTTTTACCTCTCATTACCATTGGACCTACATGTGCTTTGGATGGGTCTCATTGGCCGCCACTTTTACGCAGTTGATGTGGACGACAAAGCCACATAACCGGAACACATTATTTTCTTTGAGTGATGGTACCCATCATATTTCTCTCGGCCCAACGAAGGTACCAATCGGTGACCAAGTCCGAGCAACAGTATAAGGAGGTACAATGAGGGTACAAGCATTGGTCGTTGAGGTTGAGCAGGTATTTGTTTGGTGTAAGGGGTATCTAGGTCGTTAGATCATCATCTGGTGGTTTAAAATCTGTATGATTTTTAGCAAAAAATCTTGTGAAGGACAATTAGACAGACATTATTTAATCCTTGCCCTATTTCTTATGGGATGCTACCCTATTCTTTTTTACTTATCGTTTATGATATCGATACGATCCTCAATGCATTCATTTGACCACTGCTTTTTCTAAGCATATGATATCAAAAATAATTCAAAATTTAATCATTTGAAAATGTTTTCCACGACAAATCTACAAATATCATTTTAATGTGACAAATTTTAATATTTTTGTGTATACTAGAGGACAAAGTTTATAAAGTTTAACGCTACATATCTCTAAATGACATCTGTTCGAGAACAGACAGAGTATTTGAGTAGCTCAATGAGCGCTTAATGTATATTGTAAGATGGAGTTTTCTATAAGATATTATCTTTCCTTTATATTTTTTTTCTCCTTCCTTTCCTTTCTTCTTCTTTTTTTTAAGACTCGAGCAACTTTCGCATTTTATCCACATAACAACCAATATCAAGGAAACATGAGGTTTGTTAATTGCAGAATATAGGGATAAACTGGACAAGAATATGGGATTTCTGTACGAAACACTACTCTTGACCGCGTTAAGTATTTTATCATCACCAGCACTCTGCATTTAACATTTACTAGTGCTTTTCTCATCTTTACTTCTGAGGATACCATGGAAGTACAGCTCAACCAAATCAAGCAATTAAGACGCATAAGCATTCTATGGCGAAAGCCATTCATGATCAGATTATACAAATAACTGACAGTGCAAGTTCATATGCTCCGCAACCGTAGGCTTTACTCCTTTACCCAGCAGACAACGGTGACAAGCAAAAACACACTATCAAGCATTTTCGCGACCAAACATGCATCATAATTTCATCATTGCCAGTCAGATCAGAAGTGAGCGATCACAGAAAGTTGCTGGCAAGTTGGCAACATACCTGTGATACGCAAAGGTTACACCACAGTTGTTAACCTCAGGTTCAGTTGCGATAGATACAGCCGCCATAGATGCTATAATTCAAGCTATTAGCCTGCAGGCCCATATACAAAAAGGGGAAGGAAAAAACTCCATAGTCGATGTACATGTGGAAATCAGCCGGTATCCTGAGCGCTGCCCAATGAATCTCTTCCTATAGGGACCCAAGAAGGGAGCTGATCAAACAGATCGGTGCTTTGTACAAACATGTAGAGGCAGAAGATACAGAGAGCTGGTCAAAGCAACGAAACATCGACAAGTAAGTCATTTCCTATTAGTGTGAAAGTTGTTACATAACAAATCTAAAGCAAGCCTACACAAACAATGCAGAGCAAGGAGAACTTAAGTCTGTAATTCTTTTACCAGCATAAGCAATCGCGGCACCTGACACAACCCTTCCCAAAGCCGCTAGAAAATACAATGTAAAAACCACCTGCAAGGTTGTAGTTCAATGTAAGCCAAAGAATATGTATGAATCTTTTAGCATTAGACTGGATCAATTCGTCAAATGGTTCCATAACATATAGCTGACAGATCACAGATCAAACAACCCAAACTACATTGAAATGACAGAAGGGAAATCGGATCTCTTCTATCTATTCCCTTTGCATGCAAAATAAAAGGGGTGGAAATCTGAACTACCAAACTGTACAGTCTCTACTGCTATGCTTCCAATGATAACGAAGTTGTATTTTCCACAAAAACTTGACCATATACTTACAAGTGGGAGCTAAAAACATGCAAACCTCATGAAATTTCAACATTTCTTTGACTCAAGGTTCCTCAGAGTAAGGATGGCAATTGGACCCATGCGAACCCATGGGTTCTGCACCTGACGGGTCCGTCGGGTCAGGTACCCGAACTGAGTTGGGTCAGGCTTGGGTTTTCATTTTCGCCTGCGGGTGCCCATCGGGTCGCCCAAAACACCCAATCAGCCCAGACAACCCAACTGCTTGCCCCGACAGCCTGACCCCGTTGCTTGCCCCGACTCGGCGACTCCCATTCGGCCAGGGCCATTCCTCCATGCGTCGGTGCCGTCGCCACGCGCCCACACGCTGCCATCGACGCCACATGCCCATGTGTCACCGCCGCCATGCGCCGCTGTTGCCACCATGCGCCCACGTTGCCGCCACCATGCGCCCACGCTGCCGCCTTGCCTGGGATCTGTGCGTCGCCTCACTGCGTTACCAGTCACCCGAGATCTGCGCATCGCCGGTCGAGGGACTCAGCCGCCTTGGCTCTGCGTCGCCCCCTTTCGGTCTCAGCCGTCGGTGGCTCTGTGCTGCCCCCTTCTAGCCTCACCATCTGCAGCTCCACGCCGCCCGCCCCTTTGGCCTTGCTCGTCAGCGCCACGGGCGCCACCCGCCCCTACTTCAGCACAAGACCTGATGGATCCCCGCTGAGTTTCGGGTCCCCACTGGGTTCGGGTGTGGGTCGAGTTTTCAATTTTGGGTTTCGTAGCAGAAGGGTTTTGGCTGAATCCACACCTAACCTGACATGTTGTCATCCCTACCTCAGAGTGTACATACAAAGTTATAGTTTTGAGATATACCTTGAAAAGGAGCTTCTTGTCATGTCCAGTTGCAGCCACCCTCAATACAGACTCAGCAGCTCCAATTGTGTTAGCCAAAGAAGCAACTATACTATTTGCCATCTCCTCAGAAATCTGCCATTCAAGAGGATCCACAGGCACACTACATGCAAAACCATTTTATATAAACATGAGGCAATGTAACAGGAGTTTCCATATCAAATGATACATCATAAGTGTAATTTTAAGAAAAGGTTATCATAATCATAAACAAAATGGATGGAAACAGTCATTGTTAACTCATCAGTATCACTGCCAGTTGCCACCAGCCAGAGAAAGAAATTGTGAAAACTAACAAAACTACCAAGGAAACTAATAAGGGGCACAATAATTGACATTTAAAATTGATAGACAAGTCTCTTTTCAAAACAAAAAAATTTCCTATCCATGTTGCGAGGTTGCTAGTGGAGAAATGTCAACTATGAGAGTATTGGATACATCTTGCATGGAACCAGGACCGTCCACAAGTGTGTGCAAAACTGACTACTGAGCAATTGCTCAGGGCCCCCAGCTTGGGTGGGGGGCCTCCATCTCATTGTGCACTGATAGCTAGTATCAAGATATTAGAAGCAGGTTTATTGGACATAGCATAGTTACATGATACAATTCGATATGGAAGCATGGTTAAGGCCTCAAGCATATGTGTTCTCTTCACTGTGCATCGTAGCATTTTCCATTTTTGTGGGCCTTCTCCTTTTTACTAACTGTATGCTAAAAAATATCTAAGTAATCTCTAGATATAAAACAAGTAGTTACAACTACAAGCCCATGCAATTTCGTTTCTATACTACAACATGTCTTGTACTTCCAGACTTCCTTTTTATGGATTCAAATTACTTGTACATGTAGCAAAGTTCTAATACAATGATATGATATTTGTATATTATATACTAGCATGAACATTCAAATGGAAATTGAATAGTCACAAAAGTTTACTGTTATCCATCAAGTCAATTTTATAGAAATGAGGTAAAACTATCTGATGATTTTATCTTATTAAATTCTATTAATTTTGCTCCCTAAGCTGTTTCTGAACAGGGCCACCAATATGCAAGGAACAGCCTTGCATGTAACTTGCATGTAAATTTATTTCACTGTCAACTTGCAGGCGTATATGTCTATAGACCACAGGGAGAAGCTCTAAAATTGGCAAATTGCATATTTTGTTATTCTACAATAGCTATAAGCTGCCTCCAAAGATGTTCAGCAGCTTACTGATTGCCAACAATTGTTGCTCAGGGAATCTAGTATCTTACAAAGTAGTAGGAAACTAGTGCTGGCAGGGAAAAAGCACCAAAAGCCAGAAATGCTTCTGGCTATCTGATGTAGGTTCTCTTCACTAAGCATGGATCAATAGGTTCCCATACTCAGGGATGGGCCATTATCTTGCAGGGTATGATAATGCAAGCAATCTAACACCAGCGTCTAAAACTCATGCTCTTTTAGTCCTTTTCCTGCGTTTCAGTTTGTGTATCCTCTACTCCAGCTATCTGATGTAGGTTTCTACACACGACAAACAGTTGCTACTATTGAGCTTAGAACACATAAAGGAAAATAATATATTTTGATTCAATTTCCACCAACAAGCAAATAAAAAGTCGCAAGTATTGTACACTTGTATGGCCTACTTCATACCAATAACTTTTCCCCCTAAACTTTCCTAAAATTGGGTATCCATAGTTCAATCCTCCTCTTTACTTCCCAATCTACTTTCCCTTTTTCTAGCATCATCTACTATCCACCAGCAGCTACTGCCAGCAACACCTACTATCCTGCACCTATGAACCAAGAAGTCAAGAATCCAGGCCAGACCATAAGACCTAAGCTAAGCATCACAATCACCATGAAGAAACAGTAAGAGTAACCATCAACCCAAGAAAGGCGAAATTGCTTCGATTGAGGAAAGGAGGCAAGGGGGTGAAGAGGACTGGAGGAAGGGAGGTGGGCTGCGCACGAGATGTGTAGGTGGCGGAAGAGGAGGCCGAGGATGGAGAGGGAGCAGAGGAGGACGAGGAGCACGTCGGCGGCGAGGGACACCGCGCTGGCGCGCCGCACCGCGCAGTGGTAGTACACCAGCCCCCCGCACACCGCGCCCACCGCCCACCGGCCTCCGATTCCCCCACCTGTCCCCCTCGCCGCCGCGTCGCCGTCGCCGCCGATGGACTCCATCGCTCGTCGCGTTCGTGCCCCAAGGGAGAAGGCGGCCGGCTTCTTGGACTGGCTCCTTTTCCGGTTGTCCTCCGGTTGTGCGTCGTCTTGTCCTTTGGGCTGGGCCTCGTTGGGTTACTGGGTCCAAATTTATTGCGTACCATTCCAATGAATCCTATTTCGTTTTTTTAAAAAAAAATTAAGAGCATGTTTCTTTTAGCTTTAGATCATGAGAATCCAATCCAATATGTAGAAGCTATGAAATATTATTTTTATCAGATTATAAATTATGAGATTTTATAGTATAACTTGCTTGTGGATTGTGAAAATTACCTTTTATATTGTGGCCGTTTGTTTTTGGATTTGAGGCTAGAATCCATAATTGGAATAAAAAAATAAATAGAGCCTAAGAAAATAATTAAAAATAAATAAGTCTATTTTATCTGCTTGAATTCTTCATAGTGCTGGCATAACTCTCAGACTCCACTAAGAAAAGCTCTCTGACTAAAACCTAGTTCTTAGAAATTGGACAAACAAAAGTAGGTCAACTAGAGGCAACAACTCATGACTGGGAGCTGGAAGGGGCATGGGTAGTTGAGATTAGGGAGGAGAAGGGCGAGGGAAACGGGGAGCACCGAGGCAACGGTAGCCCGGAGCAAGAAGGAGGGGCAAAATGGAGGGCTCGAGGCGCGAGGGGAGCACGGGCGCGGTAGCGGCCATCGGGGAACACGAAGAAGAGGAGCATGACTAAGAGTAATTGGACATGACCAGATGATTGGCTTAAAGCAAACTTCGATAGGGATTTCGAGAGATAGATGATTCTACGGGAGGATGATGATTTGGCTACTTCAACGGGAGGAAGGGGGTCCTTGTGAGAGATAGACACGGACAGTTCGTAGCAGGCAGTGCAGGGAAAATACAGTATTTGCCGGACGCGCTACAGGCAGAGGCTGAAGCATGCATAGCAGCCATCAATTTGGTTGTTAGCTGGGGAGTAGGGAAGATAGTATTTGAGTCTGACGCATCCAATCTTGTCAAGGACTCAAGGCAATGTCAAGTACTGATCTCGATGTGGCGGCTGTTGGTGTGTTGGTCCGTGAGGCCAAAAGTCCGTGTTCCTTGGTCTTGACCATTATCAGTTTTCGTTTTGCTATAGAGAGTCAAATTGTCTTGGGACATGCTAGCTCAACATGGCGCTGGGTTAGGGCACGACACTCGTGTGTGGGTGGATGTTGCTCCCGACTTTGTATCGAGTCAGCTGGCCAGCGATTTAGGTTAATGGAATGAAAGGATTTCCTATAAAAAAGAACAAAGAACACTTGCAACCAGTTTCAACGGATTACATCCATAATTCCCCTCTTATGAAAAGTCATAAGAGGATTTCCTTGAATCATGGTTCACCCATGAGAAGCCTCATAAACTGCATCAAATGTACTCATTGAAGGGACTAGCTAAAGTAGTTAGACAATGATTAACATGTTGTATATGTAATGTGTGCTAGACTCTTAGTTGCAAAACAAACTAGCATGTACACATATTCGTTTATCCAGCTAATGTTTATCAACATTGCTATGGTGCTATTGATTTCTCCCTGTGAACGGGCAGGCAACGTCACACGAGCTACTCAACCGAAGAAAAATAATGGAGAGTTGATAGAAATAAGCACCGGCGGGGCACCCCATTGGCCATGACATCAGGTCTCCACTCTCCTCCATCCTGTACTTCACTCTGCGTGAGCATCTATGTCATGGCGGAAGTTCGCGTGGTCTCTGAGCTCTCTGATCTGCCAGTCACACAAACCATTCTGCATTTTTGCTGCACGGGCAGGAGCTGCAAGAATATATGGGAGTGGCACATTATATTTGTGTAATTCTAAATAAATTTTATAGGCTCAACTAAATAGAGGTAAGGGTATATCTTTTAGTTCAACTTGCTAGTGGAAGTGGAGCGAAACTAACTTAAAAAGAATTGTCTCTTTTATCCATTTAGAATGTATAGATAAGAGAACTAGGAGAACACACGTGCATGCTCGTCTCACCTAGCCGTGGCAGGGAGGGAGTGAAGGGTGCGGGTGTATGACACCTGCGTGATTGGTCCGCTGAAATCGGATTTAGTTGCTTGCGCAAGTGTGACCTTCTTTTGCAGTTTTTTTTTTGGCAAAAAGATATATATGAAAATCGTGTCGGCTAAAAATTCGATCGTAGAATGTAACATTGAGTCTGATCGTTACACGTCTTAACCACGCAATTATATATATATATACACACACATACATACGCCACAAAAGAACATACACAATTATGGTTATTCCTGAACTTATCATACCACTTGAGTATTCTGAATAAATACATAAGCTAGTTCTTGAGTAGGGGTGGAAAATGGATAGAAGATATCCGTATTATATGATATTCATATTTGGCTAAACGTAAATGTGATAAGAAAAATCCGTATCCAATTGATATACGGATACTAATATGGATATATCCGAATTTGTTTCCCAAATATGAATATGGATATATCTGAATCCATTTACTAGAAATGGATATGAATATTGATAATATCCGTATACGAATATGTAGAAATATTTAGATGTGTCGAATATCTGACTATAGGGTATATACCCATAAGGAGTGTAGCATATACAGATAGAGTGTGCAGTGTGTATACTTGACAACTCCAGATATTACGAAACTGAATCTACGGTACCTAATACTCCCTGAATCTAGAAGACGTATATTAGAAAGGCCCTGATTGCTTACCCAACTTGAGAAAACTAGTATCATAACGGATTTATCTACTTGAAAGAAAATAAGGACTCCCTATCGATTACAAGTGAATATGAGGTGGTACATCACCCCTATATAAGGCGGGGACCCGATCCCCCAGGGAGGCTCTCTTTTTTTCCGGCTACTTGAGATAAGCATCAGGACCTTGACACAGAAAGAACTCGACAACTCTAGCCCTAGGTTATACTAAATTCGATCTACTCCTTCTAATAGATCAGCCACATCGCTTGTACTCGAGTAAATACATATACATAATCATCCACACAGAACGTAGGATATTACTACAATCGGGGGCCCGAACCTGTATACATCGCGTGTGTCTTGCTTCATGATCGATCTCTGATTCATGAATGTAACCCCGTTATTTTTCAGACATATTGTTATGAACAAATCATTGACAGTTGGCGCGCCAGATAGGGGTCTTCTGCTTTTCAGGATTGACTATGTCCCAAGTACACATCGGCAGTAGATTCTCTGACGACGACTTCTACGATCACTTCAGGTCAATAGCGATCACCCTCGAATATCCCCTAACTGGATCGGAGATCACATTCAGAACTATGATCTTCCACTGGGACCATTAAAATGAACTGATCTGCACTAGTATTATTGAGTCCAGACCATTGGACGCATACCGTGAGGTGGGACATCTCGAGTGGGATCCCAATGAGCCTAATGTTCTTTAGTGCATGGACACCGATAGCGACGAGGGTGGTGACGGTGACTCCACCACTAGCTAGAGCAGCCGAATAGATCGATTCATGTTCATAGCTAGGGGAGCTAATATCCCACCTGGCCCAATGACGGTAGCTCCAAACACCATGGTAAATAATGGCACAAAAATCCCTGAGGATCTAGCAGCGGTAGCTGTCTCTCATGGTACTAGCATTGCTAGAGATATGCTACCAGAGACATCTGCAGCTGGATCCTTACATGTCCTTGACACAACCCTCCATCGACGGACCGTAGGAGGTCAGGTACCTCCTGGTCTCCAACGATAACTTCCGATGGGCACACCTCCACCGCTAGTGGCTCAAACCTCGAGGGATGAGCTCCCTTAGAATAGTAACCGTGGAGCAACATTGTCTCGACCATAGCCAAGTCTGGGTAGCGATGTTTTTAGTACTTTGGATGCTAATGTCCAGGGAGTCCATCTGATTTTGAGATCTCTTCTGGAGTTAGATCCAGCGAATCCTTTGACCCCTATGGTTAACTAGGTCAGAACCTTAGTCAGTGCGGCCTAGATCCAAGCTACTAGAGCGAACAATCTTAGCAACTCCAGGCGTCCTAACCGGCAAGACATCGGCTTGAGGCGCCATAGACGAGAGTATCCCCAAGTTGAGGGATCCTAGGCGAGAAGCTTAGGTGATCAAGCTCGAGCACCACTTTACGAGCCAAATTGTAACTTCCTTATCCATAGGCGCAGGAATCATGGAGACCCGAGGAATCACATTACCCATAATTGGCATGATCTACGTACAGTGATAGACAAAAGCCGTGAGGAACACCGCGAGGACGACCACCGTCATTACGATCGCAGATCTCTAGGATGATATGGTCGACGTGACTCCCCTTCTCAACGGAATAGGAGTGATAGTCCTCCTCTGCCTCCTCCTGAAGAACTCGATAGAGGCTGCGAAGCTTTCATACACGAGCTTAGGTCGATACAATGGCCTGAGAAGTTCAAGGCGGGCCCAATCCAGAAGTATGATAAGAAGATCAACCCCAACGAGTGGTTACAGATATATACCATGATTATTCGAGCAGCGGGCGGCGACAACAAGGTAATGAACAATTATCTGCTGACCACATTCGATGGACCTACCTGGTCCTGGTTGTCGAACCTGTCTCCTGACTTGATCTGATCATGGACTGAGTTGAATGCTCAGTTCATAGCCAACTTCTAAGGCACATTCGAGCGACCAGGAATAGAGAGCGATCTCCATCAACTGAACTAGGGTGAGGATGAATCACTTTGACATTTCATTCACCGGTTCAGCGACAGGCATAATACGATCCTAGACATCTCTAACTAGTCAGTCATCATCGCCTTCAAGTAAGGCATCCGGGACACAGATTTGCTTGAGAAGATGGCTACTCGGAAGATTCACACAATCAAAGAGCTCTTCGAGTTGGTTGATAAGTGTGCAAAGCGAGTGGAAGCCCAGGTACATACCAAAAATACTTGATCTGGCAAGGACAAGTTCGAGTCCTCGAAGAATAGGGGGAAGAAGAACAAACCCGACGACAAGCAGGGCTAGATGTGCCTTGGTTGGTCCAGGGAGTTGGATGATTCGGTGATTTCCAATGTTTGGAGGTCCTCGCCGGTGCGGCAGTGGAGCCGGTTGCAGGAAACATGCCCTTAAGGAGATTGTAGCATTTACTTTAGAGCGTATATGTGATTTAGTTGATTAATGACAATATAGTTAATGGGACTAATATGTTTGTCAAGTATATGCTTTAGTAGGTCCTATGAATACAATACATGAAGAAGCCACCGAAGCCAGGACAAAGTTTTATTGCATTTGAGAAGTCCCACAGAAGTTGACTACACCGGAAAGTCTGACGCAGGGGCATTTGCACACACTAGAATGTTTCAGCAAATGAAAATAGTACACACCAGATGGTCTGGTGTATGAAAGTGATGAACGTTAGAGTGTTTTGACAGAAGAAGGAGAAGAAGGTGTACACGCTGGATAGTTCGGCGATCAGAGTTGCACACACCGGATGATGCGTTGGAGGATTTCTTGTAGAGAAGGTTGCAGAGGCGATGCACATTTTCCTGATCTTCCGAAGGTAATATGATAAGTCAATTAGTGGAGATTCGACGTTGATGATCCCAAAGGTTCCGATCAGAACAGATCAAGAACCCTCGCAACTACCACACCGGTGCTCCGTGGTTATCAACCGTGATAAGACGCGGTTGACCTCGCCAAGAAGGCTTTTCCTGTAAGTGAATCGAGAACACAAGCAAGAACAGGTAGATGCAATTTGAATATTGCTAATTACTAATGAAGCACTCGAGTTTGGAGTTTAACAAACCGATAAACGACGAAACTGTATTAAACAGAATAATCTAAGCTAAACTCAAGTCTAAACTACGACGACTATTATGTATTATAGGGGGCGTGAGGAGGTCGACCTAGGCTTGTGCAACCGTGGAGAGAGGCGTGCACAACCTGGACTCTAACTCTGACATGATTACAAAACTCGGCAGGGTTTAAAATGGTGATGCAACAATTTATTCCTTTGATTCTGACTAAATTATATGGAATATTTGGCCAAGCTCATATCCATTGCAAAGGGCTTGTCGTAAGCTTTCTAGAATGTCAAAGATTGCCTAAAATGGACTTCGTATGAGAGAGTTAAGCCTGTTTTACTGATGTGTTGTCCTGGAACTTGACTTCGACCACGACCACGACCACGACTAGAGCTCAGCCTTGAGTCCAGTAGAGTTGGCCTTCAAGGAGTGACGTCCGAGTAAGGTTGTGGTGCTTCTCCCATATTACTATGCAATAAAACATCATAAGAATTTAGTAGTAATCCATCCAAGGAAACATGAACATTAAGGAACGACTTCACCTGGAGGTCTAATTGTCGTGCACGTGCTCTTGTAATTGGATCTTGTATGATTTAAGAATTATTGATGGTATTAATCGTATCCCAAGGAACCATGGGCTCATCAAGAGGCTGAAAGAATGAAGTTCTACTCGCTGAATAGTTTGATGAATGAAGAGAGTGCACGCTAGAGTATTTTTGCTCAGAAAAGAAGATCAAACAACACACCAGATAGTCCGGTGCTTTGGATTGAATACACTGGATAATATGCTGGAGTATTTTATGCAGAGAAGATTTTAGTGGTTTGGATGGCTCAAGTACACACACCGGATGGTACAGCGATGGAGATGAAGATCACATCGAATAGTACAATGTTTACAGAAGCTTTGAGTGGAGTTTTAATGGCTAGTTTTAGAATATGTACACGCCAGATGGTTCAGTGAGTACTATACTATCTACACTGGATTTGAGTCTTTCAAGCAATGGCTAGTCCGTGAGGTTGATGCTATAAATACCCATTCACTTGGTCATTTAAGGGTGATGGAGTCTAGAAGAAGCTCATACACACTTGAAAAGACATCCAAGCCACAAAAGTACTTAAAGTGATTATCTAAGGTGATTAAGCATAAGATTAGTGAATGATTTGTACTAATAAGCGTAGAGAGAGTTGTATCTAGATGTTGCTACCTAGAAAGGGGATCAAGGAGTGATTCTAGCTTATAACAAGTGGTACGACGACACCTTAGAGTTTTGATGACTCGTCGGCACCTTAAACCTTGGTGGCTCAAGCTTGTTGACCCTCCGACTTGATATGGAGTAGTGGCAAGACTATTCTACGGAGACACGGAGACCCTTGTCTCGATGGTGACAAATGACCGGGAAAGAGGCTAGTGGTGAAACCTTATTTTTATGACTTGGTGGCTCAAGAGCCCCGATCGAAAGAGTCTTATAACTGGAAGCATATTTTTGATGGAGCTCCAATATGGACTAGGAGTGGTATTCATACCATCGATACCACATGATAAAAATTCTTGTATCGACTTTACTCTCTCTACCTTATTTACGCATTTAAATGCTTACAATTTATCTTCATAAATAAGTTGTGAGTTCTTTTAATCGGTAGAGTAGACATACTAAATAAATCTATAGCATATTTAGATATAAACTGATATAGTTTTATTTTATAAAGTTTTTAGAGCTAATTAATTTTAAATATTCTAATTTATTCGCTCTTAGAATATCACTGATCCCTACAGCGGTCCCGTTTCCGGTGGACTTCTACGGCGATGGCAACCAGAGCAGCTGACGTCTGACACTAGAGATGACCTAGAAGAGCTTTGTTGTAATTTTCGTTTGCTCAGGGTCGTTCCCACAACATGGAGATGCACTGTACTTCCTTTTAATATAAATCCATCTCTTTTGAAAAAAAAAATCTGAGATCCGGCGATGCAGCCGATCGACGTCAATGTGTAAAGCGATCGAGTAGAAGGCCGCAGCTTCAGCGAAGCTGCGTGCGCGACTTTGGCAGCAATGACACTACTACTCGAGGCAAGTTCAAAGACGTGATCGATATGTCTTGGTTGGAAACTTCTTGGACGGGCCGGAAACGTTGTTCATAGATGCGGTATGTATACAATTTTTTTCAAAAAATTATGGGCTCAGTTATTATGATGAGAAAATTATTTTATATAATTGCAAATATGGTATCAAGTAATTACAGTACTAACCTTTGCAATTTATATGTATGTTGAATCTAATTTCTATTATTTATGTATGCAGGCCAGACACAGGGGCTCAACAAGTAGGAATCAAATTATGTATGAGGTAAAAGAACAATAATTGAATAAGAGAGTGTAAGATAGTTATTTTAAATTATATATATATATATATATATATATATGGGGTTAAAAAGAGGAAAAGAAACAGATTGACTAGACTGTGTACATAAATATGTACGCACATGTTGAATGTGAGAGTGATGCACTAGGGTTGGCACTCACTCAAGAGTCTCTCTCCGGGCCGTGACGCATGGAGTCGTTGGAATTTTCTCCCACGTATGGAGTCATTAGAATTTTAAGTACTCCCTGATTATAAATATATGTTATTTTATCAAGTTTTTAAAACTTTAATTAATTATGTATAGATTTGTCTTAAAAAACTTTTATAATATTACAAATTCAATATATTTTATAAATATATTATAATAAAAATAGTGATTAAAGCTATATATTAGAGTTATATCTTGTATAAAATGATATGTGTTTATGACCGGAGGTGTTTGTTGGGATTTTCTATGCGCTGCTTTTAAGGCCTGACGATCCATGGATAGGACCATATGTATGCCGGACGTACCGCGGGCAGCCACCACCACCGCCAGCGGCGAAGCTAGCGTCGGAAAGAGGGGGTGCGTAGCTCTTTACTGTTTATTGAAGCTACAGTAATTTACTGTTTATCAAAGCTAATTTTAGTAGTATTTTTAATAGAAGGGGGTGCATATGCACCACACCTCCTAACCTAGCTTCGCCACTGACCACCGCACGACGATATGCCAAGCAGCGAAGTCCCCGGCGAAGTGGCCTGGACCAGGACCACGCAGGTTAATTTCTGCTCCGACGTGTGGAGGGACTTCGACTACAACGCCTCGGACTCCGCCACCGGCGGAGCGGCCACGGCGACCTGCAAGATTTGCGGCACGCCGATGTGTGCCGGCAGCAAAAACGGAACCTCTCACCTTCGGCGGCACCAAGGGGGCAAGAGATGCATGGCCCGGGCTGCAGCGAGGCGGCTGGCCGCGCCTGATGCTGCCGCAGAACCTTCCCCAGGTGACCACGACTATTCCATGGTCACCGCCGATGAGGAGGAGCAGCAGGATGAGGAGGAGGGATTCATGTTCGTGGACGGCATGAATATCGTTGAGGTCTACGATGAACTCATGGCCATGGGTCTCGTGGACATCGATCAAGGCAGCGCGGTGGTCGCCGCGCCAGATGCGCATTTCCCTGCTAACTGTAAGTACATACCCATCTTTTGCTCCTCTTTCTGATCAGTGCATGCATGCAGGCCTGCCCTTCAATTTTGCACGCGTTGCTCATTAGCCTCCATTGCTCCTGTGCAGACATGCCTGTGTCTCAAGCAGCGAATTCTTCAACTGGGTGGTTCCTCGAAAAACAAAGGCAAGTAGCAGATCGACCCACGTCAGAACTAACAAATCTTGCCACTATCGTCCATCCTTGCGGTTGTTAGGTTGTATGATTTTTTAAACTGGTGCGTGTCTATATATACATACATATACATACATACATACATACATACATACATACATACATACATACATACATACATACATACATACATACATACATACATACATACATACATACATACATATGCACGTTTTGTGAATGTCCCGTGGAAAACGCAAGGTTATGCGTGGTCAGGTTTTCAACTCATGAGTAAAAATAAGTTCACAATGTGAAAGTGACAGTGCTATCAAGGTAATAAAGCCAAGGTTTCGTTGAAATTAGAAAGCTAAGTTTAGTATTTTTTTTATCACTAGGTCGGCCAAAAACTAAAAAATAAATTAAAGATTCACTCTAATATCACCAAACTAATAAAAAAACAAACTAAATAGTAACTTAGAACTACTCATTAGATATCATTTATATATTCCTAATTAAAATACATAATAGTGTAAATTAAACCAGCATGGAATTAACATTTCATGATTAATTTGTACAGGAGAAAGGCAGAAAGCCAGAAAAGACTCGTACTGGATAAGTTCAGCCAGGATGTGCCTTTACAGTGACACCCCACCTTCAGAGAAAAGAGGATGTAAGTGGATATTTAAAAACTTCAGAAAATGCCACGTATTGTTTTTCCATACTATTATTTCCTATGCACGTAACAAAATGCAGTTTTTTTTGTTGTATCTAAACAACTCTAATTTGTTACCGTAACATATTTCTGAAACCATGCATGCATGTTATATACACGATCTAAAAGCTCGGACAACATTACGTACACATCCTCACAAGCCGTATGTTTAGAATCATGCATGCCCGTGACGTGTCATTATTTCTCCATGATTAGTATACGCAACTTATTAACCGCTTGAATAATGCATTCCCATGTGTAAACCTGCAGGTTTAATGCCAATACGGCTCCGTACCAGGGACTGCCACAGGGGAAGTCAACAAGTACATTACCTGTATAAAATTTCTCTACGATGTGAAGTTTTTTCACATCTTACTAAATGCGCCACATCTATTTTTCTGTTTATTAATTTGCTTTGTTTCATGAAATACATAAACATGTACGCTTCATGATTTGATGGGAACTCTGTGAGATTGTTATCCTTTTTTGTTGTTGTCAGATACTTATCCTTTGTATGCCTCTCATATGCATTATCGCTAACTACATTGACTAATCTGTGAGAAACTGATCCAGAAAATGTTCCACTCTTCATTCATAATGCAGTTGTGTTCATACAGAGATTATCCTTATTTTGCCCCTCTCTTCAGCCTAGCATTGTTGTATGCAGAGGTACACTATAAAAAAAAAATATCATCATTATTAGTTTAAAAATCGACAGTGATACTCGGTAGTATCACGATCAATTTTGAAACCAACAGTAATAGAGTTATCATTATCGGTTTGTGTTACGTATCAACAGTGATAATTGGTCATAAATCCGATTGCTCATTCGGATACGGTCAATACTGTAAATAATTCTTAAATTATACAAGATCCAATTACAAGAGCACGTGTACGATAATTAGACTACAAAGTGAACTTGTTTCTCACTGTTCATATTTCGTCGGAGAGAGTGGGCTGCTCTTTGGCTACAAGCTCAGCCCAATTTCACTTCCTGGTCAGATTTGTGTGCTCGGCTGTGTGAGCGATTCGGGCAGGACTTGTATCAGGAACAGATTCGTGTGCTGCTCAGTATCAAGCAAAACTTCATCTATCGCAGAATATTGGACACGGTTTGAACCATTGATGAATCAGATTTTGTCCCACAATCCTGCTTATGATTAAGTCTTTTTCACCACCAGATTTGTTGACGATTGTTTGCACAGACCTAGGGACCTTGATACAGCTTACACTCTAGCTTGTCTGCAGGAAAGCTAGTCTGATGGCATGAGGGCACCGGGCACGAGATTCTCGTCATGGTGATTAAAGTTATGGTGTACGCTCATCAACTCGATTGATAATATAATGCCATCTGTAACTCTGAAGAGATCGATTCCTGAAGCTCCACGTCCAGATAAACGTGGTGTAGATGGGACCCCAGCTTCTGACAGAAAACCAATAGTGGACAGGGTGGTTGCACTGCGAAATTACAGAAGAGCAAAAGGATTATGGATCAAATACGGAGAAAAACAGGGACATATAATCATCACTGTGCTAACTCCCACTGTCCAGTTATATGTGGTAGAACAATTGCTTCGTATGTCACATGATGAAGTGTAAGGATCAGTGATGTTTTACGAATAGATAAATTAGGATATTAAAAATTAATTGATTTTAAAAATTTTATAAGATAAATTTATAATAATTTGTATCTAAATGTGTTCTAGATTCATCTAAGATGTCTATTTTACTGGTCAAAAGATTTGCAACATATAACCAATTTTAACAAACTACTCTAAAAAGGTAAATATGCAAAGATATATTGTAAGTATGTAAATGCGGAAATGTAAATAAAATAGAGAGAGTAAACTTGGTATAAGAGATTTTTATCCTATGGTATTGATGGTATAAACAATACCCCTAATTCACGTTGGAGCAGCCACCTAGGTTATAGCTCCCAGATGGCACCTGGTCACGCCCTTTGAGCCACCTAGGCCACAAGTAGGTTAAGCCATAAGGCACTTGTGTGATGACGACTTGTGTGATAACGAATTTGAGTAAGAGCTTCTATTGGAGGAGTGGATAGTGAAGCTCTCATTACTTGAGCTTGAATTTTTATCTTCACTCACCTATCTTTCTATGCTAGCAAATGTTTTGTCTCTTCTCTTTGTCTCCCTCTTGTTCTTGGTCTTTTTCTCTTTTTTTTTTAATATGATTAATTATGTTAACCAAATCTTTTATGAAAATTGGATGATTAATCTTAGCGTTGATCCTCTTGAGGTTCTTCTCTAATCTTGAGATGAGCTTGGTGATCTTATGATATATTTCTTCATCGCGTGAGGTGTTCTGCTCAGCTTCATTGCTCTCTTCATCTTTATCGCCATTATCTTTATTTGAGTTTAATTCTTACTTTTGCCTTCTCATCTTCTCTTTCATGTGTGGGCAAGGAGCTTGCTTACTTATAAGGATAAGGTTCTTAGTATCGGATGAGAATAAACTTTCAACCTTCATGTCATGGTCATCTCATGGACGGTGATTTTGCCTTGTAGTCATCTTGCTAATATTGTTGTCATTGTAGATGACGGACATAATCAACTTATACTTTGGAAAAACAGCATAAAATATTCTTCTCGCCACTTGATCATCTCCAATTAGCGTCAAACCTAGCCTATTGATCTCATTAACAAGAATATTCAAACGTGAGTATATATCATTAGCACTTTCATAGGCAAGTTGTTTAATGCTATTAAGTTTATAGACTAGCACATGATATTTCTCATTGCATATATCCTTTGTACCTTCATGTATTTAAATGAGATTAATCCAAATATTATGTGCATCGGTAAGAGAATATACTCGATTGAATACATCAATACTTAGAGGTGATAAAAAGATACTCTTCGCTAATACATCGAATTGTCTCTCCTTGTTTGTAAGACGTTGATTCATCCTCTCCTCGGTGACTCTCCAAGCATCTAAACCTTTGGCTTGTAAATAATAAGTCAGTAAAATTTTCCAATGAAAAAAATGATTGTCGTCAAAACGTGGAGCACTACCGATATCTATCCCTACCCCGGACTTCACAACTGTCAAAGATATTAAGCCTATTAAGTGCACAATATTCTAATACCAAATGTAGGGTTGAGAGAATCGGCTCTGGTACTAACTGTAGGGATCGGTGACGTCTTAAGGTGGAGGTGAATTAAGACACCTAAAAACTAATCAGTTCTAAAAACTTTACAAGATAAATCTATATCAATTTCTATCTAAATATGATCTAGGTTCATCTAGTATGTATACTCTACCGTTCAAAAAGGTTTGTAACATATAGCTAATCCTAATAAACTCCTTAGGAAAGTAAATATGCAAAGATATATTACAAGTATGTAAATACGGAAACATAAATAAGGTAAAAATAGCAAACTCATCATAAGGGATTTTTATCCCGTGATATCGATGACACCACTCCTAGTCCACGTTGGAGCAGCCACCTAGCCTATAGCTCTCGGACGACACCTGGTCATGGCCCTTGGGTCACCTAGGCCTCAAGTAGGTTGAGCCACCAAATCACCAAGATAAGACCTCACCATAAGCCTCTCTTCCGGTCACTTATCATCGTCTTCACTTCGGAGCTTAAGCCACCAAGATAATGGTCTCAGGTCCCTATACAAAAGTCTTGCCGCTTCTCCATACAAAGTTGGAAGGTCAACAAGTATGAGCCATCAAGGCTTACGGTGCCAGCAAGTCACTAAAACTCTAAGGTGTCATCATATCACTTGGTACAATATAGGATCACTCATTGATCCCCTCTCTAGGCAGTAATACCTAACAATAACTCTCTCTAGGCCTATTAGCATTAATCACTCTCTAATCTTGTGCTCAATTGCCTTGTATGATAACTTTTAACACTTTGGTGACTTAGATATCTTTTCAAGTGTCTACGAGCTTTCCTAGACTCTAGCACACTCAAATAGCCAAGTGGGGAGGGGGTATTTGTGCCTCAAACCAGCGAACTAGCCATTACTCCAACAGTAAAAAAGACTGTGAACATCGGATGATTTGACATCAACAGCAGTACAAATAACAGACCAACTGGCGTGTACAGTAGCAAAAACTAGCTATTAGACATGCATTCAAACTCATTGTGAACACCGGATGTTTCGGTGTAATCTTGAACTTTGTCACCAGACTATTCGGTATGTAGACTTGAGCTGACCGAGCCACATCTCACTGTGCATTTGTCCAGTATTTGTAATTTTCTGATCATTAGACCATCCGGTGTTTACAACTCCTCTCTTCATTGAAAACCTTCTGGGAAATGCGCCGATGAAGTCTCTGATGTACACTCCTCTTCATTGTCGGGCCATCTGCTATATACAACTCTTCTGCTACAGAAATGCACTTTCTGAAAAATACTCTAGTGTGTATATCACCTCAACACCAGACCATTCGGTGTGTTCTTAAACTTTTTCTTCTATGTCAAAACACTCCAACGTGTATACTTGTCTAAACACCGAATCATCCGATGTGTTATCTTATCTGAGCACTAAACCATGCGGTGAGTGCTCGTACAATTCAATATTTTTTAAAGTTCAGCTTCAATAACTTCTTCATATATAACATCTATAAGATATACTATAATATATACTTGACAAATAGATTAATTTTATTAACTATGTTATCATTAATTATTAAAATTAGACATAGCTTTCATCAGAGCCATGTTCGCTACATGAAGATGCTGCCATCTTAGCTAGAGAAGAAGAATCTGACGAAGATTGCTTGATGTCAATATCAAAACTGGCTGTGTCGGGTTCTGAAACTCCTAGAACAGTCAGACTATGGGATCTCATTGATGACCAGGAAATCTTAATGCTGGTAAACTCTTAAAATTAAAAAAATAAAATACTTGATGCCTGTATATTGCCTCTTATTTGCATTAACAATTTAAAAATACTTGATGCAACAATTCAACCTTCTTTAACGTGTTTATGCCTCGGTGTCCTTTTCGATAGAAATACACAACAATTGTGAAATCTAATTCAATGATTTGCAAAGACACGTCCAACATTTTATATTTCAGATTGTATATTTGAATTATTGAGATCTTTAAAAAATACATATAAATATATTCCGTATGGATATTAGTTTGTTGGATTACCTTTTTGAACAACATTATGGTTCGAACGGTTTTCAAATTAGACGCCCAATACAAAACAAATGTGTTTAATTAAAGTTTGAAATATCCAAAACAATCTCCATCACCACTCAACCATCTACCTTGACCAATGAAAGCTCGCCACGTCAGTGAATTTTTTTCATGATTCACGCCGGTATATGATTGGTTTTGGTTGCAGAAATTCTTTTTCACACGCTTGCGTTGCCTTGCTCACACCGCACCCCTGACAGGCCTACTTTCTATTTTTCGATTTTTTTCAAACAAAATTTCTCAAAACTTTTCTCGTTAACTTTTACTCAAAACTTTTCTCGTTACCTTTGTTCGGAAAACTTGTTCGAATAACTTATTCAGAAAAAAATTTCAAAAATGAAAAAATACATAAGGAATTTTTTTTCTAAAAATAGAAAGTGGAGATGACTGTCTGAAAAGTTGCTAGTTAAGCTCCTTGCGCGCGCGCGTTTTAGAAGAGCCCTTTTGATTGGCTCCTGGCCCGGTGACCTCTTAGACCCACGACAACAAACCTAACCGCGATAACAAACCCAACATACCCCTCCCTCATGCACCCGCTGCTGCGACTCCCAGCTTGGCGCCTTTTCCGGTCGGTTCTCGATCGTGCGCACTGCATGTTAACTGTAGTACATGCATGGCTGATGCGTGATCGATCATGAAACCAAAACCCTAGCTAGTTAGCTTCCCAGCCTATAAGTTGCAAGCACACCAAAAACTAAGATATGAGAGAGAGAGAGAGAGAGAGAGAGAGAGAGAGAGAGAGAGAGAGAGAGAGAGAGAGAGATCTGGGCTGGAGGGGTTTCCATGCGCGAGGAGGGAGAGAGCGGGATGCAGCCAAGGATGAATTGCCGGCCGGCGTTACGACGTTCCGGCGGCTCGGAACCATCGACCGACCAGCCCGGCCAGCTCCGGCGTCGTCGATCGCCGGCAAGTCCATCCTTGGCTACACCTAGCTCTCTTCTTATCACGCATGGCGGGCCCGCCAACAGCACGCCATCCATCCAAAACATCCAGAGATCGCCAATCTCAGCTTCTCATCGACCAAGAACGGTTGTCTAGGAATTGTACGAGGTATTGCATGTAATCTGATAAACCCTCGTCGACATCTCAAACCTCATTCCCATTAATTAGCTCAATTACTCACCAGCTTTTCGCTATATCGATCATCTCGATCACTGCTACATCTGATTTTTTTTTCCTTTTTTTTTTTTGGAGAAGGCCAGTCTGGTGAGGAGGCAATCTCCTTTTCGGATTCCAAATCGTTAACCAAGCCCAGCCCGATAAAAGGCCACAAAGCCTGAAATTATGGAGTCGAGCTTTGGACCAGGCTCATTTCGGGTTAGCTGTCAGGCTGGCCAGATCTGCCCGGGTTTGACTGGCTGTAAGATCATCTCTAATCGTTTCTCGTCAGGGCTCAGAATCCCTCACGAAGTGAATTTTATTTCCTTCAGTATTTCAATAGTTCTCATCATAAAGAGATTCTTAAAGTTATTTTTTTCAGGATAGAATTCTCTCTTATTTTACTTCACGAATCCTTTTGAAGAGAAAATGTTAACGAAATGAAGAGAATATGATTAAAGATGATCTAAGGATCATTTTTGTCTCTGATAGGTCACACTTGCGTAACCAAAGTTTGGCAATTTTTTACCAGATGGATTTGGAAACCGTTTGTTTTTGTTCCAATTTTTTTTTTTTTGTCAGGCACCCCTAATTTGGCACTACAATTCATTTCGGGAGCCAAAGTTGGTCAAAACTTCGGCTTTTAGTAAGACAGCCCCGTATATGGCATTTCTGTATTATTAAGTGGACCACCATAATTTGAGAAATATAATTTCCCAGTTTTTTTTCCTTCCCAATCAGAAGCATGTAATGTCATTATACCACCATTCGGATCCTTACAAAGTGAAATGCTATTGTTGGAAATATGCAAATCAACTCTATTGCATACCTCAAAGGGGGAAGATGTACAACTGTGTGAATACACAAATGAATGAAACACCCTACCCTAGTAGGTAATTACAGTGCATGTATATAGACATCCAACAGTTATATCTTCCTTTGCAATAAAAAAACATGCTGCTTGTATGATTAGGCCAGTTACAGTTATTTGTACCATCATGTGCATGGCCCCTTTCTACTGGCTGAGAATAAACATGATGAAAGTTTTTTTTCGATAAAGGGATATTCTATTTCATCAAGCAAATGAAAAGGTTCCAGCCTCTACATCATACAATACAAATCAACTCTATTGCATACCTCAAAGGGGGGAAGATGTACAACTGTGTGAATACACAAATGCATGAAACACCCTACCCTAGTAGGTAATTACAGTGCGTGTGTATATAGACATCCAACAGTTATATCTTCCCTTGCAGTACAAAAAAACATGCTGCTTGTATGATTAGGCCTGTTACAGTTATTTGTACCATCATGTGCATGGCCCCTTTCTACTGGCTGAGAATAAACATGATGGAAGTTTTTTTCAATAAAGGGATATTCTATTTCATCAAGCAAATGAAAAGTTTCTAGCCTCTGCATCATACAATGCATTTAGCTGTGGCCAGCTGGAAGTGGCCTGCTGATACCTTACTTTTGTGGCTTTACCCATTACCTTTTTGGCATTTCATAATCACAAAAAAGATAAAGAAGAATATTAGTACAGCTAAAGAAGATATAAGAAAGATTTGGAATGCTCTTTTTATTTTTATTTTTTTGGACCTACTAGCTCAAAAAAATATGAAGCTCGGACTATAGGTTATAAGCTTATAGCTCATCATAAACCTAAACGACTTATATTGGTAACTGGAAGAATTACGTGTATGATCTTGGTGCGTGGAACGGAAAGCACAATCATTCATGAGAGAGAGGGAGATAGAGAAGCATAAAATCCTATCCCAATCTGGCCATGAAGCATCATATCAAATGAAAAAGAAGCGGCAGAAAAAGGAAAGTCTACTATCATCTTATTTCCACTTTGAATAGGGAATCAAACCTTTGAGCTGCCCTTGACGTTCAAACGATCTCTTCCATATGTTTCTGGTTTGGTTCAATGTTTTTATTTGAATCTTTTCAAGAGACTGTTTTCTACAAGTTTTTTGAGTTATATACCAGTAAATGCAATTATTATTGTCAAGCAAGAAGGTTTTCGTCACTTAATTCAGAAAACTGACCTCTGATATATGGCCGAGAATAGTACTGATCTGTTGCTGAGTTTAGCCAAGAAGATTACAGGGTTTTTGTGTCTTTTATTTACTGCTGTTCCTGCGTGATATATTGAAAGTCCTAGAACCTGTTCTTGATTAACTGGTGTCGCTATTTGGTCGTTTCCTATACAAGTGATTGCTGAGTACTAAACTAGGCTGTGGAACTAAAGAGAGATCAATAGCTTTATGTTGTCCAATTGAGTACAAAATATTCTGAGAAACAATATTTGCTACTTAGGTACCGTGAAAGATTGGGACAAAATCTAAGCATCGCTACCGTGTACGTGCTCATAACCTCTGATATTTGGATATCAGCATGTTCTAATCTATTGTTGTTTGGTATCAACTTCGTTCGAAATTTATACGAGGCAAATAGTATATCTATTTTGATGAGCTAGCTCCACAAAATCTAGTGAACCATACTACATGTATCTACAAATGTATATGGCACTGTTATCCGCGTGTGACTGAACGCAAGAAAAAAAATCAAGTGTATAGGATAAGCAACATTCGGAGCGAATCCAACCAAATTGCCCCCCGCCCCCTACCTCCCCTGCCTTACGGGGAAACTGACCTCCATATTATTCCATATCTGGCGAGACGACAAGTGTGGTAAAGTTCTTCAAGTGTATGCTGACCTCACAGCAATAATACCGTTGAAGCATGAGATGCTTTCCAATGCTATAACTTAGCCCACAAATCTTGCACACAGAAGATGGAAATCCAGACAGACAGCTAGCCCCCTGAATTGCACTAATTAAGTTCACCGATCCTTCTTTTCCCCCTCAAAGGGAAAAAAAGTTCGTTCCAATCCAATCCACTCCAGAAAGATGGAAACAGAGAGGTCAAAAGGGTGGCCCACCTGTAACTGTAATAGATTCCATGTCAACTTTGTTGTGCCTATAGATATCCCTTGAAGGAGCTGCTACTCACTTCAGAACAACTGAGTGGCGGCATAGAGGCCGGAGATCGATAGAGAAGGTAGAAGCTAGCTGCTAGAGAAGAAGCGACATATCTTCCACTGACCACTGCCTGGGGGCAATGCATGAAGGAGGCAGAGAGTAGGAGATGCAGCCAAGGATGACTTGCCGGCGGTGGCCCGCGTCGACGCCGGCCGGCCGGTTGCATGGCTGCCAACCCGGCCGGCAAGTCTGTCCTTGGCTACACCTTACTCTCCGCCCATCATGTGTTGCCCTTGCTTGGCTCGAGAGTGATTATTTAGTTGCCAAATCAATTACCACTACCTTGTTATATATGCATGCAGTACCACAAGTATCTATGCATCATCAGACATGCATGCATGCATGCTCGAGTCGCCCAACGTCGAGTTGCGGTAGCGGCAACGAGCCGCCGCCGGCGAAAAAACGCATGCACGTACGTACGGGGGAAGCCAAGGATGGAAGAAACCAGTGGCTTTCCACCGCATCCACCATTCGTATTTGACTGATATGAGCGTAAGCGTATTGGAGAGAGCGTGAACGCACCCATTCTGTTCTAGTACCAATATTGTCAAAGCTCGAATTGAGTGATATGAGCGTAAGAGGGACGTGCACGTACGCACGATCCTACAAGATGCTCAGGTAACCAGTTACACCCGAGACTTTTCATTTTTTGGAAATTCTTCTTCCCTAGCTACCTCACCTTCCTTGGTAGTCCTCCTGCCCCAAGATTGGCCGGCAAGCTCGCCGGAGCTCGCAGTGTTGAGGGACTGAGCGCCGGACCACAGTGCTCCAGGTGAGGTCGCGCCGGCCACCGCCACCAGTGAGTTTGCGAAACCTAATTTCAATTTTGTGTTGAATGTTTCGAGAAAAAAACAAAATTGGGAAAATGTTTTTCGTCAAATTTTGTAAGGAAACTTTGTTTTGTTCAATTCCAAATAATCTGTTCACTTTTTTGTTTAGCACAAACTCACTTCGATATTGGGTTCAAGTAAACCCAATCTCTTTCACTTAGGACATGTATGTTTTAGCTGGAGATTTTGAAAAATATATTGTAGATTATAGATTGTAAAAAATTAGATTGTAAAAAGGTAAATTTTAAAAAGTTTTTAGATTGTGGATTCGAAAAAAACTTTGATAGAAAGTTCAGTAAAATGCACTTTCATAATCTATGAAAAGCTGAGGAAAATTAGTTTCTTGGATTCCTATAATCCAATAAGCTGATTGTAAAAAGCTATAGTAAAAAACTGTCTGATTGTTTCAGCTTCGGATTATAAAAAGTGAAAGTCAGAATCCGAAATCGAAATAAGACCTTAGTCTATTTGGCAATATAAAAATATTTAGATTAGTCATATGGAAATAGCGTGAGTATATATAATTTTATATTTGATAGGACAAGTACTTTGCAGATTTAATGTTTCTAATACTTTTTACTATCATATTAACTCGGCGAAAATTAGCGGTCAAACTACTTACTAGAACTCTGTCATAAACTTACTTTCGCTCGTGTAGCTGCACCAAAACCGTGGTCCGCGCTCGATTCAGGGGCCTTGAGAGCTACCAGAGGCTGACGCCAAACCAAATGATAGATGGGGCTGATTATACAAGGAACTCGCCCTCAAATGGTCATCGTCATACCAAGAGTGAAAAGACAGGTCTTCTGATTTACTTTTGGTAGGGCATTTGGAAGGAACACAAACGAAGAATATTCCAGCAAGCAGAAAATTCCCACAAAAATTAGCGGTCAAACTACTTACTAGAACCGTACGTTGTGCGCAGGGAGATGGATGCCTATGCCCTACTGGAACCGAGCAACAATCGGGCCAAGCTCAGCCCAAAATTGGGTGCACTTTTGATGATTTTTGGCGACGATATGTCCAAGCCAAGCCCGTTATTGATATTGGGCGAGTATGCCTAGCCAGAAACACTTTTTTCAAGCTCGGGCCAAATTGAGTTGGACGTTTTTCTCCCACCTTGTGCAAAGTCACTGCACTCTAATTAGTTCTGCCTGTGATCTAAAAGAAAAACAAATTATAGGAAGCGAAGAGCTTTCATTCAGGACTGTTCGAGAGGTTACAGTCAAGGGAAAGGGTGAGAGAGGAAGCTCGGGCGCATGGAGATCCATCGCCACCGAATCATGAACAATGCAATCATATTTGGCACACGCGGGAGCCGTGGTTTAATTTGATAACCCAACATCTTAGCATGCCAAAAATTTTGCTACGCTCTTGTTTAAAACACATCGCGTGTATGGGATAATTTGAAGCTCGTAGATGGAACATGAGAACGGCAACACCGGGAGCTGGTTCAGCCACGGATCGAGCAGGCGGTGTCTTCCCATTCCCTCCGAGACCGAGAGCTCTTCCACTTCCTGCCTTCCCCGTCTTCTCCGCTGAATACAAAGGCCACACAAAATTACCTTCATCAGTTGCGAAAAATTTCCCCTTTTTATCCCTTGCCCTCCTCCTGCGAGCCACTCGGTTCCCATCCCGCACAAATGACCTCGCGAGTTTGATTGCGTGCGTTTGTTTCTCCTGGGTCTCCCGGCGGTTTCTTGGATCGGCTTCTGGCCGGCTGCTCCGACCTGCAGTGCAGCAGGTACGAGCATTCCCCATTTCTTGGCGAAAACTCGCGTCGCATCGTGATTATCGTTGGGTTCTTGGAGATGGGCGCCGATGGTTGATTCGATCTGGTGGTTTGTGTGAGCGGATTAATCGCATTCATCTGGGGTTAAGGAGAAAGGGAGGCGCCGTCCGTGCTGGATGTTTCTCCTGTATATTTGCCGTGTTTTTGCACCATGTTCTGGATCCTTGGGATGGGAAGAGGGTGAAATTCTGATAAGATTGCATTTTTTGGCGTGTAAAGTTAGAACCTTTAGGTGAATTCTTTACGCGATGATCGATCGTTGCTTTCGTCCTTTTCTTTGCCAATGTGATTTGGGGAAAGAACTGTAATGTCCAACAATGCTTTGTTAATCTCATCCTAGGGATCGAGATTATTATTCCTTTTGACATAATCCAGGAGTCCTGTTATCGTAAACATGCAAAATTCAAAACTTATGACCCGGGATGATCTTTGGAGTGATAAATCATGCAGTCTCCTGAGCACATCCTAGTTACACAAAAGGATCCACGTGCATGCGTTGAGCAATCAAGTATAGAAATGTGACCACCTCAGAGGAAAACTTCCAGGTAGAAATACCGGCCATGTTTTTTTTTGGTAAAAAAAATAAAATTCTTGTGAAAGAGTAGTGGAAAATGGTGGAGATGAACTAAATGATAGAGATGAGAATGTAGATAAATTTACTGTATTTTCAAACTCAAACTCAAACTCAAATGTGGGCTCGACTTTCCTCGGTCCACGTTGTGCAACCTTACACCCAAATGAATTGGTCTTGCATGCAATGGCCGCCTAACTCCAATCGTGTTTGGGATTTGTTTGCTATTGTGGTTGCTTTTCTAAAATACTTATTTATTTATTTTAATTTTGTATGTCGCAATTATGTAAAAGCATTGGATTATGGATTTGTTATAGCAAAGTTCTAATAGAATTAGTGAAGATTCACCTAACTCACTAGATTCCATTGCGCAGTGAAGCAGATCAAAGCAACCGCAAACTGGGCCATAGAAGGATCACCCATGATTTACATGCAGATCACATAGTTCAAGTTTAGTCTATGGATTGCCCACAAGGGCAAAGAAGCCTGAAATAAGGTCATTTTTTTAGATAATGAAAATTGTTTCTGACCTCTGTATAACTACGATACACGCAGCTTGGTTCTTAATAGTTCAACATAAAGCTGAAAGCCACAAAATATAACAAGTCATGGCAATAATGACATTATCAATCATTGTGTAGCCTATTATTACATCTCCATCCGTGCTTGGCATATCATACGGATCTCCTCCTTGGTGTCTTCATGCTACTGCAGTAACGTCCAAAAATTCAGCCAGTATGCCCCCTAAAGTTAGCCTGCATAAAAGTAGTTTGCATTGCTTTGTCAAAAATTATATTATTTTGACAGAGCCAAATAGACCAACACAAAGCGGCAACCCCAATAAAGGTGCAATTTTTCTGCTTTAATCCTATCCCTTAAGCCAGTCTCTGAACATGTGGGAAATAGTGTGAGGAGGACATAATCCAGCAACTATTTGGACTAAATGCCAAAGCGATATGGCGAAGTGGCAATCAACAAAGAGATGCTGAATGGTCTCATCAATACTATATATTAAAGCTCCAAGAATTGAATTGATTCTAGGGGTTTAAGCACTGTAGCTACTGTTCATGTGGGCCCTATGTATGTATAAATGTATATATATGGATATGGATACGTATATGTATATGTGTATATATACATGTATGTATCTATATACGTATCTGTATATTTACATGTATAATATCCTTTTTTGGAAAATTTCAGAAAAATAGCGAAAGGTATAATAGTTATATTGATAAATCAGCTGAAATAATCTAAAATGCACAGAAAAATATCTAAAACTCAAAAATAAAATATGAAACAAATTTTGTTATGTCGTATTACTGTCGTCTACATATTAAAATTATGTGCATGCATAAAAATAATACTATTTTCCCCATAATTAAATGAATGTGTTAAATATTAATAAATTCATAAATAAATATTGAGATGCCTAAAATTGGTGAACCTAATTTTTTTAATCTTTTTTTGTCATGGTCTATGCAAAAAAAAAGGAATCCGCCTAGTTGTTCTTACAGAAGAAACATTTCTGACTACATGTCCAATTCCTCTTTGCTAGGTTGTCCTTGGTCAGAGTTACCCCTTTGAGGAGGAAGCACATGAATATCCTGATTTTTAGAGGCAGTTTAAGCTTCCATACATTTTTTTAAGAAAGGGGTATTCTGGTTAATTATGGCCTGGTACATAGAATGAGCTGTAAATTGTCCGTTGTGATGTAGGTTCCAGGTAAAAGTATCCCTCTCCTGCGTTAGCTGTATTTGAGCCACTCTCAACACTAAGTCATACCAAGCGTGAGTTTATCTCCCACTAGGGCCCATCTAAAGGTCACATTGAGAGGGTTACTATTCAAAATCTCAGCTACTGTGGAATGCTTGTTGTGGACTATATGAAATAAGGTTGGGTATTATGTGCTCAAGGGGTTGTTTCCTAGCCAAGTGTCTTCCCAACCGAAATAAGGTCATGACACTCATCAAGCAATGAATTGATCCGGTTACAAATATGTGTCATATTGGACATTTATTATGAAACTACTTTTGGAGACAAATGTAATCACATCGTTTTTAAGTTTTCAATACCATTCTGCAAAAGAATATTAATGATCAGAGCTTACATAGGTTGATTGCCTACAAACCAAAACATCACTTTTTGTGACCGAATGTAGTATTTCAATTTTCGAACACTTACCGCTTCAAATCATCTTAAGTGATATTGGAGGGGAGGACTTGTTGGATTATGTTTCCCCTCTTTTTAGATGGAATAAATCTTTAGTAGAAAAGATAAATTACATTATCAGTTTGCTTTTAATTGTTATGTATTAAGAGCAAATTTAATCAGTTCCCATTTTTTCACTGTTATTTGCAGAGGCACTTATAGAAGCAGAAGGCAATTTTGTTTCAGTTTCTACAGTGTTGGAAACTCTTTGCAAAATCAAAGTGAGAGCAATGAAGGTGGGGCACTTTACTGCGAGAGACTGAAAATAATGAGTGGTATCAGGTGTGGCAATTGGGCTTCAAAGATATGAAGGGGGTTCCCGTGACTCGGGCAAGGGCATCTCCAAGAAGATGCATATGGATATCAGTGGCTATAACATGCATTGCCATGACTGTGATCTGGGCTTATCTCTACCCGCCCCAAGATTATACCTACCCTGTCAGGGACTGGTTCCCCGCAGAACCTACCCGGGAACTGACTGATGAGGAGACTGCTGCTCGTGTTGTCTTTAGACAGATCCTCTCTACACCTCCTTTTATATCAAGGAACCCAAAAATTGCCTTCATGTTCTTGACTCCAGGCCGACTACCCTTCGAAAAATTGTGGGAGTTGTTCTTTAAGGTATCCCATGGCATTTTCTCTTATGTGTATCCATGCATACTTACCAACTCTGTGTATGATATGATTAATTCTGTTGCAAACTCTGGATTTTTTGCCACTTCGAGTTTACGACCTGAGCGTTGTAAGTAGGACACAAAGTAGAAAGTTAACTCTTTCTAATATAATTGGAAATGGTTGATGCGCAGTCATTCAACATTCATAAACAACATAGAGAAATTGATTAGTTGGTCTAAGCTACATCTTTCATTCTCTTTGAAGTGATCTCTGCTAGCTAGTATAAACTGTGGAACATCTTGAAAGATGATCAGAAAAGGAGCCTAAACTATGAAGTGCTCAATTTGTCTTTTATGCCATTCATCTTATTATTGCAGGGTCATGAGGGAAGATACACCATATATGTTCATGCTTCACGTGAGAAGCCGGAACATGCCAGTCCCATATTTGTTGGTCGAGACATACACAGTGATAAGGTAATGCCTCTATAAGGATGAAGCTTTGGTGAACTTATAATGCATGTGCATTGATGAGGTTGTATGATGGGGAGCTGTTTAAATATATTTACTTAAATTGTGTTATGTGCCAGACAGGGCCCTCCCCTCTATTTTCAAGAAAATATGCATTCTGACTTTGATCTAGCTTTATAGATTAAACATTAGTATTTCCTGTGAAAATTAGTCCCCATTGTTCTAGTCTTTGAATATAGATAGGCACGAGTAATTGAAACACTTCAGACCAGTTTGTGGTTCCTGTGATCTGATATGCTGCACCGTGGGAATCTAGTTAGCTACGGAACTTTTACCTATCATAGTAGGATTTCGCTGTCACAGCTCTGTAAAAGATGATCTCAACTAATAACTTCTTCCAAATTAGAATTTAATAAGTGCTTTTTGAAAGCCACCACAATGCCAAACAGAGGTTAACACTACTTGATTAATCTGACGATAAAAGCAAAGACAAAAGCAGAGGATACTATTTCAAAATTTGTAGGCTGTTATCCTGGTGGAAACAGGGAGTTCATGAATTCAACTTGAACGCGGTTTTGGTACCCATGGGTTCGGAAAACCATGGATGTAGTATACATAACACATATGTTTCAGCTGAACGTAAAACTCGTGTAGCAACTTGTTTCTGATGTTTAGTCTTATACCTGCAGACGATATGGCTAGATAGATTTGGTTCAATCTAAGAAAAATAGATAGCAGTTTAGAGAATTCAAGAATATTTGTTGCACATTTACTATATTCTTTTGGCTCTGATATTGGCGAACTACATACAGGTAAGATGGGGTATGATTTCGATGGTTGATGCAGAGAGGAGGTTGTTGGCAAAGGCTTTAGAAGACATAGACAACCAACATTTTGTATTGCTCTCTGACAGGTGATCAATAAATTCCAAATCCGAAATCACTCCAATCTCTTTTTCTTGCATGGTGGTGTGTCCCAGTTCTTAACCATTCCTTAAAAACAATGTCAGCTGTGTTCCTCTTCACAATTTTGACTATGTATACGACTTCCTGATGGGTTCAAGACACAGTTTTCTGGATTGGTGAGATAGTGTTATGTATCAAATATGTTTCATTCATAGCCATTAGGCCACTGTCCCAGACCATGTCCTGCTCACATTCTTGTTTATTTCTTGGCTAGCTTCCACGATCCTGGACCACACGGAGTTTTTCGATACTCAAAAAATATGTTACCTGAGGTTCGAGAGACAGAATTCAGGAAGGGTTCACAGGTGAGCTTAACATTTTCTCTTTCAAGTTCAGAAACTTTGTCTATAAGGCAGGGTTAATCAACAAGAATCCTTCTATTTCAGATAAATATGCTTTAGTTTTAGCTTTAAAGATTTTTATATGTAACAATTTTAAAATGCATTGAACTCATTTTGTGTGTTTGAACACTTAAGTACTCAAATGTGTTTTCAACGCAATTTTTTGAACATTGCAGTGGTTTTCAATGAAACGGCAACATGCAATGGTGGTGATTGCAGACAGTCTCTATTACACAAAATTCAGGCTTTACTGCAGGGTAATCAAATCCAACTTTTGCTGGCTTCTCAGGATATGGTGTATACTGTAGGTACTAGCATAGTTATTTGGTGTCGGTTAATCAGCTCTTTCATAAAGTTGGTCTGTTGCACTTCATCCTAGCTTGCAATTCACTCTCTGGACGATTTACTGTTTCTGTCAACATTCCAGATCCTATATACTATACCACTGTTATGCATGCACGTGGTTTCCTAGTTTGATGTCTATGATTGGGTAGAAGTCATAGTTGAACGATATTTTCTGATATAGCATTTCTCTTCTCTTATCAACACATTAAAAAGATTTCTCCATTTTGTATTCCTGTCTATCAGCAGAAATTGCTCAAACAAAGGAGCTGCTCTTGTATAGGTTCTATAGCTATTTCCATTATTGTTTAATCTCATTCTTTTATGTTTGTAGCACTATTCTCTGCTTAATAATTTGCATCTTTGGTTGTGCTTTATGCCCTTTGCAGCCAGGAATGGAAGAAGGCCGCAACTGCTATGCAGATGAGCATTATCTGCCGACACTATTCAACGTTCGTATTCAGTGCACAATGACATTTCTATTTTAAAAGTTTCTGAGTATCAATAGTAGTATCTGCTAACTTCGAGAGCTCTTATTTGTGTTAACCAGATGATGGGTCCTGCTGGAATTGCTAACTGGTCTGTGACTTATGTTGATTGGTCTGAAGGAAAGTGGCATCCCAGATCTTTCCGAGCTAATGATGTCACTTATGAACTCCTGAAGAATTTGACTGTACGTTTAACTTTATTTTGTGTCATCTTCAGATGATTAAGATGAACATTCTATTTTCTTGTTTATGCCTCTCAACTTTCATTTTGCTGCAGTCGATTGATGTGAGCTACCATATCACCAGCGATGAGAAGGTCCCTCCCTCCCTGTCAGAATTAATTTGCAATTACTATTTATTGCGCACGTTAATATAGAGCTCTTATATACTTATATTCGTTTGCGAGGCAGCTGAGAAAATGCACTTATTCTCTGAATTGTGGTTACCACGGTTTATTACGCATGTTAAGTCGGAGTAGATATATTCATATATATCCTGGAGGAAATTAGCTCAGTCGCACTGGGAAAGTGTAGAATTGGAAAATAACATCCAATGTGCGGATGAAATGTGGGCTTGGGGCCACATATCAGTGACTGATTGGATGTTATTTTCCATTTTCCACACTTCCCCATTGCACAATCTCGAGAGGAAATTATGGTAAACCATTAGGTTCTAACAATCCGGAGTCCTTTCAGTTACTGCTATTTTCAAATCAATCAAAGTTGTGTGTGTGTCTGTTTATTTGTGACGTCCTATTGAACTATAGGGGAAACACTGAACATCCTGTGCTGTTGTTCTTGTTCTTGAGTGCATGCAGAAAGAGCTCTTGCAGAGGCCTTGCTTGTGGAATGGACTGAAGAGACCATGTTACTTGTTTGCAAGGAAGTTCTACCCTGAAGCTTTAAACAATCTCATGAACTTATTCTCCAACTATACAATTTTCTGAGTTCCCACAGGAAAGCATACATATTTTTGGAAGCATTTGACGTTTCAAATTTTGTATATTGCTGGGGGAGTAGATCTATTTACAGTACACTAATGTCGGTATAGAATAGGGGCGGAGTTGGCCTCCGCCAAAGCAAGTGTTAAGCTGTTGTTGCACCTGCCGATAAGTTTTTCTAGGGTTATTTTCATTTTCTTAGGTTCCACTGTTACCTTTTTCCCGTGTTTTTGGTTAATTCTGCCAAATCTGTCATTTATGGCAATATTTTTGTTATCTCCTACTGAAGCTAATCTATCAATATGTAGGACTAAGAATGACGACTAGATGAGGAGTAAATATACGCCTCAACAAATTTCTTTCGAAATATATAGTCTTCTCTTATTTTATCACCCAACGCATTTCAAGAATAAAGTACAACACAAAACACAGAAACACAGTGGATACACAGAGCTCAACCTAGAAGATCCGTATAGAACAGAATAGAAACTCAAAGAGTTCAATCAAAGATAAGGTCACAATAACTCATGGTTAGAATCGAACACTATTTCCACAACAAATTAATCCATAACTTATCTCCACACAAATTTTGAAACTTGAGAAAAAAGATTTAAAAATCAAAGATAAAGGTCACCAGTTGAAGAAATTCTCCAAATTGATGATCTAAAGGTAAAGGAGTTCAAAACCCATGCGTATACACTCATATGTGATTTTTATGCTTCTAACAACAAGAAGAATGACTTCACAAGGTGTTGAAATTCAGCCCAAAAATTAAAACGAAAATCACAACGAAACACCAAAAACTTGTAAACTTGCAAAGGAACTAATAGAGAGAAACTAGAATGAGGAGAATTCAAGCATATGCAAAAACATAAACTTTATTACTCAAGGATATCAACCCTATTTTAAACGGATTACAAAGATTTTTCACTCAAAACTCTTACTTAATACATAAGCTAAACACTCATTCTTCATCTCATCTAAAACACTAGCACTAGGCTCTCAAATGAGTGGTACATTAGGCTCAAGTGGCTGGTTCATCCTCTCCTACAGCTCTACCCCTTTATTTATAGGCCTAGGAAATTTGACCCCTAAGTTTTCTAGTTTTTTCTCAAAATACACATCTCTTGTAGTACACCCCTACCTACTATTGAGGATATTTTGGTCTATTTTCTTTTCCATTCATCGGACGGCCACGACGTCTTCATGACTTAGCTTTGCCTTGACGCAAGCTTTACGATGGTTCCATGTACTCCTCCAGTCATCCCACGGTTTTAAGGCCAAACCGTGAAACCCTCTGCATGCTTCTCAAAGCGTGACTCGTCACTTGCTTATACCTTAAGCAAGCGCTCTGATATCGACACGTGTACTCCGTTTTGCGATCCTGACCACCAACAAGTCTCTCCCTCTCCCGATCCCTCATGCCGTCTTGTCACTTGCACCTGCATCTCTTTCGCTTGACTTTGTCAACACGCTGTCTTCATCCTCCATTTCATACTTTGCTTGACCTCCACGTTTACAGCTAGGATCACGCTTGACTCTGCTCGGCCTCCTTCATCGTCCGGCACCAAGCACCCGCTTAGCCCCGATCACCCACCATCGACCGCCAAGTTGCATCCGTCACCTGCACACCATGAGATAAGCAAACATATTTCTCCAATTCCAACTCCAGTTAGTTCATAATAAAATGCTTAAATTAAGCTCAAGCAATCCAAAACTCAACAAATCAAATCGATAACTTTGTCAATCAGTCATCACATATAAATTAAGACACATTTTAACTTGGTTTCTCAATCTTCCCCTTATGAGTGGATTGACAACACCTTGAGGCACAAGGATTTGGGTTTGAAGGGATGAAGCACATCCAAGTGACCAAAACTCGAAAAAAAGCAAAAACATGTTGACATAAGAAGGATTGCAAAAGGCCGAAGAGAGACAAAGACAAACCTCAAAAGAGCAAGAAAAATTCAAAAACTCAAAACAAATGCACCCCTTGATGAATGCACATTTTTTATTTTTCTTTGAGGTTTGTTGCAAATATTCTTATTTCTCATCATTTGAAGCATATTTATGCATATTCTCATCTTTGTGCATATGCTCACCCTCTTTGAATGTAAATATCAAGGATAAAATATTATAAACATACAATCATAAATGAGCTTTTACAAGTATACCACAAAGCATTTGCGAGAGATAAAAATATCAAAGGGCTCCAGAAAGTAGTACGTAGAGCTCACAATCGCATAGAGACTCAAAAAGAGACATTGACACAAGAACATAAAGCTTGACAAGCTAAATCTGAAGAATTGGTTGACACATTTAATTTCACATAGCCGAATCATTTTGAAAATGACTACCACATAAGTATCCACTCATGCCGAGGCAATACAAGCATTAAGAACTAGCCAATTTCAACATCAAACTAGGCAAACAAGTATTCATAACAGTAGGCTTTGCAAATACTCACATATGAAACCAAGACTTAGATTGATCAAGTAATTAAAAAGCATTAAACAGTTAGGCACATTTCTTTGAATTTCATTTTATCCTCAAGTTGCCTCTTATTCAAGCAAAGTGTCACACGACTGGGTACGGCAAACACATTGAGGCTTCAAGACAACCGTATTAGATCGCATTTTAGCATAAGAGACTTGATTTTTCATGATTATTCGATTCAAACAAGTTATCAAGCTGGTCACAAGATCAAATTTAGTAGTGCATTTGCGACACAAGGAACACATGTTCCTCAAAGGTTCTATCATGAGCTAAATATTTAACAAAGACAGAAAATATAGTGCAATGTTCCTCAATTCACTGTCTTGAACCAAGAAGACCTAGAGCAAGATATTCATTAAACTAGCCTTAACACAAGTATTGACTAAGTCTAAACAATTACGAACATGGTGATCAAGAATGTAGCATTTCATAGCCTACATGATTCATAAATTGCCAAATGTCATCTTAAGGAAAGAAAGCTTGCTTGAAATGTATCATGTCAAAGCATCAAAAAGAGCCTAAAATTAAAAGATTGCTCCACACAATTACTCAACTTAGTCCAAATTCAAGTCTAGCAATCGAAAATGCTAAAGACATACAAGTCAAAGCTCAACTAATATGATAATCTTACATAATAAAATGTAATGCAAATGCTACAAAAGTAAGATAGAATATGTATAAAAGAAACTCCCCCCTCATGCAATGCCATAGGGATGACACACCCCAAGCTTTCCCCTCAAATAAGCAAATCTAGTAGCATCTAGAGGCTTGGTGAAAATGTTGGCTAGCTAGTGTTGGGTATCAATGTAACTCAACTCAATGTCTCCCATCTCATTATTGTCTCTCAGAAAGTGGGATCTTATATGTATGTGTTTGGTTCTGGAGTGTTGGATTGGGTTATTTGCAAGGCTTATGGCACTGATGTTATCACAAAGAAGTGGCACACTCTTGAAGTCTAACTCATAGTCTCTCAAAGTAGCAATCATCCATGAAACCTGTGAGCAACAGCTAATAGCAGCTACATATTCAGCTTTAGTAGTAGACTGTGCAATGCTAGACTGTTGTGAGAAGACAAACACATAAGAGAAGTACCCAAGAAGTGACAAGTACCAGAGGTACTTGTCTTGTCAATTCTACAACTAGCAAAATCCGCATCCGAAAAACCTCGAAAAGAAAGCAAAAAGGAAGCAGAAAACAAAAGCCCATACTCGAGAGTGTGCTTGAGGTACCTAAGAATACATTTCACTGCTTGGTGATAAGACGTCCTCGATGAAGCCTGGAAGCGAGCACACAAGAAAATGGTGAAGTGGATATCGGGTCTTATCACTGTCAAGTACAGGAGAGAGCCGATCATGCTCCTATACTCCCGCTGGTCCACCTCCTCGCCATCTTCATATGGTTCAAGCACAATCGAGGTAACCATAAGTGTCGCCAAGGGCTTCGTATCACTCATGTCGAACTTCTTCAGTAAGTCCTTGGTGTACTTGGAGTGCTCAAAGCATGGGGTTTCCTAACATAGACCTCTTACTGAATGAAACCATTAAGAAGAGCACTCTTGACATCCATTTGGTACAACTTGAAACCTCTGGATGCCGCAAATGCAAGAAGGATTCTAATAGCTTCTAGTCTAGCCACCGGTGTAAAGGTCTCTCCAAAGTCTATTTCTTCTACTTGAGTGAAACCCTGAGCTACTAATCTAGCATTGTTTCTCACTACATACCCATCCTCCCCCTGTTTCTTTTTGAAAATCCATTTTGTGCCTATGGTGTGAATATTAGGGGGTGGCTCTATAAGGACCCAAACTTGGTTTCTCTCAAAGTTTTCAAGCTCTTCATGCATGGCATTGATCCAACTCAAATCAGATAAAGCATGTTCAATATCATGGAGCTCAAAGGAAGCAACGAATGCAGAATCAGTAAAATGAGCATGAGAAGCAGAGTTAGACCTCGTTACCCTCTCATTAATGTCACCGATCATTGTTTGTGGAGGGTTTCGCTGCTGAATGTGTTGAGGTTACCTCCCCCTTAAACACTGCTGGTGTAGACTCGAAAGCAACTGAAGTGGAAGTAGAGGTTGTAGGACCCTCTACTAGAGTAGAAGAAGTAGGAGCCAGCTGTGGAGCAGGTGTGGTAGAGGAAAGTAGTGGATCATCCTCGTTGTCACCAAGTGGAAGGTCGCCATCTACAAAGATGATATCGCTCATCTCCTGATCACCTGCACACTCAAGGATAGAACTAGCACAGAGGGTTGACTCATCAAAAGTCACATCACATGATTCTATGATGGTGTTAGTGTTAAGATTGTAAAACCTGTAAGAATGACTATGAAGAGAATACTCTAAAAAAATACCATCGGAAGATCGTGACTCAAACTTGTCAAGATTACCACGCTTTAGGATGAAGCACCGACACCCAAAAACTCTCAAATGTGAAACATTCGGCTTTCTACGAAAGCACAACTCATAAGAAGTCGAATTTAAGATCGAGTGCAAGAAAATCCGATTTGAGATGTAGCACGTTGTGCTAATGGTCTCAGCCCAAAACTTTCTAGGAGTCCTATGCTCATCGAGCATCGTCCTAGCCATCTCAACCAAAGTCCTGTTCTTTCTCTTAACCACGCCATTCTGCTGAGGAATGTATAGGGCAGAAAACTAATGCTCAATGCCATGCTCAAGACAAAAGGCATCAAAGAGATATTTCTTGAACTCGATGCCATTATCACTGCGACTTTCTTTTAATGCACCCAGGAGTTCCTTGAACAATCTCAAAGCTAAGCTCCGAAAGTGTGATAACACTTCATCCTTACTCACAAGAAAGAAAACCCAAGAGTAGCGAGAGAAGTCATCAACAATGACAAGAACATACTACTTCCTGCCCACCGAACAAACCTGAGAAGGATCAACAGTGTCCATATGGAGAAGTTCACCTGGTTGTTCAGTCATCACCAGATTGACTGGTGGGTGGAAGGCAACAACCATCTTACCATTCTAACAAAGAGCACAAACAAGATTATTCTCAAACTTGAGCTTGAGCAATCCTCGAATCAAGCCTAGGGCACTCAAATGAGTAAGTAAATCAATGCTCATGTGTCATAGCCTCTTATGCCATATCCAAAGCTCAGAGGAAGATTGAGCAATCAAACAACGAGAAGAACCAAGAGACTTAGAAAAATCAGATATTTTTTTACATTTTGCCATAAGGCACAGTAGAGCATCGAAATGAGGGGATGAGCACCTTGGAGAAGTGGATGTTTCACTTCCAAGATGAGGACAAGTTCATATTGGCAACATGTATAACAAATCCTGTTTGTCCTTAATCTTTTCTTAGGCGAACCTCACTTCTTGATTTTCCTTAAGACCTTCCACCTAAGCTTTGTCTCAAGTATGCTTCTATTTCCTTCAAAATATTAGTCTCACAAATACTAATGGAAATAGATGTATTACAATGAGAACAATAAACTATATCATCATGACATATAGGTAATTGCACTAGATGATATGCAAGGGTTAACAACATTATTGCATATAGAAATTTTATTGCAAATGTTGTTAAAGTCCAAAGAGAGAATTGAACACTTACTTATCACACTCACCATTTCATTATCTTGCTTGAATTTTTCAATTGGTCAGGGGGATGACAAAGTGACATCATCTTGGACAAAAGAGAAAGTCATTTGGTACTCTTTATGATATAATGATAAATTAGAGTACTCTCCAAATGACATCTCCAGAAGAAGACCTTCTTCATCCCATTTGAGCTTGTCATATCTTTCTTTAAGTGTTGTCCAAATGAGATGAGCGTCTTCAAGTATAATGATCGTTTCAAATACATCTTCACTCAAAGCATTGAATAAAGTATTAATAGCTTGAGCATTGAGATGTATGCATTTATCTTCCTTGTCAAATGATATAAATTTATCATTATGAGGAGAAGTGCTTACATCTATAGCTCGCTCTATTTGAGGACCCAAAGTCCTAAAAATAGTAAGCATGCGAGTACTCCACTCAAAATAATTAGAGCCATCTAATAGGAGTGGTTCTATATGCACTAATCCACTAGTCGACATCTTTACTCTCTAGGAGGTAAAGCCCTAAAAGAGAGACTTAGCTCTTATACCAAATTGAAAGGACAATGATGTTGTCTAGAGGGGGCGAATAGGTGTTTTTAATAAAACTTCGTCTCCTTTTACTATTTGGCTTAAACTTGCAGCAGAAATAAAACTAATGGATTTTTTCATAAGATAAAAACCTAAATATGCTATTCAACTAGTGCACAAACATCCTAAATAAATGTGAAGGTTACAAGCCTAGGGTGACAAAGATATCTGGAAACATATACAAGAAACTCTAAACGGATGTTCCGATACTGTTCATCGGATGTTCACTATTCATCAAAACATCTGATCAGTTCAAATGACATATTTGAATGTCATGAAATTAACTCAATACACATACAAATAAGCATACAAGCATGAATATTAAAGTAAGCACAAAAGTAAGTAAATACAGGGACAAATGATTTGGTACCGAAGTTCGGATATCCACTGATATCCTACGTCTCCATTGAGAAAGCTCGGTCACACTTGAGCTGGGTCTCTTTAAATCCTTTTTCTCGCGATGTTGCACAATGCACTCCTCGTCTTCACTATGGTCAACTCTTCCTCCACTACGGAGATGGTGAGTTTCGCTACCACTTTCGGGCCTCCTCATAATCTTCACTTGGGGAGATCGCTGGCAATTCACCACTGAGCCGTCTAGGAGGCAGTGGTCTCCAAGAATAACAAACTACCGAACTTGCGAACAATCAACGTCGAGTGCTCAAACACACACAACTTATATGACAAGTGCGAGAAACCCTAGCTCCACACACCTCACTCTATTCTCAATACGCCACAAAGGGTTGAACTTACAAATTCTTGATAGAGAGAGGAGGAGAGCACTCAAAGGTGGAACACGATTTTCTAACACCACTTCTCAGCACCACAAAGCCAGCCAAAAAGCCACTTCCAAATCTCTGCCCCCACGCAAGAATACAAAGGGGTATTTATACCCCACTTAGAAAAACTAGACGTTAGACTCAGACTACACATATCAGAACTTCTGATCCCATGTATCCCAATGGTCGAATTCAGGCAAAACTTACTCCCATATCTGCTAAAAACTAAACATCGAAACTTCTGATTCCCAGACCGGAACTTCTGATTAAAAATCATGCGAACCGAAGAGCACCGGATTTCTAAAAAATCAGACTTTCCGACTTACATGGAACTTCCGATCCTAGGATCGGAACATCCGATCAGCACAGCCGACACTCAGAAAAACAGTGATAACTTTTGACCGATGTCCGATTTTGGTGATTTCGGACTCCATGAAAAGCTTATTCAGAAGGCTACACATCCCTACTGAATTCATGATCTTAAACACATTATATCAAAACTAGGAACACTCCTAAAGCTGTTTTGGGCACTTCCATCCATTGTACAAAGCTTAATCCCCCAAAATTAAACTAGGTACCACATAGAACATGCCAAACACCACTAAAGCATGGCAACAATATAAAGGGTTAAATCTAAAACACCTTTTAGATACCCCAGACTCCAAAGATGAACTCTCAACACACATCCATCCCGCACTAAACACATGGTTTGAGCACTCGACACAACAATCGAGCAACGCTTTTGGCAGCCCCTCTTCATAGTACGGCTATCAATCCTATAATCTGATCTCCCACCAAACTTCTTGAGACCGGCAAAAATAGAAAGTATATTCTAGTTATACCTTTGCATTGAGCAATCCCATTGGACTTGATGAACACCTCATCCATGCTCCAAAAGAGAAGGTGCCTCCCATGCTTCCTCTTCGGTGCAGAACAAACCAGTCCATAATCTCTCTGGTCGAGGAACTGCTCTTCAGTCGTCGGCTCCGATCTTCAACTCCCTCTCCTCCGCCAATGCGGCGGGTGCTGTTGGCGGCTTCGGTGGAAATGCAGGACCTGGCTCCGGACAATTTGGCACCTTCTCTTTTGGAGCTCCTGTGCAACATGCGTCAGCAGCAGGGTCTCTTAATCGTGCGCGTGGTTCTGGCCACGAACGTGGTAGAACACAGACTGCTCTTCCGTCCTCATCAGCTGGTGCTCCATCCTGGACGAATAAGTTTGCAGCTCCATCTTCTTCGCTGCAGACAACTGATGCTCTGGATGGTTCAGCAAAACTGAAAAAACCTTATTGCTTCCGGTGTAAAACCAAGGTGCATACTGCGGAGTTTTGCATCGCAACTCTATATTGTGAGATTTGCGACAAGAAGGATCATCTTCCAACCAAATGCCCGTTGTTACGACTGCCAAAGCCAAACGTGACTCTATTCGGGTTCGGAGGAACCAAACTAGGCTTCTTCCATATATCCGACACCGGGCATAAAGGTATCGCTCCTCAATCCTCTCCGACTGCTATTGTTTCTGTCACAGGCGGTCGGGTAACATCAAATGTGATTCAGAGCGAGTTAAGAAATCTCATTCGCTCAGATTGGAACTGGGAGGCTATTCCTAAGGGGGCGGACACTTTTCTTGTGGCTTTTCCAACATTGGATGAGCTTCACAGGATGATCAAAGTTGAATTATGTCTTAAAGCACATGGGGTAACACTTTCGTTTAGAGAATGGATGCCGTCCGATGTGCCTTCCCCTCATTATCAATTGAACAGTGTCTGGGTGCATGTATCTGGAGTCCCACCTGCATACCGTCACTATTTGGCCATTTGGGCCATTGGCACAGTGCTTGGCTCTCCGCAAGAGATCGACATGAAATGCTTACGGCAACGAGGTATTATCCGCATGAAGGTTGCGATGATGGATGCTAATTTGTTGCCGGTAAAAACGGACATTGTTTTCGGTCTTGATGGGTATGAAATCACTTTTACTCTTGAAGATCAAAGCTTTTTGGTAGAGGTTGGTGCTGATCCACCTTTGGGGGGAGATTTCAATGATGATGATGACAATTTACTTGATGAAAGTGATGACCATACCAGCGGATCGAAAGAATAGTGCAAAAAAAAAAGAATGATTCAATGGCCTCAGACAATATTTCAAGCAATTCAGCTCCTATGCAGGTGGACAAAAATATGAAAGCGTGTTCTCGGCAGATGGAACATGGGGCAGGTCTTCTACCTTGTTTATCATCACTCATGCCGAGTCACATTGCGGTCACACTTTTCAACCCGAATCACAAATGTTTTTCCCTCTCGCCGGGCGGCACTTCAGGCTTGTCTGCGGGGGATTTGTCGAAGTCTCTTGTTTTGCAGGCTCCACAGGGTGATCAGCCGGTGGAGGAGAGGCAGCCCCTGCTGCAGATGCCTCCCAGGTTGGCAGCGCCATCAGTGGAGAGGGAGCCGGTTCTGAAGTGCTTCAGTTCTGAATTGTATTCACGTACTGCGGAGGAATCACGTCTTGGGCACAAAGATCCGGCTAGCTTCACACCCAGGATCAAGGAGAGGTCTCACGTGGAGGGGCAAGCCTTGCAGAATACTCTGACCCAGACCAGCAAGCATCTAGAGAGATCTCAAGTGCTGCAGGCTGAGCTGGTCCAGAATGGGCCACAGTCCATAGCCGATATGGATTCGGTTCGGAAGTCGATCCGAATCTTCGTCTAAGCAGCCGTGCCAATGAGGTTTTATCTTCAGACGGAATCTCCGCGGCGGACGAAGATAGCACTGCCAAGGCCATGAGGCGGGCGGCGGTTCGAAACTTGGACTCCCCTTTAAAGGAAAGCTCGGCTAGTGCTCTCTATGGCACTAATCCAGGTGTGCTGCAACCATCTTCTGTTTATTCTATTGCTTCTCTACCGAATGCTGCTTTTACTTCCAATTTGGGTAACTTAGGCTTTTCGCTGGGTAATAATAGCAGTGAAATTAGCATTTCTATCAATGCTTTAAAACACATAGAAGTAGATAGATTGCAGATGTCGCCTTTGTGTAAAAAGTCGAGTAATCGGCCAAAGAATGTTTCCACAAAAGAGACAAATCCTTTTGTTAATAGTGATGACGAGTGCACTGAACTTGACGGTGAGCTACTCGCTCATTTGATTAAAGATGTTTCTGAGGCTGATTGGGAAGAGGCAGAGCTAGGCACAAAAATTTGTGACCTTTTGGCTACTGCTAGAAAATCTAAATCATCCTCTAAGAAAAAAAGGCGAAAGGTCCAGAAAAATGACAAAAAATCCAACAAAATTGTTTCCCAATGAAAGGCATCTTGTGGAATAGCAGAGGTCTCTCAGACTTGGCTAAAATCCGGTATGTTGTAGAAGCTATTGGGGAATATAATTTGGACTTTGTGGCCTTATTAGAAACTGGGAGGCGCGATATGTCAAAAAAGAATCAGGCACACCTTTCAGGCGGTGCAGATTTTATTTGGCATTGTCTCCCTCCTCGAGGCAGATCAGGAGGCATTCTTCTCGGGATTAATTCCTCCTCATTAGATTTGTCGATGATTGCGGAAGGGGAATTTTTTGTTAAATTCCATCTAAGCAACAAGGTAGACAAATTCAAATGGATTCTCATGGCAGTCTACGGACCAGCGCAGGAGGACTTCAAATCCAGCTTCCTTGCGGAGTTAGTGCATGCTTGCCAGCAGAACCATCTCCCTACCCTGATTGGTGGGGATTTTAATATCCTAAGGAATAGCAGTGAGAAAAATAATAGCAGATATAATGACCGTTGGCCTTTTCTGTTCAACGCTGTTATTGATAGCTTTGATCTCAGAGAAATTGAGTTAATAGGTCGTCAGTTCACTTGGGCAAACTCCCTACCTAATTCGACTTTTGAAAGGTTAGATAGAGTTCTGATGAATACGGAATGGGAGTCTAAGTATCCGTTGGTCGATGTGCACGCTCTGGATAGAGGTGTTTCGGACCATACGCCTCTGCTGCTTGGCACTGGAACAACGGCCTTTCCTTCGAACCGGAGGCAGTTCAAATTAGAACTTAGCTGGTTTGCTAGGGATGATTTCAATGTCCGTGTGGTCAAAATCTGGAATATGCTAGTAAAAGGTCGTAACCACACCTAACGATGGAATAAAAGGATGAGCGCCTTGCGCAGACACCTTCGGGGTTGGGCGGCCCATTCTAATGGGACTTACAAGCAAGAAAAGTCCACCCTTCAATCCATCGTTAATGATTTGGACATTGCTGCCGAGGTACGTGGTCTATCAGACCTTGAGAGAGAGCAGTTCGCTCAATCTAGAGATCGGCTAGCCAGACTTCTTCGTGAAGAAGAAATCAGATGGTACCAACGTGCGAAAGTGTCGGACGTCCTACTAGGTGATAATAATACTAAATACTTCCAGATGGTTGCCAACGGCAAACATAGGAAGAAACGAATATTCTACCTAGAGCAAGATGAAGGCAAAATCGA